>NC_143021.1:104311988-104935738 GCF_055824585.1 Amblyomma mixtum | reverse complement strand
ACTTGAAACTCCGAAACTCCAAAACTCCAAAACTGCAAAATTCTGGAACAACAAAACCCTGAATCTCCAAAAATCCAAAAATCCGAAACTCCAAAACTCAAATTCCGAAACTCCACAACCCTGAACCTCCAAAACTCCGAAACTCCAAAACTTCGAAATTCCGAAACTCCAAAACACCAAAACTCCGAAACTGCAAAACTCCAAAACTCCGAAACTCCGAAACTCCGGAACTCCGAAACTCCGAAACTCCGAAACTCCAAAACTCCGAAACTCCAACAATCAATACCTCCAAAACTCCAAAACTACAGAATTCGGAAACTCCAAAACCCCGAATTTCCAAAACTCCGAAACTGCAATAGTCCGAAACTCTAAAACTCCAAAAATCCGAAACTCTGAACATTCAAAAATCCGAAACTCCAAAAATCCGGAACTCCACAACCCCGATTCTCCATACGGCGCAACTCCCAAACTAAAAAACTCCGAAACTCCAAAACTCCGAAACTCGGAAACTCCAAAACTCCAAAACTACAAAATTCTGGAACTCCAAAATTCTGAATCTCCAAAAATCCATACCTCCAAAACTCCAAAACTCCAAAACTCCGGAACTCCAAAACTCAAAAATTCCGAAACTCCACAACCCTGAACCTCCAAAACTCCGAAACTCCAAAACTCCAAAACTCCAAAACTCCAAAACTCCGAAACTCCAAAACTGCGAAAATCGAAAACTCCAAAACTCCGAAACTCCAAAAGTCCAAAACTCAATAACTCCAAAACTCCGAAACTCCAAAACTCCAAAAATCGAAAACTTGAAAACTCCAAAACTCCACAAATCCGAAACTCCAAAACTCCAAAACTCCGAAACTCCAAAACTCTGAAACTCCAAAACTCCGAAACTCACAAATTCCGAAACTCCGCAACCCCGAATCTCCAAAACTGAAACTCCAAAACTCCGAAACTCAAAAATCCAGAACTCCAAAACTCCAAAGCTCTAAAACTCCAAAAGTCCAATAATCCGAAACTCCAAAACTCCGAAACTCCGAAACTCCGAAACTCCAAAACTCCGAAACTCCAAAACTCCCAAACTCCAAAACTCCAATACTCCAAAACTCCAAAACTCCGAAACTCCAAAACTCCAAAACTCCAAAACTCCGAAACTCCGAAACTCCAAAACTCCAAAACTCCAAAACTCCGAAACTCCAAAACTCCAAAACTCCAAAACTCCGAAACTCCAAAACTCCGAAACTCCGAAACTCCGAAACTCCAAAACTCCGAAACTCCAAAACTCCAAAACTCCGAAACTCCAAAACTCCAAAACTCCAATACTCCAAAACTCCAAAACTCCGAAACTCCAAAACTCCGAAACTCAAAAACTCCAATACTCCAAAACTCCGGAACTCCAAAACTCCAAAACTCCAAAACTCCGAAACTCCAAAACTCCGAAACTCCGAAACTCCGAAACTCCGAAACTCCAAAACTCCGAAACTCCAAAACTCCAAAACTCCAAAACTCCAATACTCCAAAACTCCAAAACTCCAAAACTCCGAAACTCCAAAACTCCAAAACTCCAAAACTCCGAAACTCCGAAACTCCAAAACTCCAAAACTCCGAAACTCCAAAACTCCGAAACTCCGAAACTCCGAAACTCCAAAACTCCAAAACTCCGAAACTCCAAAACTCCAAAACTCCAATACTCCAAAACTCCAAAACTCCGAAACTCCAAAACTCCGAAACTCCAAAACTCCAATACTCCAAAACTCCGAAACTCCAAAACTCCAAAACTCCAAAACTCAAACTCCGAAACTCCGAAACTCCAAAACTCCGAAACTCCAAAACTCCAAACCTCCGAAACTCCGAAACTCCGAAACTCCAAAACTCCAAAACTCCGAAACTCCAAAACTCCAAAACTCCAAAACTCCGAAACTCCAAAACTCCAAAACTCCAAAACTCCAAAACTCCAAAACTCCAAAACTCCGAAACTCCAAAACTGCGAAAATCGAAAACTCCAAAACTCCGAAACTCCAAAAGTACAAAACTCAATAACTCCAAAACTCCGAAACTCCAAAACTCCAAAAATCGAAAACTTGAAAACTCCAAAACTCCACAAATCCGAAACTCCAAAACTCCAAAACTCCGAAACTCCAAAACTCTGAAACTCCAAAACTCCGAAACTCACAAATTCCGAAACTCCGCAACCCCGAATCTCCAAAACTGAAACTCCAAAACTCCGAAACTCAAAAATCCAGAACTCCAAAACTCCAAAGCTCTAAAACTCCAAAAGTCCAATAATCCGAAACTCCAAAACTCCGAAACTCCGAAACTCCGAAACTCCGAAACTCCAAAACTCCCAAACTCCAAAACTCCCAAACTCCAAAACTCCAGTACTCCAAAACTCCAAAACTCCGAAACTCCAAAACTCCAAAACTCCAAAACTCCGAAACTCCGAAACTCCAAAACTCCAAAACTCCAAAACTCCAAAACTCCGAAACTCCAAAACTCCGAAACTCCAAAACTCCGAAACTCCGAAACTCCGAAACTCCAAAACTCCAAAACTCCGAAACTCCAAAACTCCAAAACTCCGAAACTCCAAAACTCCAAAACTCCAATACTCCAAAACTCCAAAACTCCGAAACTCCAAAACTCCGAAACTCAAAAACTCCAATACTCCAAAACTCCGGAACTCCAAAACTCCAAAACTCCAAAACTCCGAAACTCCGAAACTCCAAAACTCCGAAACTCCAAAACTCCAAAACTCCAAAACTCCAATACTCCAAAACTCCAAAACTCCGAAACTCCAAAACTCCAAAACTCCAAAACTCCGAAACTCCAAAACTCCAAAACTCCAAAACTCCGAAACTCCAAAACTCCGAAACTCCGAAACTCCGAAACTACAAAACTCCAAAACTCCGAAACTCCAAAACTCCAAAACTCCAATACTCCAAAACTCCGAAACTCCAAAACTCCGAAACTCCAAAACTCCAATACTCCAAAACTCCGAAACTCCAAAACTCCAAAACTCCAAAACTCCAAAACTCCAAAACTCCGAAACTCCGAAACTCCAAAACTCCGAAACTCCAAAACTCCAAAACTCCGAAACTCCGAAACTCCGAAACTCCAAAACTCCAAAACTCCAAAACTCCGAAACTCCAAAACTCCAAAACTCCAAAACTCCGAAACTCCAAAACTCCAAAACTCCAAAACTCCAAAACTCCGAAACTCCAAAACTCCGAAACTCCAAAACTCCAAAACTCCAAAACTCCAAAACTCCGAAACTCCAAAACTCCAAAACTCCGAAACTCCTAAACTCCAAAACTCCAAAACTCCGAAACTCCGAAACTCCGAAACTCCAAAACTCCAAAACTCAAAACTCCAAAACTCCGAAACTCCAAAACTCCAATACTCCAAAACTCCGAAACTCCAAAACTCCAAAACTCCAAAACTCCAATACTCCAAAACTCCGAAACTCCGAAACTCCAAAACTCCAAAACTCCAAAACTCCAAAACTCCGAAACTCCGAAACTCCAAAACTCCGAATCTCCAAAACTCGGAAACTCCAAAACTCCAAAACTCCAAAACTCCAAAACTCCGAAACTCCAAAACTCCAAAACTCCGAAACTCCAAAACTCCAAAACACCAAAACTCCAAAACCCCAAAACTCCGAAACTCCAAAACTCCGAAACTCCGAAACTCCGAAACTCAAAAACTCCGAAACTCCGAAACTCCGAAACTCCGAAACTCCGAAACTCCAAAACTCCAAAACTCCAAAACTCCGAAACTCCAAAACTCCGAAACTCCGAAACTCCGAAACTCCAAAACTCCAAAACTCCAAAACTCCGAAACTCCAAAACTCCGAAACTCCAAAACTCCAAAACTCCGAAACTCCAAAACTCCGAAACTCCAAAACTCCAAAACTCCAAAACTCCGAAACTCCAAAACTCCGAAGCTCCGAAACTCGGAAACTCCAAAACTCCAAAACTCCAAAACTCCGAAACTCCAAAACTCCAAAACTCCAAAACTCCAAAACTCCAAAACTCCAAAACTCCAAAACTCCAAAACTCCGAAACTCCAAAACTCCAAAACTCCAAAGCTCCAAAACTCCAAAACTCCAAAACTCCAAAACTCCAAAACTCCAAAACTCCGAAACTCCAAAACTCCAAAACTCCAAAACTCCAAAACTCCAAAACTCCAAAACTCCGAAACTCCAAAACTCCGAAACTCCGAAACTCCGAAACTCCAAAACTCCGAAACTCCAAAACTCCAAAACTCCAAAACTCCAATACTCCAAAACTCCAAAACTCCAAAACTCCGAAACTCCAAAACTCCAAAACTCCGAAACTCCGAAACTCCAAAACTCCAAAACTCCAAAACTCCGAAACTCCAAAACTCCAAAACTCCGAAACTCCAAAACTCCGAAACTCCGAAACTCCAAAACTCCAAAACTCCGACACTCCAAAACTCCAATACTCCAAAACTCCAAAACTCCGAAACTCCAAAACTCCAAAACTCCAAAGCTCCAAAACTCCAAAACTCCAAAACTCCGAAACTCCAAAACTCCAAAACTCCAAAACTCCGAAACTCCTAAACTCCAAAACTCCAAAACTCCGAAACTCCGAAACACCGAAACTCCAAAACTCCAAAACTCCAAAACTCCAAAACTCCGAAACTCCAAAACTCCGAAACTCCGAAACTCCGAAACTCCAAAACTCCGAAACTCCGAAACTCCGAAACTCCGAAACTCCAAAACTCCAAAACTCCAAAAGCTCCGAAATTCCAAAACTCCGAAACTCCGAAACTCCGAAACTCCGAAACTCCAAAACTCCAAAACTCCAAAACTCCGAAACTCCAAAACTCCGAAACTCCAAAACTCCAAAACTCCGAAACTCCAAAACTCCGAAACTCCAAAACTCCAAAACTCCAAAACTCCGAAACTCCAAAACTCCGAAACTCCGAAACTCGGAAACTCCAAAACTCCAAAACTCCAAAACTCCGAAACTCCAAAACTCCAAAACTCCAAAACTCCAAAACTCCAAAACTCCAAAACTCCAAAACTCCGAAACTCCAAAACTGCGAAAATCGAAAACTCCAAAACTCCGAAACTCCAAAAGTCCAAAACTCAATAACTCCAAAACTCCGAAACTCCAAAACTCCAAAAATCGAAAACTTGAAAACTCCAAAACTCCACAAATCCGAAACTCCAAAACTCCAAAACTCTGAAACTCCAAAACTCCGAAACTCACAAATTCCGAAACTCCGCAACCCCGAATCTCCAAAACTGAAACTCCAAAACTCCGAAACTCAAAAATCCAGAACTCCAAAACTCCAAAGCTCTAAAACTCCAAAAGTCCAATAATCCGAAACTCCAAAACTCCGAAACTCCGAAACTCCGAAACTCCAAAACTCCGAAACTCCAAAACTCCCAAACTCCAAAACTCCAATACTCCAAAACTCCAAAACTCCGAAACTCCAAAACTCCAAAACTCCAAAACTCCGAAACTCCGAAACTCCAAAACTCCAAAACTCCAAAACTCCGAAACTCCAAAACTCCAAAACTCCAAAACTCCGAAACTCCAAAACTCCGAAACTCCGAAACTCCGAAACTCCAAAACTCCAAAACTCCGAAACTCCAAAACTCCAAAACTCCGAAACTCCAAAACTCCAAAACTCCAATACTCCAAAACTCCAAAACTCCGAAACGCCAAAACTCCGAAACTCAAAAACTCCAATACTCCAAAACTCCGGAACTCCAAAACTCCAAAACTCCGAAACTCAAAAACTCCGAAACTCCGAAACTCCGAAACTCCGAAACTCCAAAACTCCGAAACTCCAAAACTCCAAAACTCCAAAACTCCAATACTCCAAAACTCCAAAACTCCAAAACTCCGAAACTCCAAAACTCCAAAACTCCAAAACTCCGAAACTCCGAAACTCCAAAACTCCAAAACTCCGAAACTCCAAAACTCCGAAACTCCGAAACTCCAAAACTCCAAAACTCCGAAACTCCAAAACTCCAAAACTCCAATACTCCAAAACTCCAAAACTCCGAAACTCCAAAACTCCGAAACTCCAAAACTCCAAAACTCCAAAACTCCAAAGCTCCAAAACTCCAAAACTCCAAAACTCCAAAACTCCGAAACTCCGAAACTCCAAAACTCCGAAACTCCGAAACTCCAAAACTCCAAAACTCCAAAACTCCAAAACTCCGAAACTCCAAAACTCCAAAACTCCAAAACTCCGAAACTCCAAAACACCAAAACTCCAAAACTCCAAAACTCCGAAACTCCAAAACTCCGAAACTCCGAAACTCCGAAACTCAAAAACTCCGAAACTCCGAAACTCCAAAAGTCCAAAACTCAATAACTCCAAAACTCCAAAACTCCAAAACTCCGAAACTCCAAAACTCTGAAACTCCAAAACTCCGAAACTCACAAATTCCGAAACTCCGCAACCCCGAATCTCCAAAACTGAAACTCCAAAACTCCGAAACTCAAAAATCCAGAACTCCAAAACTCCAAAGCTCTAAAACTCCAAAAGTCCAATAATCCGAAACTCCAAAACTCCGAAACTCCGAAACTCCGAAACTCCGAAACTCCAAAACTCCGAAACTCCAAAACTCCCAAACTCCAAAACTCCAATACTCCAAAACTCCAAAACTCCGAAACTCCAAAACTCCAAAACTCCAAAACTCCGAAACTCCGAAACTCCAAAACTCCAAAACCTCAAAACTCCAAAACTCCGAAACTCCAAAACTCCAAAACTCCAAAACTCCGAAACTCCAAAACTCCAAAACTCCGAAACTCCGAAACTCCGAAACTCCAAAACTCCAAAACTCCGAAACTCCAAAACTCCAAAACTCCGAAACTCCAAAACTCCAAAACTCCAATACTCCAAAACTCCGAAACTCCGAAACTCCAAAACTCCGAAACTCAAAAACTCCAAAACTCCGAAACTCCAAAACTCCAAAACTCCAATACTCCAAAACTCCAAAACTCCGAAACTCCAAAACTCCGAAACTCCAAAACTCCAATACTCCAAAACTCCGAAACTCCAAAACTCCAAAACTCCAAAACTCCGAAACTCCGAAACTCCAAAACTCCGAAACTCCAAAACTCCAAAACTCCGAAACTCCGAAACTCCGAAACTCCAAAACTCCAAAACTCCAAAACTCCGAAACTCCAAAACTCCAAAACTCCAAAACTCCGAAACTCCAAAACTCCAAAACTCCAAAACTCCAAAACTCCGAAACTCCAAAACTCCGAAACTCCAAAACTCCAAAACTCCAAAACTCCAAAACTCCGAAACTCCAAAACTCCAAAACTCCAAAACTCCGAAACTCCAAAACTCCAAAACTCCGAAACTCCAAAACTCCAAAACACCAAAACTCCAAAACTCCAAAACTCCGAAACTCCAAAACTCCGAAACTCCGAAACTCCGAAACTCCAAAACTCCAAAACTCCAAAACTCCAAAATTCCGAAACTCCGAAACTCCGAAACTCCAAAACTCCAAAACTCCAAAACTCCGAAACTCCAAAACTCCGAAACTCCAAAACTCCAAAACTCCGAAACTCCAAAACTCCGAAACTCCAAAACTCCAAAACTCCAAAACTCCGAAACTCCAAAACTCCGAAACTCCGAAACTCGGAAACTCCAAAACTCCAAAACTCCAAAACTCCGAAACTCCAAAACTCCAAAACTCCAAAACTCCAAAACTCCAAAACTCCAAAACTCCAAAACTCCGAAACTCCAAAACTCCAAAGCTCCAAAACTCCAAAACTCCAAAACTCCAAAACTCCAAAACTCCAAAACTCCGAAACTCCAAAACTCCAAAACTCCAAAACTCCAAAACTCCAAAACTCCAAAACTCCGAAACTCCAAAACTCCGAAACTCCGAAACTCCGAAACTCCAAAACTCCGAAACTCCAAAACTCCAAAACTCCAATACTCCAAAACTCCAAAACTCCAAAACTCCGAAACTCCAAAACTCCAAAACTCCAAAACTCCGAAACTCCGAAACTCCAAAACTCCAAAACTCCAAAACTCCGAAACTCCAAAACTCCAAAACTCCGAAACTCCAAAACTCCGAAACTCCGAAACTCCAAAACTCCAAAACTCCGACACTCCAAAACTCCAATACTCCAAAACTCCAAAACTCCGAAACTCCAAAACTCCGAAACTCCAAAACTCCAAAATTCCAAAGCTCCAAAACTCCAAAACTCCAAAACTCCGAAACTCCAAACCTCCAAAACTCCAAAACTCCGAAACTCCTAAACTCCAAAACTCCAAAACTCCGAAACTCCGAAACACCGAAACTCCAAAACTCCAAAACTCCAAAACTCCAAAACTCCAAAACTCCGAAACTCCAAAACTCCGAAACTCCGAAACTCCGAAACTCCAAAACTCCGAAACTCCGAAACTCCGAAACTCCGAAACTCCAAAACTCCAAAACTCCAAAAGCTCCGAAATTCCAAAACTCCGAAACTCCGAAACTCCGAAACTCCGAAACTCCAAAACTCCAAAACTCCAAAACTCCGAAACTCGGAAACTCCAAAACTCCAAAACTCCAAAACTCCGAAACTCCAAAACTCCAAAACTCCAAAACTCCAAAACTCCAAAACTCCAAAACTCCGAAACTCCAAAACTGCGAAAATCGAAAACTCCAAAACTCCGAAACTCCAAAAGTCCAAAACTCAATAACTCCAAAACTCCGAAACTCCAAAACTCCAAAAATCGAAAACTTGAAAACTCCAAAACTCCACAAATCCGAAACTCCAAAACTCCAAAACTCCGAAACTCCAAAACTCTGAAACTCCAAAACTCCGAAACTCACAAATTCCGAAACTCCGCAACCCCGAATCTCCAAAACTGAAACTCCAAAACTCCGAAACTCAAAAATCCAGAACTCCAAAACTCCAAAGCTCTAAAACTCCAAAAGTCCAATAATCCGAAACTCCAAAACTCCGAAACTCCGAAACTCCGAAACTCCGAAACTCCAAAACTCCGAAACTCCAAAACTCCCAAACTCCAAAACTCCAATACTCCAAAACTCCAAAACTCCGAAACTCCAAAACTCCAAAACTCCAAAACTCCGAAACTCCGAAACTCCAAAACTCCAAAACTCCAAAACTCCAAAACTCCGAAACTCCAAAACTCCAAAACTCCAAAACTCCGAAACTCCAAAACTCCGAAACTCCGAAACTCCGAAACTCCAAAACTCCAAAACTCCGAAACTCCAAAACTCCAAAACTCCGAAACTCCAAAACTCCAAAACTCCAATACTCCAAAACTCCAAAACTCCGAAACTCCAAAACTCCGAAACTCAAAAACTCCAATACTCCAAAACTCCGGAACTCCAAAACTCCAAAACTCCGAAACTCCAAAACTCCAAAACTCCGAAACTCCAAAACTCCAAAACTCCAATACTCCAAAACTCCAAAACTCCGAAACTCCAAAACTCCGAAACTCAAAAACTCCAATACTCCAAAACTCCGGAACTCCAAAACTCCAAAACTCCAAAACTCCGAAACTCCAAAACTCCGAAACTCCGAAACTCCGAAACTCCGAAACTCCAAAACTCCGAAACTCCAAAACTCCAAAACTCCAAAACTCCAATACTCCAAAACTCCAAAACTCCGAAACTCCAAAACTCCAAAACTCCAAAACTCCGAAACTCCGAAACTCCAAAACTCCAAAACTCCGAAACTCCAAAACTCCGAAACTCCGAAACTCCGAAACTCCAAAACTCCAAAACTCCGAAACTCCAAAACTCCGAAACTCCAAAACTCCAAAACTCCAAAACTCCAAAACTCCAAAACTCCAAAACTCCAAAACTCCAAAACTCCAAAACTCCGAAACTCCAAAACTCCAAAACTCCAAAGCTCCAAAACTCCAAAACTCCAAAACTCCAAAACTCCAAAACTCCAAAACTCCGAAACTCCAAAACTCCAAAACTCCAAAACTCCAAAACTCCAAAACTCCAAAACTCCGAAACTCCAAAACTCCAAAACTCCGAAACTCCAAAACTCCAAAACACCAAAACTCCAAAACTCCAAAGCTCCGAAACTCCAAAACTCCGAAACTCCGAAACTCCGAAACTCAAAAACTCCGAAACTCCGAAACTCCGAAACTCCAAAACTCCAAAACTCCAAAACTCCGAAACTCCAAAACTCCGAAACTCCGAAACTCCGAAACTCCAAAACTCCAAAACTCCAAAACTCCGAAACTCCAAAACTCCGAAACTCCAAAACTCCAAAACTCCGAAACTCCAAAACTCCGAAACTCCAAAACTCCGAAACTCCAAAACTCCGAAACTCCGAAACTCGGAAACTCCAAAACTCCAAAACTCCAAAACTCCGAAACTCCAAAACTCCAAAACTCCAAAACTCCAAAACTCCAAAACTCCAAAACTCCAAAACTCCGAAACTCCAAAACTCCAAAACTCCAAAGCTCCAAAACTCCAAAACTCCAAAACTCCAAAACTCCAAAACTCCAAAACTCCAAAACTCCGAAACTCCAAAACTCCAAAACTCCAAAACTCCAAAACTCCAAAACTCCAAAACTCCAAAACTCCAAAACTCCGAAACTCCAAAACTCCGAAACTCCGAAACTCCGAAACTCCAAAACTCCGAAACTCCAAAACTCCAAAACTCCAGAACTCCAATACTCCAAAACTCCAAAACTCCAAAACTCCGAAACTCCAAAACTCCAAAACTCCAAAACTCCGAAACTCCGAAACTCCAAAACTCCAAAACTCCAAAACTCCGAAACTCCAAAACTCCAAAACTCCGAAACTCCAAAACTCCGAAAGTCCGAAACTCCAAAACTCCAAAACTCCGACACTCCAAAACTCCAATACTCCAAAACTCCAAAACTCCGAAACTCCAAAACTCCGAAACTCCAAAACTCCAAAACTCCAAAGCTCCAAAACTCCAAAACTCCAAAACTCCGAAACTCCAAAACTCCAAAACTCCAAAACTCCGAAACTCCAAAACTCCAAAACTCCGAAACTCCAAAACTCCGAAACTCCGAAACTCCGAAACTCCAAAACTCCGAAACTCCAAAACTCCAAAACTCCAAAACTCCAATACTCCAAAACTCGAAAACTGCAAAACTCCGAAACTCCAAAACTCCAAAACTCCAAAACTCCGAAACTCCGAAACTCCAAAACTCCAAAACTCCAAAACTCCGAAACTCCAAAACTCCAAAACTCCGAAACTCCAAAACTCCGAAACTCCGAAACTCCAAAACTCCAAAACTCCGACACTCCAAAACTCCAATACTCCAAAACTCCAAAACTCCGAAACTCCAAAACTCCGAAACTCCAAAACTCCAAAACTCCAAAGCTCCAAAACTCCAAAACTCCAAACTCCGAAACTCCAAAACTCAAAAACTCCAAAACTCCGAAACTCCTAAACTCCAAAACTCCAAAACTCCGAAACTCCGAAACACCGAAACTCCAAAACTCCAAAACTCCAAAACTCCAAAACTCCGAAACTCCAAAACTCCGAAACTCCGAAACTCCGAAACTCCAAAACTCCGAAACTCCGAAACTCCGAAACTCCGAAACTCCAAAACTCCAAAACTCCAAAAGCTCCGAAATTCCAAAACTCCGAAACTCCGAAACTCCGAAACTCCGAAACTCCAAAACTCCAAAACTCCAAAACTCCGAAACTCCAAAACTCCGAAACTCCAAAACTCCAAAACTCCGAAACTCCAAAACTCCGAAACTCCAAAACTCCAAAACTCCAAAACTCCGAAACTCCAAAACTCCGAAACTCCGAAACTCGGAAACTCCAAAACTCCAAAACTCCAAAACTCCGAAACTCCAAAACTCCAAAACTCCAAAACTCCAAAACTCCAAAACTCCAAAACTCCAAAACTCCAAAACTCCGAAACTCCAAAACTGCGAAAATCGAAAACTCCAAAACTCCGAAACTCCAAAAGTCCAAAACTCAATAACTCCAAAACTCCGAAACTCCAAAACTCCAAAAATCGAAAACTTGAAAACTCCAAAACTCCACAAATCCGAAACTCCAAAACTCCAAAACTCTGAAACTCCAAAACTCCGAAACTCACAAATTCCGAAACTCCGCAACCCCGAATCTCCAAAACTGAAACTCCAAAACTCCGAAACTCAAAAATCCAGAACTCCAAAACTCCAAAGCTCTAAAACTCCAAAAGTCCAATAATCCGAAACTCCAAAACTCCGAAACTCCGAAACTCCGAAACTCCAAAACTCCGAAACTCCAAAACTCCCAAACTCCAAAACTCCAATACTCCAAAACTCCAAAACTCCGAAACTCCAAAACTCCAAAACTCCAAAACTCCGAAACTCCGAAACTCCAAAACTCCAAAACTCCAAAACTCCGAAACTCCAAAACTCCAAAACTCCAAAACTCCGAAACTCCAAAACTCCGAAACTCCGAAACTCCGAAACTCCAAAACTCCAAAACTCCGAAACTCCAAAACTCCAAAACTCCGAAACTCCAAAACTCCAAAACTCCAATACTCCAAAACTCCAAAACTCCGAAACGCCAAAACTCCGAAACTCAAAAACTCCAATACTCCAAAACTCCGGAACTCCAAAACTCCAAAACTCCGAAACTCAAAAACTCCGAAACTCCGAAACTCCGAAACTCCGAAACTCCAAAACTCCGAAACTCCAAAACTCCAAAACTCCAAAACTCCAATACTCCAAAACTCCAAAACTCCAAAACTCCGAAACTCCAAAACTCCAAAACTCCAAAACTCCGAAACTCCGAAACTCCAAAACTCCAAAACTCCGAAACTCCAAAACTCCGAAACTCCGAAACTCCAAAACTCCAAAACTCCGAAACTCCAAAACTCCAAAACTCCAATACTCCAAAACTCCAAAACTCCGAAACTCCAAAACTCCGAAACTCCAAAACTCCAAAACTCCAAAACTCCAAAGCTCCAAAACTCCAAAACTCCAAAACTCCAAAACTCCGAAACTCCGAAACTCCAAAACTCCGAAACTCCGAAACTCCAAAACTCCAAAACTCCAAAACTCCGAAACTCCAAAACTCCAAAACTCCAAAACTCCGAAACTCCAAAACACCAAAACTCCAAAACTCCAAAACTCCGAAACTCCAAAACTCCGAAACTCCGAAACTCCGAAACTCAAAAACTCCGAAACTCCGAAACTCCAAAAGTCCAAAACTCAATAACTCCAAAACTCCAAAACTCCAAAACTCCGAAACTCCAAAACTCTGAAACTCCAAAACTCCGAAACTCACAAATTCCGAAACTCCGCAACCCCGAATCTCCAAAACTGAAACTCCAAAACTCCGAAACTCAAAAATCCAGAACTCCAAAACTCCAAAGCTCTAAAACTCCAAAAGTCCAATAATCCGAAACTCCAAAACTCCGAAACTCCGAAACTCCGAAACTCCGAAACTCCAAAACTCCGAAACTCCAAAACTCCCAAACTCCAAAACTCCAATACTCCAAAACTCCAAAACTCCGAAACTCCAAAACTCCAAAACTCCAAAACTCCGAAACTCCGAAACTCCAAAACTCCAAAACCTCAAAACTCCAAAACTCCGAAACTCCAAAACTCCAAAACTCCAAAACTCCGAAACTCCAAAACTCCAAAACTCCGAAACTCCGAAACTCCGAAACTCCAAAACTCCAAAACTCCGAAACTCCAAAACTCCAAAACTCCGAAACTCCAAAACTCCAAAACTCCAATACTCCAAAACTCCGAAACTCCGAAACTCCAAAACTCCGAAACTCAAAAACTCCAAAACTCCGAAACTCCAAAACTCCAAAACTCCAATACTCCAAAACTCCAAAACTCCGAAACTCCAAAACTCCGAAACTCCAAAACTCCAATACTCCAAAACTCCGAAACTCCAAAACTCCAAAACTCCAAAACTCCGAAACTCCGAAACTCCAAAACTCCGAAACTCCAAAACTCCAAAACTCCGAAACTCCGAAACTCCGAAACTCCAAAACTCCAAAACTCCAAAACTCCGAAACTCCAAAACTCCAAAACTCCAAAACTCCGAAACTCCAAAACTCCAAAACTCCAAAACTCCAAAACTCCGAAACTCCAAAACTCCGAAACTCCAAAACTCCAAAACTCCAAAACTCCAAAACTCCGAAACTCCAAAACTCCAAAACTCCAAAACTCCGAAACTCCAAAACTCCAAAACTCCGAAACTCCAAAACTCCAAAACACCAAAACTCCAAAACTCCAAAACTCCGAAACTCCAAAACTCCGAAACTCCGAAACTCCGAAACTCCAAAACTCCAAAACTCCAAAACTCCAAAACTCCAAAATTCCGAAACTCCGAAACTCCGAAACTCCAAAACTCCAAAACTCCAAAACTCCGAAACTCCAAAACTCCGAAACTCCAAAACTCCAAAACTCCGAAACTCCAAAACTCCGAAACTCCAAAACTCCAAAACTCCAAAACTCCGAAACTCCAAAACTCCGAAACTCCGAAACTCGGAAACTCCAAAACTCCAAAACTCCAAAACTCCGAAACTCCAAAACTCCAAAACTCCAAAACTCCAAAACTCCAAAACTCCAAAACTCCAAAACTCCGAAACTCCAAAACTCCAAAGCTCCAAAACTCCAAAACTCCAAAACTCCAAAACTCCAAAACTCCAAAACTCCGAAACTCCAAAACTCCAAAACTCCAAAACTCCAAAACTCCAAAACTCCAAAACTCCGAAACTCCAAAACTCCGAAACTCCGAAACTCCGAAACTCCAAAACTCCGAAACTCCAAAACTCCAAAACTCCAATACTCCAAAACTCCAAAACTCCAAAACTCCGAAACTCCAAAACTCCAAAACTCCAAAACTCCGAAACTCCGAAACTCCAAAACTCCAAAACTCCAAAACTCCGAAACTCCAAAACTCCAAAACTCCGAAACTCCAAAACTCCGAAACTCCGAAACTCCAAAACTCCAAAACTCCGACACTCCAAAACTCCAATACTCCAAAACTCCAAAACTCCGAAACTCCAAAACTCCGAAACTCCAAAACTCCAAAATTCCAAAGCTCCAAAACTCCAAAACTCCAAAACTCCGAAACTCCAAACCTCCAAAACTCCAAAACTCCGAAACTCCTAAACTCCAAAACTCCAAAACTCCGAAACTCCGAAACACCGAAACTCCAAAACTCCAAAACTCCAAAACTCCAAAACTCCAAAACTCCGAAACTCCAAAACTCCGAAACTCCGAAACTCCGAAACTCCAAAACTCCGAAACTCCGAAACTCCGAAACTCCGAAACTCCAAAACTCCAAAACTCCAAAAGCTCCGAAATTCCAAAACTCCGAAACTCCGAAACTCCGAAACTCCGAAACTCCAAAACTCCAAAACTCCAAAACTCCGAAACTCGGAAACTCCAAAACTCCAAAACTCCAAAACTCCGAAACTCCAAAACTCCAAAACTCCAAAACTCCAAAACTCCAAAACTCCAAAACTCCGAAACTCCAAAACTGCGAAAATCGAAAACTCCAAAACTCCGAAACTCCAAAAGTCCAAAACTCAATAACTCCAAAACTCCGAAACTCCAAAACTCCAAAAATCGAAAACTTGAAAACTCCAAAACTCCACAAATCCGAAACTCCAAAACTCCAAAACTCCGAAACTCCAAAACTCTGAAACTCCAAAACTCCGAAACTCACAAATTCCGAAACTCCGCAACCCCGAATCTCCAAAACTGAAACTCCAAAACTCCGAAACTCAAAAATCCAGAACTCCAAAACTCCAAAGCTCTAAAACTCCAAAAGTCCAATAATCCGAAACTCCAAAACTCCGAAACTCCGAAACTCCGAAACTCCGAAACTCCAAAACTCCGAAACTCCAAAACTCCCAAACTCCAAAACTCCAATACTCCAAAACTCCAAAACTCCGAAACTCCAAAACTCCAAAACTCCAAAACTCCGAAACTCCGAAACTCCAAAACTCCAAAACTCCAAAACTCCAAAACTCCGAAACTCCAAAACTCCAAAACTCCAAAACTCCGAAACTCCAAAACTCCGAAAATCCGAAACTCCGAAACTCCAAAACTCCAAAACTCCGAAACTCCAAAACTCCAAAACTCCGAAACTCCAAAACTCCAAAACTCCAATACTCCAAAACTCCAAAACTCCGAAACTCCAAAACTCCGAAACTCAAAAACTCCAATACTCCAAAACTCCGGAACTCCAAAACTCCAAAACTCCGAAACTCCAAAACTCCAAAACTCCGAAACTCCAAAACTCCAAAACTCCAATACTCCAAAACTCCAAAACTCCGAAACTCCAAAACTCCGAAACTCAAAAACTCCAATACTCCAAAACTCCGGAACTCCAAAACTCCAAAACTCCAAAACTCCGAAACTCCAAAACTCCGAAACTCCGAAACTCCGAAACTCCGAAACTCCAAAACTCCGAAACTCCAAAACTCCAAAACTCCAAAACTCCAATACTCCAAAACTCCAAAACTCCGAAACTCCAAAACTCCAAAACTCCAAAACTCCGAAACTCCGAAACTCCAAAACTCCAAAACTCCGAAACTCCAAAACTCCGAAACTCCGAAACTCCGAAACTCCAAAACTCCAAAACTCCGAAACTCCAAAACTCCGAAACTCCAAAACTCCAAAACTCCAAAACTCCAAAACTCCAAAACTCCAAAACTCCAAAACTCCAAAACTCCAAAACTCCGAAACTCCAAAACTCCAAAACTCCAAAGCTCCAAAACTCCAAAACTCCAAAACTCCAAAACTCCAAAACTCCGAAACTCCAAAACTCCAAAACTCCAAAACTCCAAAACTCCAAAACTCCAAAACTCCGAAACTCCAAAACTCCAAAACTCCGAAACTCCAAAACTCCAAAACACCAAAACTCCAAAACTCCAAAGCTCCGAAACTCCAAAACTCCGAAACTCCGAAACTCCGAAACTCAAAAACTCCGAAACTCCGAAACTCCGAAACTCCAAAACTCCAAAACTCCAAAACTCCGAAACTCCAAAACTCCGAAACTCCGAAACTCCGAAACTCCAAAACTCCAAAACTCCAAAACTCCGAAACTCCAAAACTCCGAAACTCCAAAACTCCAAAACTCCGAAACTCCAAAACTCCGAAACTCCAAAACTCCGAAACTCCAAAACTCCGAAACTCCGAAACTCGGAAACTCCAAAACTCCAAAACTCCAAAACTCCGAAACTCCAAAACTCCAAAACTCCAAAACTCCAAAACTCCAAAACTCCAAAACTCCAAAACTCCGAAACTCCAAAACTCCAAAACTCCAAAGCTCCAAAACTCCAAAACTCCAAAACTCCAAAACTCCAAAACTCCAAAACTCCAAAACTCCGAAACTCCAAAACTCCAAAACTCCAAAACTCCAAAACTCCAAAACTCCAAAACTCCAAAACTCCAAAACTCCGAAACTCCAAAACTCCGAAACTCCGAAACTCCGAAACTCCAAAACTCCGAAACTCCAAAACTCCAAAACTCCAGAACTCCAATACTCCAAAACTCCAAAACTCCAAAACTCCGAAACTCCAAAACTCCAAAACTCCAAAACTCCGAAACTCCGAAACTCCAAAACTCCAAAACTCCAAAACTCCGAAACTCCAAAACTCCAAAACTCCGAAACTCCAAAACTCCGAAAGTCCGAAACTCCAAAACTCCAAAACTCCGACACTCCAAAACTCCAATACTCCAAAACTCCAAAACTCCGAAACTCCAAAACTCCGAAACTCCAAAACTCCAAAACTCCAAAGCTCCAAAACTCCAAAACTCCAAAACTCCGAAACTCCAAAACTCCAAAACTCCAAAACTCCGAAACTCCAAAACTCCAAAACTCCGAAACTCCAAAACTCCGAAACTCCGAAACTCCGAAACTCCAAAACTCCGAAACTCCAAAACTCCAAAACTCCAAAACTCCAATACTCCAAAACTCGAAAACTGCAAAACTCCGAAACTCCAAAACTCCAAAACTCCAAAACTCCGAAACTCCGAAACTCCAAAACTCCAAAACTCCAAAACTCCGAAACTCCAAAACTCCGAAACTCCGAAACTCGGAAACTCCAAAACTCCAAAACTCCAAAACTCCGAAACTCCAAAACTCCAAAACTCCAAAACTCCAAAACTCCAAAACTCCAAAACTCCAAAACTCCAAAACTCCGAAACTCCAAAACTGCGAAAATCGAAAACTCCAAAACTCCGAAACTCCAAAAGTCCAAAACTCAATAACTCCAAAACTCCGAAACTCCAAAACTCCAAAAATCGAAAACTTGAAAACTCCAAAACTCCACAAATCCGAAACTCCAAAACTCCAAAACTCTGAAACTCCAAAACTCCGAAACTCACAAATTCCGAAACTCCGCAACCCCGAATCTCCAAAACTGAAACTCCAAAACTCCGAAACTCAAAAATCCAGAACTCCAAAACTCCAAAGCTCTAAAACTCCAAAAGTCCAATAATCCGAAACTCCAAAACTCCGAAACTCCGAAACTCCGAAACTCCAAAACTCCGAAACTCCAAAACTCCCAAACTCCAAAACTCCAATACTCCAAAACTCCAAAACTCCGAAACTCCAAAACTCCAAAACTCCAAAACTCCGAAACTCCGAAACTCCAAAACTCCAAAACTCCAAAACTCCGAAACTCCAAAACTCCAAAACTCCAAAACTCCGAAACTCCAAAACTCCGAAACTCCGAAACTCCGAAACTCCAAAACTCCAAAACTCCGAAACTCCAAAACTCCAAAACTCCGAAACTCCAAAACTCCAAAACTCCAATACTCCAAAACTCCAAAACTCCGAAACGCCAAAACTCCGAAACTCAAAAACTCCAATACTCCAAAACTCCGGAACTCCAAAACTCCAAAACTCCGAAACTCAAAAACTCCGAAACTCCGAAACTCCGAAACTCCGAAACTCCAAAACTCCGAAACTCCAAAACTCCAAAACTCCAAAACTCCAATACTCCAAAACTCCAAAACTCCAAAACTCCGAAACTCCAAAACTCCAAAACTCCAAAACTCCGAAACTCCGAAACTCCAAAACTCCAAAACTCCGAAACTCCAAAACTCCGAAACTCCGAAACTCCAAAACTCCAAAACTCCGAAACTCCAAAACTCCAAAACTCCAATACTCCAAAACTCCAAAACTCCGAAACTCCAAAACTCCGAAACTCCAAAACTCCAAAACTCCAAAACTCCAAAGCTCCAAAACTCCAAAACTCCAAAACTCCAAAACTCCGAAACTCCGAAACTCCAAAACTCCGAAACTCCGAAACTCCAAAACTCCAAAACTCCAAAACTCCGAAACTCCAAAACTCCAAAACTCCAAAACTCCGAAACTCCAAAACACCAAAACTCCAAAACTCCAAAACTCCGAAACTCCAAAACTCCGAAACTCCGAAACTCCGAAACTCAAAAACTCCGAAACTCCGAAACTCCAAAAGTCCAAAACTCAATAACTCCAAAACTCCAAAACTCCAAAACTCCGAAACTCCAAAACTCTGAAACTCCAAAACTCCGAAACTCACAAATTCCGAAACTCCGCAACCCCGAATCTCCAAAACTGAAACTCCAAAACTCCGAAACTCAAAAATCCAGAACTCCAAAACTCCAAAGCTCTAAAACTCCAAAAGTCCAATAATCCGAAACTCCAAAACTCCGAAACTCCGAAACTCCGAAACTCCGAAACTCCAAAACTCCGAAACTCCAAAACTCCCAAACTCCAAAACTCCAATACTCCAAAACTCCAAAACTCCGAAACTCCAAAACTCCAAAACTCCAAAACTCCGAAACTCCGAAACTCCAAAACTCCAAAACCTCAAAACTCCAAAACTCCGAAACTCCAAAACTCCAAAACTCCAAAACTCCGAAACTCCAAAACTCCAAAACTCCGAAACTCCGAAACTCCGAAACTCCAAAACTCCAAAACTCCGAAACTCCAAAACTCCAAAACTCCGAAACTCCAAAACTCCAAAACTCCAATACTCCAAAACTCCGAAACTCCGAAACTCCAAAACTCCGAAACTCAAAAACTCCAAAACTCCGAAACTCCAAAACTCCAAAACTCCAATACTCCAAAACTCCAAAACTCCGAAACTCCAAAACTCCGAAACTCCAAAACTCCAATACTCCAAAACTCCGAAACTCCAAAACTCCAAAACTCCAAAACTCCGAAACTCCGAAACTCCAAAACTCCGAAACTCCAAAACTCCAAAACTCCGAAACTCCGAAACTCCGAAACTCCAAAACTCCAAAACTCCAAAACTCCGAAACTCCAAAACTCCAAAACTCCAAAACTCCGAAACTCCAAAACTCCAAAACTCCAAAACTCCAAAACTCCGAAACTCCAAAACTCCGAAACTCCAAAACTCCAAAACTCCAAAACTCCAAAACTCCGAAACTCCAAAACTCCAAAACTCCAAAACTCCGAAACTCCAAAACTCCAAAACTCCGAAACTCCAAAACTCCAAAACACCAAAACTCCAAAACTCCAAAACTCCGAAACTCCAAAACTCCGAAACTCCGAAACTCCGAAACTCCAAAACTCCAAAACTCCAAAACTCCAAAACTCCAAAATTCCGAAACTCCGAAACTCCGAAACTCCAAAACTCCAAAACTCCAAAACTCCGAAACTCCAAAACTCCGAAACTCCAAAACTCCAAAACTCCGAAACTCCAAAACTCCGAAACTCCAAAACTCCAAAACTCCAAAACTCCGAAACTCCAAAACTCCGAAACTCCGAAACTCGGAAACTCCAAAACTCCAAAACTCCAAAACTCCGAAACTCCAAAACTCCAAAACTCCAAAACTCCAAAACTCCAAAACTCCAAAACTCCAAAACTCCGAAACTCCAAAACTCCAAAGCTCCAAAACTCCAAAACTCCAAAACTCCAAAACTCCAAAACTCCAAAACTCCGAAACTCCAAAACTCCAAAACTCCAAAACTCCAAAACTCCAAAACTCCGAAACTCCAAAACTCCGAAACTCCGAAACTCCGAAACTCCAAAACTCCGAAACTCCAAAACTCCAAAACTCCAATACTCCAAAACTCCAAAACTCCAAAACTCCGAAACTCCAAAACTCCAAAACTCCAAAACTCCGAAACTCCGAAACTCCAAAACTCCAAAACTCCAAAACTCCGAAACTCCAAAACTCCAAAACTCCGAAACTCCAAAACTCCGAAACTCCGAAACTCCAAAACTCCAAAACTCCGACACTCCAAAACTCCAATACTCCAAAACTCCAAAACTCCGAAACTCCAAAACTCCGAAACTCCAAAACTCCAAAATTCCAAAGCTCCAAAACTCCAAAACTCCAAAACTCCGAAACTCCAAACCTCCAAAACTCCAAAACTCCGAAACTCCTAAACTCCAAAACTCCAAAACTCCGAAACTCCGAAACACCGAAACTCCAAAACTCCAAAACTCCAAAACTCCAAAACTCCAAAACTCCGAAACTCCAAAACTCCGAAACTCCGAAACTCCGAAACTCCAAAACTCCGAAACTCCGAAACTCCGAAACTCCGAAACTCCAAAACTCCAAAACTCCAAAAGCTCCGAAATTCCAAAACTCCGAAACTCCGAAACTCCGAAACTCCGAAACTCCAAAACTCCAAAACTCCAAAACTCCGAAACTCGGAAACTCCAAAACTCCAAAACTCCAAAACTCCGAAACTCCAAAACTCCAAAACTCCAAAACTCCAAAACTCCAAAACTCCAAAACTCCGAAACTCCAAAACTGCGAAAATCGAAAACTCCAAAACTCCGAAACTCCAAAAGTCCAAAACTCAATAACTCCAAAACTCCGAAACTCCAAAACTCCAAAAATCGAAAACTTGAAAACTCCAAAACTCCACAAATCCGAAACTCCAAAACTCCAAAACTCCGAAACTCCAAAACTCTGAAACTCCAAAACTCCGAAACTCACAAATTCCGAAACTCCGCAACCCCGAATCTCCAAAACTGAAACTCCAAAACTCCGAAACTCAAAAATCCAGAACTCCAAAACTCCAAAGCTCTAAAACTCCAAAAGTCCAATAATCCGAAACTCCAAAACTCCGAAACTCCGAAACTCCGAAACTCCGAAACTCCAAAACTCCGAAACTCCAAAACTCCCAAACTCCAAAACTCCAATACTCCAAAACTCCAAAACTCCGAAACTCCAAAACTCCAAAACTCCAAAACTCCGAAACTCCGAAACTCCAAAACTCCAAAACTCCAAAACTCCAAAACTCCGAAACTCCAAAACTCCAAAACTCCAAAACTCCGAAACTCCAAAACTCCGAAAATCCGAAACTCCGAAACTCCAAAACTCCAAAACTCCGAAACTCCAAAACTCCAAAACTCCGAAACTCCAAAACTCCAAAACTCCAATACTCCAAAACTCCAAAACTCCGAAACTCCAAAACTCCGAAACTCAAAAACTCCAATACTCCAAAACTCCGGAACTCCAAAACTCCAAAACTCCGAAACTCCAAAACTCCAAAACTCCGAAACTCCAAAACTCCAAAACTCCAATACTCCAAAACTCCAAAACTCCGAAACTCCAAAACTCCGAAACTCAAAAACTCCAATACTCCAAAACTCCGGAACTCCAAAACTCCAAAACTCCAAAACTCCGAAACTCCAAAACTCCGAAACTCCGAAACTCCGAAACTCCGAAACTCCAAAACTCCGAAACTCCAAAACTCCAAAACTCCAAAACTCCAATACTCCAAAACTCCAAAACTCCGAAACTCCAAAACTCCAAAACTCCAAAACTCCGAAACTCCGAAACTCCAAAACTCCAAAACTCCGAAACTCCAAAACTCCGAAACTCCGAAACTCCGAAACTCCAAAACTCCAAAACTCCGAAACTCCAAAACTCCGAAACTCCAAAACTCCAAAACTCCAAAACTCCAAAACTCCAAAACTCCAAAACTCCAAAACTCCAAAACTCCAAAACTCCGAAACTCCAAAACTCCAAAACTCCAAAGCTCCAAAACTCCAAAACTCCAAAACTCCAAAACTCCAAAACTCCGAAACTCCAAAACTCCAAAACTCCAAAACTCCAAAACTCCAAAACTCCAAAACTCCGAAACTCCAAAACTCCAAAACTCCGAAACTCCAAAACTCCAAAACACCAAAACTCCAAAACTCCAAAGCTCCGAAACTCCAAAACTCCGAAACTCCGAAACTCCGAAACTCAAAAACTCCGAAACTCCGAAACTCCGAAACTCCAAAACTCCAAAACTCCAAAACTCCGAAACTCCAAAACTCCGAAACTCCGAAACTCCGAAACTCCAAAACTCCAAAACTCCAAAACTCCGAAACTCCAAAACTCCGAAACTCCAAAACTCCAAAACTCCGAAACTCCAAAACTCCGAAACTCCAAAACTCCGAAACTCCAAAACTCCGAAACTCCGAAACTCGGAAACTCCAAAACTCCAAAACTCCAAAACTCCGAAACTCCAAAACTCCAAAACTCCAAAACTCCAAAACTCCAAAACTCCAAAACTCCAAAACTCCGAAACTCCAAAACTCCAAAACTCCAAAGCTCCAAAACTCCAAAACTCCAAAACTCCAAAACTCCAAAACTCCAAAACTCCAAAACTCCGAAACTCCAAAACTCCAAAACTCCAAAACTCCAAAACTCCAAAACTCCAAAACTCCAAAACTCCAAAACTCCGAAACTCCAAAACTCCGAAACTCCGAAACTCCGAAACTCCAAAACTCCGAAACTCCAAAACTCCAAAACTCCAGAACTCCAATACTCCAAAACTCCAAAACTCCAAAACTCCGAAACTCCAAAACTCCAAAACTCCAAAACTCCGAAACTCCGAAACTCCAAAACTCCAAAACTCCAAAACTCCGAAACTCCAAAACTCCAAAACTCCGAAACTCCAAAACTCCGAAAGTCCGAAACTCCAAAACTCCAAAACTCCGACACTCCAAAACTCCAATACTCCAAAACTCCAAAACTCCGAAACTCCAAAACTCCGAAACTCCAAAACTCCAAAACTCCAAAGCTCCAAAACTCCAAAACTCCAAAACTCCGAAACTCCAAAACTCCAAAACTCCAAAACTCCGAAACTCCAAAACTCCAAAACTCCGAAACTCCAAAACTCCGAAACTCCGAAACTCCGAAACTCCAAAACTCCGAAACTCCAAAACTCCAAAACTCCAAAACTCCAATACTCCAAAACTCGAAAACTGCAAAACTCCGAAACTCCAAAACTCCAAAACTCCAAAACTCCGAAACTCCGAAACTCCAAAACTCCAAAACTCCAAAACTCCGAAACTCCAAAACTCCAAAACTCCGAAACTCCAAAACTCCGAAACTCCGAAACTCCAAAACTCCAAAACTCCGACACTCCAAAACTCCAATACTCCAAAACTCCAAAACTCCGAAACTCCAAAACTCCGAAACTCCAAAACTCCAAAACTCCAAAGCTCCAAAACTCCAAAACTCCAAACTCCGAAACTCCAAAACTCAAAAACTCCAAAACTCCGAAACTCCTAAACTCCAAAACTCCAAAACTCCGAAACTCCGAAACACCGAAACTCCAAAACTCCAAAACTCCAAAACTCCAAAACTCCGAAACTCCAAAACTCCGAAACTCCGAAACTCCGAAACTCCAAAACTCCGAAACTCCGAAACTCCGAAACTCCGAAACTCCAAAACTCCAAAACTCCAAAAGCTCCGAAATTCCAAAACTCCGAAACTCCGAAACTCCGAAACTCCGAAACTCCAAAACTCCAAAACTCCAAAACTCCGAAACTCCAAAACTCCGAAACTCCAAAACTCCAAAACTCCGAAACTCCAAAACTCCGAAACTCCAAAACTCCAAAACTCCAAAACTCCGAAACTCCAAAACTCCGAAACTCCGAAACTCGGAAACTCCAAAACTCCAAAACTCCAAAACTCCGAAACTCCAAAACTCCAAAACTCCAAAACTCCAAAACTCCAAAACTCCAAAACTCCAAAACTCCAAAACTCCGAAACTCCAAAACTGCGAAAATCGAAAACTCCAAAACTCCGAAACTCCAAAAGTCCAAAACTCAATAACTCCAAAACTCCGAAACTCCAAAACTCCAAAAATCGAAAACTTGAAAACTCCAAAACTCCACAAATCCGAAACTCCAAAACTCCAAAACTCTGAAACTCCAAAACTCCGAAACTCACAAATTCCGAAACTCCGCAACCCCGAATCTCCAAAACTGAAACTCCAAAACTCCGAAACTCAAAAATCCAGAACTCCAAAACTCCAAAGCTCTAAAACTCCAAAAGTCCAATAATCCGAAACTCCAAAACTCCGAAACTCCGAAACTCCGAAACTCCAAAACTCCGAAACTCCAAAACTCCCAAACTCCAAAACTCCAATACTCCAAAACTCCAAAACTCCGAAACTCCAAAACTCCAAAACTCCAAAACTCCGAAACTCCGAAACTCCAAAACTCCAAAACTCCAAAACTCCGAAACTCCAAAACTCCAAAACTCCGAAACTCCAAAACTCCGAAACTCCGAAACTCCGAAACTCCAAAACTCCAAAACTCCGAAACTCCAAAACTCCAAAACTCCGAAACTCCAAAACTCCAAAACTCCAATACTCCAAAACTCCAAAACTCCGAAACTCCAAAACTCCGAAACTCAAAAACTCCAATACTCCAAAACTCCGGAACTCCAAAACTCCAAAACTCCGAAACTCCAAAACTCCGAAACTCCGAAACTCCGAAACTCCGAAACTCCAAAACTCCGAAACTCCAAAACTCCAAAACTCCAAAACTCCAATACTCCAAAACTCCAAAACTCCAAAACTCCGAAACTCCAAAACTCCAAAACTCCAAAACTCCGAAACTCCGAAACTCCAAAACTCCAAAACTCCGAAACTCCAAAACTCCGAAACTCCGAAACTCCGAAACTCCGAAACTCCAAAACTCCAAAACTCCGAAACTCCAAAACTCCAAAACTCCAATACTCCAAAACTCCAAAACTCCGAAACTCCAAAACTCCGAAACTCCAAAACTCCAATACTCCAAAACTCCGAAACTCCAAAACTCCAAAACTCCAAAACTCCGAAACTCCGAAACTCCAAAACTCCGAAACTCCAAAACTCCAAAACTCCGAAACTCCGAAACTCCGAAACTCCAAAACTCCAAAACTCCAAAACTCCGAAACTCCAAAACTCCAAAACTCCAAAACTCCGAAACTCCAAAACTCCAAAACTCCAAAACTCCAAAACTCCAAAACTCCAAAACTCCAAAACTCCGAAACTCCAAAACTCCAAAACTCCAAAGCTCCAAAACTCCAAAACTCCAAAACTCCAAAACTCCAAAACTCCAAAACTCCGAAACTCCAAAACTCCAAAACTCCAAAACTCCAAAACTCCAAAACTCCAAAACTCCGAAACTCCAAAACTCCAAAACTCCGAAACTCCAAAACTCCAAAACACCAAAACTCCAAAACTCCGAAACTCCAAAACTCCGAAACTCCGAAACTCCGAAACTCAAAAACTCCGAAACTCCGAAACTCCGAAACTCCAAAACTCCAAAACTCCAAAACTCCGAAACTCCAAAACTCCGAAACTCCGAAACTCCGAAACTCCAAAACTCCAAAACTCCAAAACTCCGAAACTCCAAAACTCCGAAACTCCAAAACTCCAAAACTCCGAAACTCCAAAACTCCGAAACTCCAAAACTCCGAAACTCCAAAACTCCGAAACTCCGAAACTCGGAAACTCCAAAACTCCAAAACTCCAAAACTCCGAAACTCCAAAACTCCAAAACTCCAAAACTCCAAAACTCCAAAACTCCAAAACTCCAAAACTCCGAAACTCCAAAACTCCAAAACTCCAAAGCTCCAAAACTCCAAAACTCCAAAACTCCAAAACTCCAAAACTCCAAAACTCCAAAACTCCGAAACTCCAAAACTCCAAAACTCCAAAACTCCAAAACTCCAAAACTCCAAAACTCCAAAACTCCAAAACTCCGAAACTCCAAAACTCCGAAACTCCGAAACTCCGAAACTCCAAAACTCCGAAACTCCAAAACTCCAAAACTCCAGAACTCCAATACTCCAAAACTCCAAAACTCCGAAACTCCAAAACTCCAAAACTCCAAAACTCCGAAACTCCGAAACTCCAAAACTCCAAAACTCCAAAACTCCGAAACTCCAAAACTCCAAAACTCCGAAACTCCAAAACTCCGAAAGTCCGAAACTCCAAAACTCCAAAACTCCGACACTCCAAAACTCCAATACTCCAAAACTCCAAAACTCCGAAACTCCAAAACTCCGAAACTCCAAAACTCCAAAACTCCAAAGCTCCAAAACTCCAAAACTCCAAAACTCCGAAACTCCAAAACTCCAAAACTCCAAAACTCCGAAACTCCAAAACTCCAAAACTCCGAAACTCCAAAACTCCGAAACTCCGAAACTCCGAAACTCCAAAACTCCAAAACTCCAAAACTCCGAAACTCCAAAACTCCAAAACTCCAAAACTCCAAAACTCCAAAACTCCAAAACTCCGAAACTCCAAAACTCCAAAACTCCAAAGCTCCAAAACTCCAAAACTCCAAAACTCCAAAACTCCAAAACTCCAAAACTCCAAAACTCCGAAACTCCAAAACTCCAAAACTCCAAAACTCCAAAACTCCAAAACTCCAAAACTCCAAAACTCCGAAACTCCAAAACTCCGAAACTCCGAAACTCCGAAACTCCAAAACTCCGAAACTCCAAAACTCCAAAACTCCAGAACTCCAATACTCCAAAACTCCAAAACTCCGAAACTCCAAAACTCCAAAACTCCAAAACTCCGAAACTCCGAAACTCCAAAACTCCAAAACTCCAAAACTCCGAAACTCCAAAACTCCAAAACTCCGAAACTCCAAAACTCCGAAAGTCCGAAACTCCAAAACTCCAAAACTCCGACACTCCAAAACTCCAATACTCCAAAACTCCAAAACTCCGAAACTCCAAAACTCCGAAACTCCAAAACTCCAAAACTCCAAAGCTCCAAAACTCCAAAACTCCAAAACTCCGAAACTCCAAAACTCCAAAACTCCAAAACTCCGAAACTCCAAAACTCCAAAACTCCGAAACTCCAAAACTCCGAAACTCCGAAACTCCAAAACTCCAAAACTCCGACACTCCAAAACTCCAATACT
Source organism: Amblyomma mixtum (assembly GCF_055824585.1). Classification (NCBI taxonomy): domain Eukaryota; kingdom Metazoa; phylum Arthropoda; class Arachnida; order Ixodida; family Ixodidae; genus Amblyomma; species Amblyomma mixtum. The sequence continues at coordinate 104,907,622 of NC_143021.1, read as the reverse complement.
CCAAAACTCCAAAACTCCGAAACTCCAAAACTCCGAAACTCCAAAACTCCAAAACTCCAAAGCTCCAAAACTCCAAAACTCCAAAACTCCGAAACTCCAAAACTCCAAAACTCCAAAACTCCGAAACTCCAAAACTCCAAAACTCCGAAACTCCAAAACTCCGAAACTCCGAAACTCCGAAACTCCAAAACTCCGAAACTCCAAAACTCCAAAACTCCAAAACTCCAATACTCCAAAACTCCAAAACTCCAAAACTCCGAAACTCCAAAACTCCAAAACTCCAAAACTCCGAAACTCCGAAACTCCAAAACTCCAAAACTCCAAAACTCCAAAACTCCAAAACTCCAATACTCCAAAACTCCAAAACTCCAAAACTCCGAAACTCCAAAACTCCGAAACTCCGAAACTCCGAAACTCCGAAACTCCAAAACTCCAAAACTCCGAAACTCCAAAACTCCAAAACTCCAATACTCCAAAACTCCAAAACTCCGAAACTCCAAAACTCCGAAACTCCAAAACTCCAATACTCCAAAACTCCGAAACTCCAAAACTCCAAAACTCCAAAACTCCGAAACTCCGAAACTCCAAAACTCCGAAACTCCAAAACTCCAAAACTCCGAAACTCCGAAACTCCGAAACTCCAAAACTCCAAAACTCCAAAACTCCGAAACTCCAAAACTCCAAAACTCCAAAACTCCGAAACTCCAAAACTCCAAAACTCCAAAACTCCAAAACTCCAAAACTCCAAAACTCCAAAACTCCGAAACTCCAAAACTCCAAAACTCCAAAGCTCCAAAACTCCAAAACTCCAAAACTCCAAAACTCCAAAACTCCAAAACTCCGAAACTCCAAAACTCCAAAACTCCAAAACTCCAAAACTCCAAAACTCCAAAACTCCAAAACTCCGAAACTCCAAAACTCCAAAACTCCGAAACTCCAAAACTCCAAAACACCAAAACTCCAAAACTCCGAAACTCCAAAACTCCGAAACTCCGAAACTCCGAAACTCAAAAACTCCGAAACTCCGAAACTCCGAAACTCCAAAACTCCAAAACTCCAAAACTCCGAAACTCCAAAACTCCGAAACTCCGAAACTCCGAAACTCCAAAACTCCAAAACTCCAAAACTCCGAAACTCCAAAACTCCGAAACTCCAAAACTCCAAAACTCCGAAACTCCAAAACTCCGAAACTCCAAAACTCCGAAACTCCAAAACTCCGAAACTCCGAAACTCGGAAACTCCAAAACTCCAAAACTCCAAAACTCCGAAACTCCAAAACTCCAAAACTCCAAAACTCCAAAACTCCAAAACTCCAAAACTCCAAAACTCCGAAACTCCAAAACTCCAAAACTCCAAAGCTCCAAAACTCCAAAACTCCAAAACTCCAAAACTCCAAAACTCCAAAACTCCAAAACTCCGAAACTCCAAAACTCCAAAACTCCAAAACTCCAAAACTCCAAAACTCCAAAACTCCAAAACTCCGAAACTCCAAAACTCCGAAACTCCGAAACTCCGAAACTCCAAAACTCCGAAACTCCAAAACTCCAAAACTCCAGAACTCCAATACTCCAAAACTCCAAAACTCCAAAACTCCGAAACTCCAAAACTCCAAAACTCCAAAACTCCGAAACTCCGAAACTCCGAAACTCCAAAACTCCAAAACTCCAAAACTCCGAAACTCCAAAACTCCAAAACTCCGAAACTCCAAAACTCCGAAAGTCCGAAACTCCAAAACTCCAAAACTCCGACACTCCAAAACTCCAATACTCCAAAACTCCAAAACTCCGAAACTCCAAAACTCCGAAACTCCAAAACTCCAAAACTCCAAAGCTCCAAAACTCCAAAACTCCAAAACTCCGAAACTCCAAAACTCCAAAACTCCAAAACTCCGAAACTCCAAAACTCCAAAACTCCGAAACTCCAAAACTCCGAAACTCCGAAACTCCGAAACTCCAAAACTCCGAAACTCCAAAACTCCAAAACTCCAAAACTCCAATACTCCAAAACTCCAAAACTCCAAAACTCCGAAACTCCAAAACTCCAAAACTCCAAAACTCCGAAACTCCGAAACTCCAAAACTCCAAAACTCCAAAACTCCAAAACTCCAAAACTCCAATACTCCAAAACTCCAAAACTCCAAAACTCCGAAACTCCAAAACTCCAAAACTCCAAAACTCCGAAACTCCGAAACTCCAAAACTCCAAAACTCGAAAACTCCGAAACTCCAAAACTCCAAAACTCCGAAACTCCAAAACTCCGAAACTCCGAAACTCCAAAACTCCAAAACTCCGACACTCCAAAACTCCAATACTCCAAAACTCCAAAACTCCGAAACTCCAAAACTCCAAAACTCCAAAGCTCCAAAACTCCAAAACTCCAAAACTCCGAAACTCCAAAACTCCAAAACTCCAAAACTCCGAAACTCCTAAACTCCAAAACTCCAAAACTCCGAAACTCCGAAACACCGAAACTCCAAAACTCCAAAACTCCAAAACTCCAAAACTCCGAAACTCCAAAACTCCGAAACTCCGAAACTCCGAAACTCCAAAACTCCAAAACTCCGAAACTCCAAAACTCCAAAACTCCAAAACTCCAAAACTCCGAAACTCCAAAACTCCGAAACTCCAAAACTCCAAAACTCCAAAACTCCAAAACTCCGAAACTCCAAAACTCCAAAACTCCAAAACTCCGAAACTCCAAAACTCCAAAACTCCGAAACTCCAAAACTCCAAAACACCAAAACTCCAAAACTCCAAAACTCCGAAACTCCAAAACTCCGAAACTCCGAAACTCCGAAACTCAAAAACTCCGAAACTCCGAAACTCCGAAACTCCGAAACTCCAAAACTCCAAAACTCCAAAACTCCAAAATTCCGAAACTCCGAAACTCCGAAACTCCAAAACTCCAAAACTCCAAAACTCCGAAACTCCAAAACTCCGAAACTCCAAAACTCCAAAACTCCGAAACTCCAAAACTCCGAAACTCCAAAACTCCAAAACTCCAAAACTCCGAAACTCCAAAACTCCGAAACTCCGAAACTCGGAAACTCCAAAACTCCAAAACTCCAAAACTCCGAAACTCCAAAACTCCAAAACTCCAAAACTCCAAAACTCCAAAACTCCAAAACTCCAAAACTCCGAAACTCCAAAACTCCAAAGCTCCAAAACTCCAAAACTCCAAAACTCCAAAACTCCAAAACTCCAAAACTCCAAAACTCCAAAACTCCGAAACTCCAAAACTCCAAAACTCCAAAACTCCAAAACTCCAAAACTCCAATACTCCAAAACTCCAAAACTCCAAAACTCCGAAACTCCAAAACTCCGAAACTCCGAAACTCCGAAACTCCGAAACTCCAAAACTCCAAAACTCCGAAACTCCAAAACTCCAAAACTCCAATACTCCAAAACTCCAAAACTCCGAAACTCCAAAACTCCGAAACTCCAAAACTCCAATACTCCAAAACTCCGAAACTCCAAAACTCCAAAACTCCAAAACTCCGAAACTCCGAAACTCCAAAACTCCGAAACTCCAAAACTCCAAAACTCCGAAACTCCGAAACTCCGAAACTCCAAAACTCCAAAACTCCAAAACTCCGAAACTCCAAAACTCCAAAACTCCAAAACTCCGAAACTCCAAAACTCCAAAACTCCAAAACTCCAAAACTCCAAAACTCCAAAACTCCGAAACTCCAAAACTCCAAAACTCCAAAGCTCCAAAACTCCAAAACTCCAAAACTCCAAAACTCCAAAACTCCAAAACTCCGAAACTCCAAAACTCCAAAACTCCAAAACTCCAAAACTCCAAAACTCCAAAACTCCAAAACTCCGAAACTCCAAAACTCCAAAACTCCGAAACTCCAAAACTCCAAAACACCAAAACTCCAAAACTCCGAAACTCCAAAACTCCGAAACTCCGAAACTCCGAAACTCAAAAACTCCGAAACTCCGAAACTCCGAAACTCCAAAACTCCAAAACTCCAAAACTCCGACACTCCAAAACTCCAATACTCCAAAACTCCAAAACTCCGAAACTCCAAAACTCCGAAACTCCAAAACTCCAAAACTCCAAAGCTCCAAAACTCCAAAACTCCAAAACTCCGAAACTCCAAAACTCCAAAACTCCAAAACTCCGAAACTCCAAAACTCCAAAACTCCGAAACTCCAAAACTCCGAAACTCCGAAACTCCGAAACTCCAAAACTCCGAAACTCCAAAACTCCAAAACTCCAAAACTCCAATACTCCAAAACTCCAAAACTCCAAAACTCCGAAACTCCAAAACTCCAAAACTCCAAAACTCCGAAACTCCGAAACTCCAAAACTCCAAAACTCCAAAACTCCAAAACTCCAAAACTCCAATACTCCAAAACTCCAAAACTCCAAAACTCCGAAACTCCAAAACTCCAAAACTCCAAAACTCCGAAACTCCGAAACTCCAAAACTCCAAAACTCGAAAACTCCGAAACTCCAAAACTCCAAAACTCCGAAACTCCAAAACTCCGAAACTCCGAAACTCCAAAACTCCAAAACTCCGACACTCCAAAACTCCAATACTCCAAAACTCCAAAACTCCGAAACTCCAAAACTCCAAAACTCCAAAGCTCCAAAACTCCAAAACTCCAAAACTCCGAAACTCCAAAACTCCAAAACTCCAAAACTCCGAAACTCCTAAACTCCAAAACTCCAAAACTCCGAAACTCCGAAACACCGAAACTCCAAAACTCCAAAACTCCAAAACTCCAAAACTCCAAAACTCCGAAACTCCAAAACTCCGAAACTCCGAAACTCCGAAACTCCAAAACTCCAAAACTCCGAAACTCCAAAACTCCAAAACTCCAAAACTCCAAAACTCCGAAACTCCAAAACTCCGAAACTCCAAAACTCCAAAACTCCAAAACTCCAAAACTCCGAAACTCCAAAACTCCAAAACTCCAAAACTCCGAAACTCCAAAACTCCAAAACTCCGAAACTCCAAAACTCCAAAACACCAAAACTCCAAAACTCCAAAACTCCGAAACTCCAAAACTCCGAAACTCCGAAACTCCGAAACTCAAAAACTCCGAAACTCCGAAACTCCGAAACTCCGAAACTCCAAAACTCCAAAACTCCAAAACTCCAAAATTCCGAAACTCCGAAACTCCGAAACTCCAAAACTCCAAAACTCCAAAACTCCGAAACTCCAAAACTCCGAAACTCCAAAACTCCAAAACTCCGAAACTCCAAAACTCCGAAACTCCAAAACTCCAAAACTCCGAAACTCCAAAACTCCGAAACTCCGAAACTCGGAAACTCCAAAACTCCAAAACTCCAAAACTCCGAAACTCCAAAACTCCAAAACTCCAAAACTCCAAAACTCCAAAACTCCAAAACTCCAAAACTCCGAAACTCCAAAACTCCAAAGCTCCAAAACTCCAAAACTCCAAAACTCCAAAACTCCAAAACTCCAAAACTCCAAAACTCCAAAACTCCGAAACTCCAAAACTCCAAAACTCCAAAACTCCAAAACTCCAAAACTCCAATACTCCAAAACTCCAAAACTCCAAAACTCCGAAACTCCAAAACTCCGAAACTCCGAAACTCCGAAACTCCGAAACTCCAAAACTCCAAAACTCCGAAACTCCAAAACTCCAAAACTCCAATACTCCAAAACTCCAAAACTCCGAAACTCCAAAACTCCGAAACTCCAAAACTCCAATACTCCAAAACTCCGAAACTCCAAAACTCCAAAACTCCAAAACTCCGAAACTCCGAAACTCCAAAACTCCGAAACTCCAAAACTCCAAAACTCCGAAACTCCGAAACTCCGAAACTCCAAAACTCCAAAACTCCAAAACTCCGAAACTCCAAAACTCCAAAACTCCAAAACTCCGAAACTCCAAAACTCCAAAACTCCAAAACTCCAAAACTCCAAAACTCCAAAACTCCGAAACTCCAAAACTCCAAAACTCCAAAGCTCCAAAACTCCAAAACTCCAAAACTCCAAAACTCCAAAACTCCAAAACTCCGAAACTCCAAAACTCCAAAACTCCAAAACTCCAAAACTCCAAAACTCCAAAACTCCGAAACTCCAAAACTCCAAAACTCCGAAACTCCAAAACTCCAAAACACCAAAACTCCAAAACTCCGAAACTCCAAAACTCCGAAACTCCGAAACTCCGAAACTCAAAAACTCCGAAACTCCGAAACTCCGAAACTCCAAAACTCCAAAACTCCAAAACTCCGAAACTCCAAAACTCCGAAACTCCGAAACTCCGAAACTCCAAAACTCCAAAACTCCAAAACTCCGAAACTCCAAAACTCCGAAACTCCAAAACTCCAAAACTCCGAAACTCCAAAACTCCGAAACTCCAAAACTCCGAAACTCCAAAACTCCGAAACTCCGAAACTCGGAAACTCCAAAACTCCAAAACTCCAAAACTCCGAAACTCCAAAACTCCAAAACTCCAAAACTCCAAAACTCCAAAACTCCAAAACTCCAAAACTCCGAAACTCCAAAACTCCAAAACTCCAAAGCTCCAAAACTCCAAAACTCCAAAACTCCAAAACTCCAAAACTCCAAAACTCCAAAACTCCGAAACTCCAAAACTCCAAAACTCCAAAACTCCAAAACTCCAAAACTCCAAAACTCCAAAACTCCGAAACTCCAAAACTCCGAAACTCCGAAACTCCGAAACTCCAAAACTCCGAAACTCCAAAACTCCAAAACTCCAGAACTCCAATACTCCAAAACTCCAAAACTCCAAAACTCCGAAACTCCAAAACTCCAAAACTCCAAAACTCCGAAACTCCGAAACTCCAAAACTCCAAAACTCCAAAACTCCGAAACTCCAAAACTCCAAAACTCCGAAACTCCAAAACTCCGAAAGTCCGAAACTCCAAAACTCCAAAACTCCGACACTCCAAAACTCCAATACTCCAAAACTCCAAAACTCCGAAACTCCAAAACTCCGAAACTCCAAAACTCCAAAACTCCAAAGCTCCAAAACTCCAAAACTCCAAAACTCCGAAACTCCAAAACTCCAAAACTCCAAAACTCCGAAACTCCAAAACTCCAAAACTCCGAAACTCCAAAACTCCGAAACTCCGAAACTCCGAAACTCCAAAACTCCGAAACTCCAAAACTCCAAAACTCCAAAACTCCAATACTCCAAAACTCCAAAACTCCAAAACTCCGAAACTCCAAAACTCCAAAACTCCAAAACTCCGAAACTCCGAAACTCCAAAACTCCAAAACTCCAAAACTCCAAAACTCCAAAACTCCAATACTCCAAAACTCCAAAACTCCAAAACTCCGAAACTCCAAAACTCCAAAACTCCAAAACTCCGAAACTCCGAAACTCCAAAACTCCAAAACTCCAAAACTCCGAAACTCCAAAACTCCAAAACTCCGAAACTCCAAAACTCCGAAACTCCGAAACTCCAAAACTCCAAAACTCCGACACTCCAAAACTCCAATACTCCAAAACTCCAAAACTCCGAAACTCCAAAACTCCAAAACTCCAAAGCTCCAAAACTCCAAAACTCCAAAACTCCGAAACTCCAAAACTCCAAAACTCCAAAACTCCGAAACTCCTAAACTCCAAAACTCCAAAACTCCGAAACTCCGAAACACCGAAACTCCAAAACTCCAAAACTCCAAAACTCCAAAACTCCGAAACTCCAAAACTCCGAAACTCCGAAACTCCGAAACTCCGAAACTCCGAAACTCCGAAACTCCGAAACTCCAAAACTCCAAAACTCCAAAAGCTCCGAAATTCCAAAACTCCGAAACTCCGAAACTCCGAAACTCCGAAACTCCAAAACTCCAAAACTCCAAAACTCCGAAACTCCAAAACTCCGAAACTCCAAAACTCCAAAACTCCGAAACTCCAAAACTCCGAAACTCCAAAACTCCAAAACTCCAAAACTCCGAAACTCCAAAACTCCGAAACTCCGAAACTCGGAAACTCCAAAACTCCAAAACTCCAAAACTCCGAAACTCCAAAACTCCAAAACTCCAAAACTCCAAAACTCCAAAACTCCAAAACTCCAAAACTCCGAAACTCCAAAACTGCGAAAATCGAAAACTCCAAAACTCCGAAACTCCAAAAGTCCAAAACTCAATAACTCCAAAACTCCGAAACTCCAAAACTCCAAAAATCGAAAACTTGAAAACTCCAAAACTCCACAAATCCGAAACTCCAAAACTCCAAAACTCTGAAACTCCAAAACTCCGAAACTCACAAATTCCGAAACTCCGCAACCCCGAATCTCCAAAACTGAAACTCCAAAACTCCGAAACTCAAAAATCCAGAACTCCAAAACTCCAAAGCTCTAAAACTCCAAAAGTCCAATAATCCGAAACTCCAAAACTCCGAAACTCCGAAACTCCGAAACTCCAAAACTCCGAAACTCCAAAACTCCCAAACTCTAAACTCCAATACTCCAAAACTCCAAAACTCCGAAACTCCAAAACTCCAAAACTCCAAAACTCCGAAACTCCGAAACTCCAAAACTCCAAAACTCCAAAACTCCGAAACTCCAAAACTCCAAAACTCCAAAACTCCGAAACTCCAAAACTCCGAAACTCCGAAACTCCGAAACTCCAAAACTCCAAAACTCCGAAACTCCAAAACTCCAAAACTCCGAAACTCCAAAACTCCAAAACTCCAATACTCCAAAACTCCAAAACTCCGAAACTCCAAAACTCCGAAACTCAAAAACTCCAATACTCCAAAACTCCGGAACTCCAAAACTCCAAAACTCCGAAACTCCAAAACTCCGAAACTCCGAAACTCCGAAACTCCGAAACTCCAAAACTCCGAAACTCCAAAACTCCAAAACTCCAATACTCCAAAACTCCAAAACTCCAAAACTCCGAAACTCCAAAACTCCAAAACTCCAAAACTCCGAAACTCCGAAACTCCAAAACTCCAAAACTCCGAAACTCCAAAACTCCGAAACTCCGAAACTCCAAAACTCCAAAACTCCGAAACTCCAAAACTCCAAAACTCCAATACTCCAAAACTCCAAAACTCCGAAACTCCAAAACTCCGAAACTCCAAAACTCCAAAACTCCAAAACTCCAAAGCTCCAAAACTCCAAAACTCCAAAACTCCAAAACTCCAAAACTCCGAAACTCCGAAACTCCAAAACTCCGAAACTCCGAAACTCCAAAACTCCAAAACTCCAAAACTCCAAAACTCCGAAACTCCAAAACTCCAAAACTCCAAAACTCCGAAACTCCAAAACACCAAAACTCCAAAACTCCAAAACTCCGAAACTCCAAAACTCCGAAACTCCGAAACTCCGAAACTCAAAAACTCCGAAACTCCGAAACTCCAAAAGTCCAAAACTCAATAACTCCAAAACTCCAAAACTCCAAAACTCCGAAACTCCAAAACTCTGAAACTCCAAAACTCCGAAACTCACAAATTCCGAAACTCCGCAACCCCGAATCTCCAAAACTGAAACTCCAAAACTCCGAAACTCAAAAATCCAGAACTCCAAAACTCCAAAGCTCTAAAACTCCAAAAGTCCAATAATCCGAAACTCCAAAACTCCGAAACTCCGAAACTCCGAAACTCCGAAACTCCGAAACTCCAAAACTCCGAAACTCCAAAACTCCGAAACTCCGAAACTCCAAAACTCCAAAACTCGAAAACTCCGAAACTCCAAAACTCCAAAACTCCGAAACTCCAAAACTCCGAAACTCCGAAACTCCAAAACTCCAAAACTCCGACACTCCAAAACTCCAATACTCCAAAACTCCAAAACTCCGAAACTCCAAAACTCCAAAACTCCAAAGCTCCAAAACTCCAAAACTCCAAAACTCCGAAACTCCAAAACTCCAAAACTCCAAAACTCCGAAACTCCTAAACTCCAAAACTCCAAAACTCCGAAACTCCGAAACACCGAAACTCCAAAACTCCAAAACTCCAAAACTCCAAAACTCCGAAACTCCAAAACTCCGAAACTCCGAAACTCCGAAACTCCAAAACTCCAAAACTCCGAAACTCCAAAACTCCAAAACTCCAAAACTCCAAAACTCCGAAACTCCAAAACTCCGAAACTCCAAAACTCCAAAACTCCAAAACTCCAAAACTCCGAAACTCCAAAACTCCAAAACTCCAAAACTCCGAAACTCCAAAACTCCAAAACTCCGAAACTCCAAAACTCCAAAACACCAAAACTCCAAAACTCCAAAACTCCGAAACTCCAAAACTCCGAAACTCCGAAACTCCGAAACTCAAAAACTCCGAAACTCCGAAACTCCGAAACTCCGAAACTCCAAAACTCCAAAACTCCAAAACTCCAAAATTCCGAAACTCCGAAACTCCGAAACTCCAAAACTCCAAAACTCCAAAACTCCGAAACTCCAAAACTCCGAAACTCCAAAACTCCAAAACTCCGAAACTCCAAAACTCCGAAACTCCAAAACTCCAAAACTCCAAAACTCCGAAACTCCAAAACTCCGAAACTCCGAAACTCGGAAACTCCAAAACTCCAAAACTCCAAAACTCCGAAACTCCAAAACTCCAAAACTCCAAAACTCCAAAACTCCAAAACTCCAAAACTCCAAAACTCCGAAACTCCAAAACTCCAAAGCTCCAAAACTCCAAAACTCCAAAACTCCAAAACTCCAAAACTCCAAAACTCCAAAACTCCAAAACTCCGAAACTCCAAAACTCCAAAACTCCAAAACTCCAAAACTCCAAAACTCCAATACTCCAAAACTCCAAAACTCCAAAACTCCGAAACTCCAAAACTCCGAAACTCCGAAACTCCGAAACTCCGAAACTCCAAAACTCCAAAACTCCGAAACTCCAAAACTCCAAAACTCCAATACTCCAAAACTCCAAAACTCCGAAACTCCAAAACTCCGAAACTCCAAAACTCCAATACTCCAAAACTCCGAAACTCCAAAACTCCAAAACTCCAAAACTCCGAAACTCCGAAACTCCAAAACTCCGAAACTCCAAAACTCCAAAACTCCGAAACTCCGAAACTCCGAAACTCCAAAACTCCAAAACTCCAAAACTCCGAAACTCCAAAACTCCAAAACTCCAAAACTCCGAAACTCCAAAACTCCAAAACTCCAAAACTCCAAAACTCCAAAACTCCAAAACTCCGAAACTCCAAAACTCCAAAACTCCAAAGCTCCAAAACTCCAAAACTCCAAAACTCCAAAACTCCAAAACTCCAAAACTCCGAAACTCCAAAACTCCAAAACTCCAAAACTCCAAAACTCCAAAACTCCAAAACTCCGAAACTCCAAAACTCCAAAACTCCGAAACTCCAAAACTCCAAAACACCAAAACTCCAAAACTCCGAAACTCCAAAACTCCGAAACTCCGAAACTCCGAAACTCAAAAACTCCGAAACTCCGAAACTCCGAAACTCCAAAACTCCAAAACTCCAAAACTCCGAAACTCCAAAACTCCGAAACTCCGAAACTCCGAAACTCCAAAACTCCAAAACTCCAAAACTCCGAAACTCCAAAACTCCGAAACTCCAAAACTCCAAAACTCCGAAACTCCAAAACTCCGAAACTCCAAAACTCCGAAACTCCAAAACTCCGAAACTCCGAAACTCGGAAACTCCAAAACTCCAAAACTCCAAAACTCCGAAACTCCAAAACTCCAAAACTCCAAAACTCCAAAACTCCAAAACTCCAAAACTCCAAAACTCCGAAACTCCAAAACTCCAAAACTCCAAAGCTCCAAAACTCCAAAACTCCAAAACTCCAAAACTCCAAAACTCCAAAACTCCAAAACTCCGAAACTCCAAAACTCCAAAACTCCAAAACTCCAAAACTCCAAAACTCCAAAACTCCGAAACTCCAAAACTCCGAAACTCCAAAACTCCCAAACTCCAAAACTCCGAAACTCCGAAACTCCAAAACTCCAAAACTCCAAAACTCCAAAACTCCGAAACTCCAAAACTCCGAAACTCCAAAACTCCAAAACTCCAAAACTCCAAAACTCCGAAACTCCAAAACTCCAAAACTCCAAAACTCCGAAACTCCAAAACTCCAAAACTCCGAAACTCCAAAACTCCAAAACACCAAAACTCCAAAACTCCGAAACTCCGAAACTCCAAAACTCCGGAACTCCAAAACTCAAAAATTCCGAAACTCCACAACCCTGAACCTCCAAAACTCCGAAACTCCAAAACTCCAAAACTCCAAAACTCCAAAACTCCGAAACTCCAAAACTGCGAAAATCGAAAACTCCAAAACTCCGAAACTCCAAAAGTCCAAAACTCAATAACTCCAAAACTCCGAAACTCCAAAACTCCAAAAATCGAAAACTTGAAAACTCCAAAACTCCACAAATCCGAAACTCCAAAACTCCAAAACTCCGAAACTCCAAAACTCTGAAACTCCAAAACTCCGAAACTCACAAATTCCGAAACTCCGCAACCCCGAATCTCCAAAACTGAAACTCCAAAACTCCGAAACTCAAAAATCCAGAACTCCAAAACTCCAAAGCTCTAAAACTCCAAAAGTCCAATAATCCGAAACTCCAAAACTCCGAAACTCCGAAACTCCGAAACTCCGAAACTCCAAAACTCCGAAACTCCAAAACTCCCAAACTCCAAAACTCCAATACTCCAAAACTCCAAAACTCCGAAACTCCAAAACTCCAAAACTCCAAAACTCCGAAACTCCGAAACTCCAAAACTCCAAAACTCCAAAACTCCGAAACTCCAAAACTCCAAAACTCCAAAACTCCGAAACTCCAAAACTCCGAAACTCCGAAACTCCGAAACTCCAAAACTCCGAAACTCCAAAACTCCAAAACTCCGAAACTCCAAAACTCCAAAACTCCAATACTCCAAAACTCCAAAACTCCGAAACTCCAAAACTCCGAAACTCAAAAACTCCAATACTCCAAAACTCCGGAACTCCAAAACTCCAAAACTCCAAAACTCCGAAACTCCAAAACTCCGAAACTCCGAAACTCCGAAACTCCGAAACTCCAAAACTCCGAAACTCCAAAACTCCAAAACTCCAAAACTCCAATACTCCAAAACTCCAAAACTCCAAAACTCCAAAACTCCGAAACTCCAAAACTCCAAAACTCCAAAACTCCGAAACTCCGAAACTCCAAAACTCCAAAACTCCGAAACTCCAAAACTCCGAAACTCCGAAACTCCGAAACTCCAAAACTCCAAAACTCCGAAACTCCAAAACTCCAAAACTCCAATACTCCAAAACTCCAAAACTCCGAAACTCCAAAACTCCGAAACTCCAAAACTCCAATACTCCAAAACTCCGAAACTCCAAAACTCCAAAACTCCAAAACTCAAACTCCGAAACTCCGAAACTCCAAAACTCCGAAACTCCAAAACTCCAAACCTCCGAAACTCCGAAACTCCGAAACTCCAAAACTCCAAAACTCCGAAACTCCAAAACTCCAAAACTCCAAAACTCCGAAACTCCAAAACTCCAAAACTCCAAAACTCCAAAACTCCAAAACTCCGAAACTCCAAAACTGCGAAAATCGAAAACTCCAAAACTCCGAAACTCCAAAAGTACAAAACTCAATAACTCCAAAACTCCGAAACTCCAAAACTCCAAAAATCGAAAACTTGAAAACTCCAAAACTCCACAAATCCGAAACTCCAAAACTCCAAAACTCCGAAACTCCAAAACTCTGAAACTCCAAAACTCCGAAACTCACAAATTCCGAAACTCCGCAACCCCGAATCTCCAAAACTGAAACTCCAAAACTCCGAAACTCAAAAATCCAGAACTCCAAAACTCCAAAGCTCTAAAACTCCAAAAGTCCAATAATCCGAAACTCCAAAACTCCGAAACTCCGAAACTCCGAAACTCCGAAACTCCAAAACTCCCAAACTCCAAAACTCCCAAACTCCAAAACTCCAGTACTCCAAAACTCCAAAACTCCGAAACTCCAAAACTCCAAAACTCCAAAACTCCGAAACTCCGAAACTCCAAAACTCCAAAACTCCAAAACTCCAAAACTCCGAAACTCCAAAACTCCGAAACTCCAAAACTCCGAAACTCCGAAACTCCGAAACTCCAAAACTCCAAAACTCCGAAACTCCAAAACTCCAAAACTCCGAAACTCCAAAACTCCAAAACTCCAATACTCCAAAACTCCAAAACTCCGAAACTCCAAAACTCCGAAACTCAAAAACTCCAATACTCCAAAACTCCGGAACTCCAAAACTCCAAAACTCCAAAACTCCGAAACTCCGAAACTCCAAAACTCCGAAACTCCAAAACTCCAAAACTCCAAAACTCCAATACTCCAAAACTCCAAAACTCCGAAACTCCAAAACTCCAAAACTCCAAAACTCCGAAACTCCAAAACTCCAAAACTCCAAAACTCCGAAACTCCAAAACTCCGAAACTCCGAAACTCCGAAACTACAAAACTCCAAAACTCCGAAACTCCAAAACTCCAAAACTCCAATACTCCAAAACTCCGAAACTCCAAAACTCCGAAACTCCAAAACTCCAATACTCCAAAACTCCGAAACTCCAAAACTCCAAAACTCCAAAACTCCAAAACTCCAAAACTCCGAAACTCCGAAACTCCAAAACTCCGAAACTCCAAAACTCCAAAACTCCGAAACTCCGAAACTCCGAAACTCCAAAACTCCAAAACTCCAAAACTCCGAAACTCCAAAACTCCAAAACTCCAAAACTCCGAAACTCCAAAACTCCAAAACTCCAAAACTCCAAAACTCCGAAACTCCAAAACTCCGAAACTCCAAAACTCCAAAACTCCAAAACTCCAAAACTCCGAAACTCCAAAACTCCAAAACTCCGAAACTCCTAAACTCCAAAACTCCAAAACTCCGAAACTCCGAAACTCCGAAACTCCAAAACTCCAAAACTCAAAACTCCAAAACTCCGAAACTCCAAAACTCCAATACTCCAAAACTCCGAAACTCCAAAACTCCAAAACTCCAAAACTCCAATACTCCAAAACTCCGAAACTCCGAAACTCCAAAACTCCAAAACTCCAAAACTCCAAAACTCCGAAACTCCGAAACTCCAAAACTCCGAATCTCCAAAACTCGGAAACTCCAAAACTCCAAAACTCCAAAACTCCAAAACTCCGAAACTCCAAAACTCCAAAACTCCGAAACTCCAAAACTCCAAAACACCAAAACTCCAAAACCCCAAAACTCCGAAACTCCAAAACTCCGAAACTCCGAAACTCCGAAACTCAAAAACTCCGAAACTCCGAAACTCCGAAACTCCGAAACTCCGAAACTCCAAAACTCCAAAACTCCAAAACTCCGAAACTCCAAAACTCCGAAACTCCGAAACTCCGAAACTCCAAAACTCCAAAACTCCAAAACTCCGAAACTCCAAAACTCCGAAACTCCAAAACTCCAAAACTCCGAAACTCCAAAACTCCGAAACTCCAAAACTCCAAAACTCCAAAACTCCGAAACTCCAAAACTCCGAAGCTCCGAAACTCGGAAACTCCAAAACTCCAAAACTCCAAAACTCCGAAACTCCAAAACTCCAAAACTCCAAAACTCCAAAACTCCAAAACTCCAAAACTCCAAAACTCCGAAACTCCAAAACTCCAAAACTCCAAAGCTCCAAAACTCCAAAACTCCAAAACTCCAAAACTCCAAAACTCCAAAACTCCGAAACTCCAAAACTCCAAAACTCCAAAACTCCAAAACTCCAAAACTCCAAAACTCCGAAACTCCAAAACTCCGAAACTCCGAAACTCCGAAACTCCAAAACTCCGAAACTCCAAAACTCCAAAACTCCAAAACTCCAATACTCCAAAACTCCAAAACTCCAAAACTCCGAAACTCCAAAACTCCAAAACTCCGAAACTCCGAAACTCCAAAACTCCAAAACTCCAAAACTCCGAAACTCCAAAACTCCAAAACTCCGAAACTCCAAAACTCCGAAACTCCGAAACTCCAAAACTCCAAAACTCCGACACTCCAAAACTCCAATACTCCAAAACTCCAAAACTCCGAAACTCCAAAACTCCAAAACTCCAAAGCTCCAAAACTCCAAAACTCCAAAACTCCGAAACTCCAAAACTCCAAAACTCCAAAACTCCGAAACTCCTAAACTCCAAAACTCCAAAACTCCGAAACTCCGAAACACCGAAACTCCAAAACTCCAAAACTCCGAAACTCCAAAACTCCAAAACTCCAAAGCTCCAAAACTCCAAAACTCCAAAACTCCAAAACTCCAAAACTCCAAAACTCCGAAACTCCAAAACTCCAAAACTCCAAAACTCCAAAACTCCAAAACTCCAAAACTCCGAAACTCCAAAACTCCGAAACTCCGAAACTCCGAAACTCCAAAACTCCGAAACTCCAAAACTCCAAAACTCCAAAACTCCAATACTCCAAAACTCCAAAACTCCAAAACTCCGAAACTCCAAAACTCCAAAACTCCGAAACTCCGAAACTCCAAAACTCCAAAACTCCAAAACTCCGAAACTCCAAAACTCCAAAACTCCGAAACTCCAAAACTCCGAAACTCCGAAACTCCAAAACTCCAAAACTCCGACACTCCAAAACTCCAATACTCCAAAACTCCAAAACTCCGAAACTCCAAAACTCCAAAACTCCAAAGCTCCAAAACTCCAAAACTCCAAAACTCCGAAACTCCAAAACTCCAAAACTCCAAAACTCCGAAACTCCTAAACTCCAAAACTCCAAAACTCCGAAACTCCGAAACACCGAAACTCCAAAACTCCAAAACTCCAAAACTCCAAAACTCCGAAACTCCAAAACTCCGAAACTCCGAAACTCCGAAACTCCAAAACTCCGAAACTCCGAAACTCCGAAACTCCGAAACTCCAAAACTCCAAAACTCCAAAAGCTCCGAAATTCCAAAACTCCGAAACTCCGAAACTCCGAAACTCCGAAACTCCAAAACTCCAAAACTCCAAAACTCCGAAACTCCAAAACTCCGAAACTCCAAAACTCCAAAACTCCGAAACTCCAAAACTCCGAAACTCCAAAACTCCAAAACTCCAAAACTCCGAAACTCCAAAACTCCGAAACTCCGAAACTCGGAAACTCCAAAACTCCAAAACTCCAAAACTCCGAAACTCCAAAACTCCAAAACTCCAAAACTCCAAAACTCCAAAACTCCAAAACTCCAAAACTCCGAAACTCCAAAACTGCGAAAATCGAAAACTCCAAAACTCCGAAACTCCAAAAGTCCAAAACTCAATAACTCCAAAACTCCGAAACTCCAAAACTCCAAAAATCGAAAACTTGAAAACTCCAAAACTCCACAAATCCGAAACTCCAAAACTCCAAAACTCTGAAACTCCAAAACTCCGAAACTCACAAATTCCGAAACTCCGCAACCCCGAATCTCCAAAACTGAAACTCCAAAACTCCGAAACTCAAAAATCCAGAACTCCAAAACTCCAAAGCTCTAAAACTCCAAAAGTCCAATAATCCGAAACTCCAAAACTCCGAAACTCCGAAACTCCGAAACTCCAAAACTCCGAAACTCCAAAACTCCCAAACTCCAAAACTCCAATACTCCAAAACTCCAAAACTCCGAAACTCCAAAACTCCAAAACTCCAAAACTCCGAAACTCCGAAACTCCAAAACTCCAAAACTCCAAAACTCCGAAACTCCAAAACTCCAAAACTCCAAAACTCCGAAACTCCAAAACTCCGAAACTCCGAAACTCCGAAACTCCAAAACTCCAAAACTCCGAAACTCCAAAACTCCAAAACTCCGAAACTCCAAAACTCCAAAACTCCAATACTCCAAAACTCCAAAACTCCGAAACGCCAAAACTCCGAAACTCAAAAACTCCAATACTCCAAAACTCCGGAACTCCAAAACTCCAAAACTCCGAAACTCAAAAACTCCGAAACTCCGAAACTCCGAAACTCCGAAACTCCAAAACTCCGAAACTCCAAAACTCCAAAACTCCAAAACTCCAATACTCCAAAACTCCAAAACTCCAAAACTCCGAAACTCCAAAACTCCAAAACTCCAAAACTCCGAAACTCCGAAACTCCAAAACTCCAAAACTCCGAAACTCCAAAACTCCGAAACTCCGAAACTCCAAAACTCCAAAACTCCGAAACTCCAAAACTCCAAAACTCCAATACTCCAAAACTCCAAAACTCCGAAACTCCAAAACTCCGAAACTCCAAAACTCCAAAACTCCAAAACTCCAAAGCTCCAAAACTCCAAAACTCCAAAACTCCAAAACTCCGAAACTCCGAAACTCCAAAACTCCGAAACTCCGAAACTCCAAAACTCCAAAACTCCAAAACTCCAAAACTCCGAAACTCCAAAACTCCAAAACTCCAAAACTCCGAAACTCCAAAACACCAAAACTCCAAAACTCCAAAACTCCGAAACTCCAAAACTCCGAAACTCCGAAACTCCGAAACTCAAAAACTCCGAAACTCCGAAACTCCAAAAGTCCAAAACTCAATAACTCCAAAACTCCAAAACTCCAAAACTCCGAAACTCCAAAACTCTGAAACTCCAAAACTCCGAAACTCACAAATTCCGAAACTCCGCAACCCCGAATCTCCAAAACTGAAACTCCAAAACTCCGAAACTCAAAAATCCAGAACTCCAAAACTCCAAAGCTCTAAAACTCCAAAAGTCCAATAATCCGAAACTCCAAAACTCCGAAACTCCGAAACTCCGAAACTCCGAAACTCCAAAACTCCGAAACTCCAAAACTCCCAAACTCCAAAACTCCAATACTCCAAAACTCCAAAACTCCGAAACTCCAAAACTCCAAAACTCCAAAACTCCGAAACTCCGAAACTCCAAAACTCCAAAACCTCAAAACTCCAAAACTCCGAAACTCCAAAACTCCAAAACTCCAAAACTCCGAAACTCCAAAACTCCAAAACTCCGAAACTCCGAAACTCCGAAACTCCAAAACTCCAAAACTCCGAAACTCCAAAACTCCAAAACTCCGAAACTCCAAAACTCCAAAACTCCAATACTCCAAAACTCCGAAACTCCGAAACTCCAAAACTCCGAAACTCAAAAACTCCAAAACTCCGAAACTCCAAAACTCCAAAACTCCAATACT
The DNA here is from genome assembly GCF_055824585.1 of Amblyomma mixtum. Classification (NCBI taxonomy): domain Eukaryota; kingdom Metazoa; phylum Arthropoda; class Arachnida; order Ixodida; family Ixodidae; genus Amblyomma; species Amblyomma mixtum. The sequence continues at coordinate 104,888,586 of NC_143021.1, read as the reverse complement.
CCAAAACTCCAAAACTCCGAAACTCCAAAACTCCGAAACTCCAAAACTCCAATACTCCAAAACTCCGAAACTCCAAAACTCCAAAACTCCAAAACTCCGAAACTCCGAAACTCCAAAACTCCGAAACTCCAAAACTCCAAAACTCCGAAACTCCGAAACTCCGAAACTCCAAAACTCCAAAACTCCAAAACTCCGAAACTCCAAAACTCCAAAACTCCAAAACTCCGAAACTCCAAAACTCCAAAACTCCAAAACTCCAAAACTCCGAAACTCCAAAACTCCGAAACTCCAAAACTCCAAAACTCCAAAACTCCAAAACTCCGAAACTCCAAAACTCCAAAACTCCAAAACTCCGAAACTCCAAAACTCCAAAACTCCGAAACTCCAAAACTCCAAAACACCAAAACTCCAAAACTCCAAAACTCCGAAACTCCAAAACTCCGAAACTCCGAAACTCCGAAACTCCAAAACTCCAAAACTCCAAAACTCCAAAATTCCGAAACTCCGAAACTCCGAAACTCCAAAACTCCAAAACTCCAAAACTCCGAAACTCCAAAACTCCGAAACTCCAAAACTCCAAAACTCCGAAACTCCAAAACTCCGAAACTCCAAAACTCCAAAACTCCAAAACTCCGAAACTCCAAAACTCCGAAACTCCGAAACTCGGAAACTCCAAAACTCCAAAACTCCAAAACTCCGAAACTCCAAAACTCCAAAACTCCAAAACTCCAAAACTCCAAAACTCCAAAACTCCAAAACTCCGAAACTCCAAAACTCCAAAGCTCCAAAACTCCAAAACTCCAAAACTCCAAAACTCCAAAACTCCAAAACTCCGAAACTCCAAAACTCCAAAACTCCAAAACTCCAAAACTCCAAAACTCCAAAACTCCGAAACTCCAAAACTCCGAAACTCCGAAACTCCGAAACTCCAAAACTCCGAAACTCCAAAACTCCAAAACTCCAATACTCCAAAACTCCAAAACTCCAAAACTCCGAAACTCCAAAACTCCAAAACTCCAAAACTCCGAAACTCCGAAACTCCAAAACTCCAAAACTCCAAAACTCCGAAACTCCAAAACTCCAAAACTCCGAAACTCCAAAACTCCGAAACTCCGAAACTCCAAAACTCCAAAACTCCGACACTCCAAAACTCCAATACTCCAAAACTCCAAAACTCCGAAACTCCAAAACTCCGAAACTCCAAAACTCCAAAATTCCAAAGCTCCAAAACTCCAAAACTCCAAAACTCCGAAACTCCAAACCTCCAAAACTCCAAAACTCCGAAACTCCTAAACTCCAAAACTCCAAAACTCCGAAACTCCGAAACACCGAAACTCCAAAACTCCAAAACTCCAAAACTCCAAAACTCCAAAACTCCGAAACTCCAAAACTCCGAAACTCCGAAACTCCGAAACTCCAAAACTCCGAAACTCCGAAACTCCGAAACTCCGAAACTCCAAAACTCCAAAACTCCAAAAGCTCCGAAATTCCAAAACTCCGAAACTCCGAAACTCCGAAACTCCGAAACTCCAAAACTCCAAAACTCCAAAACTCCGAAACTCGGAAACTCCAAAACTCCAAAACTCCAAAACTCCGAAACTCCAAAACTCCAAAACTCCAAAACTCCAAAACTCCAAAACTCCAAAACTCCGAAACTCCAAAACTGCGAAAATCGAAAACTCCAAAACTCCGAAACTCCAAAAGTCCAAAACTCAATAACTCCAAAACTCCGAAACTCCAAAACTCCAAAAATCGAAAACTTGAAAACTCCAAAACTCCACAAATCCGAAACTCCAAAACTCCAAAACTCCGAAACTCCAAAACTCTGAAACTCCAAAACTCCGAAACTCACAAATTCCGAAACTCCGCAACCCCGAATCTCCAAAACTGAAACTCCAAAACTCCGAAACTCAAAAATCCAGAACTCCAAAACTCCAAAGCTCTAAAACTCCAAAAGTCCAATAATCCGAAACTCCAAAACTCCGAAACTCCGAAACTCCGAAACTCCGAAACTCCAAAACTCCGAAACTCCAAAACTCCCAAACTCCAAAACTCCAATACTCCAAAACTCCAAAACTCCGAAACTCCAAAACTCCAAAACTCCAAAACTCCGAAACTCCGAAACTCCAAAACTCCAAAACTCCAAAACTCCAAAACTCCGAAACTCCAAAACTCCAAAACTCCAAAACTCCGAAACTCCAAAACTCCGAAACTCCGAAACTCCGAAACTCCAAAACTCCAAAACTCCGAAACTCCAAAACTCCAAAACTCCGAAACTCCAAAACTCCAAAACTCCAATACTCCAAAACTCCAAAACTCCGAAACTCCAAAACTCCGAAACTCAAAAACTCCAATACTCCAAAACTCCGGAACTCCAAAACTCCAAAACTCCGAAACTCCAAAACTCCAAAACTCCGAAACTCCAAAACTCCAAAACTCCAATACTCCAAAACTCCAAAACTCCGAAACTCCAAAACTCCGAAACTCAAAAACTCCAATACTCCAAAACTCCGGAACTCCAAAACTCCAAAACTCCAAAACTCCGAAACTCCAAAACTCCGAAACTCCGAAACTCCGAAACTCCGAAACTCCAAAACTCCGAAACTCCAAAACTCCAAAACTCCAAAACTCCAATACTCCAAAACTCCAAAACTCCGAAACTCCAAAACTCCAAAACTCCAAAACTCCGAAACTCCGAAACTCCAAAACTCCAAAACTCCGAAACTCCAAAACTCCGAAACTCCGAAACTCCGAAACTCCAAAACTCCAAAACTCCGAAACTCCAAAACTCCGAAACTCCAAAACTCCAAAACTCCAAAACTCCAAAACTCCAAAACTCCAAAACTCCAAAACTCCAAAACTCCAAAACTCCGAAACTCCAAAACTCCAAAACTCCAAAGCTCCAAAACTCCAAAACTCCAAAACTCCAAAACTCCAAAACTCCAAAACTCCGAAACTCCAAAACTCCAAAACTCCAAAACTCCAAAACTCCAAAACTCCAAAACTCCGAAACTCCAAAACTCCAAAACTCCGAAACTCCAAAACTCCAAAACACCAAAACTCCAAAACTCCAAAGCTCCGAAACTCCAAAACTCCGAAACTCCGAAACTCCGAAACTCAAAAACTCCGAAACTCCGAAACTCCGAAACTCCAAAACTCCAAAACTCCAAAACTCCGAAACTCCAAAACTCCGAAACTCCGAAACTCCGAAACTCCAAAACTCCAAAACTCCAAAACTCCGAAACTCCAAAACTCCGAAACTCCAAAACTCCAAAACTCCGAAACTCCAAAACTCCGAAACTCCAAAACTCCGAAACTCCAAAACTCCGAAACTCCGAAACTCGGAAACTCCAAAACTCCAAAACTCCAAAACTCCGAAACTCCAAAACTCCAAAACTCCAAAACTCCAAAACTCCAAAACTCCAAAACTCCAAAACTCCGAAACTCCAAAACTCCAAAACTCCAAAGCTCCAAAACTCCAAAACTCCAAAACTCCAAAACTCCAAAACTCCAAAACTCCAAAACTCCGAAACTCCAAAACTCCAAAACTCCAAAACTCCAAAACTCCAAAACTCCAAAACTCCAAAACTCCGAAACTCCAAAACTCCGAAACTCCGAAACTCCGAAACTCCAAAACTCCGAAACTCCAAAACTCCAAAACTCCAGAACTCCAATACTCCAAAACTCCAAAACTCCAAAACTCCGAAACTCCAAAACTCCAAAACTCCAAAACTCCGAAACTCCGAAACTCCAAAACTCCAAAACTCCAAAACTCCGAAACTCCAAAACTCCAAAACTCCGAAACTCCAAAACTCCGAAAGTCCGAAACTCCAAAACTCCAAAACTCCGACACTCCAAAACTCCAATACTCCAAAACTCCAAAACTCCGAAACTCCAAAACTCCGAAACTCCAAAACTCCAAAACTCCAAAGCTCCAAAACTCCAATACTCCAAAACTCCAAAACTCCGAAACTCCAAAACTCCAAAACTCCAAAACTCCGAAACTCCGAAACTCCAAAACTCCAAAACTCCAAAACTCCGAAACTCCAAAACTCCAAAACTCCAAAACTCCGAAACTCCAAAACTCCGAAACTCCGAAACTCCGAAACTCCAAAACTCCAAAACTCCGAAACTCCAAAACTCCAAAACTCCGAAACTCCAAAACTCCAAAACTCCAATACTCCAAAACTCCAAAACTCCGAAACGCCAAAACTCCGAAACTCAAAAACTCCAATACTCCAAAACTCCGGAACTCCAAAACTCCAAAACTCCGAAACTCAAAAACTCCGAAACTCCGAAACTCCGAAACTCCGAAACTCCAAAACTCCGAAACTCCAAAACTCCAAAACTCCAAAACTCCAATACTCCAAAACTCCAAAACTCCAAAACTCCGAAACTCCAAAACTCCAAAACTCCAAAACTCCGAAACTCCGAAACTCCAAAACTCCAAAACTCCGAAACTCCAAAACTCCGAAACTCCGAAACTCCAAAACTCCAAAACTCCGAAACTCCAAAACTCCAAAACTCCAATACTCCAAAACTCCAAAACTCCGAAACTCCAAAACTCCGAAACTCCAAAACTCCAAAACTCCAAAACTCCAAAGCTCCAAAACTCCAAAACTCCAAAACTCCAAAACTCCGAAACTCCGAAACTCCAAAACTCCGAAACTCCGAAACTCCAAAACTCCAAAACTCCAAAACTCCAAAACTCCGAAACTCCAAAACTCCAAAACTCCAAAACTCCGAAACTCCAAAACACCAAAACTCCAAAACTCCAAAACTCCGAAACTCCAAAACTCCGAAACTCCGAAACTCCGAAACTCAAAAACTCCGAAACTCCGAAACTCCAAAAGTCCAAAACTCAATAACTCCAAAACTCCAAAACTCCAAAACTCCGAAACTCCAAAACTCTGAAACTCCAAAACTCCGAAACTCACAAATTCCGAAACTCCGCAACCCCGAATCTCCAAAACTGAAACTCCAAAACTCCGAAACTCAAAAATCCAGAACTCCAAAACTCCAAAGCTCTAAAACTCCAAAAGTCCAATAATCCGAAACTCCAAAACTCCGAAACTCCGAAACTCCGAAACTCCGAAACTCCAAAACTCCGAAACTCCAAAACTCCCAAACTCCAAAACTCCAATACTCCAAAACTCCAAAACTCCGAAACTCCAAAACTCCAAAACTCCAAAACTCCGAAACTCCGAAACTCCAAAACTCCAAAACCTCAAAACTCCAAAACTCCGAAACTCCAAAACTCCAAAACTCCAAAACTCCGAAACTCCAAAACTCCAAAACTCCGAAACTCCGAAACTCCGAAACTCCAAAACTCCAAAACTCCGAAACTCCAAAACTCCAAAACTCCGAAACTCCAAAACTCCAAAACTCCAATACTCCAAAACTCCGAAACTCCGAAACTCCAAAACTCCGAAACTCAAAAACTCCAAAACTCCGAAACTCCAAAACTCCAAAACTCCAATACTCCAAAACTCCAAAACTCCGAAACTCCAAAACTCCGAAACTCCAAAACTCCAATACTCCAAAACTCCGAAACTCCAAAACTCCAAAACTCCAAAACTCCGAAACTCCGAAACTCCAAAACTCCGAAACTCCAAAACTCCAAAACTCCGAAACTCCGAAACTCCGAAACTCCAAAACTCCAAAACTCCAAAACTCCAAAACTCCAAAACTCCAAAACTCCAAAACTCCGAAACTCCAAAACTCCAAAACTCCAAAACTCCAAAACTCCAAAACTCCAAAACTCCGAAACTCCAAAACTCCAAAACTCCAAAGCTCCAAAACTCCAAAACTCCAAAACTCCAAAACTCCAAAACTCCAAAACTCCAAAACTCCGAAACTCCAAAACTCCAAAACTCCAAAACTCCAAAACTCCAAAACTCCAAAACTCCAAAACTCCAAAACTCCGAAACTCCAAAACTCCGAAACTCCGAAACTCCGAAACTCCAAAACTCCGAAACTCCAAAACTCCAAAACTCCAGAACTCCAATACTCCAAAACTCCAAAACTCCAAAACTCCGAAACTCCAAAACTCCAAAACTCCAAAACTCCGAAACTCCGAAACTCCAAAACTCCAAAACTCCAAAACTCCGAAACTCCAAAACTCCAAAACTCCGAAACTCCAAAACTCCGAAAGTCCGAAACTCCAAAACTCCAAAACTCCGACACTCCAAAACTCCAATACTCCAAAACTCCAAAACTCCGAAACTCCAAAACTCCGAAACTCCAAAACTCCAAAACTCCAAAGCTCCAAAACTCCAATACTCCAAAACTCCAAAACTCCGAAACTGCAAAACTCCAAAACTCCAAAACTCCGAAACTCCGAAACTCCAAAACTCCAAAACTCCAAAACTCCGAAACTCCAAAACTCCAAAACTCCAAAACTCCGAAACTCCAAAACTCCGAAACTCCGAAACTCCGAAACTCCAAAACTCCAAAACTCCGAAACTCCAAAACTCCAAAACTCCGAAACTCCAAAACTCCAAAACTCCAATACTCCAAAACTCCAAAACTCCGAAACGCCAAAACTCCGAAACTCAAAAACTCCAATACTCCAAAACTCCGGAACTCCAAAACTCCAAAACTCCGAAACTCAAAAACTCCGAAACTCCGAAACTCCGAAACTCCGAAACTCCAAAACTCCGAAACTCCAAAACTCCAAAACTCCAAAACTCCAATACTCCAAAACTCCAAAACTCCAAAACTCCGAAACTCCAAAACTCCAAAACTCCAAAACTCCGAAACTCCGAAACTCCAAAACTCCAAAACTCCAAAACTCCGAAACTCCAAAACTCCGAAACTCCGAAACTCCAAAACTCCAAAACTCCGAAACTCCAAAACTCCAAAACTCCAATACTCCAAAACTCCAAAACTCCGAAACTCCAAAACTCCGAAACTCCAAAACTCCAAAACTCCAAAACTCCAAAGCTCCAAAACTCCAAAACTCCAAAACTCCAAAACTCCGAAACTCCGAAACTCCAAAACTCCGAAACTCCGAAACTCCAAAACTCCAAAACTCCAAAACTCCAAAACTCCGAAACTCCAAAACTCCAAAACTCCAAAACTCCGAAACTCCAAAACACCAAAACTCCAAAACTCCAAAACTCCGAAACTCCAAAACTCCGAAACTCCGAAACTCCGAAACTCAAAAACTCCGAAACTCCGAAACTCCAAAAGTCCAAAACTCAATAACTCCAAAACTCCAAAACTCCAAAACTCCGAAACTCCAAAACTCTGAAACTCCAAAACTCCGAAACTCACAAATTCCGAAACTCCGCAACCCCGAATCTCCAAAACTGAAACTCCAAAACTCCGAAACTCAAAAATCCAGAACTCCAAAACTCCAAAGCTCTAAAACTCCAAAAGTCCAATAATCCGAAACTCCAAAACTCCGAAACTCCGAAACTCCGAAACTCCGAAACTCCAAAACTCCGAAACTCCAAAACTCCCAAACTCCAAAACTCCAATACTCCAAAACTCCAAAACTCCGAAACTCCAAAACTCCAAAACTCCAAAACTCCGAAACTCCGAAACTCCAAAACTCCAAAACCTCAAAACTCCAAAACTCCGAAACTCCAAAACTCCAAAACTCCAAAACTCCGAAACTCCAAAACTCCAAAACTCCGAAACTCCGAAACTCCGAAACTCCAAAACTCCAAAACTCCGAAACTCCAAAACTCCAAAACTCCGAAACTCCAAAACTCCAAAACTCCAATACTCCAAAACTCCGAAACTCCGAAACTCCAAAACTCCGAAACTCAAAAACTCCAAAACTCCGAAACTCCAAAACTCCAAAACTCCAATACTCCAAAACTCCAAAACTCCGAAACTCCAAAACTCCGAAACTCCAAAACTCCAATACTCCAAAACTCCGAAACTCCAAAACTCCAAAACTCCAAAACTCCGAAACTCCGAAACTCCAAAACTCCGAAACTCCAAAACTCCAAAACTCCGAAACTCCGAAACTCCGAAACTCCAAAACTCCAAAACTCCAAAACTCCAAAACTCCAAAACTCCAAAACTCCAAAACTCCGAAACTCCAAAACTCCAAAACTCCAAAACTCCAAAACTCCGAAACTCCAAAACTCCGAAACTCCAAAACTCCAAAACTCCAAAACTCCAAAACTCCGAAACTCCAAAACTCCAAAACTCCAAAACTCCGAAACTCCAAAACTCCAAAACTCCGAAACTCCAAAACTCCAAAACACCAAAACTCCAAAACTCCAAAACTCCGAAACTCCAAAACTCCGAAACTCCGAAACTCCGAAACTCCAAAACTCCAAAACTCCAAAACTCCAAAATTCCGAAACTCCGAAACTCCGAAACTCCAAAACTCCAAAACTCCAAAACTCCGAAACTCCAAAACTCCGAAACTCCAAAACTCCAAAACTCCGAAACTCCAAAACTCCGAAACTCCAAAACTCCAAAACTCCAAAACTCCGAAACTCCAAAACTCCGAAACTCCGAAACTCGGAAACTCCAAAACTCCAAAACTCCAAAACTCCGAAACTCCAAAACTCCAAAACTCCAAAACTCCAAAACTCCAAAACTCCAAAACTCCAAAACTCCGAAACTCCAAAACTCCAAAGCTCCAAAACTCCAAAACTCCAAAACTCCAAAACTCCAAAACTCCAAAACTCCGAAACTCCAAAACTCCAAAACTCCAAAACTCCAAAACTCCAAAACTCCGAAACTCCAAAACTCCGAAACTCCGAAACTCCGAAACTCCAAAACTCCGAAACTCCAAAACTCCAAAACTCCAATACTCCAAAACTCCAAAACTCCAAAACTCCGAAACTCCAAAACTCCAAAACTCCAAAACTCCGAAACTCCGAAACTCCAAAACTCCAAAACTCCAAAACTCCGAAACTCCGAAACTCCAAAACTCCAAAACTCCGAAACTCCAAAACTCCGAAACTCCGAAACTCCAAAACTCCAAAACTCCGACACTCCAAAACTCCAATACTCCAAAACTCCAAAACTCCGAAACTCCAAAACTCCGAAACTCCAAAACTCCAAAATTCCAAAGCTCCAAAACTCCAAAACTCCAAAACTCCGAAACTCCAAACCTCCAAAACTCCAAAACTCCGAAACTCCTAAACTCCAAAACTCCAAAACTCCGAAACTCCGAAACACCGAAACTCCAAAACTCCAAAACTCCAAAACTCCAAAACTCCAAAACTCCGAAACTCCAAAACTCCGAAACTCCGAAACTCCGAAACTCCAAAACTCCGAAACTCCGAAACTCCGAAACTCCGAAACTCCAAAACTCCAAAACTCCAAAAGCTCCGAAATTCCAAAACTCCGAAACTCCGAAACTCCGAAACTCCGAAACTCCAAAACTCCAAAACTCCAAAACTCCGAAACTCGGAAACTCCAAAACTCCAAAACTCCAAAACTCCGAAACTCCAAAACTCCAAAACTCCAAAACTCCAAAACTCCAAAACTCCAAAACTCCGAAACTCCAAAACTGCGAAAATCGAAAACTCCAAAACTCCGAAACTCCAAAAGTCCAAAACTCAATAACTCCAAAACTCCGAAACTCCAAAACTCCAAAAATCGAAAACTTGAAAACTCCAAAACTCCACAAATCCGAAACTCCAAAACTCCAAAACTCCGAAACTCCAAAACTCTGAAACTCCAAAACTCCGAAACTCACAAATTCCGAAACTCCGCAACCCCGAATCTCCAAAACTGAAACTCCAAAACTCCGAAACTCAAAAATCCAGAACTCCAAAACTCCAAAGCTCTAAAACTCCAAAAGTCCAATAATCCGAAACTCCAAAACTCCGAAACTCCGAAACTCCGAAACTCCGAAACTCCAAAACTCCGAAACTCCAAAACTCCCAAACTCCAAAACTCCAATACTCCAAAACTCCAAAACTCCGAAACTCCAAAACTCCAAAACTCCAAAACTCCGAAACTCCGAAACTCCAAAACTCCAAAACTCCAAAACTCCAAAACTCCGAAACTCCAAAACTCCAAAACTCCAAAACTCCGAAACTCCAAAACTCCGAAACTCCGAAACTCCGAAACTCCAAAACTCCAAAACTCCGAAACTCCAAAACTCCAAAACTCCGAAACTCCAAAACTCCAAAACTCCAATACTCCAAAACTCCAAAACTCCGAAACTCCAAAACTCCGAAACTCAAAAACTCCAATACTCCAAAACTCCGGAACTCCAAAACTCCAAAACTCCGAAACTCCAAAACTCCAAAACTCCGAAACTCCAAAACTCCAAAACTCCAATACTCCAAAACTCCAAAACTCCGAAACTCCAAAACTCCGAAACTCAAAAACTCCAATACTCCAAAACTCCGGAACTCCAAAACTCCAAAACTCCAAAACTCCGAAACTCCAAAACTCCGAAACTCCGAAACTCCGAAACTCCGAAACTCCAAAACTCCGAAACTCCAAAACTCCAAAACTCCAAAACTCCAATACTCCAAAACTCCAAAACTCCGAAACTCCAAAACTCCAAAACTCCAAAACTCCGAAACTCCGAAACTCCAAAACTCCAAAACTCCGAAACTCCAAAACTCCGAAACTCCGAAACTCCGAAACTCCAAAACTCCAAAACTCCGAAACTCCAAAACTCCGAAACTCCAAAACTCCAAAACTCCAAAACTCCAAAACTCCAAAACTCCAAAACTCCAAAACTCCAAAACTCCAAAACTCCGAAACTCCAAAACTCCAAAACTCCAAAGCTCCAAAACTCCAAAACTCCAAAACTCCAAAACTCCAAAACTCCAAAACTCCGAAACTCCAAAACTCCAAAACTCCAAAACTCCAAAACTCCAAAACTCCAAAACTCCGAAACTCCAAAACTCCAAAACTCCGAAACTCCAAAACTCCAAAACACCAAAACTCCAAAACTCCAAAGCTCCGAAACTCCAAAACTCCGAAACTCCGAAACTCCGAAACTCAAAAACTCCGAAACTCCGAAACTCCGAAACTCCAAAACTCCAAAACTCCAAAACTCCGAAACTCCAAAACTCCGAAACTCCGAAACTCCGAAACTCCAAAACTCCAAAACTCCAAAACTCCGAAACTCCAAAACTCCGAAACTCCAAAACTCCAAAACTCCGAAACTCCAAAACTCCGAAACTCCAAAACTCCGAAACTCCAAAACTCCGAAACTCCGAAACTCGGAAACTCCAAAACTCCAAAACTCCAAAACTCCGAAACTCCAAAACTCCAAAACTCCAAAACTCCAAAACTCCAAAACTCCAAAACTCCAAAACTCCGAAACTCCAAAACTCCAAAACTCCAAAGCTCCAAAACTCCAAAACTCCAAAACTCCAAAACTCCAAAACTCCAAAACTCCAAAACTCCGAAACTCCAAAACTCCAAAACTCCAAAACTCCAAAACTCCAAAACTCCAAAACTCCAAAACTCCAAAACTCCGAAACTCCAAAACTCCGAAACTCCGAAACTCCGAAACTCCAAAACTCCGAAACTCCAAAACTCCAAAACTCCAGAACTCCAATACTCCAAAACTCCAAAACTCCAAAACTCCGAAACTCCAAAACTCCAAAACTCCAAAACTCCGAAACTCCGAAACTCCAAAACTCCAAAACTCCAAAACTCCGAAACTCGAAAACTCCAAAACTCCGAAACTCCAAAACTCCGAAAGTCCGAAACTCCAAAACTCCAAAACTCCGACACTCCAAAACTCCAATACTCCAAAACTCCAAAACTCCGAAACTCCAAAACTCCGAAACTCCAAAACTCCAAAACTCCAAAGCTCCAAAACTCCAAAACTCCAAAACTCCGAAACTCCAAAACTCCAAAACTCCAAAACTCCGAAACTCCAAAACTCCAAAACTCCGAAACTCCAAAACTCCGAAACTCCGAAACTCCGAAACTCCAAAACTCCGAAACTCCAAAACTCCAAAACTCCAAAACTCCAATACTCCAAAACTCGAAAACTGCAAAACTCCGAAACTCCAAAACTCCAAAACTCCAAAACTCCGAAACTCCGAAACTCCAAAACTCCAAAACTCCAAAACTCCGAAACTCCAAAACTCCAAAACTCCGAAACTCCAAAACTCCGAAACTCCGAAACTCCAAAACTCCAAAACTCCGACACTCCAAAACTCCAATACTCCAAAACTCCAAAACTCCGAAACTCCAAAACTCCGAAACTCCAAAACTCCAAAACTCCAAAGCTCCAAAACTCCAAAACTCCAAACTCCGAAACTCCAAAACTCAAAAACTCCAAAACTCCGAAACTCCTAAACTCCAAAACTCCAAAACTCCGAAACTCCGAAACACCGAAACTCCAAAACTCCAAAACTCCAAAACTCCAAAACTCCGAAACTCCAAAACTCCGAAACTCCGAAACTCCGAAACTCCAAAACTCCGAAACTCCGAAACTCCGAAACTCCGAAACTCCAAAACTCCAAAACTCCAAAAGCTCCGAAATTCCAAAACTCCGAAACTCCGAAACTCCGAAACTCCGAAACTCCAAAACTCCAAAACTCCAAAACTCCGAAACTCCAAAACTCCGAAACTCCAAAACTCCAAAACTCCGAAACTCCAAAACTCCGAAACTCCAAAACTCCAAAACTCCAAAACTCCGAAACTCCAAAACTCCGAAACTCCGAAACTCGGAAACTCCAAAACTCCAAAACTCCAAAACTCCGAAACTCCAAAACTCCAAAACTCCAAAACTCCAAAACTCCAAAACTCCAAAACTCCAAAACTCCGAAACTCCAAAACTGCGAAAATCGAAAACTCCAAAACTCCGAAACTCCAAAAGTCCAAAACTCAATAACTCCAAAACTCCGAAACTCCAAAACTCCAAAAATCGAAAACTTGAAAACTCCAAAACTCCACAAATCCGAAACTCCAAAACTCCAAAACTCTGAAACTCCAAAACTCCGAAACTCACAAATTCCGAAACTCCGCAACCCCGAATCTCCAAAACTGAAACTCCAAAACTCCGAAACTCAAAAATCCAGAACTCCAAAACTCCAAAGCTCTAAAACTCCAAAAGTCCAATAATCCGAAACTCCAAAACTCCGAAACTCCGAAACTCCGAAACTCCAAAACTCCGAAACTCCAAAACTCCCAAACTCCAAAACTCCAATACTCCAAAACTCCAAAACTCCGAAACTCCAAAACTCCAAAACTCCAAAACTCCGAAACTCCGAAACTCCAAAACTCCAAAACTCCAAAACTCCGAAACTCCAAAACTCCAAAACTCCGAAACTCCAAAACTCCGAAACTCCGAAACTCCGAAACTCCAAAACTCCAAAACTCCGAAACTCCAAAACTCCAAAACTCCGAAACTCCAAAACTCCAAAACTCCAATACTCCAAAACTCCAAAACTCCGAAACTCCAAAACTCCGAAACTCAAAAACTCCAATACTCCAAAACTCCGGAACTCCAAAACTCCAAAACTCCGAAACTCCAAAACTCCGAAACTCCGAAACTCCGAAACTCCGAAACTCCAAAACTCCGAAACTCCAAAACTCCAAAACTCCAAAACTCCAATACTCCAAAACTCCAAAACTCCAAAACTCCGAAACTCCAAAACTCCAAAACTCCAAAACTCCGAAACTCCGAAACTCCAAAACTCCAAAACTCCGAAACTCCAAAACTCCGAAACTCCGAAACTCCGAAACTCCGAAACTCCAAAACTCCAAAACTCCGAAACTCCAAAACTCCAAAACTCCAATACTCCAAAACTCCAAAACTCCGAAACTCCAAAACTCCGAAACTCCAAAACTCCAATACTCCAAAACTCCGAAACTCCAAAACTCCAAAACTCCAAAACTCCGAAACTCCGAAACTCCAAAACTCCGAAACTCCAAAACTCCAAAACTCCGAAACTCCGAAACTCCGAAACTCCAAAACTCCAAAACTCCAAAACTCCGAAACTCCAAAACTCCAAAACTCCAAAACTCCGAAACTCCAAAACTCCAAAACTCCAAAACTCCAAAACTCCAAAACTCCAAAACTCCGAAACTCCAAAACTCCAAAACTCCAAAGCTCCAAAACTCCAAAACTCCAAAACTCCAAAACTCCAAAACTCCAAAACTCCGAAACTCCAAAACTCCAAAACTCCAAAACTCCAAAACTCCAAAACTCCAAAACTCCAAAACTCCGAAACTCCAAAACTCCAAAACTCCGAAACTCCAAAACTCCAAAACACCAAAACTCCAAAGCTCCGAAACTCCAAAACTCCGAAACTCCGAAACTCCGAAACTCAAAAACTCCGAAACTCCGAAACTCCGAAACTCCAAAACTCCAAAACTCCAAAACTCCGAAACTCCGAAACTCCAAAACTCCAAAACTCCAAAACTCCGAAACTCCAAAACTCCAAAACTCCGAAACTCCAAAACTCCGAAAGTCCGAAACTCCAAAACTCCAAAACTCCGACACTCCAAAACTCCAATACTCCAAAACTCCAAAACTCCGAAACTCCAAAACTCCGAAACTCCAAAACTCCAAAACTCCAAAGCTCCAAAACTCCAAAACTCCAAAACTCCGAAACTCCAAAACTCCAAAACTCCAAAACTCCGAAACTCCAAAACTCCAAAACTCCGAAACTCCAAAACTCCGAAACTCCGAAACTCCGAAACTCCAAAACTCCGAAACTCCAAAACTCCAAAACTCCAAAACTCCAATACTCCAAAACTCCAAAACTCCAAAACTCCGAAACTCCAAAACTCCAAAACTCCAAAACTCCGAAACTCCGAAACTCCAAAACTCCAAAACTCCAAAACTCCAAAACTCCAAAACTCCAATACTCCAAAACTCCAAAACTCCAAAACTCCGAAACTCCAAAACTCCGAAACTCCGAAACTCCGAAACTCCGAAACTCCAAAACTCCAAAACTCCGAAACTCCAAAACTCCAAAACTCCAATACTCCAAAACTCCAAAACTCCGAAACTCCAAAACTCCGAAACTCCAAAACTCCAATACTCCAAAACTCCGAAACTCCAAAACTCCAAAACTCCAAAACTCCGAAACTCCGAAACTCCAAAACTCCGAAACTCCAAAACTCCAAAACTCCGAAACTCCGAAACTCCGAAACTCCAAAACTCCAAAACTCCAAAACTCCGAAACTCCAAAACTCCAAAACTCCAAAACTCCGAAACTCCAAAACTCCAAAACTCCAAAACTCCAAAACTCCAAAACTCCAAAACTCCAAAACTCCGAAACTCCAAAACTCCAAAACTCCAAAGCTCCAAAACTCCAAAACTCCAAAACTCCAAAACTCCAAAACTCCAAAACTCCGAAACTCCAAAACTCCAAAACTCCAAAACTCCAAAACTCCGAAACTCCAAAACTCCAAAACTCCAAAACTCCGAAACTCCAAAACACCAAAACTCCAAAACTCCAAAACTCCGAAACTCCAAAACTCCGAAACTCCGAAACTCCGAAACTCAAAAACTCCGAAACTCCGAAACTCCAAAAGTCCAAAACTCAATAACTCCAAAACTCCAAAACTCCAAAACTCCGAAACTCCAAAACTCTGAAACTCCAAAACTCCGAAACTCACAAATTCCGAAACTCCGCAACCCCGAATCTCCAAAACTGAAACTCCAAAACTCCGAAACTCAAAAATCCAGAACTCCAAAACTCCAAAGCTCTAAAACTCCAAAAGTCCAATAATCCGAAACTCCAAAACTCCGAAACTCCGAAACTCCGAAACTCCGAAACTCCAAAACTCCGAAACTCCAAAACTCCCAAACTCCAAAACTCCAATACTCCAAAACTCCAAAACTCCGAAACTCCAAAACTCCAAAACTCCAAAACTCCGAAACTCCGAAACTCCAAAACTCCAAAACCTCAAAACTCCAAAACTCCGAAACTCCAAAACTCCAAAACTCCAAAACTCCGAAACTCCAAAACTCCAAAACTCCGAAACTCCGAAACTCCGAAACTCCAAAACTCCAAAACTCCGAAACTCCAAAACTCCAAAACTCCGAAACTCCAAAACTCCAAAACTCCAATACTCCAAAACTCCGAAACTCCGAAACTCCAAAACTCCGAAACTCAAAAACTCCAAAACTCCGAAACTCCAAAACTCCAAAACTCCAATACTCCAAAACTCCAAAACTCCGAAACTCCAAAACTCCGAAACTCCAAAACTCCAATACTCCAAAACTCCGAAACTCCAAAACTCCAAAACTCCAAAACTCCGAAACTCCGAAACTCCAAAACTCCGAAACTCCAAAACTCCAAAACTCCGAAACTCCGAAACTCCGAAACTCCAAAACTCCAAAACTCCAAAACTCCAAAACTCCAAAACTCCAAAACTCCAAAACTCCGAAACTCCAAAACTCCAAAACTCCAAAACTCCAAAACTCCGAAACTCCAAAACTCCGAAACTCCAAAACTCCAAAACTCCAAAACTCCAAAACTCCGAAACTCCAAAACTCCAAAACTCCAAAACTCCGAAACTCCAAAACTCCAAAACTCCGAAACTCCAAAACTCCAAAACACCAAAACTCCAAAACTCCAAAACTCCGAAACTCCAAAACTCCGAAACTCCGAAACTCCGAAACTCCAAAACTCCAAAACTCCAAAACTCCAAAATTCCGAAACTCCGAAACTCCGAAACTCCAAAACTCCAAAACTCCAAAACTCCGAAACTCCAAAACTCCGAAACTCCAAAACTCCAAAACTCCGAAACTCCAAAACTCCGAAACTCCAAAACTCCAAAACTCCAAAACTCCGAAACTCCAAAACTCCGAAACTCCGAAACTCGGAAACTCCAAAACTCCAAAACTCCAAAACTCCGAAACTCCAAAACTCCAAAACTCCAAAACTCCAAAACTCCAAAACTCCAAAACTCCAAAACTCCGAAACTCCAAAACTCCAAAGCTCCAAAACTCCAAAACTCCAAAACTCCAAAACTCCAAAACTCCAAAACTCCGAAACTCCAAAACTCCAAAACTCCAAAACTCCAAAACTCCAAAACTCCGAAACTCCAAAACTCCGAAACTCCGAAACTCCGAAACTCCAAAACTCCGAAACTCCAAAACTCCAAAACTCCAATACTCCAAAACTCCAAAACTCCAAAACTCCGAAACTCCAAAACTCCAAAACTCCAAAACTCCGAAACTCCGAAACTCCAAAACTCCAAAACTCCAAAACTCCGAAACTCCAAAACTCCAAAACTCCGAAACTCCAAAACTCCGAAACTCCGAAACTCCAAAACTCCAAAACTCCGACACTCCAAAACTCCAATACTCCAAAACTCCAAAACTCCGAAACTCCAAAACTCCGAAACTCCAAAACTCCAAAATTCCAAAGCTCCAAAACTCCAAAACTCCAAAACTCCGAAACTCCAAACCTCCAAAACTCCAAAACTCCGAAACTCCTAAACTCCAAAACTCCAAAACTCC
Organism: Amblyomma mixtum; assembly: GCF_055824585.1. NCBI lineage: Eukaryota > Metazoa > Arthropoda > Arachnida > Ixodida > Ixodidae > Amblyomma > Amblyomma mixtum. The sequence continues at coordinate 104,871,200 of NC_143021.1, read as the reverse complement.
GAAACTCCGAAACACCGAAACTCCAAAACTCCAAAACTCCAAAACTCCAAAACTCCAAAACTCCGAAACTCCAAAACTCCGAAACTCCGAAACTCCGAAACTCCAAAACTCCGAAACTCCGAAACTCCGAAACTCCGAAACTCCAAAACTCCAAAACTCCAAAAGCTCCGAAATTCCAAAACTCCGAAACTCCGAAACTCCGAAACTCCGAAACTCCAAAACTCCAAAACTCCAAAACTCCGAAACTCGGAAACTCCAAAACTCCAAAACTCCAAAACTCCGAAACTCCAAAACTCCAAAACTCCAAAACTCCAAAACTCCAAAACTCCAAAACTCCGAAACTCCAAAACTGCGAAAATCGAAAACTCCAAAACTCCGAAACTCCAAAAGTCCAAAACTCAATAACTCCAAAACTCCGAAACTCCAAAACTCCAAAAATCGAAAACTTGAAAACTCCAAAACTCCACAAATCCGAAACTCCAAAACTCCAAAACTCCGAAACTCCAAAACTCTGAAACTCCAAAACTCCGAAACTCACAAATTCCGAAACTCCGCAACCCCGAATCTCCAAAACTGAAACTCCAAAACTCCGAAACTCAAAAATCCAGAACTCCAAAACTCCAAAGCTCTAAAACTCCAAAAGTCCAATAATCCGAAACTCCAAAACTCCGAAACTCCGAAACTCCGAAACTCCGAAACTCCAAAACTCCGAAACTCCAAAACTCCCAAACTCCAAAACTCCAATACTCCAAAACTCCAAAACTCCGAAACTCCAAAACTCCAAAACTCCAAAACTCCGAAACTCCGAAACTCCAAAACTCCAAAACTCCAAAACTCCAAAACTCCGAAACTCCAAAACTCCAAAACTCCAAAACTCCGAAACTCCAAAACTCCGAAACTCCGAAACTCCGAAACTCCAAAACTCCAAAACTCCGAAACTCCAAAACTCCAAAACTCCGAAACTCCAAAACTCCAAAACTCCAATACTCCAAAACTCCAAAACTCCGAAACTCCAAAACTCCGAAACTCAAAAACTCCAATACTCCAAAACTCCGGAACTCCAAAACTCCAAAACTCCGAAACTCCAAAACTCCAAAACTCCGAAACTCCAAAACTCCAAAACTCCAATACTCCAAAACTCCAAAACTCCGAAACTCCAAAACTCCGAAACTCAAAAACTCCAATACTCCAAAACTCCGGAACTCCAAAACTCCAAAACTCCAAAACTCCGAAACTCCAAAACTCCGAAACTCCGAAACTCCGAAACTCCGAAACTCCAAAACTCCGAAACTCCAAAACTCCAAAACTCCAAAACTCCAATACTCCAAAACTCCAAAACTCCGAAACTCCAAAACTCCAAAACTCCAAAACTCCGAAACTCCGAAACTCCAAAACTCCAAAACTCCGAAACTCCAAAACTCCGAAACTCCGAAACTCCGAAACTCCAAAACTCCAAAACTCCGAAACTCCAAAACTCCGAAACTCCAAAACTCCAAAACTCCAAAACTCCAAAACTCCAAAACTCCAAAACTCCAAAACTCCAAAACTCCAAAACTCCGAAACTCCAAAACTCCAAAACTCCAAAGCTCCAAAACTCCAAAACTCCAAAACTCCAAAACTCCAAAACTCCAAAACTCCGAAACTCCAAAACTCCAAAACTCCAAAACTCCAAAACTCCAAAACTCCAAAACTCCGAAACTCCAAAACTCCAAAACTCCGAAACTCCAAAACTCCAAAACACCAAAACTCCAAAACTCCAAAGCTCCGAAACTCCAAAACTCCGAAACTCCGAAACTCCGAAACTCAAAAACTCCGAAACTCCGAAACTCCGAAACTCCAAAACTCCAAAACTCCAAAACTCCGAAACTCCAAAACTCCGAAACTCCGAAACTCCGAAACTCCAAAACTCCAAAACTCCAAAACTCCGAAACTCCAAAACTCCGAAACTCCAAAACTCCAAAACTCCGAAACTCCAAAACTCCGAAACTCCAAAACTCCGAAACTCCAAAACTCCGAAACTCCGAAACTCGGAAACTCCAAAACTCCAAAACTCCAAAACTCCGAAACTCCAAAACTCCAAAACTCCAAAACTCCAAAACTCCAAAACTCCAAAACTCCAAAACTCCGAAACTCCAAAACTCCAAAACTCCAAAGCTCCAAAACTCCAAAACTCCAAAACTCCAAAACTCCAAAACTCCAAAACTCCAAAACTCCGAAACTCCAAAACTCCAAAACTCCAAAACTCCAAAACTCCAAAACTCCAAAACTCCAAAACTCCAAAACTCCGAAACTCCAAAACTCCGAAACTCCGAAACTCCGAAACTCCAAAACTCCGAAACTCCAAAACTCCAAAACTCCAGAACTCCAATACTCCAAAACTCCAAAACTCCAAAACTCCGAAACTCCAAAACTCCAAAACTCCAAAACTCCGAAACTCCGAAACTCCAAAACTCCAAAACTCCAAAACTCCGAAACTCGAAAACTCCAAAACTCCGAAACTCCAAAACTCCGAAAGTCCGAAACTCCAAAACTCCAAAACTCCGACACTCCAAAACTCCAATACTCCAAAACTCCAAAACTCCGAAACTCCAAAACTCCGAAACTCCAAAACTCCAAAACTCCAAAGCTCCAAAACTCCAAAACTCCAAAACTCCGAAACTCCAAAACTCCAAAACTCCAAAACTCCGAAACTCCAAAACTCCAAAACTCCGAAACTCCAAAACTCCGAAACTCCGAAACTCCGAAACTCCAAAACTCCGAAACTCCAAAACTCCAAAACTCCAAAACTCCAATACTCCAAAACTCGAAAACTGCAAAACTCCGAAACTCCAAAACTCCAAAACTCCAAAACTCCGAAACTCCGAAACTCCAAAACTCCAAAACTCCAAAACTCCGAAACTCCAAAACTCCAAAACTCCGAAACTCCAAAACTCCGAAACTCCGAAACTCCAAAACTCCAAAACTCCGACACTCCAAAACTCCAATACTCCAAAACTCCAAAACTCCGAAACTCCAAAACTCCGAAACTCCAAAACTCCAAAACTCCAAAGCTCCAAAACTCCAAAACTCCAAACTCCGAAACTCCAAAACTCAAAAACTCCAAAACTCCGAAACTCCTAAACTCCAAAACTCCAAAACTCCGAAACTCCGAAACACCGAAACTCCAAAACTCCAAAACTCCAAAACTCCAAAACTCCGAAACTCCAAAACTCCGAAACTCCGAAACTCCGAAACTCCAAAACTCCGAAACTCCGAAACTCCGAAACTCCGAAACTCCAAAACTCCAAAACTCCAAAAGCTCCGAAATTCCAAAACTCCGAAACTCCGAAACTCCGAAACTCCGAAACTCCAAAACTCCAAAACTCCAAAACTCCGAAACTCCAAAACTCCGAAACTCCAAAACTCCAAAACTCCGAAACTCCAAAACTCCGAAACTCCAAAACTCCAAAACTCCAAAACTCCGAAACTCCAAAACTCCGAAACTCCGAAACTCGGAAACTCCAAAACTCCAAAACTCCAAAACTCCGAAACTCCAAAACTCCAAAACTCCAAAACTCCAAAACTCCAAAACTCCAAAACTCCAAAACTCCAAAACTCCGAAACTCCAAAACTGCGAAAATCGAAAACTCCAAAACTCCGAAACTCCAAAAGTCCAAAACTCAATAACTCCAAAACTCCGAAACTCCAAAACTCCAAAAATCGAAAACTTGAAAACTCCAAAACTCCACAAATCCGAAACTCCAAAACTCCAAAACTCTGAAACTCCAAAACTCCGAAACTCACAAATTCCGAAACTCCGCAACCCCGAATCTCCAAAACTGAAACTCCAAAACTCCGAAACTCAAAAATCCAGAACTCCAAAACTCCAAAGCTCTAAAACTCCAAAAGTCCAATAATCCGAAACTCCAAAACTCCGAAACTCCGAAACTCCGAAACTCCAAAACTCCGAAACTCCAAAACTCCCAAACTCCAAAACTCCAATACTCCAAAACTCCAAAACTCCGAAACTCCAAAACTCCAAAACTCCAAAACTCCGAAACTCCGAAACTCCAAAACTCCAAAACTCCAAAACTCCGAAACTCCAAAACTCCAAAACTCCGAAACTCCAAAACTCCGAAACTCCGAAACTCCGAAACTCCAAAACTCCAAAACTCCGAAACTCCAAAACTCCAAAACTCCGAAACTCCAAAACTCCAAAACTCCAATACTCCAAAACTCCAAAACTCCGAAACTCCAAAACTCCGAAACTCAAAAACTCCAATACTCCAAAACTCCGGAACTCCAAAACTCCAAAACTCCGAAACTCCAAAACTCCGAAACTCCGAAACTCCGAAACTCCGAAACTCCAAAACTCCGAAACTCCAAAACTCCAAAACTCCAAAACTCCAATACTCCAAAACTCCAAAACTCCAAAACTCCGAAACTCCAAAACTCCAAAACTCCAAAACTCCGAAACTCCGAAACTCCAAAACTCCAAAACTCCGAAACTCCAAAACTCCGAAACTCCGAAACTCCGAAACTCCGAAACTCCAAAACTCCAAAACTCCGAAACTCCAAAACTCCAAAACTCCAATACTCCAAAACTCCAAAACTCCGAAACTCCAAAACTCCGAAACTCCAAAACTCCAATACTCCAAAACTCCGAAACTCCAAAACTCCAAAACTCCAAAACTCCGAAACTCCGAAACTCCAAAACTCCGAAACTCCAAAACTCCAAAACTCCGAAACTCCGAAACTCCGAAACTCCAAAACTCCAAAACTCCAAAACTCCGAAACTCCAAAACTCCAAAACTCCAAAACTCCGAAACTCCAAAACTCCAAAACTCCAAAACTCCAAAACTCCAAAACTCCAAAACTCCGAAACTCCAAAACTCCAAAACTCCAAAGCTCCAAAACTCCAAAACTCCAAAACTCCAAAACTCCAAAACTCCAAAACTCCGAAACTCCAAAACTCCAAAACTCCAAAACTCCAAAACTCCAAAACTCCAAAACTCCAAAACTCCGAAACTCCAAAACTCCAAAACTCCGAAACTCCAAAACTCCAAAACACCAAAACTCCAAAGCTCCGAAACTCCAAAACTCCGAAACTCCGAAACTCCGAAACTCAAAAACTCCGAAACTCCGAAACTCCGAAACTCCAAAACTCCAAAACTCCAAAACTCCGAAACTCCAAAACTCCGAAACTCCGAAACTCCGAAACTCCAAAACTCCAAAACTCCAAAACTCCGAAACTCCAAAACTCCGAAACTCCAAAACTCCAAAACTCCGAAACTCCAAAACTCCGAAACTCCAAAACTCCGAAACTCCAAAACTCCGAAACTCCGAAACTCGGAAACTCCAAAACTCCAAAACTCCAAAACTCCGAAACTCCAAAACTCCAAAACTCCAAAACTCCAAAACTCCAAAACTCCAAAACTCCAAAACTCCGAAACTCCAAAACTCCAAAACTCCAAAGCTCCAAAACTCCAAAACTCCAAAACTCCAAAACTCCAAAACTCCAAAACTCCAAAACTCCGAAACTCCAAAACTCCAAAACTCCAAAACTCCAAAACTCCAAAACTCCAAAACTCCAAAACTCCAAAACTCCGAAACTCCAAAACTCCGAAACTCCGAAACTCCGAAACTCCAAAACTCCGAAACTCCAAAACTCCAAAACTCCAGAACTCCAATACTCCAAAACTCCAAAACTCCGAAACTCCAAAACTCCAAAACTCCAAAACTCCGAAACTCCGAAACTCCAAAACTCCAAAACTCCAAAACTCCGAAACTCCAAAACTCCAAAACTCCGAAACTCCAAAACTCCGAAAGTCCGAAACTCCAAAACTCCAAAACTCCGACACTCCAAAACTCCAATACTCCAAAACTCCAAAACTCCGAAACTCCAAAACTCCGAAACTCCAAAACTCCAAAACTCCAAAGCTCCAAAACTCCAAAACTCCAAAACTCCGAAACTCCAAAACTCCAAAACTCCAAAACTCCGAAACTCCAAAACTCCAAAACTCCGAAACTCCAAAACTCCGAAACTCCGAAACTCCGAAACTCCAAAACTCCGAAACTCCAAAACTCCAAAACTCCAAAACTCCAATACTCCAAAACTCCAAAACTCCAAAACTCCGAAACTCCAAAACTCCAAAACTCCAAAACTCCGAAACTCCGAAACTCCAAAACTCCAAAACTCCAAAACTCCAAAACTCCAAAACTCCAATACTCCAAAACTCCAAAACTCCAAAACTCCGAAACTCCAAAACTCCGAAACTCCGAAACTCCGAAACTCCGAAACTCCAAAACTCCAAAACTCCGAAACTCCAAAACTCCAAAACTCCAATACTCCAAAACTCCAAAACTCCGAAACTCCAAAACTCCGAAACTCCAAAACTCCAATACTCCAAAACTCCGAAACTCCAAAACTCCAAAACTCCAAAACTCCGAAACTCCGAAACTCCAAAACTCCGAAACTCCAAAACTCCAAAACTCCGAAACTCCGAAACTCCGAAACTCCAAAACTCCAAAACTCCAAAACTCCAAAACTCCAAAACTCCAAAACTCCGAAACTCCAAAACTCCAAAACTCCAAAACTCCAAAACTCCAAAACTCCAAAACTCCAAAACTCCGAAACTCCAAAACTCCAAAACTCCAAAGCTCCAAAACTCCAAAACTCCAAAACTCCAAAACTCCAAAACTCCAAAACTCCGAAACTCCAAAACTCCAAAACTCCAAAACTCCAAAACTCCAAAACTCCAAAACTCCAAAACTCCGAAACTCCAAAACTCCAAAACTCCGAAACTCCAAAACTCCAAAACACCAAAACTCCAAAACTCCGAAACTCCAAAACTCCGAAACTCCGAAACTCCGAAACTCAAAAACTCCGAAACTCCGAAACTCCGAAACTCCAAAACTCCAAAACTCCAAAACTCCGAAACTCCAAAACTCCGAAACTCCGAAACTCCGAAACTCCAAAACTCCAAAACTCCAAAACTCCGAAACTCCAAAACTCCGAAACTCCAAAACTCCAAAACTCCGAAACTCCAAAACTCCGAAACTCCAAAACTCCGAAACTCCAAAACTCCGAAACTCCGAAACTCGGAAACTCCAAAACTCCAAAACTCCAAAACTCCGAAACTCCAAAACTCCAAAACTCCAAAACTCCAAAACTCCAAAACTCCAAAACTCCAAAACTCCGAAACTCCAAAACTCCAAAACTCCAAAGCTCCAAAACTCCAAAACTCCAAAACTCCAAAACTCCAAAACTCCAAAACTCCAAAACTCCGAAACTCCAAAACTCCAAAACTCCAAAACTCCAAAACTCCAAAACTCCAAAACTCCAAAACTCCGAAACTCCAAAACTCCGAAACTCCGAAACTCCGAAACTCCAAAACTCCGAAACTCCAAAACTCCAAAACTCCAGAACTCCAATACTCCAAAACTCCAAAACTCCAAAACTCCGAAACTCCAAAACTCCAAAACTCCAAAACTCCGAAACTCCGAAACTCCAAAACTCCAAAACTCCAAAACTCCGAAACTCCAAAACTCCAAAACTCCGAAACTCCAAAACTCCGAAAGTCCGAAACTCCAAAACTCCAAAACTCCGACACTCCAAAACTCCAATACTCCAAAACTCCAAAACTCCGAAACTCCAAAACTCCGAAACTCCAAAACTCCAAAACTCCAAAGCTCCAAAACTCCAAAACTCCAAAACTCCGAAACTCCAAAACTCCAAAACTCCGAAACTCCAAAACTCCAAAACTCCGAAACTCCAAAACTCCGAAACTCCGAAACTCCGAAACTCCAAAACTCCGAAACTCCAAAACTCCAAAACTCCAAAACTCCAATACTCCAAAACTCCAAAACTCCAAAACTCCGAAACTCCAAAACTCCAAAACTCCAAAACTCCGAAACTCCGAAACTCCAAAACTCCAAAACTCCAAAACTCCAAAACTCCAAAACTCCAATACTCCAAAACTCCAAAACTCCAAAACTCCGAAACTCCAAAACTCCAAAACTCCAAAACTCCGAAACTCCGAAACTCCAAAACTCCAAAACTCGAAAACTCCGAAACTCCAAAACTCCAAAACTCCGAAACTCCAAAACTCCGAAACTCCGAAACTCCAAAACTCCAAAACTCCGACACTCCAAAACTCCAATACTCCAAAACTCCAAAACTCCGAAACTCCAAAACTCCAAAACTCCAAAGCTCCAAAACTCCAAAACTCCAAAACTCCGAAACTCCAAAACTCCAAAACTCCAAAACTCCGAAACTCCTAAACTCCAAAACTCCAAAACTCCGAAACTCCGAAACACCGAAACTCCAAAACTCCAAAACTCCAAAACTCCAAAACTCCGAAACTCCAAAACTCCGAAACTCCGAAACTCCGAAACTCCAAAACTCCAAAACTCCGAAACTCCAAAACTCCAAAACTCCAAAACTCCAAAACTCCGAAACTCCAAAACTCCGAAACTCCAAAACTCCAAAACTCCAAAACTCCAAAACTCCGAAACTCCAAAACTCCAAAACTCCAAAACTCCGAAACTCCAAAACTCCAAAACTCCGAAACTCCAAAACTCCAAAACACCAAAACTCCAAAACTCCAAAACTCCGAAACTCCAAAACTCCGAAACTCCGAAACTCCGAAACTCAAAAACTCCGAAACTCCGAAACTCCGAAACTCCGAAACTCCAAAACTCCAAAACTCCAAAACTCCAAAATTCCGAAACTCCGAAACTCCGAAACTCCAAAACTCCAAAACTCCAAAACTCCGAAACTCCAAAACTCCGAAACTCCAAAACTCCAAAACTCCGAAACTCCAAAACTCCGAAACTCCAAAACTCCAAAACTCCAAAACTCCGAAACTCCAAAACTCCGAAACTCCGAAACTCGGAAACTCCAAAACTCCAAAACTCCAAAACTCCGAAACTCCAAAACTCCAAAACTCCAAAACTCCAAAACTCCAAAACTCCAAAACTCCGAAACTCCAAAACTCCAAAGCTCCAAAACTCCAAAACTCCAAAACTCCAAAACTCCAAAACTCCAAAACTCCAAAACTCCAAAACTCCGAAACTCCAAAACTCCAAAACTCCAAAACTCCAAAACTCCAAAACTCCAATACTCCAAAACTCCAAAACTCCAAAACTCCGAAACTCCAAAACTCCGAAACTCCGAAACTCCGAAACTCCGAAACTCCAAAACTCCAAAACTCCGAAACTCCAAAACTCCAAAACTCCAATACTCCAAAACTCCAAAACTCCGAAACTCCAAAACTCCGAAACTCCAAAACTCCAATACTCCAAAACTCCGAAACTCCAAAACTCCAAAACTCCAAAACTCCGAAACTCCGAAACTCCAAAACTCCGAAACTCCAAAACTCCAAAACTCCGAAACTCCGAAACTCCGAAACTCCAAAACTCCAAAACTCCAAAACTCCGAAACTCCAAAACTCCAAAACTCCAAAACTCCGAAACTCCAAAACTCCAAAACTCCAAAACTCCAAAACTCCAAAACTCCAAAACTCCGAAACTCCAAAACTCCAAAACTCCAAAGCTCCAAAACTCCAAAACTCCAAAACTCCAAAACTCCAAAACTCCAAAACTCCGAAACTCCAAAACTCCAAAACTCCAAAACTCCAAAACTCCAAAACTCCAAAACTCCAAAACTCCGAAACTCCAAAACTCCAAAACTCCGAAACTCCAAAACTCCAAAACACCAAAACTCCAAAACTCCGAAACTCCAAAACTCCGAAACTCCGAAACTCCGAAACTCAAAAACTCCGAAACTCCGAAACTCCGAAACTCCAAAACTCCAAAACTCCAAAACTCCGACACTCCAAAACTCCAATACTCCAAAACTCCAAAACTCCGAAACTCCAAAACTCCGAAACTCCAAAACTCCAAAACTCCAAAGCTCCAAAACTCCAAAACTCCAAAACTCCGAAACTCCAAAACTCCAAAACTCCAAAACTCCGAAACTCCAAAACTCCAAAACTCCGAAACTCCAAAACTCCGAAACTCCGAAACTCCGAAACTCCAAAACTCCGAAACTCCAAAACTCCAAAACTCCAAAACTCCAATACTCCAAAACTCCAAAACTCCAAAACTCCGAAACTCCAAAACTCCAAAACTCCAAAACTCCGAAACTCCGAAACTCCAAAACTCCAAAACTCCAAAACTCCAAAACTCCAAAACTCCAATACTCCAAAACTCCAAAACTCCAAAACTCCGAAACTCCAAAACTCCAAAACTCCAAAACTCCGAAACTCCGAAACTCCAAAACTCCAAAACTCGAAAACTCCGAAACTCCAAAACTCCAAAACTCCGAAACTCCAAAACTCCGAAACTCCGAAACTCCAAAACTCCAAAACTCCGACACTCCAAAACTCCAATACTCCAAAACTCCAAAACTCCGAAACTCCAAAACTCCAAAACTCCAAAGCTCCAAAACTCCAAAACTCCAAAACTCCGAAACTCCAAAACTCCAAAACTCCAAAACTCCGAAACTCCTAAACTCCAAAACTCCAAAACTCCGAAACTCCGAAACACCGAAACTCCAAAACTCCAAAACTCCAAAACTCCAAAACTCCGAAACTCCAAAACTCCGAAACTCCGAAACTCCGAAACTCCAAAACTCCAAAACTCCGAAACTCCAAAACTCCAAAACTCCAAAACTCCAAAACTCCGAAACTCCAAAACTCCGAAACTCCAAAACTCCAAAACTCCAAAACTCCAAAACTCCGAAACTCCAAAACTCCAAAACTCCAAAACTCCGAAACTCCAAAACTCCAAAACTCCGAAACTCCAAAACTCCAAAACACCAAAACTCCAAAACTCCAAAACTCCGAAACTCCAAAACTCCGAAACTCCGAAACTCCGAAACTCAAAAACTCCGAAACTCCGAAACTCCGAAACTCCGAAACTCCAAAACTCCAAAACTCCAAAACTCCAAAATTCCGAAACTCCGAAACTCCGAAACTCCAAAACTCCAAAACTCCAAAACTCCGAAACTCCAAAACTCCGAAACTCCAAAACTCCAAAACTCCGAAACTCCAAAACTCCGAAACTCCAAAACTCCAAAACTCCAAAACTCCGAAACTCCAAAACTCCGAAACTCCGAAACTCGGAAACTCCAAAACTCCAAAACTCCAAAACTCCGAAACTCCAAAACTCCAAAACTCCAAAACTCCAAAACTCCAAAACTCCAAAACTCCGAAACTCCAAAACTCCAAAGCTCCAAAACTCCAAAACTCCAAAACTCCAAAACTCCAAAACTCCAAAACTCCAAAACTCCAAAACTCCGAAACTCCAAAACTCCAAAACTCCGAAACTCCAAAACTCCAAAACTCCAAAACTCCGAAACTCCGAAACTCCAAAACTCCAAAACTCGAAAACTCCGAAACTCCAAAACTCCAAAACTCCGAAACTCCAAAACTCCGAAACTCCGAAACTCCAAAACTCCAAAACTCCGACACTCCAAAACTCCAATACTCCAAAACTCCAAAACTCCGAAACTCCAAAACTCCAAAACTCCAAAGCTCCAAAACTCCAAAACTCCAAAACTCCGAAACTCCAAAACTCCAAAACTCCAAAACTCCGAAACTCCTAAACTCCAAAACTCCAAAACTCCGAAACTCCGAAACACCGAAACTCCAAAACTCCAAAACTCCAAAACTCCAAAACTCCGAAACTCCAAAACTCCGAAACTCCGAAACTCCGAAACTCCAAAACTCCAAAACTCCGAAACTCCAAAACTCCAAAACTCCAAAACTCCAAAACTCCGAAACTCCAAAACTCCGAAACTCCAAAACTCCAAAACTCCAAAACTCCAAAACTCCGAAACTCCAAAACTCCAAAACTCCAAAACTCCGAAACTCCAAAACTCCAAAACTCCGAAACTCCAAAACTCCAAAACACCAAAACTCCAAAACTCCAAAACTCCGAAACTCCAAAACTCCGAAACTCCGAAACTCCGAAACTCAAAAACTCCGAAACTCCGAAACTCCGAAACTCCGAAACTCCAAAACTCCAAAACTCCAAAACTCCAAAATTCCGAAACTCCGAAACTCCGAAACTCCAAAACTCCAAAACTCCAAAACTCCGAAACTCCAAAACTCCGAAACTCCAAAACTCCAAAACTCCGAAACTCCAAAACTCCGAAACTCCAAAACTCCAAAACTCCAAAACTCCGAAACTCCAAAACTCCGAAACTCCGAAACTCGGAAACTCCAAAACTCCAAAACTCCAAAACTCCGAAACTCCAAAACTCCAAAACTCCAAAACTCCAAAACTCCAAAACTCCAAAACTCCAAAACTCCGAAACTCCAAAACTCCAAAGCTCCAAAACTCCAAAACTCCAAAACTCCAAAACTCCAAAACTCCAAAACTCCAAAACTCCAAAACTCCGAAACTCCAAAACTCCAAAACTCCAAAACTCCAAAACTCCAAAACTCCAATACTCCAAAACTCCAAAACTCCAAAACTCCGAAACTCCAAAACTCCGAAACTCCGAAACTCCGAAACTCCGAAACTCCAAAACTCCAAAACTCCGAAACTCCAAAACTCCAAAACTCCAATACTCCAAAACTCCAAAACTCCGAAACTCCAAAACTCCGAAACTCCAAAACTCCAATACTCCAAAACTCCGAAACTCCAAAACTCCAAAACTCCAAAACTCCGAAACTCCGAAACTCCAAAACTCCGAAACTCCAAAACTCCAAAACTCCGAAACTCCGAAACTCCGAAACTCCAAAACTCCAAAACTCCAAAACTCCGAAACTCCAAAACTCCAAAACTCCAAAACTCCGAAACTCCAAAACTCCAAAACTCCAAAACTCCAAAACTCCAAAACTCCAAAACTCCGAAACTCCAAAACTCCAAAACTCCAAAGCTCCAAAACTCCAAAACTCCAAAACTCCAAAACTCCAAAACTCCAAAACTCCGAAACTCCAAAACTCCAAAACTCCAAAACTCCAAAACTCCAAAACTCCAAAACTCCAAAACTCCGAAACTCCAAAACTCCAAAACTCCGAAACTCCAAAACTCCAAAACACCAAAACTCCAAAACTCCGAAACTCCAAAACTCCGAAACTCCGAAACTCCGAAACTCAAAAACTCCGAAACTCCGAAACTCCGAAACTCCAAAACTCCAAAACTCCAAAACTCCGACACTCCAAAACTCCAATACTCCAAAACTCCAAAACTCCGAAACTCCAAAACTCCGAAACTCCAAAACTCCAAAACTCCAAAGCTCCAAAACTCCAAAACTCCAAAACTCCGAAACTCCAAAACTCCAAAACTCCAAAACTCCGAAACTCCAAAACTCCAAAACTCCGAAACTCCAAAACTCCGAAACTCCGAAACTCCGAAACTCCAAAACTCCGAAACTCCAAAACTCCAAAACTCCAAAACTCCAATACTCCAAAACTCCAAAACTCCAAAACTCCGAAACTCCAAAACTCCAAAACTCCAAAACTCCGAAACTCCGAAACTCCAAAACTCCAAAACTCCAAAACTCCAAAACTCCAAAACTCCAATACTCCAAAACTCCAAAACTCCAAAACTCCGAAACTCCAAAACTCCAAAACTCCAAAACTCCGAAACTCCGAAACTCCAAAACTCCAAAACTCGAAAACTCCGAAACTCCAAAACTCCAAAACTCCGAAACTCCAAAACTCCGAAACTCCGAAACTCCAAAACTCCAAAACTCCGACACTCCAAAACTCCAATACTCCAAAACTCCAAAACTCCGAAACTCCAAAACTCCAAAACTCCAAAGCTCCAAAACTCCAAAACTCCAAAACTCCGAAACTCCAAAACTCCAAAACTCCAAAACTCCGAAACTCCTAAACTCCAAAACTCCAAAACTCCGAAACTCCGAAACACCGAAACTCCAAAACTCCAAAACTCCAAAACTCCAAAACTCCGAAACTCCAAAACTCCGAAACTCCGAAACTCCGAAACTCCAAAACTCCAAAACTCCGAAACTCCAAAACTCCAAAACTCCAAAACTCCAAAACTCCGAAACTCCAAAACTCCGAAACTCCAAAACTCCAAAACTCCAAAACTCCAAAACTCCGAAACTCCAAAACTCCAAAACTCCAAAACTCCGAAACTCCAAAACTCCAAAACTCCGAAACTCCAAAACTCCAAAACACCAAAACTCCAAAACTCCAAAACTCCGAAACTCCAAAACTCCGAAACTCCGAAACTCCGAAACTCAAAAACTCCGAAACTCCGAAACTCCGAAACTCCGAAACTCCAAAACTCCAAAACTCCGAAACTCCAAAACTCCAAAACTCCAAAACTCCGAAACTCCGAAACTCCGAAACTCGGAAACTCCAAAACTCCAAAACTCCAATACTCCAAAACTCCGAAACTCCAAAACTCCAAAACTCCAAAACTCCGAAACTCCGAAACTCCAAAACTCCGAAACTCCAAAACTCCAAAACTCCGAAACTCCGAAACTCCGAAACTCCAAAACTCCAAAACTCCAAAACTCCGAAACTCCAAAACTCCAAAACTCCAAAACTCCGAAACTCCAAAACTCCAAAACTCCAAAACTCCAAAACTCCAAAACTCCAAAACTCCGAAACTCCAAAACTCCAAAACTCCAAAGCTCCAAAACTCCAAAACTCCAAAACTCCAAAACTCCAAAACTCCAAAACTCCGAAACTCCAAAACTCCAAAACTCCAAAACTCCAAAACTCCAAAACTCCAAAACTCCAAAACTCCGAAACTCCAAAACTCCAAAACTCCGAAACTCCAAAACTCCAAAACACCAAAACTCCAAAACTCCGAAACTCCAAAACTCCGAAACTCCGAAACTCCGAAACTCAAAAACTCCGAAACTCCGAAACTCCGAAACTCCAAAACTCCAAAACTCCAAAACTCCGACACTCCAAAACTCCAATACTCCAAAACTCCAAAACTCCGAAACTCCAAAACTCCGAAACTCCAAAACTCCAAAACTCCAAAGCTCCAAAACTCCAAAACTCCAAAACTCCGAAACTCCAAAACTCCAAAACTCCAAAACTCCGAAACTCCAAAACTCCAAAACTCCGAAACTCCAAAACTCCGAAACTCCGAAACTCCGAAACTCCAAAACTCCGAAACTCCAAAACTCCAAAACTCCAAAACTCCAATACTCCAAAACTCCAAAACTCCAAAACTCCGAAACTCCAAAACTCCAAAACTCCAAAACTCCGAAACTCCGAAACTCCAAAACTCCAAAACTCCAAAACTCCAAAACTCCAAAACTCCAATACTCCAAAACTCCAAAACTCCAAAACTCCGAAACTCCAAAACTCCAAAACTCCAAAACTCCGAAACTCCGAAACTCCAAAACTCCAAAACTCGAAAACTCCGAAACTCCAAAACTCCAAAACTCCGAAACTCCAAAACTCCGAAACTCCGAAACTCCAAAACTCCAAAACTCCGACACTCCAAAACTCCAATACTCCAAAACTCCAAAACTCCGAAACTCCAAAACTCCAAAACTCCAAAGCTCCAAAACTCCAAAACTCCAAAACTCCGAAACTCCAAAACTCCAAAACTCCAAAACTCCGAAACTCCTAAACTCCAAAACTCCAAAACTCCGAAACTCCGAAACACCGAAACTCCAAAACTCCAAAACTCCAAAACTCCAAAACTCCGAAACTCCAAAACTCCGAAACTCCGAAACTCCGAAACTCCAAAACTCCAAAACTCCGAAACTCCAAAACTCCAAAACTCCAAAACTCCAAAACTCCGAAACTCCAAAACTCCGAAACTCCAAAACTCCAAAACTCCAAAACTCCAAAACTCCGAAACTCCAAAACTCCAAAACTCCAAAACTCCGAAACTCCAAAACTCCAAAACTCCGAAACTCCAAAACTCCAAAACACCAAAACTCCAAAACTCCAAAACTCCGAAACTCCAAAACTCCGAAACTCCGAAACTCCGAAACTCAAAAACTCCGAAACTCCGAAACTCCGAAACTCCGAAACTCCAAAACTCCAAAACTCCAAAACTCCAAAATTCCGAAACTCCGAAACTCCGAAACTCCAAAACTCCAAAACTCCAAAACTCCGAAACTCCAAAACTCCGAAACTCCAAAACTCCAAAACTCCGAAACTCCAAAACTCCGAAACTCCAAAACTCCAAAACTCCAAAACTCCGAAACTCCAAAACTCCGAAACTCCGAAACTCGGAAACTCCAAAACTCCAAAACTCCAAAACTCCGAAACTCCAAAACTCCAAAACTCCAAAACTCCAAAACTCCAAAACTCCAAAACTCCGAAACTCCAAAACTCCAAAGCTCCAAAACTCCAAAACTCCAAAACTCCAAAACTCCAAAACTCCAAAACTCCAAAACTCCAAAACTCCGAAACTCCAAAACTCCAAAACTCCGAAACTCCAAAACTCCAAAACTCCAAAACTCCGAAACTCCGAAACTCCAAAACTCCAAAACTCGAAAACTCCGAAACTCCAAAACTCCAAAACTCCGAAACTCCAAAACTCCGAAACTCCGAAACTCCAAAACTCCAAAACTCCGACACTCCAAAACTCCAATACTCCAAAACTCCAAAACTCCGAAACTCCAAAACTCCAAAACTCCAAAGCTCCAAAACTCCAAAACTCCAAAACTCCGAAACTCCAAAACTCCAAAACTCCAAAACTCCGAAACTCCTAAACTCCAAAACTCCAAAACTCCGAAACTCCGAAACACCGAAACTCCAAAACTCCAAAACTCCAAAACTCCAAAACTCCGAAACTCCAAAACTCCGAAACTCCGAAACTCCGAAACTCCAAAACTCCAAAACTCCGAAACTCCAAAACTCCAAAACTCCAAAACTCCAAAACTCCGAAACTCCAAAACTCCGAAACTCCAAAACTCCAAAACTCCAAAACTCCAAAACTCCGAAACTCCAAAACTCCAAAACTCCAAAACTCCGAAACTCCAAAACTCCAAAACTCCGAAACTCCAAAACTCCAAAACACCAAAACTCCAAAACTCCAAAACTCCGAAACTCCAAAACTCCGAAACTCCGAAACTCCGAAACTCAAAAACTCCGAAACTCCGAAACTCCGAAACTCCGAAACTCCAAAACTCCAAAACTCCAAAACTCCAAAATTCCGAAACTCCGAAACTCCGAAACTCCAAAACTCCAAAACTCCAAAACTCCGAAACTCCAAAACTCCGAAACTCCAAAACTCCAAAACTCCGAAACTCCAAAACTCCGAAACTCCAAAACTCCAAAACTCCAAAACTCCGAAACTCCAAAACTCCGAAACTCCGAAACTCGGAAACTCCAAAACTCCAAAACTCCAAAACTCCGAAACTCCAAAACTCCAAAACTCCAAAACTCCAAAACTCCAAAACTCCAAAACTCCAAAACTCCGAAACTCCAAAACTCCAAAGCTCCAAAACTCCAAAACTCCAAAACTCCAAAACTCCAAAACTCCAAAACTCCAAAACTCCAAAACTCCGAAACTCCAAAACTCCAAAACTCCAAAACTCCAAAACTCCAAAACTCCAATACTCCAAAACTCCAAAACTCCAAAACTCCGAAACTCCAAAACTCCGAAACTCCGAAACTCCGAAACTCCGAAACTCCAAAACTCCAAAACTCCGAAACTCCAAAACTCCAAAACTCCAATACTCCAAAACTCCAAAACTCCGAAACTCCAAAACTCCGAAACTCCAAAACTCCAATACTCCAAAACTCCGAAACTCCAAAACTCCAAAACTCCAAAACTCCGAAACTCCGAAACTCCAAAACTCCGAAACTCCAAAACTCCAAAACTCCGAAACTCCGAAACTCCGAAACTCCAAAACTCCAAAACTCCAAAACTCCGAAACTCCAAAACTCCAAAACTCCAAAACTCCGAAACTCCAAAACTCCAAAACTCCAAAACTCCAAAACTCCAAAACTCCAAAACTCCGAAACTCCAAAACTCCAAAACTCCAAAGCTCCAAAACTCCAAAACTCCAAAACTCCAAAACTCCAAAACTCCAAAACTCCGAAACTCCAAAACTCCAAAACTCCAAAACTCCAAAACTCCAAAACTCCAAAACTCCGAAACTCCAAAACTCCAAAACTCCGAAACTCCAAAACTCCAAAACACCAAAACTCCAAAACTCCGAAACTCCAAAACTCCGAAACTCCGAAACTCCGAAACTCAAAAACTCCGAAACTCCGAAACTCCGAAACTCCAAAACTCCAAAACTCCAAAACTCCGACACTCCAAAACTCCAATACTCCAAAACTCCAAAACTCCGAAACTCCAAAACTCCGAAACTCCAAAACTCCAAAACTCCAAAGCTCCAAAACTCCAAAACTCCAAAACTCCGAAACTCCAAAACTCCAAAACTCCAAAACTCCGAAACTCCAAAACTCCAAAACTCCGAAACTCCAAAACTCCGAAACTCCGAAACTCCGAAACTCCAAAACTCCGAAACTCCAAAACTCCAAAACTCCAAAACTCCAATACTCCAAAACTCCAAAACTCCAAAACTCCGAAACTCCAAAACTCCAAAACTCCAAAACTCCGAAACTCCGAAACTCCAAAACTCCAAAACTCCAAAACTCCAAAACTCCAAAACTCCAATACTCCAAAACTCCAAAACTCCAAAACTCCGAAACTCCAAAACTCCAAAACTCCAAAACTCCGAAACTCCGAAACTCCAAAACTCCAAAACTCGAAAACTCCGAAACTCCAAAACTCCAAAACTCCGAAACTCCAAAACTCCGAAACTCCGAAACTCCAAAACTCCAAAACTCCGACACTCCAAAACTCCAATACTCCAAAACTCCAAAACTCCGAAACTCCAAAACTCCAAAACTCCAAAGCTCCAAAACTCCAAAACTCCAAAACTCCGAAACTCCAAAACTCCAAAACTCCAAAACTCCGAAACTCCTAAACTCCAAAACTCCAAAACTCCGAAACTCCGAAACACCGAAACTCCAAAACTCCAAAACTCCAAAACTCCAAAACTCCGAAACTCCAAAACTCCGAAACTCCGAAACTCCGAAACTCCAAAACTCCAAAACTCCGAAACTCCAAAACTCCAAAACTCCAAAACTCCAAAACTCCGAAACTCCAAAACTCCGAAACTCCAAAACTCCAAAACTCCAAAACTCCAAAACTCCGAAACTCCAAAACTCCAAAACTCCAAAACTCCGAAACTCCAAAACTCCAAAACTCCGAAACTCCAAAACTCCAAAACACCAAAACTCCAAAACTCCAAAACTCCGAAACTCCAAAACTCCGAAACTCCGAAACTCCGAAACTCAAAAACTCCGAAACTCCGAAACTCCGAAACTCCGAAACTCCAAAACTCCAAAACTCCAAAACTCCAAAATTCCGAAACTCCGAAACTCCGAAACTCCAAAACTCCAAAACTCCAAAACTCCGAAACTCCAAAACTCCGAAACTCCAAAACTCCAAAACTCCGAAACTCCAAAACTCCGAAACTCCAAAACTCCAAAACTCCAAAACTCCGAAACTCCAAAACTCCGAAACTCCGAAACTCGGAAACTCCAAAACTCCAAAACTCCAAAACTCCGAAACTCCAAAACTCCAAAACTCCAAAACTCCAAAACTCCAAAACTCCAAAACTCCAAAACTCCGAAACTCCAAAACTCCAAAGCTCCAAAACTCCAAAACTCCAAAACTCCAAAACTCCAAAACTCCAAAACTCCAAAACTCCAAAACTCCGAAACTCCAAAACTCCAAAACTCCAAAACTCCAAAACTCCAAAACTCCAATACTCCAAAACTCCAAAACTCCAAAACTCCGAAACTCCAAAACTCCGAAACTCCGAAACTCCGAAACTCCGAAACTCCAAAACTCCAAAACTCCGAAACTCCAAAACTCCAAAACTCCAATACTCCAAAACTCCAAAACTCCGAAACTCCAAAACTCCGAAACTCCAAAACTCCAATACTCCAAAACTCCGAAACTCCAAAACTCCAAAACTCCAAAACTCCGAAACTCCGAAACTCCAAAACTCCGAAACTCCAAAACTCCAAAACTCCGAAACTCCGAAACTCCGAAACTCCAAAACTCCAAAACTCCAAAACTCCGAAACTCCAAAACTCCAAAACTCCAAAACTCCGAAACTCCAAAACTCCAAAACTCCAAAACTCCAAAACTCCAAAACTCCAAAACTCCGAAACTCCAAAACTCCAAAACTCCAAAGCTCCAAAACTCCAAAACTCCAAAACTCCAAAACTCCAAAACTCCAAAACTCCGAAACTCCAAAACTCCAAAACTCCAAAACTCCAAAACTCCAAAACTCCGAAACTCCAAAACTCCAAAACTCCGAAACTCCAAAACTCCAAAACACCAAAACTCCAAAACTCCGAAACTCCAAAACTCCGAAACTCCGAAACTCCGAAACTCAAAAACTCCGAAACTCCGAAACTCCGAAACTCCAAAACTCCAAAACTCCAAAACTCCGAAACTCCAAAACTCCGAAACTCCGAAACTCCGAAACTCCAAAACTCCAAAACTCCAAAACTCCGAAACTCCAAAACTCCGAAACTCCAAAACTCCAAAACTCCGAAACTCCAAAACTCCGAAACTCCAAAACTCCGAAACTCCAAAACTCCGAAACTCCGAAACTCGGAAACTCCAAAACTCCAAAACTCCAAAACTCCGAAACTCCAAAACTCCAAAACTCCAAAACTCCAAAACTCCAAAACTCCAAAACTCCAAAACTCCGAAACTCCAAAACTCCAAAACTCCAAAGCTCCAAAACTCCAAAACTCCAAAACTCCAAAACTCCAAAACTCCAAAACTCCAAAACTCCGAAACTCCAAAACTCCAAAACTCCAAAACTCCAAAACTCCAAAACTCCAAAACTCCAAAACTCCGAAACTCCAAAACTCCGAAACTCCGAAACTCCGAAACTCCAAAACTCCGAAACTCCAAAACTCCAAAACTCCAGAACTCCAATACTCCAAAACTCCAAAACTCCAAAACTCCGAAACTCCAAAACTCCAAAACTCCAAAACTCCGAAACTCCGAAACTCCAAAACTCCGAAACTCCAAAACTCCGAAACTGCAAAACTCCAAAACTCCGAAACTCCAAAACTCCGAAAGTCCGAAACTCCAAAACTCCAAAACTCCGACACTCCAAAACTCCAATACTCCAAAACTCCAAAACTCCGAAACTCCAAAACTCCGAAACTCCAAAACTCCAAAACTCCAAAGCTCCAAAACTCCAAAACTCCAAAACTCCGAAACTCCAAAACTCCAAAACTCCAAAACTCCGAAACTCCAAAACTCCAAAACTCCGAAACTCCAAAACTCCGAAACTCCGAAACTCCGAAACTCCAAAACTCCGAAACTCCAAAACTCCAAAACTCCAAAACTCCAATACTCCAAAACTCCAAAACTCCAAAACTCCGAAACTCCAAAACTCCAAAACTCCAAAACTCCGAAACTCCGAAACTCCAAAACTCCAAAACTCCAAAACTCCAAAACTCCAAAACTCCAATACTCCAAAACTCCAAAACTCCAAAACTCCGAAACTCCAAAACTCCAAAACTCCAAAACTCCGAAACTCCGAAACTCCAAAACTCCAAAACTCCAAAACTCCGAAACTCCAAAACTCCAAAACTCCGAAACTCCAAAACTCCGAAACTCCGAAACTCCAAAACTCCAAAACTCCGACACTCCAAAACTCCAATACTCCAAAACTCCAAAACTCCGAAACTCCAAAACTCCAAAACTCCAAAGCTCCAAAACTCCAAAACTCCAAAACTCCGAAACTCCAAAACTCCAAAACTCCAAAACTCCGAAACTCCTAAACTCCAAAACTCCAAAACTCCGAAACTCCGAAACACCGAAACTCCAAAACTCCAAAACTCCAAAACTCCAAAACTCCGAAACTCCAAAACTCCGAAACTCCGAAACTCCGAAACTCCGAAACTCCGAAACTCCGAAACTCCAAAACTCCAAAACTCCAAAAGCTCCGAAATTCCAAAACTCCGAAACTCCGAAACTCCGAAACTCCGAAACTCCAAAACTCCAAAACTCCAAAACTCCGAAACTCCAAAACTCCGAAACTCCAAAACTCCAAAACTCCGAAACTCCAAAACTCCGAAACTCCAAAACTCCAAAACTCCAAAACTCCGAAACTCCAAAACTCCGAAACTCCGAAACTCGGAAACTCCAAAACTCCAAAACTCCAAAACTCCGAAACTCCAAAACTCCAAAACTCCAAAACTCCAAAACTCCAAAACTCCAAAACTCCGAAACTCCAAAACTGCGAAAATCGAAAACTCCAAAACTCCGAAACTCCAAAAGTCCAAAACTCAATAACTCCAAAACTCCGAAACTCCAAAACTCCAAAAATCGAAAACTTGAAAACTCCAAAACTCCACAAATCCGAAACTCCAAAACTCCAAAACTCTGAAACTCCAAAACTCCGAAACTCACAAATTCCGAAACTCCGCAACCCCGAATCTCCAAAACTGAAACTCCAAAACTCCGAAACTCAAAAATCCAGAACTCCAAAACTCCAAAGCTCTAAAACTCCAAAAGTCCAATAATCCGAAACTCCAAAACTCCGAAACTCCGAAACTCCGAAACTCCAAAACTCCGAAACTCCAAAACTCCCAAACTCTAAACTCCAATACTCCAAAACTCCAAAACTCCGAAACTCCAAAACTCCAAAACTCCAAAACTCCGAAACTCCGAAACTCCAAAACTCCAAAACTCCAAAACTCCGAAACTCCAAAACTCCAAAACTCCAAAACTCCGAAACTCCAAAACTCCGAAACTCCGAAACTCCGAAACTCCAAAACTCCAAAACTCCGAAACTCCAAAACTCCAAAACTCCGAAACTCCAAAACTCCAAAACTCCAATACTCCAAAACTCCAAAACTCCGAAACTCCAAAACTCCGAAACTCAAAAACTCCAATACTCCAAAACTCCGGAACTCCAAAACTCCAAAACTCCGAAACTCCAAAACTCCGAAACTCCGAAACTCCGAAACTCCGAAACTCCAAAACTCCGAAACTCCAAAACTCCAAAACTCCAATACTCCAAAACTCCAAAACTCCAAAACTCCGAAACTCCAAAACTCCAAAACTCCAAAACTCCGAAACTCCGAAACTCCAAAACTCCAAAACTCCGAAACTCCAAAACTCCGAAACTCCGAAACTCCAAAACTCCAAAACTCCGAAACTCCAAAACTCCAAAACTCCAATACTCCAAAACTCCAAAACTCCGAAACTCCAAAACTCCGAAACTCCAAAACTCCAAAACTCCAAAACTCCAAAGCTCCAAAACTCCAAAACTCCAAAACTCCAAAACTCCAAAACTCCGAAACTCCGAAACTCCAAAACTCCGAAACTCCGAAACTCCAAAACTCCAAAACTCCAAAACTCCAAAACTCCGAAACTCCAAAACTCCAAAACTCCAAAACTCCGAAACTCCAAAACACCAAAACTCCAAAACTCCAAAACTCCGAAACTCCAAAACTCCGAAACTCCGAAACTCCGAAACTCAAAAACTCCGAAACTCCGAAACTCCAAAAGTCCAAAACTCAATAACTCCAAAACTCCAAAACTCCAAAACTCCGAAACTCCAAAACTCTGAAACTCCAAAACTCCGAAACTCACAAATTCCGAAACTCCGCAACCCCGAATCTCCAAAACTGAAACTCCAAAACTCCGAAACTCAAAAATCCAGAACTCCAAAACTCCAAAGCTCTAAAACTCCAAAAGTCCAATAATCCGAAACTCCAAAACTCCGAAACTCCGAAACTCCGAAACTCCGAAACTCCGAAACTCCAAAACTCCGAAACTCCAAAACTCCCAAACTCCAAAACTCCAATACTCCAAAACTCCAAAACTCCGAAACTCCAAAACTCCAAAACTCCAAAACTCCGAAACTCCGAAACTCCAAAACTCCAAAACCTCAAAACTCCAAAACTCCGAAACTCCAAAACTCCAAAACTCCAAAACTCCGAAACTCCAAAACTCCAAAACTCCGAAACTCCGAAACTCCGAAACTCCAAAACTCCGAAACTCCAAAACTCCAAAACTCCGAAACTCCAAAACTCCAAAACTCCAATACTCCAAAACTCCGAAACTCCGAAACTCCAAAACTCCGAAACTCAAAAACTCCAAAACTCCGAAACTCCAAAACTCCAAAACTCCAATACTCCAAAACTCCAAAACTCCGAAACTCCAAAACTCCGAAACTCCAAAACTCCAATACTTCAAAACTCCGAAACTCCAAAACTCCAAAACTCCAAAACTCCAAAACTCCAAAACTCCAAAACTCCAAAACTCCAAAACTCCGAAACTCCGAAACTCCGAAACTCAAAAACTCCGAAACTCCGAAACTCCGAAACTCCAAAACTCCAAAACTCCAAAACTCCAAAATTCCGAAACTCCGAAACTCCGAAACTCCAAAACTCCAAAACTCCAAAACTCCGAAACTCCAAAACTCCGAAACTCCAAAACTCCAAAACTCCGAAACTCCGAAACTCCGAAACTCCGAAACTCCAAAACTCCGAAACTCCAAAACTCCCAAACTCCAAAACTCCAAAACTCCGAAACTCCAAAACTCCAAAACTCCAAAACTCCAAAACTCCGAAACTCCAAAACTCCGAAACTCCAAAACTCCAAAACTCCAAAACTCCAAAACTCCGAAACTCCAAAACTCCAAAACTCCAAAACTCCGAAACTCCAAAACTCCAAAACTCCGAAACTCCGAAACTCCGAAACTCCAAAACTCCAAAACTCCAAAACTCCGAAACTCCAAAACTCCGAAACTCCAAAACTCCAAAACTCCGAAACTCCAAAACTCCGAAACTCCAAAACTCCAAAACTCCAAAACTCCGAAACTCCAAAACTCCGAAACTCCGAAACTCGGAAACTCCAAAACTCCAAAACTCCAAAACTCCGAAACTCCAAAACTCCAAAACTCCAAAACTCCAAAACTCCAAAACTCCAAAACTCCAAAACTCCGAAACTCCAAAACTCCAAAGCTCCAAAACTCCAAAACTCCAAAACTCCAAAACTCCAAAACTCCAAAACTCCAAAACTCCGAAACTCCAAAACTCCAAAACTCCAAAACTCCAAAACTCCAAAACTCCAAAACTCCGAAACTCCAAAACTCCGAAACTCCGAAACTCCGAAACTCCAAAACTCCGAAACTCCAAAACTCCAAAACTCCAAAACTCCAAAACTCCAAAACTCCAAAACTCCAAAACTCCAAAACTCCGAAACTCCTAAACTCCAAAACTCCAAAACTCCGAAACTCCGAAACACCGAAACTCCAAAACTCCAAAACTCCAAAACTCCAAAACTCCGAAACTCCAAAACTCCGAAACTCCGAAACTCCGAAACTCCAAAACTCCGAAACTCCGAAACTCCGAAACTCCGAAACTCCAAAACTCCAAAACTCCAAAAGCTCCGAAATTCCAAAACTCCGAAACTCCGAAACTCCGAAACTCCGAAACTCCAAAACTCCAAAACTCCAAAACTCCGAAACTCGGAAACTCCAAAACTCCAAAACTCCAAAACTCCGAAACTCCAAAACTCCAAAACTCCAAAACTCCAAAACTCCAAAACTCCAAAACTCCAAAACTCCGAAACTCCAAAACTGCGAAAATCGAAAACTCCAAAACTCCGAAACTCCAAAAGTCCAAAACTCAATAACTCCAAAACTCCGAAACTCCAAAACTCCAAAAATCGAAAACTTGAAAACTCCAAAACTCCACAAATCCGAAACTCCAAAACTCCAAAACTCCGAAACTCCAAAACTCTGAAACTCCAAAACTCCGAAACTCACAAATTCCGAAACTCCGCAACCCCGAATCTCCAAAACTGAAACTCCAAAACTCCGAAACTCAAAAATCCAGAACTCCAAAACTCCGGAACTCCAAAACTCCAAAACTCCAAAACTCCGAAACTCCAAAACTCCGAAACTCCGAAACTCCGAAACTCCGAAACTCCAAAACTCCGAAACTCCAAAGCTCCAAAACTCCAAAACTCCAATACTCCAAAACTCCAAAACTCCAAAACTCCGAAACTCCAAAACTCCAAAACTCCAAAACTCCGAAACTCCGAAACTCCAAAACTCCAAAACTCCGAAACTCCAAAACTCCGAAACTCCGAAACTCCGAAACTCCAAAACTCCAAAACTCCGAAACTCCAAAACTCCAAAACTCCAATACTCCAAAACTCCAAAACTCCGAAACTCCAAAACTCCAAAACTCCAAAACTCCGAAACTCCAAAACTCCAAAACTCCAAAACTCCAAAACTCCAAAACTCCGAAACTCCAAAACTGCGAAAATCGAAAACTCCAAAACTCCGAAACTCCAAAAGTCCAAAACTCAATAACTCCAAAACTCCGAAACTCCAAAACTCCAAAAATCGAAAACTTGAAAACTCCAAAACTCCACAAATCCGAAACTCCAAAACTCCAAAACTCCAAAACTCCGAAACTCCAAAACTCTGAAACTCCAAAACTCCGAAACTCACAAATTCCGAAACTCCGCAACCCCGAATCTCCAAAACTGAAACTCCAAAACTCCGAAACTCAAAAATCCAGAACTCCAAAACTCCAAAGCTCTAAAACTCCAAAAGTCCAATAATCCGAAACTCCAAAACTCCGAAACTCCGAAACTCCGAAACTCCGAAACTCCAAAACTCCGAAACTCCAAAACTCCCAAACTCCAAAACTCCAATACTCCAAAACTCCAAAACTCCGAAACTCCAAAACTCCAAAACTCCAAAACTCCGAAACTCCGAAACTCCAAAACTCCAAAACTCCAAAACTCCGAAACTCCAAAACTCCAAAACTCCGAAACTCCAAAACTCCGAAACTCCGAAACTCCAAAACTCCAAAACTCCGACACTCCAAAACTCCAAAACTCCAAAACTCCGAAACTCCAAACCTCCAAAACTCCAAAACTCCGAAACTCCTAAACTCCAAAACTCCAAAACTCCGAAACTCCGAAACACCGAAACTCCAAAACTCCAAAACTCCAAAACTCCAAAACTCCGAAACTCCAAAACTCCGAAACTCCGAAACTCCGAAACTCCAAAACTCCGAAACTCCGAAACTCCGAAACTCCGAAACTCCAAAACTCCAAAACTCCAAAAGCTCCGAAATTCCAAAACTCCGAAACTCCGAAACTCCGAAACTCCGAAACTCCAAAACTCCAAAACTCCAAAACTCCGAAACTCGGAAACTCCAAAACTCCAAAACTCCAAAACTCCGAAACTCCAAAACTCCAAAACTCCAAAACTCCAAAACTCCAAAACTCCAAAACTCCAAAACTCCGAAACTCCAAAACTGCGAAAATCGAAAACTCCAAAACTCCGAAACTCCAAAAGTCCAAAACTCAATAACTCCAAAACTCCGAAACTCCAAAACTCCAAAAATCGAAAACTTGAAAACTCCAAAACTCCACAAATCCGAAACTCCAAAACTCCAAAACTCCGAAACTCCAAAACTCCGAAACTCCGAAACTCCGAAACTCCAAAACTCCAAAGCTCCAAAACTCCAAAACTCCAAAACTCCAAAACTCCAAAACTCCAAAACTCCGAAACTCCAAAACTCCAAAACTCCAAAACTCCAAAACTCCAAAACTCCAAAACTCCGAAACTCCAAAACTCCAAAACTCCGAAACTCCAAAACTCCAAAACACCAAAACTCCAAAACTCCAAAACTCCGAAACTCCAAAACTCCGAAACTCCGAAACTCCGAAACTCAAAAACTCCGAAACTCCGAAACTCCGAAACTCCAAAACTCCAAAACTCCAAAACTCCGAAACTCCGAAACTCCGAAACTCCGAAACTCCAAAACTCCAAAACTCCAAAACTCCGAAACTCCAAAACTCCGAAACTCCAAAACTCCAAAACTCCGAAACTCCAAAACTCCGAAACTCCAAAACTCCGAAACTCCAAAACTCCGAAACTCCGAAACTCGGAAACTCCAAAACTCCAAAACTCCAAAACTCCGAAACTCCAAAACTCCAAAACTCCAAAACTCCAAAACTCCAAAACTCCAAAACTCCAAAACTCCAAAACTCCGAAACTCCAAAACTCCAAAACTCCAAAGCTCCAAAACTCCAAAACTCCAAAACTCCAAAACTCCAAAACTCCAAAACTCCAAAACTCCGAAACTCCAAAACTCCAAAACTCCAAAACTCCAAAACTCCAAAACTCCAAAACTCCAAAACTCCGAAACTCCAAAACTCCGAAACTCCGAAACTCCGAAACTCCAAAACTCCGAAACTCCAAAACTCCAAAACTCCAGAACTCCAATACTCCAAAACTCCAAAACTCCAAAACTCCGAAACTCCAAAACTCCAAAACTCCAAAACTCCGAAACTCCGAAACTCCAAAACTCCAAAACTCCAAAACTCCGAAACTCCAAAACTCCAAAACTCCGAAACTCCAAAACTCCGAAAGTCCGAAACTCCAAAACTCCAAAACTCCGACACTCCAAAACTCCAATACTCCAAAACTCCAAAACTCCGAAACTCCAAAACTCCGAAACTCCAAAACTCCAAAACTCCAAAGCTCCAAAACTCCAAAACTCCAAAACTCCGAAACTCCAAAACTCCAAAACTCCCAAACTCCGAAACTCCAAAACTCCAAAACTCCGAAACTCCAAAACTCCGAAACTCCGAAACTCCGAAACTCCAAAACTCCGAAACTCCAAAACTCCAAAACTCCAAAACTCCAATACTCCAAAACTCCAAAACTCCAAAACTCCGAAACTCCAAAACTCCAAAACTCCAAAACTCCGAAACTCCGAAACTCCAAAACTGCAAAACTCCAAAACTCCGAAACTCCAAAACTCCAAAACTCCGAAACTCCAAAACTCCGAAACTCCGAAACTCCAAAACTCCAAAACTCCGACACTCCAAAACTCCAAAACTCCGAAACTCCAAAACTCCGAAACTCCAAAACTCCAAAACTCCAAAGCTCCAAAACTCCAAAACTCCAAAACTCCGAAACTCCAAAACTCCAAAACTCCAAAACTCCGAAACTCCTAAACTCCAAAACTCCAAAACTCCGAAACTCCGAAACACCGAAACTCCAAAACTCCAAAACTCCAAAACTCCAAAACTCCGAAACTCCAAAACTCCGAATCTCCGAAACTCCGAAACTCCAAAACTCCGAAACTCCGAAACTCCGAAACTCCGAAACTCCAAAACTCCAAAACTCCAAAAGCTCCGAAATTCCAAAACTCCGAAACTCCGAAACTCCGAAACTCCGAAACTCCAAAACTCCAAAACTCCAAAACTCCGAAACTCCAAAACTCCGAAACTCCAAAACTCCAAAACTCCGAAACTCCAAAACTCCGAAACTCCAAAACTCCAAAACTCCAAAACTCCGAAACTCCAAAACTCCGAAACTCCGAAACTCGGAAACTCCAAAACTCCAAAACTCCAAAACTCCGAAACTCCAAAACTCCGAAACTCCAAAACTCCAAAACTCCAAAACTCCAAAACTCCAAAACTCCAAAACTCCAAAACTCCGAAACTCCAAAACTGCGAAAATCGAAAACTCCAAAACTCCGAAACTCCAAAAGTCCAAAACTCAATAACTCCAAAACTCCGAAACTCCAAAACTCCAAAAATCGAAAACTTGAAAACTCCAAAACTCCACAAATCCGAAACTCCAAAACTCCAAAACTCTGAAACTCCAAAACTCCGAAACTCACAAATTCCGAAACTCCGCAACCCCGAATCTCCAAAACTGAAACTCCAAAACTCCGAAACTCAAAAATCCAGAACTCCAAAACTCCAAAGCTCTAAAACTCCAAAAGTCCAATAATCCGAAACTCCAAAACTCCGAAACTCCGAAACTCCGAAACTCCAAAACTCCGAAACTCCAAAACTCCCAAACTCCAAAACTCCAATACTCCAAAACTCCAAAACTCCGAAACTCCAAAACTCCAAAACTCCAAAACTCCGAAACTCCGAAACTCCAAAACTCCAAAACTCCAAAACTCCGAAACTCCAAAACTCCAAAACTCCGAAACTCCAAAACTCCGAAACTCCGAAACTCCGAAACTCCAAAACTCCAAAACTCCGAAACTCCAAAACTCCAAAACTCCGAAACTCCAAAACTCCAAAACTCCAATACTCCAAAACTCCAAAACTCCGAAACTCCAAAACTCCGAAACTCAAAAACTCCAATACTCCAAAACTCCGGAACTCCAAAACTCCAAAACTCCGAAACTCCAAAACTCCGAAACTCCGAAACTCCGAAACTCCGAAACTCCAAAACTCCGAAACTCCAAAACTCCAAAACTCCAAAACTCCAATACTCCAAAACTCCAAAACTCCAAAACTCCGAAACTCCAAAACTCCAAAACTCCAAAACTCCGAAACTCCGAAACTCCAAAACTCCAAAACTCCGAAACTCCAAAACTCCGAAACTCCGAAACTCCGAAACTCCAAAACTCCAAAACTCCGAAACTCCAAAACTCCAAAACTCCAATACTCCAAAACTCCAAAACTCCGAAACTCCAAAACTCCGAAACTCCAAAACTCCAATACTCCAAAACTCCGAAACTCCAAAACTCCAAAACTCCAAAACTCCGAAACTCCGAAACTCCAAAACTCCGAAACTCCAAAACTCCAAAACTCCGAAACTCCGAAACTCCGAAACTCCAAAACTCCAAAACTCCAAAACTCCGAAACTCCAAAACTCCAAAACTCCAAAACTCCGAAACTCCAAAACTCCAAAACTCCAAAACTCCAAAACTCCAAAACTCCAAAACTCCAAAACTCCGAAACTCCAAAACTCCGAAACTCCAAAACTCCAAAACTCCAAAGCTCCAAAACTCCACAACTCCAAAACTCCAAAACTCCAAAACTCCAAAACTCCGAAACTCCAAAACTCCAAAACTCCAAAACTCCAAAACTCCAAAACTCCAAAACTCCAAAACTCCGAAACTCCAAAACTCCAAAACTCCGAAACTCCAAAACTCCAAAACATCCAAAACTCCAAAACTCCGAAACTCCAAAACTCCGAAACTCCGAAACTCCGAAACTCAAAAACTCCGAAACTCCGAAACTCCGAAACTCCAAAACTCCAAAACTCCAAAACTCCGAAACTCTAAAACTCCGAAACTCCGAAACTCCGAAACTCCAAAACTCCAAAACTCCAAAACTCCGAAACTCCAAAACTCCGAAACTCCAAAACTCCAAAACTCCGAAACTCCAAAACTCCAAAACTCCGAAACTCCAAAACTCCGAAACTCCAAAACTCCGAAACTCCGAAACTCGGAAACTCCAAAACTCCAAAACTCCAAAACTCCGAAACTCCAAAACTCCAAAACTCCAAAACTCCAAAACTCCAAAACTCCAAAACTCCAAAACTCCGAAACTCCAAAACTCCAAAACTCCAAAGCTCCAAAACTCCAAAACTCCAAAACTCCGAAACTCCAAAACTCCAAAACTCCGAAACTCCAAAACTCCAAAACTCCAAAACTCCAAAACTCCAAAACTCCAAAACTCCAAAACTCCGAAACTCCAAAACTCCGAAACTCCGAAACTCCGAAACTCCAAAACTCCGAAACTCCAAAACTCCAAAACTCCAGAACTCCAATACTCCAAAACTCCAAAACTCCAAAACTCCGAAACTCCAAAACTCCAAAACTCCAAAACTCCGAAACTCCGAAACTCCAAAACTCCAAAACTCCAAAACTCCGAAACTCCAAAACTCCAAAACTCCGAAACTCCAAAACTCCGAAAGTCCGAAACTCCAAAACTCCAAAACTCCGACACTCCAAAACTCCAATACTCCAAAACTCCAAAACTCCGAAACTCCAAAACTCCGAAACTCCAAAACTCCAAAACTCCAAAGCTCCAAAACTCCAAAACTCCAAAACTCCGAAACTCCAAAACTCCAAAACTCCAAAACTCCGAAACTCCAAAACTCCAAAACTCCGAAACTCCAAAACTCCGAAACTCCGAAACTCCGAAACTCCAAAACTCCGAAACTCCAAAACTCCAAAACTCCAAAACTCCAATACTCCAAAACTCCAAAACTCCAAAACTCCGAAACTCCAAAACTCCAAAACTCCAAAACTCCGAAACTCCGAAACTCCAAAACTCCAAAACTCCAAAACTCCGAAACTCCAAAACTCCATAACTCCAAAACTCCAAAACTCCGAAACTCCGAAACTCCAAAACTCCAAAACTCCGACACTCCAAAACTCCAATACTCCAAAACTCCAAAACTCCGAAACTCCAAAACTCCGAAACTCCAAAACTCCAAAACTCCAAAGCTCCAAAACTCCAAAACTCCAAAACTCCGAAACTCCAAAACTCCAAAACTCCAAAACTCCGAAACTCCTAAACTCCAAAACTCCAAAACTCCGAAACTCCGAAACACCGAAACTCCAAAACTCCGAAACTCCAAAACTCCAAAACTCCGAAACTCCAAAACTCCGAAACTCCGAAACTCCAAAACTCCGAAACTCCGAAACTCCGAAACTCCGAAACTCCAAAACTCCAAAACTCCAAAAGCTCCGAAATTCCAAAACTCCGAAACTCCGAAACTCCGAAACTCCGAAACTCCAAAACTCCAAAACTCCGAAACTCCAAAACTCCGAAACTCCAAAACTCCAAAACTCCGAAACTCCAAAACTCCGAAACTCCAAAACTCCAAAACTCCAAAACTCCGAAACTCCAAAACTCCGAAACTCCGAAACTCGGAAACTCCAAAACTCCAAAACTCCAAAACTCCGAAACTCCAAAACTCCAAAACTCCAAAACTCCAAAACTCCAAAACTCCAAAACTCCGAAACTCCAAAACTGCGAAAATCGAAAACTCCAAAACTCCGAAACTCCAAAAGTCCAAAACTCAATAACTCCAAAACTCCGAAACTCCAAAACTCCAAAAATCGAAAACTTGAAAACTCCAAAACTCCACAAATCCGAAACTCCAAAACTCCAAAACTCTGAAACTCCAAAACTCCGAAACTCACAAATTCCGAAACTCCGCAACCCCGAATCTCCAAAACTGAAACTCCAAAACTCCGAAACTCAAAAATCCAGAACTCCAAAACTCCAAAGCTCTAAAACTCCAAAAGTCCAATAATCCGAAACTCCAAAACTCCGAAACTCCGAAACTCCGAAACTCCAAAACTCCGAAACTCCAAAACTCCCAAACTCCAAAACTCCAATACTCCAAAACTCCAAAACTCCGAAACTCCAAAACTCCAAAACTCCAAAACTCCGAAACTCCGAAACTCCAAAACTCCAAAACTCCAAAACTCCGAAACTCCAAAACTCCAAAACTCCGAAACTCCAAAACTCCGAAACTCCGAAACTCCGAAACTCCAAAACTCCAAAACTCCGAAACTCCAAAACTCCAAAACTCCGAAACTCCAAAACTCCAAAACTCCAATACTCCAAAACTCCAAAACTCCGAAACTCCAAAACTCCGAAACTCAAAAACTCCAATACTCCAAAACTCCGGAACTCCAAAACTCCAAAACTCCGAAACTCCAAAACTCCGAAACTCCGAAACTCCGAAACTCCGAAACTCCAAAACTCCGAAACTCCAAAACTCCAAAACTCCAAAACTCCAATACTCCAAAACTCCAAAACTCCAAAACTCCGAAACTCCAAAACTCCAAAACTCCAAAACTCCGAAACTCCGAAACTCCAAAACTCCAAAACTCCGAAACTCCAAAACTCCGAAACTCCGAAACTCCGAAACTCCAAAACTCCAAAACTCCGAAACTCCAAAACTCCAAAACTCCAATACTCCAAAACTCCAAAACTCCGAAACTCCAAAACTCCGAAACTCCAAAACTCCAATACTCCAAAACTCCGAAACTCCAAAACTCCAAAACTCCAAAACTCCGAAACTCCGAAACTCCAAAACTCCGAAACTCCAAAACTCCAAAACTCCGAAACTCCGAAACTCCGAAACTCCAAAACTCCAAAACTCCAAAACTCCGAAACTCCAAAACTCCAAAACTCCAAAACTCCGAAACTCCAAAACTCCAAAACTCCAAAACTCCAAAACTCCAAAACTCCAAAACTCCGAAACTCCAAAACTGCGAAAATCGAAAACTCCAAAACTCCGAAACTCCAAAAGTCCAAAACTCAATAACTCCAAAACTCCAAAACTCCAAAACTCCGAAACTCCAAAACTCTGAAACTCCAAAACTCCGAAACTCACAAATTCCGAAACTCCGCAACCCCGAATCTCCAAAACTGAAACTCCAAAACTCCGAAACTCAAAAATCCAGAACTCCAAAACTCCAAAGCTCTAAAACTCCAAAAGTCCAATAATCCGAAACTCCAAAACTCCGAAACTCCGAAACTCCGAAACTCCGAAACTCCGAAACTCCAAAACTCCGAAACTCCAAAACTCCCAAACTCCAAAACTCCAATACTCCAAAACTCCAAAACTCCGAAACTCCAAAACTCCAAAACTCCAAAACTCCGAAACTCCGAAACTCCAAAACTCCAAAACCTCAAAACTCCAAAACTCCGAAACTCCAAAACTCCAAAACTCCAAAACTCCGAAACTCCAAAACTCCGAAACTCCGAAACTCCGAAACTCCAAAACTCCAAAACTCCGAAACTCCAAAACTCCAAAACTCCGAAACTCCAAAACTCCAAAACTCCAATACTCCAAAACTCCGAAACTCCGAAACTCCAAAACTCCGAAACTCAAAAACTCCAAAACTCCGAAACTCCAAAACTCCAAAACTCCAATACTCCAAAACTCCAAAACTCCGAAACTCCAAAACTCCGAAACTCCAAAACTCCAATACTCCAAAACTCCGAAACTCCAAAACTCCAAAACTCCAAAACTCCAAAACTCCGAAACTCCGAAACTCCAAAACTCCGAAACTCCAAAACTCCAAAACTCCGAAACTCCGAAACTCCGAAACTCCAAAACTCCAAAACTCCAAAACTCCGAAACTCCAAAACTCCAAAACTCCAAAACTCCGAAACTCCAAAACTCCAAAACTCCAAAACTCCAAAACTCCGAAACTCCAAAACTCCGAAACTCCAAAACTCCAAAACTCCAAAACTCCAAAACTCCGAAACTCCAAAACTCCAAAACTCCAAAACTCCGAAACTCCAAAACTCCAAAACTCCGAAACTCCAAAACTCCAAAACACCAAAACTCCAAAACTCCAAAACTCCGAAACTCCAAAACTCCGAAACTCCGAAACTCCGAAACTCAAAAACTCCGAAACTCCGAAACTCCGAAACTCCAAAACTCCAAAACTCCAAAACTCCAAAATTCCGAAACTCCGAAACTCCGAAACTCCAAAACTCCAAAACTCCAAAACTCCGAAACTCCAAAACTCCGAAACTCCAAAACTCCAAAACTCCGAAACTCCAAAACTCCAAAACTCCGAAACTCCAAAACTCCAAAACTCCAAAACTCCGAAACTCCAAAACTCCGAAACTCCGAAACTCGGAAACTCCAAAACTCCAAAACTCCAAAACTCCGAAACTCCAAAACTCCAAAACTCCAAAACTCCAAAACTCCAAAACTCCAAAACTCCGAAACTCCAAAACTCCAAAGCTCCAAAACTCCAAAACTCCAAAACTCCAAAACTCCAAAACTCCAAAACTCCAAAACTCCGAAACTCCAAAACTCCAAAACTCCAAAACTCCAAAACTCCAAAACTCCAAAACTCCAAAACTCCAAAACTCCGAAACTCCAAAACTCCGAAACTCCGAAACTCCGAAACTCCAAAACTCCGAAACTCCAAAACTCCAAAACTCCAATACTCCAAAACTCCAAAACTCCAAAACTCCGAAACTCCAAAACTCCAAAACTCCAAAACTCCGAAACTCCGAAACTCCAAAACTCCAAAACTCCAAAACTCCGAAACTCCAAAACTCCAAAACTCCGAAACTCCAAAACTCCGAAACTCCGAAACTCCAAAACTCCAAAACTCCGACACTCCAAAACTCCAATACTCCAAAACTCCAAAACTCCGAAACTCCAAAACTCCGAAACTCCAAAACTCCAAAACTCCAAAGCTCCAAAACTCCAAAACTCCAAAACTCCGAAACTCCAAAACTCCAAAACTCCAAAACTCCGAAACTCCTAAACTCCAAAACTCCAAAACTCCGAAACTCCGAAACACCGAAACTCCAGAACTCCAAAACTCCAAAACTCCAAAACTCCGAAACTCCAAAACTCCGAAACTCCGAAACTCCGAAACTCCAAAACTCCGAAACTCCGAAACTCCGAAACTCCGAAACTCCAAAACTCCAAAACTCCAAAAGCTCCGAAATTCCAAAACTCCGAAACTCCGAAACTCCGAAACTCCGAAACTCCAAAACTCCAAAACTCCAAAACTCCGAAACTCGGAAACTCCAAAACTCCAAAACTCCAAAACTCCGAAACTCCAAAACTCCAAAACTCCAAAACTCCAAAACTCCAAAACTCCGAAACTCCAAAACTGCGAAAATCGAAAACTCCAAAACTCCGAAACTCCGAAACTCCAAAAGTCCAAAACTCAATAACTCCAAAACTCCGAAACTCCAAAACTCCAAAAATCGAAAACTTGAAAACTCCAAAACTCCACAAATCCGAAACTCCAAAACTCCAAAACTCCGAAACTCCAAAACTCTGAAACTCCAAAACTCCGAAACTCACAAATTCCGAAACTCCGCAACCCCGAATCTCCAAAACTGAAACTCCAAAACTCCGAAACTCAAAAATCCAGAACTCCAAAACTCCAAAGCTCTAAAACTCCAAAAGTCTAATAATCCGAAACTCCAAAACTCCGAAACTCCGAAACTCCGAAACTCCGAAACTCCAAAACTCCGAAACTCCAAAACTCCCAAACTCCAAAACTCCAATACTCCAAAACTCCAAAACTCCGAAACTCCAAAACTCCAAAACTCCAAAACTCCGAAACTCCGAAACTCCAAAACTCCAAAACTCCAAAACTCCGAAACTCCAAAACTCCAAAACTCCGAAACTCCAAAACTCCGAAACTCCGAAACTCCGAAACTCCAAAACTCCAAAACTCCGAAACTCCAAAACTCCAAAACTCCGAAACTCCAAAACTCCAAAACTCCAATACTCCAAAACTCCAAAACTCCGAAACTCCAAAACTCCGAAACTCAAAAACTCCAATACTCCAAAACTCCGGAACTCCAAAACTCCAAAACTCCAAAACTCCGAAACTCCAAAACTCCGAAACTCCGAAACTCCGAAACTCCGAAACTCCGAAACTCCAAAACTCCGAAACTCCAAAGCTCCAAAACTCCAAAACTCCAATACTCCAAAACTCCAAAACTCCAAAACTCCGAAACTCCAAAACTCCAAAACTCCAAAACTCCGAAACTCCGAAACTCCAAAACTCCAAAACTCCGAAACTCCAAAACTCCGAAACTCCGAAACTCCGAAACTCCAAAACTCCAAAACTCCGAAACTCCAAAACTCCAAAACTCCAATACTCCAAAACTCCAAAACTCCGAAACTCCAAAACTCCGAAACTCCAAAACTCCAATACTCCAAAACTCCGAAACTCCAAAACTCCAAAACTCCAAAACTCCAAAACTCCAAAACTCCGAAACTCCGAAACTCCAAAACTCCGAAACTCCAAAACTCCAAAACTCCGAAACTCCGAAACTCCGAAACTCCAAAACTCCAAAACTCCAAAACTCCGAAACTCCAAAACTCCAAAACTCCAAAACTCCGAAACTCCAAAACTCCAAAACTCCAAAACTCCAAAACTCCAAAACTCCGAAACTCCAAAACTGCGAAAATCGAAAACTCCAAAACTCCGAAACTCCAAAAGTCCAAAACTCAATAACTCCAAAACTCCGAAACTCCAAAACTCCAAAAATCGAAAACTTGAAAACTCCAAAACTCCACAAATCCGAAACTCCAAAACTCCAAAACTCCGAAACTCCAAAACTCTGAAACTCCAAAACTCCGAAACTCACAAATTCCGAAACTCCGCAACCCCGAATCTCCAAAACTGAAACTCCAAAACTCCGAAACTCAAAAATCCAGAACTCCAAAACTCCAAAGCTCTAAAACTCCAAAAGTCCAATAATCCGAAACTCCAAAACTCCGAAACTCCGAAACTCCGAAACTCCAAAACTCCGAAACTCCAAAACTCCCAAACTCCAAAACTCCAATACTCCAAAACTCCAAAACTCCGAAACTCCAAAACTCCAAAACTCCAAAACTCCGAAACTCCGAAACTCCAAAACTCCAAAACTCCAAAACTCCGAAACTCCAAAACTCCAAAACTCCAAAACTCCGAAACTCCAAAACTCCGAAACTCCGAAACTCCGAAACTCCGAAACTCCAAAACTCCAAAACTCCGAAACTCCAAAACTCCAAAACTCCGAAACTCCAAAACTCCAAAACTCCAATACTCCAAAACTCCAAAACTCCGAAACTCCAAAACTCCGAAACTCAAAAACTCCAATACTCCAAAACTCCGGAACTCCAAAACTCCAAAACTCCGAAACTCCAAAACTCCGAAACTCCGAAACTCCGAAACTCCGAAACTCCAAAACTCCGAAACTCCAAAACTCCAAAACTCCAATACTCCAAAACTCCAAAACTCCGAAACTCCAAAACTCCAAAACTCCAAAACTCCGAAACTCCGAAACTCCAAAACTCCAAAACTCCGAAACTCCAAAACTCCGAAACTCCGAAACTCCGAAACTCCAAAACTCCAAAACTCCGAAACTCCAAAACTCCGAAACTCCAAAACTCCAAAACTCCAAAACTCCAAAACTCCAAAACTCCAAAACTCCAAAACTCCAAAACTCCAAAACTCCGAAACTCCAAAACTCCAAAACTCCAAAGCTCCAAAACTCCAAAACTCCAAAACTCCAAAACTCCAAAACTCCAAAACTCCGAAACTCCAAAACTCCAAAACTCCAAAACTCCAAAACTCCAAAACTCCAAAACTCCGAAACTCCAAAACTCCAAAACTCCGAAACTCCAAAACTCCAAAACACCAAAACTCCAAAACTCCAAAACTCCGAAACTCCAAAACTCCGAAACTCCGAAACTCCGAAACTCAAAAACTCCGAAACTCCGAAACTCCGAAACTCCGAAACTCCGAAACTCCAAAACTCCAAAACTCCAAAACTCCGAAACTCCAAAACTCCGAAACTCCGAAACTCCGAAACTCCAAAACTCCAAAACTCCAAAACTCCGAAACTCCAAAACTCCGAAACTCCAAAACTCCAAAACTCCGAAACTCCAAAACTCCGAAACTCCAAAACTCCGAAACTCCAAAACTCCGAAACTCCGAAACTCGGAAACTCCAAAACTCCAAAACTCCAAAACTCCGAAACTCCAAAACTCCAAAACTCCAAAACTCCAAAACTCCAAAACTCCAAAACTCCGAAACTCCAAAACTCCAAAACTCCAAAGCTCCAAAACTCCAAAACTCCAAAACTCCAAAACTCCAAAACTCCAAAACTCCGAAACTCCAAAACTCCAAAACTCCAAAACTCCAAAACTCCAAAACTCCAAAACTCCAAATCTCCGAAACTCCAAAACTCCGAAACTCCGAAACTCCGAAACTCCAAAACTCCGAAACTCCAAAACTCCAAAACTCCAGAACTCCAATACTCCAAAACTCCAAAACTCCGAAACTCCGAAACTCCAAAACTCCAAAACTCCAAAACTCCGAAACTCCAAAACTCCAAAACTCCAAAACTTCGAAACTCCAAAACTCCGAAACTCCGAAACTCCGAAACTCCAAAACTCCAAAACTCCGAAACTCCAAAACTCCAAAACTCCGAAACTCCAAAACTCCAAAACTCCAATACTCCAAAACTCCAAAACTCCGAAACTCCAAAACTCCGAAACTCAAAAACTCCAATACTCCAAAACTCCGGAACTCCAAAACTCCAAAACTCCAAAACTCCGAAACTCCAAAACTCCGAAACTCCGAAACTCCGAAACTCCAAAACTCCGAAACTCCAAAGCTCCAAAACTCCAAAACTCCAATACTCCAAAACTCCAAAACTCCAAAACTCCGAAACTCCAAAACTCCAAAACTCCGAAACTCCGAAACTCCAAAACTCCAAAACTCCGAAACTCCAAAACTCCGAAACTCCGAAACTCCGAAACTCCAAAACTCCAAAACTCCGAAACTCCAAAACTCCAAAACTCCAATACTCCAAAACTCCAAAACTCCGAAACTCCAAAACTCCGAAACTCCAAAACTCCAATACTCCAAAACTCCGAAACTCCAAAACTCCAAAACTCCAAAACTCCAAAACTCCAAAACTCCGAAACTCCGAAACTCCAAAACTCCGAAACTCCAAAACTCCAAAACTCCGAAACTCCGAAACTCCGAAACTCCAAAACTCCAAAACTCCAAAACTCCGAAACTCCAAAACTCCAAAACTCCAAAACTCCGAAACTCCAAAACTCCAAAACTCCAAAACTCCAAAACTCCAAAACTCCGAAACTCCAAAACTGCGAAAATCGAAAACTCCAAAACTCCGAAACTCCAAAAGTCCAAAACTCAATAACTCCAAAACTCCGAAACTCCAAAACTCCAAAAATCGAAAACTTGAAAACTCCAAAACTCCACAAATCCGAAACTCCAAAACTCCAAAACTCCGAAACTCCAAAACTCTGAAACTCCAAAACTCCGAAACTCACAAATTCCGAAACTCCGCAACCCCGAATCTCCAAAACTGAAACTCCAAAACTCCGAAACTCCAAAACTCCAAAACTCCAAAACTCCGAAACTCCAAAACTCCGAAACTCCGAAACTCCGAAACTCCAAAACTCCGAAACTCCAAAACTCCAAAACTCCAGAACTCCAATACTCCAAAACTCCAAAACTCCAAAACTCCGAAACTCCAAAACTCCAAAACTCCAAAACTCCGAAACTCCGAAACTCCAAAACTCCAAAACTCCAAAACTCCGAAACTCCAAAACTCCAAAACTCCGAAACTCCAAAACTCCGAAAGTCCGAAACTCCAAAACTCCAAAACTCCGACACTCCAAAACTCCAATACTCCAAAACTCCAAAACTCCGAAACTCCAAAACTCCGAAACTCCAAAACTCCAAAACTCCAAAGCTCCAAAACTCCAAAACTCCAAAACTCCGAAACTCCAAAACTCCAAAACTCCAAAACTCCGAAACTCCTAAACTCCAAAACTCCAAAACTCCGAAACTCCGAAACACCGAAACTCCAAAACTCCAAAACTCCAAAACTCCAAAACTCCGAAACTCCAAAACTCCGAAACTCCGAAACTCCGAAACTCCAAAACTCCGAAACTCCGAAACTCCGAAACTCCGAAACTCCAAAACTCCAAAACTCCAAAAGCTCCGAAATTCCAAAACTCCGAAACTCCGAAACTCCGAAACTCCGAAACTCCAAAACTCCAAAACTCCAAAACTCCGAAACTCCAAAACTCCGAAACTCCAAAACTCCAAAACTCCGAAACTCCAAAACTCCAAAACTCCGAAACTCCAAAACTCCAAAACTCCGAAACTCCAAAACTCCGAAACTCCGAAACTCGGAAACTCCAAAACTCCAAAACTCCAAAACTCCAAAACTCCGAAACTCCAAAACTCCAAAACTCCAAAACTCCAAAACTCCAAAACTCCAAAACTCCAAACCTCCGAAACTCCAAAACTCCGAAACTCCGAAACTCCGAAACTCCGAAACTCCAAAACTCCGAAACTCCGAAACTCTGAAACTCCGAAACTCCGAAACTCCAAAACTCCGAAACTCCGAAACTCCGAAACTCCGAAACTCCGAAACTCCGAAACTCCAAAACTCCAAAACTCCAAAACTCCAAAACTCCGAAACTCCAAAACTCCGAAACTCCAAAACTCCAAAACTCCGAAACTCCAAAACTCCGAAACTCCAAAACTCCAAAACTCCGAAACACCAAAACTCCGAAACTCCGAAACTCGGAAACTCCAAAACTCCAAAACTCCAAAACTCCAAAACTCCGAAACTCCAAAACTCCAAAACTCCAAAACTCCAAAACTCCAAAACTCCAAAACTCCAAAACTCCAAAACTCCGAAACTCCAAAACTCCAAAACTCCAAAGCTCCAAAACTCCAAAACTCCAAAACTCCGAAACTCCAAAACTCCGAAACTCCAAAACTCCGAAACTCCAAAACTCCGGAACTCCAAAACTCCGAATCTCCAAAACTCCAAAACTCCGAAACTCCAAAAGTCCAAAACTCAATAACTCCAAAACTCCAAAACTCCGAAACTCCAAAACTCCGAAACTCCAATACTCCAAAACTCCAATACTCCAAAACTCCAAAACTCCAAAACACCGAAACTCCGAAACTCCGAAACTCCAAAACTCCAAAACTCCAAAACTCCAAAACTCCGAAACTCCAAAACTCCGAAACTCCAAAACTCCAAAACTCCAAAACTCCGAAACTCCAAAACTCCAATACTCCAAAACTCCGAAACTCCAAAACTCCAAAACTCAAAAACTCCAAAACTCCAAAACTCCAAAACTATGAAACTCCAAAACTCCGAAACTCCAAAACTCCGAAACTCCAAAACTCCGAAACTCCAAAACTCCGATCTCCAAAACTCCAAAACTCCAAAACTCCGAAACTCCAAAACTCCGAAACTCCAAAACTCCAAAACTCCAATACTCCAAAACTCCAAAACTCCAAAACACCGAAACTCCGAAACTCCGAAACTCCAAAACTCCAAAACTCCAAAACTCCGAAACTCCGAAACTCCAAAACTCCGAAACTCCAAAACTCTAAAACTCCAAAACTCCAAAACTCCGAAACTCCAAAACTCCAACACTCCAAAACTCCGAAACTCCAAAACTCCAAAACTCCAAAACTCCAATACTCCAAAACTCCGAAACTCCGAAACTCCAAAACTCCAAAACTCCAAAACTGCAAAACTCCAAAACTCCGAAACTCCGAAACTCCAAAACTCCGAAACTCCAAAACTCGGAAACTCCAAAACTCCAAAACTCCAAAACTCCAAAACTCCGAAACTGCAAAACTCCGAAACTCCAAAACTCCGAATCTCCAAAACTCCAAAACTCCAAAACTCCGAAACTCCAAAACTCCAAAACTCCGAAACTCCAAAACTCCGAAACTCCAAAACTCCAAAACTCCGAAACTCCAAAACTACAAAACTCCAAAACTCCGAAACTCCAAAACACCGAAACTCCGAAACTCCGAAACTCCAAAACTCCAAAACTCCAAAACTCCGAAACTCCAAAACTCCGAAACTCCGAAACTCCAAAACTCCAAAACTCCGAAACTCCAAAACTCCAAAACTCCAAAACTCCGAAACTCCGAAACTCCAAAACTCCAAAACTCCAAAACTCCAAAACTCCGAAACTCCAAAACTCCAAAACTCCAAAACTCCGAAACTCCAAAACTCCGAAACTCCGAAACTCCAAAACTCCGAAACTCCGAAACTCCAAAACTCCAAAACTCCAATACTCCAAAACTCCAAAACTCCAAAACTCCGAAACTCCGCAACTCCGAAACTCCAAAACTCCGAAACTCCGAAACTCCGAAACTCCAAAACTCCAAAACTCCAAAACTCCGAAACTCCGAAACTCCAAAACTCCGAAACTCCAAAACTCCAAAACTCCGAAACTCCAAAACTCCGAAACTCCAAAACTCCAAAACTCCAAAACTCCGAAACTCCAAAACTCCGAAACTCCGAAACTCCAAAACTCCGAAACTCCGAAACTCCAAAACTCCAAAACTCCAATACTCCAAAACTCCAAAACTCCGAAACTCCAAAACTCCGAAACTCCAAAACTCCAATACTCCAAAACTCCGAAACTCCAAAACTCCGAAACTCCAAAACTCCAAAACTCCAATACTCCAAAACTCCAAAACTCCAAAACACCGAAACTCCGAAACTCCGAAACTCCAAAACTCCAAAACTCCAAAACTGCAAAACTCCAAAACTCCGAAACTCCGAAACTCCAAAATTCCGAAACTCCAAAACTCGGAAACTCCAAAACTCCAAAACTCCGAAACTCCCAAACTCCGAAACTCCAAAACTCCGAATCTCCAAAACTCCAAAACTCCGAAACTCCAAAACTCCGAACTTCCAAAACTCCGAAACTCCAAAACTCCGAATCTCCAAAACTCGGAAACTCCAAAACTCCAAAACTCCAAAACTCCAAAACTCCGAAACTCCAAAACTCCAAAACTCCAAAACTCCAAAACTCCGAAACTCCAAAACTCCGAAACTCCGCAACTCCGAAACTCCAAAACTCCGAAACTCCGAAACTCCGAAACTCCAAAACTCCAAAACTCCAAAACTCCGAAACTCCGAAACTCCAAAACTCCGAAACTCCAAAACTCCAAAACTCCGAAACTCCAAAACTCCGAAACTCCAAAACTCCAAAACTCCAAAACTCCGAAACTCCAAAACTCCGAAACTCCGAAACTCCAAAACTCCGAAACTCCGAAACTCCAAAACTCCAAAACTCCAATACTCCAAAACTCCAAAACTCCGAAACTCCAAAACTCCGAAACTCCAAAACTCCAATACTCCAAAACTCCGAAACTCCAAAACTCCGAAACTCCAAAACTCCAAAACTCCAATACTCCAAAACTCCAAAACTCCAAAACACCGAAACTCCGAAACTCCGAAACTCCAAAACTCCAAAACTCCAAGACTCCAAAACTCCGAAACTCCGAAACTCCAAAACTCCAAAACTCCAAGACTCCAAAACTCCGAAACTCAAAAACTCCGAAACTCCAAAACTCCAAAACTCCAAAACTCCGAAACTCCAAAACTCCAATACTCCAA
Organism: Amblyomma mixtum; assembly: GCF_055824585.1. Taxonomy (NCBI): domain Eukaryota; kingdom Metazoa; phylum Arthropoda; class Arachnida; order Ixodida; family Ixodidae; genus Amblyomma; species Amblyomma mixtum. The sequence goes on along the minus strand of NC_143021.1, from coordinate 104,826,458 downwards.
AACTCCGAAACTCCAAAACTCCAAAACTCCAAAACTCCAAAACTCCGAAACTCAAAAACTCCGAAACTCCGAAACTCCGAAACTCCGAAACTCCAAAACTCCAAAACTCCGAAACTCCAAAACTCCGAAACTCCGAAACTCCGAAACTCCAAAACTCCAAAACTCCAAAACTCCGAAACTCCAAAACTCCGAAACTCCAAAACTCCAAAACTCCGAAACTCCAAAACTCCGAAACTCCAAAACTCCGAAACTCCAAAACTCCGAAACTCCGAAACTCGGAAACTCCAAAACTCCAAAACTCCAAAACTCCGAAACTCCAAAACTCCAAAACTCCAAAACTCCAAAACTCCAAAACTCCAAAACTCCGAAACTCCAAAACTCCAAAACTCCAAAGCTCCAAAACTCCAAAACTCCAAAACTCCAAAACTCCAAAACTCCAAAACTCCAAAACTCCGAAACTCCAAAACTCCAAAACTCCAAAACTCCAAAACTCCAAAACTCCAAAACTCCGAAACTCCAAAACTCCGAAACTCCGAAACTCCGAAACTCCAAAACTCCGAAACTCCAAAACTCCAAAACTCCAGAACTCCAATACTCCAAAACTCCAAAACTCCAAAACTCCGAAACTCCAAAACTCCAAAACTCCAAAACTCCGAAACTCCGAAACTCCAAAACTCCAAAACTCCAAAACTCCGAAACTCCAAAACTCCAAAACTCCGAAACTCCAAAACTCCGAAAGTCCGAAACTCCAAAACTCCAAAACTCCGACACTCCAAAACTCCAATACTCCAAAACTCCAAAACTCCGAAACTCCAAAACTCCGAAACTCCAAAACTCCAAAACTCCAAAGCTCCAAAACTCCAAAACTCCAAAACTCCGAAACTCCAAAACTCCAAAACTCCAAAACTCCGAAACTCCTAAACTCCAAAACTCCAAAACTCCGAAACTCCGAAACACCGAAACTCCAAAACTCCAAAACTCCAAAACTCCAAAACTCCGAAACTCCAAAACTCCGAAACTCCGAAACTCCGAAACTCCAAAACTCCGAAACTCCGAAACTCCGAAACTCCGAAACTCCAAAACTCCAAAACTCCAAAAGCTCCGAAATTCCAAAACTCCGAAACTCCGAAACTCCGAAACTCCGAAACTCCAAAACTCCAAAACTCCAAAACTCCGAAACTCCAAAACTCCGAAACTCCAAAACTCCAAAACTCCGAAACTCCAAAACTCCGAAACTCCAAAACTCCAAAACTCCGAAACTCCAAAACTCCGAAACTCCGAAACTCGGAAACTCCAAAACTCCAAAACTCCAAAACTCCAAAACTCCAAAACTCCAAAACTCCAAAGCTCCAAAACTCCAAAACTCCAAAACTCCAAAACTCCAAAACTCCAAAACTCCAAAACTCCGAAACTCCAAAACTCCAAAACTCCAAAACTCCAAAACTCCAAAACTCCAAAACTCCGAAACTCCAAAACTCCGAAACTCCGAAACTCCGAAACTCCAAAACTCCGAAACTCCAAAACTCCAAAACTCCAGAACTCCAATACTCCAAAACTCCAAAACTCCAAAACTCCGAAACTCCAAAACTCCAAAACTCCAAAACTCCGAAACTCCGAAACTCCAAAACTCCAAAACTCCAAAACTCCGAAACTCCAAAACTCCAAAACTCCGAAACTCCAAAACTCCGAAAGTCCGAAACTCCAAAACTCCAAAACTCCGACACTCCAAAACTCCAATACTCCAAAACTCCAAAACTCCGAAACTCCAAAACTCCGAAACTCCAAAACTCCAAAACTCCAAAGCTCCAAAACTCCAAAACTCCAAAACTCCGAAACTCCAAAACTCCAAAACTCCAAAACTCCGAAACTCCTAAACTCCAAAACTCCAAAACTCCGAAACTCCGAAACACCGAAACTCCAAAACTCCAAAACTCCAAAACTCCAAAACTCCGAAACTCCAAAACTCCGAAACTCCGAAACTCCGAAACTCCAAAACTCCGAAACTCCGAAACTCCGAAACTCCGAAACTCCAAAACTCCAAAACTCCAAAAGCTCCGAAATTCCAAAACTCCGAAACTCCGAAACTCCGAAACTCCGAAACTCCAAAACTCCAAAACTCCAAAACTCCGAAACTCCAAAACTCCGAAACTCCAAAACTCCAAAACTCCGAAACTCCAAAACTCCGAAACTCCAAAACTCCAAAACTCCGAAACTCCAAAACTCCGAAACTCCGAAACTCGGAAACTCCAAAACTCCAAAACTCCAAAACTCCAAAACTCCGAAACTCCAAAACTCCAAAACTCCAAAACTCCAAAACTCCAAAACTCCAAACCTCCGAAACTCCAAAACTCCAAAACTCCAAAACTCCGAAACTCCAAAACTCCAAAACTCCAAAGCTCCAAAACTCCAAAACTCCAAAACTCCAAAACTCCAAAACTCCAAAACTCCAAAACTCCGAAACTCCAAAACTCCAAAACTCCAAAACTCCAAAACTCCAAAACTCCAAAACTCCGAAACTCCAAAACTCCGAAACTCCGAAACTCCGAAACTCCAAAACTCCGAAACTCCAAAACTCCAAAACTCCAGAACTCCAATACTCCAAAACTCCAAAACTCCAAAACTCCGAAACTCCAAAACTCCAAAACTCCAAAACTCCGAAACTCCGAAACTCCAAAACTCCAAAACTCCAAAACTCCGAAACTCCAAAACTCCAAAACTCCGAAACTCCAAAACTCCGAAAGTCCGAAACTCCAAAACTCCAAAACTCCGACACTCCAAAACTCCAATACTCCAAAACTCCAAAACTCCGAAACTCCAAAACTCCGAAACTCCAAAACTCCAAAACTCCAAAGCTCCAAAACTCCAAAACTCCAAAACTCCGAAACTCCAAAACTCCAAAACTCCAAAACTCCGAAACTCCTAAACTCCAAAACTCCAAAACTCCGAAACTCCGAAACACCGAAACTCCAAAACTCCAAAACTCCAAAACTCCAAAACTCCGAAACTCCAAAACTCCGAAACTCCGAAACTCCGAAACTCCAAAACTCCGAAACTCCGAAACTCCGAAACTCCGAAACTCCAAAACTCCAAAACTCCAAAAGCTCCGAAATTCCAAAACTCCGAAACTCCGAAACTCCGAAACTCCAAAACTCCAAAACTCCAAAACTCCGAAACTCCAAAACTCCGAAACTCGAAAACTCCAAAACTCCGAAACTCCAAAACTCCGAAACTCCAAAACTCCAAAACTCCGAAACTCCAAAACTCCGAAACTCGGAAACTCGGAAACTCCAAAACTCCAAAACTCCAAAACTCCAAAACTCCGAAACTCCAAAACTCCAAAACTCCAAAACTCCAAAACTCCAAAACTCCAAAACTCCAAACCTCCGAAACTCCAAAACTCCGAAACTCCGAAACTCCGAAACTCCGAAACTCCAAAACTCCGAAACTCCGAAACTCTGAAACTCCGAAACTCCGAAACTCCAAAACTCCGAAACTCCGAAACTCCGAAACTCCGAAACTCCGAAACTCCAAAACTCCAAAACTCCAAAACTCCAAAACTCCGAAACTCCAAAACTCCGAAACTCCAAAACTCCAAAACTCCGAAACTCCAAAACTCCGAAACTCCAAAACTCCAAAACTCCAAAACTCCGAAACACCAAAACTCCGAAACTCCGAAACTCGGAAACTCCAAAACTCCAAAACTCCAAAACTCCAAAACTCCGAAACTCCAAAACTCCAAAACTCCAAAACTCCAAAACTCCAAAACTCCAAAACTCCAAAACTCCAAAACTCCAAAACTCCAAAACTCCGAAACTCCAAAACTCCAAAACTCCAAAGCTCCAAAACTCCAAAACTCCAAAACTCCGAAACTCCAAAACTCCGAAACTCCAAAACTCCGAAACTCCAAAACTCCGGAACTCCAAAACTCCGAATCTCCAAAACTCCAAAACTCCGAAACTCCAAAAGTCCAAAACTCAATAACTCCAAAACTCCAAAACTCCGAAACTCCAAAACTCCGAAACTCCAATACTCCAAAACTCCAATACTCCAAAACTCCAAAACTCCAAAACACCGAAACTCCGAAACTCCGAAACTCCAAAACTCCAAAACTCCAAAACTCCAAAACTCCGAAACTCCAAAACTCCAATACTCCAAAACTCCGAAACTCCAAAACTCCAAAACTCAAAAACTCCAAAACTCCAAAACTCCAAAACTCCGAAACTCCAAAACTCCGAAACTCCAAAACTCCGAAACTCCAAAACTCCGAAACTCCAAAACTCCGATCTCCAAAACTCCAAAACTCCAAAACTCCGAAACTCCAAAACTCCGAAACTCCAAAACTCCAAAACTCCAATACTCCAAAACTCCAAAACTCCAAAACACCGAAACTCCGAAACTCCGAAACTCCAAAACTCCAAAACTCCAAAACTCCGAAACTCCGAAACTCCAAAACTCCGAAACTCCAAAACTCTAAAACTCCAAAACTCCAAAACTCCGAAACTCCAAAACTCCAACACTCCAAAACTCCGAAACTCCAAAACTCCAAAACTCCAATACTCCAAAACTCCGAAACTCCGAAACTCCAAAACTCCAAAACTCCAAAACTGCAAAACTCCAAAACTCCGAAACTCCGAAACTCCAAAACTCCGAAACTCCAAAACTCGGAAACTCCAAAACTCCAAAACTCCAAAACTCCAAAACTCCGAAACTGCAAAACTCCGAAACTCCAAAACTCCGAATCTCCAAAACTCCAAAACTCCAAAACTCCGAAACTCCAAAACTCCAAAACTCCGAAACTCCAAAACTCCGAAACTCCAAAACTCCAAAACTCCGAAACTCCAAAACTACAAAACTCCAAAACTCCGAAACTCCAAAACACCGAAACTCCGAAACTCCGAAACTCCAAAACTCCAAAACTCCAAAACTCCGAAACTCCAAAACTCCGAAACTCCGAAACTCCAAAACTCCAAAACTCCGAAACTCCAAAACTCCAAAACTCCAAAACTCCGAAACTCCGAAACTCCAAAACTCCAAAACTCCAAAACTCCAAAACTCCGAAACTCCAAAACTCCAAAACACCAAAACTCCGAAACTCCAAAACTCCGAAACTCCGAAACTCCAAAACTCCGAAACTCCGAAACTCCAAAACTCCGAAACTCCAAAACTCCAAAACTCCAATACTCCAAAACTCCAAAACTCCAAAACTCCGAAACTCCGCAACTCCGAAACTCCAAAACTCCGAAACTCCGAAACTCCGAAACTCCAAAACTCCAAAACTCCAAAACTCCGAAACTCCGAAACTCCAAAACTCCGAAACTCCAAAACTCCAAAACTCCGAAACTCCAAAACTCCGAAACTCCAAAACTCCAAAACTCCAAAACTCCGAAACTCCAAAACTCCGAAACTCCGAAACTCCAAAACTCCGAAACTCCGAAACTCCAAAACTCCAAAACTCCAATACTCCAAAACTCCAAAACTCCGAAACTCCAAAACTCCGAAACTCCAAAACTCCAATACTCCAAAACTCCGAAACTCCAAAACTCCGAAACTCCAAAACTCCAAAACTCCAATACTCCAAAACTCCAAAACTCCAAAACACCGAAACTCCGAAATTCCGAAACTCCAAAACTCCAAAACTCCAAAACTGCAAAACTCCAAAACTCCGAAACTCCGAAACTCCAAAATTCCGAAACTCCAAAACTCGGAAACTCCAAAACTCCAAAACTCCGAAACTCCCAAACTCCGAAACTCCAAAACTCCGAATCTCCAAAACTCCAAAACTCCGAAACTCCAAAACTCCGAACTTCCAAAACTCCGAAACTCCAAAACTCCGAATCTCCAAAACTCGGAAACTCCAAAACTCCAAAACTCCAAAACTCCAAAACTCCGAAACTCCAAAACTCCAAAACTCCAAAACTCCAAAACTCCAAAACTCCAAAACTCCAAAACTCCAAAACTCCAAAACTCCGAAACTCCAAAACTCCGAAACTCCGCAACTCCGAAACTCCAAAACTCCGAAACTCCGAAACTCCGAAACTCCAAAACTCCAAAACTCCAAAACTCCGAAACTCCGAAACTCCAAAACTCCGAAACTCCAAAACTCCAAAACTCCGAAACTCCAAAACTCCGAAACTCCAAAACTCCAAAACTCCAAAACTCCGAAACTCCAAAACTCCGAAACTCCGAAACTCCAAAACTCCGAAACTCCGAAACTCCAAAACTCCAAAACTCCAATACTCCAAAACTCCAAAACTCCGAAACTCCGAAACTCCGAAACTCCAAAACTCCAATACTCCAAAACTCCGAAACTCCAAAACTCCGAAACTCCAAAACTCCAAAACTCCAATACTCCAAAACTCCAAAACTCCAAAACACCGAAACTCCGAAACTCCGAAACTCCAAAACTCCAAAACTCCAAGACTCCAAAACTCCGAAACTCCGAAACTCCAAAACTCCAAAACTCCAAGACTCCAAAACTCCGAAACTCAAAAACTCCGAAACTCCAAAACTCCAAAACTCCAAAACTCCGAAACTCCAAAACTCCAATACTCCAAAACTCCGAAACTCCAAAACTCCAAAACTCCAAAACTCCAAAACTCCGAAACTCAAAAACTCCGAAACTCCGAAACTCCGAAACTCCGAAACTCCGAAACTCCAAAACTCCAAAACTCCAAAACTCCGAAACTCCAAAACTCCGAAACTCCGAAACTCCGAAACTCCAAAACTCCAAAACTCCAAAACTCCGAAACTCCAAAACTCCGAAACTCCAAAACTCCAAAACTCCGAAACTCCAAAACTCCGAAACTCCAAAACTCCGAAACTCCAAAACTCCGAAACTCCGAAACTCGGAAACTCCAAAACTCCAAAACTCCAAAACTCCGAAACTCCAAAACTCCAAAACTCCAAAACTCCAAAACTCCAAAACTCCAAAACTCCAAAACTCCGAAACTCCAAAACTCCAAAACTCCAAAGCTCCAAAACTCCAAAACTCCAAAACTCCAAAACTCCAAAACTCCAAAACTCCGAAACTCCAAAACTCCAAAACTCCAAAACTCCAAAACTCCAAAACTCCAAAACTCCAAAACTCCGAAACTCCAAAACTCCGAAACTCCGAAACTCCGAAACTCCAAAACTCCGAAACTCCAAAACTCCAAAACTCCAGAACTCCAATACTCCAAAACTCCAAAACTCCAAAACTCCGAAACTCCAAAACTCCAAAACTCCAAAACTCCGAAACTCCGAAACTCCAAAACTCCAAAACTCCAAAACTCCGAAACTCCAAAACTCCAAAACTCCGAAACTCCAAAACTCCGAAAGTCCGAAACTCCAAAACTCCAAAACTCCGACACTCCAAAACTCCAATACTCCAAAACTCCAAAACTCCGAAACTCCAAAACTCCGAAACTCCAAAACTCCAAAACTCCAAAGCTCCAAAACTCCAAAACTCCAAAACTCCGAAACTCCAAAACTCCAAAACTCCAAAACTCCGAAACTCCTAAACTCCAAAACTCCAAAACTCCGAAACTCCGAAACACCGAAACTCCAAAACTCCAAAACTCCAAAACTCCAAAACTCCGAAACTCCAAAACTCCGAAACTCCGAAACTCCAAAACTCCGAAACTCCGAAACTCCGAAACTCCGAAACTCCAAAACTCCAAAACTCCAAAAGCTCCGAAATTCCAAAACTCCGAAACTCCGAAACTCCGAAACTCCGAAACTCCAAAACTCCAAAACTCCAAAACTCCGAAACTCCAAAACTCCGAAACTCCAAAACTCCAAAACTCCGAAACTCCAAAACTCCGAAACTCCAAAACTCCAAAACTCCGAAACTCCAAAACTCCGAAACTCCGAAACTCGGAAACTCCAAAACTCCAAAACTCCAAAACTCCAAAACTCCGAAACTCCAAAACTCCAAAACTCCAAAACTCCAAAACTCCAAAACTCCAAAACTCCAAAACTCCAAACCTCCGAAACTCCAAAACTCCGAAACTCCGAAACTCCGAAACTCCAAAACTCCGAAACTCCGAAACTCTGAAACTCCGAAACTCCGAAACTCCAAAACTCCGAAACTCCGAAACTCCGAAACTCCGAAACTCCGAAACTCCGAAACTCCAAAACTCCAAAACTCCAAAACTCCAAAACTCCGAAACTCCAAAACTCCAAAACTCCGAAACTCCAAAACTCCGAAACTCCAAAACTCCGAAACTCCAAAACTCCAAAACTCCAAAACTCCGAAACACCAAAACTCCGAAACTCCGAAACTCGGAAACTCCAAAACTCCAAAACTCCAAAACTCCGAAACTCCAAAACTCCAAAACTCCAAAACTCCAAAACTCCAAAACTCCAAAACTCCAAAACTCCAAAACTCCAAAACTCCGAAACTCCAAAACTCCAAAACTCCAAAGCTCCAAAACTCCAAAACTCCAAAACTCCGAAACTCCAAAACTCCGAAACTCCAAAACTCCGAAACTCCAAAACTCCGGAACTCCAAAACTCCGAATCTCCAAAACTCCAAAACTCCGAAACTCCAAAAGTCCAAAACTCAATAACTCCAAAACTCCAAAACTCCGAAACTCCAAACTCCGAAACTCCAATACTCCAAAACTCCAATACTCCAAAACTCCAAAACTCCAAAACACCGAAACTCCGAAACTCCGAAACTCCGAAACTCCAAAACTCCAAAACTCCAAAACTCCAAAACTCCGAAACTCCAAAACTCCGAAACTCCAAAACTCCGAAACTCCAAAACTCCGAAACTCCAAAACTCCAAAACTCCGAAACTCCAAAACTCCAATACTCCAAAACTCCGAAACTCCAAAACTCCAAAACTCAAAAACTCCAAAACTCCAAAACTCCAAAACTCCAAAACTCCGAAACTCCAAAACTCCGAAACTCCAAAACTCCGAAACTCCAAAACTCCGAAACTCCAAAACTCCGAATCTCCAAAACTCCAAAACTCCAAAACTCCGAAACTCCAAAACTCCGAAACTCCAAAACTCCAAAACTCCAATACTCCAAAACTCCAAAACTCCAAAACACCGAAACTCCGAAACTCCGAAACTCCAAAACTCCAAAACTCCAAAACTCCGAAACTCCGAAACTCCAAAACTCCGAAACTCCAAAACTCTAAAACTCCAAAACTCCGAAACTCCAAAACTCCAACACTCCAAAACTCCGAAACTCCAAAACTCCAAAACTCCAATACTCCAAAACTCCGAAACTCCGAAACTCCAAAACTCCAAAACTCCAAAACTGCAAAACTCCAAAACTCCGAAACTCCGAAACTCCAAAACTCCGAAACTCCAAAACTCGGAAACTCCAAAACTCCAAAACTCCAAAACTCCAAAACACCGAAACTGCAAAACTCCGAAACTCCAAAACTCCGAATCTCCAAAACTCCAAAACTCCGAAACTCCAAAACTCCAAAACTCCGAAACTCCAAAACTCCGAAACTCCAAAACTCCAAAACTCCGAAACTCCAAAACTACAAAACTCCAAAACTCCGAAACTCCAAAACACCGAAACTCCGAAACTCCGAAACTCCAAAACTCCAAAACTCCAAAACTCCGAAACTCCAAAACTCCGAAACTCCGAAACTCCAAAACTCCAAAACTCCGAAACTCCAAAACTCCAAAACTCCAAAACTCCGAAACTCCGAAACTCCAAAACTCCAAAACTCCAAAACTCCAAAACTCCGAAACTCCAAAACTCCAAAACTCCAAAACTCCGAAACTCCAAAACTCCGAAACTCCGAAACTCCAAAACTCCGAAACTCCGAAACTCCAAAACTCCAAAACTCCAATACTCCAAAACTCCAAAACTCCAAAACTCCGAAACTCCGCAACTCCGAAACTCCAAAACTCCGAAACTCCGAAACTCCGAAACTCCAAAACTCCAAAACTCCAAAACTCCGAAACTCCGAAACTCCAAAACTCCGAAACTCCAAAACTCCAAAACTCCGAAACTCCAAAACTCCGAAACTCCAAAACTCCAAAACTCCAAAACTCCGAAACTCCAAAACTCCGAAACTCCGAAACTCCAAAACTCCGAAACTCCGAAACTCCAAATTTCCAAAACTCCAATACTCCAAAACTCCAAAACTCCGAAACTCCAAAACTCCGAAACTCCAAAACTCCAATACTCCAAAACTCCGAAACTCCAAAACTCCGAAACTCCAAAACTCCAAAACTCCAATACTCCAAAACTCCAAAACTCCAAAACACCGAAACTCCGAAACTCCGAAACTCCAAAACTCCAAAACTCCAAAACTGCAAAACTCCAAAACTCCGAAACTCCGAAACTCCAAAATTCCGAAACTCCAAAACTCGGAAACTCCAAAACTCCAAAACTCCGAAACTCCCAAACTCCGAAACTCCAAAACTCCGAATCTCCAAAACTCCAAAACTCCGAAACTCCAAAACTCCGAACTTCCAAAACTCCGAAACTCCAAAACTCCGAATCTCCAAAACTCGGAAACTCCAAAACTCCAAAACTCCAAAACTCCAAAACTCCGAAACTCCAAAACTCCAAAACTCCAAAACTCCAAAACTCCAAAACTCCAAAACTCCAAAACTCCAAAACTCCGAAACTCCAAAACTCCGAAACTCCGCAACTCCGAAACTCCAAAACTCCGAAACTCCGAAACTCCGAAACTCCAAAACTCCAAAACTCCAAAACTCCGAAACTCCGAAACTCCAAAACTCCGAAACTCCAAAACTCCAAAACTCCGAAACTCCAAAACTCCGAAACTCCAAAACTCCAAAACTCCAAAACTCCGAAACTCCAAAACTCCGAAACTCCGAAACTCCAAAACTCCGAAACTCCGAAACTCCAAAACTCCAAAACTCCAATACTCCAAAACTCCAAAACTCCGAAACTCCAAAACTCCGAAACTCCAAAACTCCAATACTCCAAAACTCCGAAACTCCAAAACTCCGAAACTCCAAAACTCCAAAACTCCAATACTCCAAAACTCCAAAACTCCAAAACACCGAAACTCCGAAACTCCGAAACTCCAAAACTCCAAAACTCCAAGACTCCAAAACTCCGAAACTCCGAAACTCCAAAACTCCAAAACTCCAAGACTCCAAAACTCCGAAACTCAAAAACTCCGAAACTCCAAAACTCCAAAACTCCAAAACTCCGAAACTCCAAAACTCCAATACTCCAAAACTCCGAAACTCCAAAACTCCAAAACTCCAAAACTCCAAAACTCCGAAACTCCGAAACTCCAAAACTCCGAAACTCCAAAACTCCGAATCTCCAAAACTCCAAAACTCCGAAACTCCAAAACTCCGAACTTCCAAAACTCCGAAACTCCAAAACTCCAAATCTCCAAAACTCGGAAACTCCAAAACTCCAAAACTCCAAAACTCCGAAACTCCAAAACTCCGAAACTCCGAAACTCCGAAACTCCAAAACTCCGAAACTCCGAAACTCCGAAACTCCGAAACTCCAAAACTCCAAAACTCCGAAACTCCGAAACTCCGAAACTCCGAAACTCCAAAACTCCCAAACTCCAAAACTCCGAAACTCCAAAACTCCGAAACTCCAAAACTCCGAAACTCCAAAACTCCAAAACTCCGAAACTCCAAAACTCCGAAACTCCAAAACTCCAAAACTCCAAAACTCCGAAACTCCAAAACTCCGAAACTCCGAAACTCCAAAACTCCAAAACTCCGAAACTCCAAAACTCCAAAACTCCGAAACTCCGAAACTCCAAAACTCCGAAACTCCGAAACTCCGAAACTCAAAAACTCCAAAACTCCGAAACTCCAAAACTCCGAAACTCCAAAACTCCAAAACTCCAAAACTCCAAGACTCCAAAACTCCGAAACTCCGAAACTCCAAAACTCCAAAACTCCAAGACTCCAAAACTCCGAAACTCAAAAACTCCGAAACTCCAAAACTCCAAAACTCCAAAACTCCGAAACTCCAAAACTCCAATACTCCAAAACTCCGAAACTCCAAAACTCCAAAACTCCAAAACTCCGAAACTCCGAAACTCCAAAACTCCAAAACTCGGAAACTCCAAAACTCCAAAACTCCAAAACTCCGAAACTCCAAAACTCCAAAACTCCAAAACTCCAAAACTCCAAAACTCCAAAACTCCAAAACTCCGAAACTCCAAAACTCCGAAACTCCGAAACTCCGAAACTCCGAAACTCCAAAACTCCAAAACTCCAAAACTCCGAAACTCCAAAACTCCGAAACTCCGAAACTCCGAAACTCCGAAACTCCGAAACTCCAAAACTCCAAAACTCCAAAACTCCGAAACTCCAAAACTCCGAAACTCCAAAACTCCAAAACTCCGAAACTCCAAAACTCCAAAACTCCAAAACTCCGAAACTCCAAAACTCCGAAACTCCAAAACTCCAAAACTCCAAAACTCCGAAACTCCAAAACTCCGAAACTCCGAAACTCCAAAACTCCGAAACTCCAAAACTCCAAAACTCCAAAACTCCAATACTCCAAAACTCCAAAACTCCAAAACTCCGAAACTCCAAAACTCCAAAACTCCGAAACTCCAAAACTCCGAAACTCCAAAACTCCAAAACTCCGAAACTCCAAAACTCCGAAACTCCGAAACTCGGAAACTCCAAAACTCCAAAACTCCAAAACTCCAAAACTCCGAAACTCCAAAACTCCAAAACTCCAAAACTCCAAAACTCCGAAACTCCAAAACTCCGAAACTCCAAAACTCCAAAACTCCAAAACTCCGAAACTCCAAAACTCCGAAACTCCGAAACTCCAAAACTCCGAAACTCCGAAACTCCAAAACTCCAAAACTCCAATACTCCAAAACTCCAAAACTCCGAAACTCCAAAACTCCGAAACTCCAAAACTCCAATACTCCAAAACTCCGAAACTCCAAAACTCCGAAACTCCAAAACTCCAAAACTCCAATACTCCAAAACTCCAAAACTCCAAAACACCGAAACTCCGAAACTCCGAAACTCCAAAACTCCAAAACTCCAAGACTCCAAAACTCCGAAACTCCGAAACTCCAAAACTCCAAAACTCCAAGACTCCAAAACTCCGAAACTCAAAAACTCCGAAACTCCAAAACTCCAAAACTCCAAAACTCCGAAACTCCAAAACTCCAATACTCCAAAACTCCGAAACTCCAAAACTCCAAAACTCCAAAACTCCAAAACTCCGAAACTCCGAAACTCCAAAACTCCGAAACTCCAAAACTCCGAATCTCCAAAACTCCAAAACTCCGAAACTCCAAAACTCCGAACTTCCAAAACTCCGAAACTCCAAAACTCCAAATCTCCAAAACTCGGAAACTCCAAAACTCCAAAACTCCAAAACTCCGAAACTCCAAAACTCCGAAACTCCGAAACTCCGAAACTCCAAAACTCCGAAACTCCGAAACTCCGAAACTCCGAAACTCCAAAACTCCAAAACTCCGAAACTCCGAAACTCCGAAACTCCGAAACTCCAAAACTCCCAAACTCCAAAACTCCGAAACTCCAAAACTCCGAAACTCCAAAACTCCGAAACTCCAAAACTCCAAAACTCCGAAACTCCAAAACTCCGAAACTCCAAAACTCCAAAACTCCAAAACTCCGAAACTCCAAAACTCCGAAACTCCGAAACTCCAAAACTCCAAAACTCCGAAACTCCAAAACTCCAAAACTCCGAAACTCCGAAACTCCAAAACTCCGAAACTCCGAAACTCCGAAACTCAAAAACTCCAAAACTCCGAAACTCCAAAACTCCGAAACTCCAAAACTCCAAAACTCCAAAACTCCAAGACTCCAAAACTCCGAAACTCCGAAACTCCAAAACTCCAAAACTCCAAGACTCCAAAACTCCGAAACTCAAAAACTCCGAAACTCCAAAACTCCAAAACTCCAAAACTCCGAAACTCCAAAACTCCAATACTCCAAAACTCCGAAACTCCAAAACTCCAAAACTCCAAAACTCCGAAACTCCGAAACTCCAAAACTCCAAAACTCGGAAACTCCAAAACTCCAAAACTCCAAAACTCCGAAACTCCAAAACTCCAAAACTCCAAAACTCCAAAACTCCAAAACTCCAAAACTCCAAAACTCCGAAACTCCAAAACTCCGAAACTCCGAAACTCCGAAACTCCGAAACTCCAAAACTCCAAAACTCCAAAACTCCGAAACTCCAAAACTCCGAAACTCCGAAACTCCGAAACTCCGAAACTCCGAAACTCCAAAACTCCAAAACTCCAAAACTCCGAAACTCCAAAACTCCGAAACTCCAAAACTCCAAAACTCCGAAACTCCAAAACTCCAAAACTCCAAAACTCCGAAACTCCAAAACTCCGAAACTCCAAAACTCCAAAACTCCAAAACTCCGAAACTCCAAAACTCCGAAACTCCGAAACTCCAAAACTCCGAAACTCCAAAACTCCAAAACTCCAAAACTCCAATACTCCAAAACTCCAAAACTCCAAAACTCCGAAACTCCAAAACTCCAAAACTCCGAAACTCCAAAACTCCGAAACTCCAAAACTCCAAAACTCCGAAACTCCAAAACTCCGAAACTCCGAAACTCGGAAACTCCAAAACTCCAAAACTCCAAAACTCCAAAACTCCGAAACTCCAAAACTCCAAAACTCCAAAACTCCAAAACTCCAAAACTCCAAAACTCCAAAACTCCAAACCTCCGAAACTCCAAAACTCCGAAACTCCGAAACTCCGAAACTCCGAAACTCCAAAACTCCGAAACTCCGAAACTCTGAAACTCCGAAACTCCGAAACTCCAAAACTCCGAAACTCCGAAACTCCGAAACTCCGAAACTCCGAAACTCCGAAACTCCAAAACTCCAAAACTCCAAAACTCCAAAACTCCGAAACTCCAAAACTCCAAAACTCCGAAACTCCAAAACTCCGAAACTCCAAAACTCCGAAACTCCAAAACTCCAAAACTCCAAAACTCCGAAACACCAAAACTCCGAAACTCCGAAACTCGGAAACTCCAAAACTCCAAAACTCCAAAACTCCAAAACTCCGAAACTCCAAAACTCCAAAACTCCAAAACTCCAAAACTCCAAAACTCCAAAACTCCAAAACTCCAAAACTCCAAAACTCCAAAACTCCGAAACTCCAAAACTCCAAAACTCCAAAGCTCCAAAACTCCAAAACTCCAAAACTCCGAAACTCCAAAACTCCGAAACTCCAAAACTCCGAAACTCCAAAACTCCGGAACTCCAAAACTCCGAATCTCCAAAACTCCAAAACTCCGAAACTCCAAAAGTCCAAAACTCAATAACTCCAAAACTCCAAAACTCCGAAACTCCAAAACTCCGAAACTCCAATACTCCAAAACTCCAATACTCCAAAACTCCAAAACTCCAAAACACCGAAACTCCGAAACTCCGAAACTCCGAAACTCCAAAACTCCGAAACTCCAAAACTCCAAAACTCCGAAACTCCAAAACTCCGAAACTCCAAAACTCCGAAACTCCAAAACTCCGAAACTCCAAAACTCCAAAACTCCAAAACTCCGAAACTCCAAAACTCCAATACTCCAAAACTCCGAAACTCCAAAACTCCAAAACTCAAAAACTCCAAAACTCCAAAACTCCGAAACTCCAAAACTCCGAAACTCCAAAACTCCGGAACTCCAAAACTCCGAATCTCCAAAACTCCAAAACTCCGAAACTCCAAAAGTCCAAAACTCAATAACTCCAAAACTCCAAAACTCCGAAACTCCAAACTCCGAAACTCCAATACTCCAAAACTCCAATACTCCAAAACTCCAAAACTCCAAAACACCGAAACTCCGAAACTCCGAAACTCCGAAACTCCAAAACTCCAAAACTCCAAAACTCCAAAACTCCGAAACTCCAAAACTCCGAAACTCCAAAACTCCGAAACTCCAAAACTCCGAAACTCCAAAACTCCAAAACTCCGAAACTCCAAAACTCCAATACTCCAAAACTCCGAAACTCCAAAACTCCAAAACTCAAAAACTCCAAAACTCCAAAACTCCAAAACTCCAAAACTCCGAAACTCCAAAACTCCGAAACTCCAAAACTCCGAAACTCCAAAACTCCGAAACTCCAAAACTCCGAATCTCCAAAACTCCAAAACTCCAAAACTCCGAAACTCCAAAACTCCGAAACTCCAAAACTCCAAAACTCCAATACTCCAAAACTCCAAAACTCCAAAACACCGAAACTCCGAAACTCCGAAACTCCAAAACTCCAAAACTCCAAAACTCCGAAACTCCGAAACTCCAAAACTCCGAAACTCCAAAACTCTAAAACTCCAAAACTCCGAAACTCCAAAACTCCAACACTCCAAAACTCCGAAACTCCAAAACTCCAAAACTCCAATACTCCAAAACTCCGAAACTCCGAAACTCCGAAACTCCAAAACTCCAAAACTCCAAAACTGCAAAACTCCAAAACTCCGAAACTCCGAAACTCCAAAACTCCGAAACTCCAAAACTCGGAAACTCCAAAACTCCAAAACTCCAAAACTCCAAAACACCGAAACTGCAAAACTCCGAAACTCCAAAACTCCGAATCTCCAAAACTCCAAAACTCCGAAACTCCAAAACTCCAAAACTCCGAAACTCCAAAACTCCGAAACTCCAAAACTCCAAAACTCCGAAACTCCAAAACTACAAAACTCCAAAACTCCGAAACTCCAAAACACCGAAACTCCGAAACTCCGAAACTCCAAAACTCCAAAACTCCAAAACTCCGAAACTCCAAAACTCCGAAACTCCGAAACTCCAAAACTCCAAAACTCCGAAACTCCAAAACTCCAAAACTCCAAAACTCCGAAACTCCGAAACTCCAAAACTCCAAAACTCCAAAACTCCAAAACTCCGAAACTCCAAAACTCCAAAACTCCAAAACTCCGAAACTCCAAAACTCCGAAACTCCGAAACTCCAAAACTCCGAAACTCCGAAACTCCAAAACTCCAAAACTCCAATACTCCAAAACTCCAAAACTCCAAAACTCCGAAACTCCGCAACTCCGAAACTCCAAAACTCCGAAACTCCGAAACTCCGAAACTCCAAAACTCCAAAACTCCAAAACTCCGAAACTCCGAAACTCCAAAACTCCGAAACTCCAAAACTCCAAAACTCCGAAACTCCAAAACTCCGAAACTCCAAAACTCCAAAACTCCAAAACTCCGAAACTCCAAAACTCCGAAACTCCGAAACTCCAAAACTCCGAAACTCCGAAACTCCAAATTTCCAAAACTCCAATACTCCAAAACTCCAAAACTCCGAAACTCCAAAACTCCGAAACTCCAAAACTCCAATACTCCAAAACTCCGAAACTCCAAAACTCCGAAACTCCAAAACTCCAAAACTCCAATACTCCAAAACTCCAAAACTCCAAAACACCGAAACTCCGAAACTCCGAAACTCCAAAACTCCAAAACTCCAAAACTGCAAAACTCCAAAACTCCGAAACTCCGAAACTCCAAAATTCCGAAACTCCAAAACTCGGAAACTCCAAAACTCCAAAACTCCGAAACTCCCAAACTCCGAAACTCCAAAACTCCGAATCTCCAAAACTCCAAAACTCCGAAACTCCAAAACTCCGAACTTCCAAAACTCCGAAACTCCAAAACTCCGAATCTCCAAAACTCGGAAACTCCAAAACTCCAAAACTCCAAAACTCCAAAACTCCGAAACTCCAAAACTCCAAAACTCCAAAACTCCAAAACTCCAAAACTCCAAAACTCCAAAACTCCAAAACTCCGAAACTCCAAAACTCCGAAACTCCGCAACTCCGAAACTCCAAAACTCCGAAACTCCGAAACTCCGAAACTCCAAAACTCCAAAACTCCAAAACTCCGAAACTCCGAAACTCCAAAACTCCGAAACTCCAAAACTCCAAAACTCCGAAACTCCAAAACTCCGAAACTCCAAAACTCCAAAACTCCAAAACTCCGAAACTCCAAAACTCCGAAACTCCGAAACTCCAAAACTCCGAAACTCCGAAACTCCAAAACTCCAAAACTCCAATACTCCAAAACTCCAAAACTCCGAAACTCCAAAACTCCGAAACTCCAAAACTCCAATACTCCAAAACTCCGAAACTCCAAAACTCCGAAACTCCAAAACTCCAAAACTCCAATACTCCAAAACTCCAAAACTCCAAAACACCGAAACTCCGAAACTCCGAAACTCCAAAACTCCAAAACTCCAAGACTCCAAAACTCCGAAACTCCGAAACTCCAAAACTCCAAAACTCCAAGACTCCAAAACTCCGAAACTCAAAAACTCCGAAACTCCAAAACTCCAAAACTCCGAAACTCCAAAACTCCAATACTCCAAAACTCCGAAACTCCAAAACTCCAAAACTCCAAAACTCCAAAACTCCGAAACTCCGAAACTCCAAAACTCCGAAACTCCAAAACTCCGAATCTCCAAAACTCCAAAACTCCGAAACTCCAAAACTCCGAACTTCCAAAACTCCGAAACTCCAAAACTCCAAATCTCCAAAACTCGGAAACTCCAAAACTCCAAAACTCCAAAACTCCGAAACTCCAAAACTCCAAAACTCCAAAACTCCAAAACTCCAAAACTCCAAAACTCCAAAACTCCGAAACTCCAAAACTCCGAAACTCCGAAACTCCGAAACTCCAAAACTCCGAAACTCCGAAACTCCGAAACTCCAAAACTCCAAAACTCCAAAACTCCGAAACTCCAAAACTCCGAAACTCCGAAACTCCGAAACTCCGAAACTCCGAAACTCCAAAACTCCAAAACTCCAAAACTCCGAAACTCCAAAACTCCGAAACTCCAAAACTCCAAAACTCCGAAACTCCAAAACTCCAAAACTCCAAAACTCCGAAACTCCAAAACTCCGAAACTCCAAAACTCCAAAACTCCAAAACTCCGAAACTCCAAAACTCCGAAACTCCGAAACTCCAAAACTCCGAAACTCCAAAACTCCAAAACTCCAAAACTCCAATACTCCAAAACTCCAAAACTCCAAACTCCGAAACTCCAAAACTCCAAAACTCCAAAACTCCGAAACTCCGAAACTCCAAAACTCCAAAACTCCAAAACTCCGAAACTCCAAAACTCCAAAACTCCAAAACTCCGAAACTCCAAAACTCCGAAACTCCGAAACTCCGAAACTCCAAAACTCCAAAACTCCGAAACTCCAAAACTCCAAAACTCCAATACTCCAAAACTCCAAAACTCCAAAACTCCGAAACTCCAAAACTCCAAAACTCCGAAACTCCGAAACTCCGAAACTCCGAAACTCCAAAACTCCGAAACTCCGAAACTCCGAAACTCCGAAACTCCAAAACTCCAAAACTCCGAAACTCCGAAACTCCGAAACTCCGAAACTCCAAAACTCCCAAACTCCAAAACTCCGAAACTCCAAAACTCCGAAACTCCAAAACTCCGAAACTCCAAAACTCCAAAACTCCGAAACTCCAAAACTCCGAAACTCCAAAACTCCAAAACTCCAAAACTCCGAAACTCCAAAACTCCGAAACTCCGAAACTCCAAAACTCCAAAACTCCGAAACTCCAAAACTCCGAAACTCCGAAACTCCGAAACTCCAAAACTCCAAAACTCCAAAACTCCGAAACTCCGAAACTCCAAAACTCCGAAACTCCGAAACTCCGAAACTCCAAAACTCCAAAACTCCGAAACTCCAAAACTCCGAAACTCCAAAACTCCAAAACTCCAAAACTCCAAAACTCCAAAACTCCAAAACTCCAAAACTCCAAAACTCCAAAACTCCAAAACTCCGAAACTCCAAAACTCCGAAACTCCGCAACTCCGAAACTCCAAAACTCC
The DNA here is from genome assembly GCF_055824585.1 of Amblyomma mixtum. Lineage (NCBI taxonomy): Eukaryota > Metazoa > Arthropoda > Arachnida > Ixodida > Ixodidae > Amblyomma > Amblyomma mixtum. Next base: position 104,806,684 of record NC_143021.1, on the reverse strand, counting down.
GAAACTCCGAAACTCCGAAACTCCAAAACTCCAAAACTCCAAAACTCCGAAACTCCGAAACTCCAAAACTCCGAAACTCCAAAACTCCAAAACTCCGAAACTCCAAAACTCCGAAACTCCAAAACTCCAAAACTCCAAAACTCCGAAACTCCAAAACTCCGAAACTCCGAAACTCCAAAACTCCGAAACTCCGAAACTCCAAAACTCCAAAACTCCAATACTCCAAAACTCCAAAACTCCGAAACTCCAAAACTCCGAAACTCCAAAACTCCAATACTCCAAAACTCCAAAACTCCAAAACACCGAAACTCCGAAACTCCGAAACTCCAAAACTCCAAAACTCCAAGACTCCAAAACTCCGAAACTCCGAAACTCCAAAACTCCAAAACTCCAAGACTCCAAAACTCCGAAACTCAAAAACTCCGAAACTCCAAAACTCCAAAACTCCAAAACTCCGAAACTCCAAAACTCCAATACTCCAAAACTCCGAAACTCCAAAACTCCAAAACTCCAAAACTCCGAAACTCCGAAACTCCAAAACTCCGAAACTCCAAAACTCCGAATCTCCAAAACTCCAAAACTCCGAAACTCCAAAACTCCGAACTTCCAAAACTCCGAAACTCCAAAACTCCAAATCTCCAAAACTCGGAAACTCCAAAACTCCAAAACTCCAAAACTCCGAAACTCCAAAACTCCAAAACTCCAAAACTCCAAAACTCCAAAACTCCAAAACTCCAAAACTCCGAAACTCCAAAACTCCGAAACTCCGAAACTCCGAAACTCCGAAACTCCAAAACTCCAAAACTCCAAAACTCCGAAACTCCAAAACTCCGAAACTCCGAAACTCCGAAACTCCGAAACTCCGAAACTCCAAAACTCCAAAACTCCAAAACTCCGAAACTCCAAAACTCCGAAACTCCAAAACTCCAAAACTCCGAAACTCCAAAACTCCAAAACTCCAAAACTCCGAAACTCCAAAACTCCGAAACTCCAAAACTCCAAAACTCCAAAACTCCGAAACTCCAAAACTCCGAAACTCCGAAACTCCAAAACTCCGAAACTCCAAAACTCCAAAACTCCAAAACTCCAATACTCCAAAACTCCAAAACTCCAAAACTCCGAAACTCCAAAACTCCAAAACTCCGAAACTCCAAAACTCCGAAACTCCAAAACTCCAAAACTCCGAAACTCCAAAACTCCGAAACTCCGAAACTCGGAAACTCCAAAACTCCAAAACTCCAAAACTCCAAAACTCCGAAACTCCAAAACTCCAAAACTCCAAAACTCCAAAACTCCAAAACTCCAAAACTCCAAAACTCCAAACCTCCGAAACTCCAAAACTCCGAAACTCCGAAACTCCGAAACTCCGAAACTCCAAAACTCCGAAACTCCGAAACTCTGAAACTCCGAAACTCCGAAACTCCAAAACTCCGAAACTCCGAAACTCCGAAACTCCGAAACTCCGAAACTCCGAAACTCCAAAACTCCAAAACTCCAAAACTCCAAAACTCCGAAACTCCAAAACTCCAAAACTCCGAAACTCCAAAACTCCGAAACTCCAAAACTCCGAAACTCCAAAACTCCAAAACTCCAAAACTCCGAAACACCAAAACTCCGAAACTCCGAAACTCGGAAACTCCAAAACTCCAAAACTCCAAAACTCCAAAACTCCGAAACTCCAAAACTCCAAAACTCCAAAACTCCAAAACTCCAAAACTCCAAAACTCCAAAACTCCAAAACTCCAAAACTCCAAAACTCCAAAACTCCGAAACTCCAAAACTCCAAAACTCCAAAGCTCCAAAACTCCAAAACTCCAAAACTCCGAAACTCCAAAACTCCGAAACTCCAAAACTCCGAAACTCCAAAACTCCGGAACTCCAAAACTCCGAATCTCCAAAACTCCAAAACTCCGAAACTCCAAAAGTCCAAAACTCAATAACTCCAAAACTCCAAAACTCCGAAACTCCAAAACTCCGAAACTCCAATACTCCAAAACTCCAATACTCCAAAACTCCAAAACTCCAAAACACCGAAACTCCGAAACTCCGAAACTCCGAAACTCCAAAACTCCGAAACTCCAAAACTCCAAAACTCCGAAACTCCAAAACTCCGAAACTCCAAAACTCCAAAACTCCAAAACTCCGAAACTCCAAAACTCCAATACTCCAAAACTCCGAAACTCCAAAACTCCAAAACTCAAAAACTCCAAAACTCCAAAACTCCAAAACTCCAAAACTCCGAAACTCCAAAACTCCGAAACTCCAAAACTCCGAAACTCCAAAACTCCGAAACTCCAAAACTCCGAATCTCCAAAACTCCAAAACTCCAAAACTCCGAAACTCCAAAACTCCGAAACTCCAAAACTCCAAAACTCCAATACTCCAAAACTCCGAAACTGCAAAACTCCGAAACTCCAAAACTCCGAATCTCCAAAACTCCAAAACTCCGAAACTCCAAAACTCCAAAACTCCGAAACTCCAAAACTCCGAAACTCCAAAACTCCAAAACTCCGAAACTCCAAAACTACAAAACTCCAAAACTCCGAAACTCCAAAACACCGAAACTCCGAAACTCCGAAACTCCAAAACTCCAAAACTCCAAAACTCCGAAACTCCAAAACTCCGAAACTCCGAAACTCCAAAACTCCAAAACTCCGAAACTCCAAAACTCCAAAACTCCAAAACTCCGAAACTCCGAAACTCCAAAACTCCAAAACTCCAAAACTCCAAAACTCCGAAACTCCAAAACTCCAAAACTCCAAAACTCCGAAACTCCAAAACTCCGAAACTCCGAAACTCCAAAACTCCGAAACTCCGAAACTCCAAAACTCCAAAACTCCAATACTCCAAAACTCCAAAACTCCAAAACTCCGAAACTCCGCAACTCCGAAACTCCAAAACTCCGAAACTCCGAAACTCCGAAACTCCAAAACTCCAAAACTCCAAAACTCCGAAACTCCGAAACTCCAAAACTCCGAAACTCCAAAACTCCAAAACTCCGAAACTCCAAAACTCCGAAACTCCAAAACTCCAAAACTCCAAAACTCCGAAACTCCAAAACTCCGAAACTCCGAAACTCCAAAACTCCGAAACTCCGAAACTCCAAAACTCCAAAACTCCAATACTCCAAAACTCCAAAACTCCGAAACTCCAAAACTCCGAAACTCCAAAACTCCAATACTCCAAAACTCCGAAACTCCAAAACTCCGAAACTCCAAAACTCCAAAACTCCAATACTCCAAAACTCCAAAACTCCAAAACACCGAAACTCCGAAACTCCGAAACTCCAAAACTCCAAAACTCCAAAACTGCAAAACTCCAAAACTCCGAAACTCCGAAACTCCAAAATTCCGAAACTCCAAAACTCGGAAACTCCAAAACTCCAAAACTCCGAAACTCCCAAACTCCGAAACTCCAAAACTCCGAATCTCCAAAACTCCAAAACTCCGAAACTCCAAAACTCCGAACTTCCAAAACTCCGAAACTCCAAAACTCCGAATCTCCAAAACTCGGAAACTCCAAAACTCCAAAACTCCAAAACTCCGAAACTCCAAAACTCCAAAACTCCAAAACTCCAAAACTCCAAAACTCCAAAACTCCAAAACTCCGAAACTCCAAAACTCCGAAACTCCGCAACTCCGAAACTCCAAAACTCCGAAACTCCGAAACTCCGAAACTCCAAAACTCCAAAACTCCAAAACTCCGAAACTCCGAAACTCCAAAACTCCGAAACTCCAAAACTCCAAAACTCCGAAACTCCAAAACTCCGAAACTCCAAAACTCCAAAACTCCAAAACTCCGAAACTCCAAAACTCCGAAACTCCGAAACTCCAAAAGTCCGAAACTCCGAAACTCCAAAACTCCAAAACTCCAATACTCCAAAACTCCAAAACTCCGAAACTCCAAAACTCCGAAACTCCAAAACTCCAATACTCCAAAACTCCGAAACTCCAAAACTCCGAAACTCCAAAACTCCAAAACTCCAATACTCCAAAACTCCAAAACTCCAAAACACCGAAACTCCGAAACTCCGAAACTCCGAAACTCCGAAACTCCAAAACTCCGAAACTCCAAAACTCCAAAACTCCAAAACTCCGAAACTCCAAAACTCCGAAACTCCGAAACTCCAAAACTCCGAAACTCCAAAACTCCAAAACTCCAAAACTCCAATACTCCAAAACTCCAAAACTCCAAACTCCGAAACTCCAAAACTCCAAAACTCCAAAACTCCGAAACTCCGAAACTCCAAAACTCCAAATCTCCAAAACTCTGAAACTCCAAAACTCCAAAACTCCAAAACTCCGAAACTCCAAAACTCCGAAACTCCGAAACTCCGAAACTCCAAAACTCCAAAACTCCGAAACTCCAAAACTCCAAAACTCCAATACTCCAAAACTCCAAAACTCCAAAACTCCGAAACTCCAAAACTCCAAAACTCCGAAACTCCGAAACTCCGAAACTCCGAAACTCCAAAACTCCGAAACTCCGAAACTCCGAAACTCCGAAACTCCAAAACTCCAAAACTCCGAAACTCCGAAACTCCGAAACTCCGAAACTCCAAAACTCCCAAACTCCAAAACTCCGAAACTCCAAAACTCCGAAACTCCAAAACTCCGAAACTCCAAAACTCCAAAACTCCGAAACTCCAAAACTCCGAAACTCCAAAACTCCAAAACTCCAAAACTCCGAAACTCCAAAACTCCGAAACTCCGAAACTCCAAAACTCCAAAACTCCGAAACTCCAAAACTCCGAAACTCCGAAACTCCGAAACTCCAAAACTCCAAAACTCCAAAACTCCGAAACTCCGAAACTCCAAAACTCCGAAACTCCGAAACTCCGAAACTCCAAAACTCCAAAACTCCGAAACTCCAAAACTCCGAAACTCCAAAACTCCAAAACTCCAAAACTCCAAAACTCCAAAACTCCAAAACTCCAAAACTCCAAAACTCCAAAACTCCAAAACTCCAAAACTCCGAAACTCCAAAACTCCGAAACTCCGCAACTCCGAAACTCCAAAACTCCGAAACTCCGAAACTCCGAAACTCCAAAACTCCAAAACTCCAAAACTCCGAAACTCCGAAACTCCAAAACTCCGAAACTCCAAAACTCCAAAACTCCGAAACTCCAAAACTCCGAAACTCCAAAACTCCAAAACTCCAAAACTCCGAAACTCCAAAACTCCGAAACTCCGAAACTCCAAAACTCCGAAACTCCGAAACTCCAAAACTCCAAAACTCCAATACTCCAAAACTCCAAAACTCCGAAACTCCAAAACTCCGAAACTCCAAAACTCCAATACTCCAAAACTCCGAAACTCCAAAACTCCGAAACTCCAAAACTCCAAAACTCCAATACTCCAAAACTCCAAAACTCCAAAACACCGAAACTCCGAAACTCCGAAACTCCAAAACTCCAAAACTCCAAGACTCCAAAACTCCGAAACTCCGAAACTCCAAAACTCCAAAACTCCAAGACTCCAAAACTCCGAAACTCAAAAACTCCGAAACTCCAAAACTCCAAAACTCCAAAACTCCGAAACTCCAAAACTCCAATACTCCAAAACTCCGAAACTCCAAAACTCCAAAACTCCAAAACTCCAAAACTCCGAAACTCCGAAACTCCAAAACTCCGAAACTCCAAAACTCCGAATCTCCAAAACTCCAAAACTCCGAAACTCCAAAACTCCGAACTTCCAAAACTCCGAAACTCCAAAACTCCAAATCTCCAAAACTCGGAAACTCCAAAACTCCAAAACTCCAAAACTCCAAAACTCCGAAACTCCAAAACTCCATAACTCCAAAACTCCAAAACTCCAAAACTCCAAAACTCCAAAACTCCAAAACTCCGAAACTCCAAAACTCCGAAACTCCGAAACTCCGAAACTCCAAAACTCCGAAACTCCGAAACTCCGAAACTCCGAAACTCCAAAACTCCAAAACTCCAAAACTCCGAAACTCCAAAACTCCGAAACTCCGAAACTCCGAAACTCCGAAACTCCGAAACTCCAAAACTCCAAAACTCCAAAACTCCGAAACTCCAAAACTCCGAAACTCCAAAACTCCAAAACTCCGAAACTCCAAAACTCCAAAACTCCAAAACTCCGAAACTCCAAAACTCCGAAACTCCAAAACTCCAAAACTCCAAAACTCCGAAACTCCAAAACTCCGAAACTCCGAAACTCCAAAACTCCGAAACTCCAAAACTCCAAAACTCCGAAACTCCAATACTCCAAAACTCCAAAACTCCAAAACTCCGAAACTCCAAAACTCCAAAACTCCAAAACTCCGAAACTCCGAAACTCCAAAACTCCAAAACTCCAAAACTCCGAAACTCCAAAACTCCAAAACTCCAAAACTCCGAAACTCCAAAACTCCGAAACTCCGAAACTCCGAAACTCCAAAACTCCAAAACTCCGAAACTCCAAAACTCCAAAACTCCAATACTCCAAAACTCCAAAACTCCAAAACTCCGAAACTCCAAAACTCCAAAACTCCGAAACTCCGAAACTCCGAAACTCCGAAACTCCAAAACTCCGAAACTCCGAAACTCCGAAACTCCGAAACTCCAAAACTACAAAACTCCGAAACTCCGAAACTCCGAAACTCCGAAACTCCAAAACTCCCAAACTCCAAAACTCCGAAACTCCAAAACTCCGAAACTCCAAAACTCCGAAACTCCAAAACTCCGAAACTCCAAAACTCCAAAACTCCGAAACTCCAAAATTCCGAAACTCCAAAACTCCAAAACTCCAAAACTCCGAAACTCCAAAACTCCGAAACTCCGAAACTCGGAAACTCCAAAACTCCAAAACTCCAAAACTCCGAAACTCCAAAACTCCAAAACTCCGAAACTCCAAAACTCCGAAACTCCGAAACTCCGAAACTCCAAAACTCCAAAACTCCAAAACTCCGAAACTCCGAAACTCCAAAACTCCGAAACTCCGAAACTCCGAAACTCCAAAACTCCAAAACTCCGAAACTCCAAAACTCCGAAACTCCAAAACTCCAAAACTCCAAAACTCCGAAACTCCAAAACTCCGAAACTCCGAAACTCCAAAACTCCCAAACTCCAAAACTCCGAAACTCCAAAACTCCGAAACTCCGAAACTCCGAAACTCCGAAACTCCAAAACTCCGAAACTCCAAAACTCCAAAACTCCAAAACTCCAATACTCCAAAACTACAAAACTACAAAACTCCAAAACTCCGAAACTCCAAAACTCCGAAACTCCAAAACTCCGAATCTCCAAAACTCCAAAACTCGAAAACTCCGAAACTCCAAAACTCCAAAACTCCAATACTCCAAAACTCCAAAACTCCGAAACTCCAAAACTCCGAAACTCCAAAACTCCGAATCTCCAAAACTCCAAAACTCCAAAACTCCGAAACTCCGAAACTCCAAAACTCCAAAACTCCAATACTCCAAAACTCCAAAACTCCGAAACTCCAAAACTCCGAAACTCCAAAACTCCAATACTCCAAAACTCCGAAACTCCAAAACTCCGAAACTCCAAAACTCCAATACTCCAAAACTCCAAAACTCGGAAACTCCAAAACTCCAAAACTCCGAAACTCCAAAACTCCGAAACTCCAAAACTCCGAAACTCCAAAACTCCGAAACTCCGCAACTCCGAAACTCCAAAACTCCGAAACTCCGAAACTCCGAAACTCCAAAACTCCAAAACTCCAAAACTCCGAAACTCCGAAACTCCAAAACTCCGAAACTCCAAAACTCCAAAACTCCGAAACTCCAAAACTCCGAAACTCCAAAACTCCAAAACTCCAAAACTCCGAAACTCCAAAACTCCGAAACTCCGAAACTCCAAAACTCCAAAACTCCGAAACTCCAAAACTCCGAAACTCCAAAACTCCAATACTCCAAAACTCCGAAACTCCAAAACTCCGAAACTCCAAAACTCCAAAACTCCAATACTCCAAAACTCCAAAACTCCAAAACACCGAAACTCCGAAACTCCGAAACTCCAAAACTCCAAAACTCCAAGACTCCAAAACTCCGAAACTCCGAAACTCCAAAACTCCAAAACTCCAAGACTCCAAAACTCCGAAACTCAAAAACTCCGAAACTCCAAAACTCCAAAACTCCAAAACTCCGAAACTCCAAAACTCCAATACTCCAAAACTCCGAAACTCCAAAACTCCAAAACTCCAAAACTCCAAAACTCCGAAACTCCGAAACTCCAAAACTCCGAAACTCCAAAACTCCGAATCTCCAAAACTCCAAAACTCCGAAACTCCAAAACTCCGAACTTCCAAAACTCCGAAACTCCAAAACTCCAAATCTCCAAAACTCGGAAACTCCAAAACTCCAAAACTCCAAAACTCCAAAACTCCGAAACTCCAAAACTCCAAAACTCCAAAACTCCAAAACTCCAAAACTCCAAAACTCCAAAACTCCAAAACTCCGAAACTCCAAAACTCCGAAACTCCGAAACTCCGAAACTCCAAAACTCCGAAACTCCGAAACTCCGAAACTCCGAAACTCCAAAACTCCAAAACTCCAAAACTCCGAAACTCCAAAACTCCGAAACTCCGAAACTCCGAAACTCCGAAACTCCGAAACTCCAAAACTCCAAAACTCCAAAACTCCGAAACTCCAAAACTCCGAAACTCCAAAACTCCAAAACTCCGAAACTCCAAAACTCCAAAACTCCAAAACTCCGAAACTCCAAAACTCCGAAACTCCAAAACTCCAAAACTCCAAAACTCCAAAACTCCGAAACTCCAAAACTCCGAAACTCCGAAACTCCAAAACTCCGAAACTCCAAAACTCCAAAACTCCAAAACTCCAATACTCCAAAACTCCAAAACTCCAAACTCCGAAACTCCAAAACTCCAAAACTCCAAAACTCCGAAACTCCGAAACTCCAAAACTCCAAAACTCCAAAACTCCGAAACTCCAAAACTCCAAAACTCCAAAACTCCGAAACTCCAAAACTCCGAAACTCCGAAACTCCGAAACTCCAAAACTCCAAAACTCCGAAACTCCAAAACTCCAAAACTCCAATACTCCAAAACTCCAAAACTCCAAAACTCCGAAACTCCAAAACTCCAAAACTCCGAAACTCCGAAACTCCGAAACTCCAAAACTCCGAAACTCCGAAACTCCGAAACTCCGAAACTCCAAAACTCCAAAACTCCGAAACTCCGAAACTCCGAAACTCCGAAACTCCAAAACTCCCAAACTCCAAAACTCCGAAACTCCAAAACTCCGAAACTCCAAAACTCCGAAACTCCAAAACTCCAAAACTCCGAAACTCCAAAACTCCGAAACTCCAAAACTCCAAAACTCCAAAACTCCGAAACTCCAAAACTCCGAAACTCCGAAACTCGGAAACTCCAAAACTCCAAAACTCCAAAACTCCGAAACTCCAAAACTCCAAAACTCCGAAACTCCAAAACTCCGAAACTCCGAAACTCCGAAACTCCAAAACTCCAAAACTCCAAAACTCCGAAACTCCGAAACTCCAAAACTCCGAAACTCCGAAACTCCGAAACTCCAAAACTCCAAAACTCCGAAACTCCAAAACTCCGAAACTCCAAAACTCCAAAACTCCAAAACTCCAAAACTCCAAAACTCCAAAACTCCAAAACTCCAAAACTCCAAAACTCCAAAACTCCGAAACTCCAAAACTCCGAAACTCCGCAACTCCGAAACTCCAAAACTCCGAAACTCCGAAACTCCGAAACTCCAAAACTCCAAAACTCCAAAACTCCGAAACTCCGAAACTCCAAAACTCCGAAACTCCAAAACTCCAAAACTCCGAAACTCCAAAACTCCGAAACTCCAAAACTCCAAAACTCCAAAACTCCGAAACTCCAAAACTCCGAAACTCCGAAACTCCAAAACTCCGAAACTCCGAAACTCCAAAACTCCAAAACTCCAATACTCCAAAACTCCAAAACTCCGAAACTCCAAAACTCCGAAACTCCAAAACTCCAATACTCCAAAACTCCGAAACTCCAAAACTCCGAAACTCCAAAACTCCAAAACTCCAATACTCCAAAACTCCAAAACTCCAAAACACCGAAACTCCGAAACTCCGAAACTCCAAAACTCCAAAACTCCAAGACTCCAAAACTCCGAAACTCCGAAACTCCAAAACTCCAAAACTCCAAGACTCCAAAACTCCGAAACTCAAAAACTCCGAAACTCCAAAACTCCAAAACTCCAAAACTCCGAAACTCCAAAACTCCAATACTCCAAAACTCCGAAACTCCAAAACTCCAAAACTCCAAAACTCCAAAACTCCGAAACTCCGAAACTCCAAAACTCCGAAACTCCAAAACTCCGAATCTCCAAAACTCCAAAACTCCGAAACTCCAAAACTCCGAACTTCCAAAACTCCGAAACTCCAAAACTCCAAATCTCCAAAACTCGGAAACTCCAAAACTCCAAAACTCCAAAACTCCGAAACTCCAAAACTCCAAAACTCCAAAACTCCAAAACTCCAAAACTCCAAAACTCCAAAACTCCGAAACTCCAAAACTCCGAAACTCCGAAACTCCAAAACTCCGAAACTCCGAAACTCCGAAACTCCGAAACTCCAAAACTCCAAAACTCCAAAACTCCGAAACTCCAAAACTCCGAAACTCCGAAACTCCGAAACTCCGAAACTCCGAAACTCCAAAACTCCAAAACTCCAAAACTCCGAAACTCCAAAACTCCGAAACTCCAAAACTCCAAAACTCCGAAACTCCAAAACTCCAAAACTCCAAAACTCCGAAACTCCAAAACTCCGAAACTCCAAAACTCCAAAACTCCAAAACTCCGAAACTCCAAAACTCCGAAACTCCGAAACTCCAAAACTCCGAAACTCCAAAACTCCAAAACTCCAAAACTCCAATACTCCAAAACTCCAAAACTCCAAAACTCCGAAACTCCAAAACTCCAAAACTCCAAAACTCCGAAACTCCGAAACTCCAAAACTCCAAAACTCCAAAACTCCGAAACTCCAAAACTCCAAAACTCCAAAACTCCGAAACTCCAAAACTCCGAAACTCCGAAACTCCGAAACTCCAAAACTCCAAAACTCCGAAACTCCGAAACTCCAAAACTCCGAAACTCCAAAACTCCGAAACTCCAAAACTCGAAAACTCCGAAACTCCAAAACTCCGAAACTCCAAAACTCCAAAACTCCAAAACTCCGACACTCCAAAACTCCGAAACTCCGAAACTCCAAAACTCCGAAACTCCAAAACTCCAAAACTCCGAAACTCCGAAACTCCGAAACTCCGAAACTCCAAAACTCCGAAACTCCGAAACTCCGAAACTCCGAAACTCCAAAACTCCAAAACTCCGAAACTCCGAAACTCCGAAACTCCGAAACTCCAAAACTCCCAAACTCCAAAACTCCGAAACTCCAAAACTCCGAAACTCCAAAACTCCGAAACTCCAAAACTCCAAAACTCCGAAACTCCAAAACTCCGAAACTCCAAAACTCCAAAACTCCAAAACTCCGAAACTCCAAAACTCCGAAACTCCGAAACTCGGAAACTCCAAAACTCCAAAACTCCAAAACTCCGAAACTCCAAAACTCCAAAACTCCGAAACTCCAAAACTCCGAAACTCCGAAACTCCGAAACTCCAAAACTCCAAAACTCCGAAACTCCGAAACTCCAAAACTCCGAAACTCCGAAACTCCGAAACTCCAAAACTCCAAAACTCCGAAACTCCAAAACTCCGAAACTCCAAAACTCCAAAACTCCAAAACTCCGAAACTCCAAAACTCCGAAACTCCGAAACTCCAAAACTCCAAAACTCCAAAACTCCGAAACTCCAAAACTCCGAAACTCCGAAACTCCGAAACTCCGAAACTCCAAAACTCCGAAACTCCAAAACTCCAAAACTCCAAAACTCCAATACTCCAAAACTACAAAACTACAAAACTCCAAAACTCCGAAACTCCAAAACTCCGAAACTCCAAAACTCCGAATCTCCAAAACTCCAAAACTCGAAAACTCCGAAACTCCAAAACTCCAAAACTCCAATACTCCAAAACTCCAAAACTCCGAAACTCCAAAACTCCGAAACTCCAAAACTCCGAATCTCCAAAACTCCAAAACTCCAAAACTCCGAAACTCCGAAACTCCAAAACTCCAAAACTCCAATACTCCAAAACTCCAAAACTCCGAAACTCCAAAACTCCGAAACTCCAAAACTCCAATACTCCAAAACTCCGAAACTCCAAAACTCCGAAACTCCAAAACTCCAAAACTCCAATACTCCAAAACTCCAAAACTCGGAAACTCCAAAACTCCAAAACTCCGAAACTCCAAAACTCCGAAACTCCAAAACTCCGAATCTCCAAAACTCCAAAACTCCGAAACTCCAAAACTCCGAACTTCCAAAACTCCGAATCTCCAAAACTCGGAAACTCCAAAACTCCAAAACTCCAAAACTCCAAAACTCCGAAACTCCAAAACTCCAAAACTCCAAAACTCCAAAACTCCAAAACTCCAAAACTCCGAAACTCCAAAACTCCGAAACTCCAAAAATCCGAAACTCCAAAACTCCGAAACTCCAAAACTCCGAACTTCCAAAACTCCGAAACTCCAAAACTCCAAATCTCCAAAACTCGGAAACTCCAAAACTCCAAAACTCCAAAACTCCGAAACTCCAAAACTCCAAAACTCCAAAACTCCAAAACTCCGAAACTCCAAAACTCCAAAACTCCAAAACTCCAAAACTCCGAAACTCCAAAACTCCGAAACTCCGAAACTCCGAAACTCCAAAACTCCGAAACTCCGAAACTCCGAAACTCCGAAACTCCAAAACTCCAAAACTCCAAAACTCCGAAACTCCAAAACTCCGAAACTCCGAAACTCCGAAACTCCGAAACTCCGAAACTCCAAAACTCCAAAACTCCAAAACTCCGAAACTCCAAAACTCCGAAACTCCAAAACTCCAAAACTCCGATACTCCAAAACTCCAAAACTCCAAAACTCCGAAACTCCAAAACTCCGAAACTCCAAAACTCCAAAACTCCGAAACTCCGAAACTCCAAAACTCCGAAACTCCGAAACTCCAAAACTCCGAAACTCCAAAACTCCAAAACTCCAAAACTCCAATACTCCAAAACTCCAAAACTCCAAAACTCCGAAACTCCAAAACTCCAAAACTCCAAAACTCCGAAACTCCGAAACTCCAAAACTCCAAAACTCCAAAACTCCGAAACTCCAAAACTCCAAAACTCCAAAACTCCGAAACTCCAAAACTCCGAAACTCCGAAACTCCGAAACTCCAAAACTCCGAAACTCCGAAACTCCAAAACTCCAAAACTCCAATACTCCAAAACTCCAAAACTCCAAAACTCCGAAATTCCAAAACTCCAAAACTCCGAAACTCCGAAACTCCGAAACTCCGAAACTCCAAAACTCCGAAACTCCGAAACTCCGAAACTCCGAAACTCCAAAACTCCAAAACTCCGAAACTCCGAAACTCCGAAACTCCGAAACTCCAAAACTCCCAAACTCCAAAACTCCGAAACTCCAAAACTCCGAAACTCCAAAACTCCGAAACTCCAAAACTCCAAAACTCCAAAACTCCGAAACTCCAAAACTCCGAAACTCCGAAACTCCGAAACTCCAAAACTCCAAAACTCCGAAACTCCAAAACTCCAAAACTCCAATACTCCAAAACTCCAAAACTCCAAAACTCCGAAACTCCAAAACTCCAAAACTCCGAAACTCCGAAACTCCGAAACTCCGAAACTCCAAAACTCCGAAACTCCGAAACTCCGAAACTCCGAAACTCCAAAACTCCAAAACTCCGAAACTCCGAAACTCCGAAACTCCGAAACTCCAAAACTCCGAAACTCCAAAACTCCGAAACTCCAAAACTCCGAAACTCCAAAACTCCGAAACTCCAAAACTCCGAAACTCCAAAACTCCAAAACTCCGAAACTCCAAAACTCCGAAACTCCAAAACTCCAAAACTCCAAAACTCCGAAACTCCAAAACTCCGAAACTCCGAAACTCGGAAACTCCAAAACTCCAAAACTCCAAAACTCCGAAACTCCAAAACTCCAAAACTCCGAAACTCCAAAACTCCGAAACTCCGAAACTCCGAAACTCCAAAACTCCAAAACTCCAAAACTCCGAAACTCCGAAACTCCAAAACTCCGAAACTCCGAAACTCCGAAACTCCAAAACTCCAAAACTCCGAAACTCCAAAACTCCGAAACTCCAAAACTCCAAAACTCCAAAACTCCAAAACTCCAAAACTCCAAAACTCCAAAACTCCAAAACTCCAAAACTCCGAAACTCCAAAACTCCGAAACTCCGCAACTCCGAAACTCCAAAACTCCGAAACTCCGAAACTCCGAAACTCCAAAACTCCAAAACTCCAAAACTCCGAAACTCCGAAACTCCAAAACTCCGAAACTCCAAAACTCCAAAACTCCGAAACTCCAAAACTCCGAAACTCCAAAACTCCAAAACTCCAAAACTCCGAAACTCCAAAACTCCGAAACTCCGAAACTCCAAAACTCCGAAACTCCGAAACTCCAAAACTCCAAAACTCCAATACTCCAAAACTCCAAAACTCCGAAACTCCAAAACTCCGAAACTCCAAAACTCCAATACTCCAAAACTCCGAAACTCCAAAACTCCGAAACTCCAAAACTCCAAAACTCCAATACTCCAAAACTCCAAAACTCCAAAACACCGAAACTCCGAAACTCCGAAACTCCAAAACTCCAAAACTCCAAGACTCCAAAACTCCGAAACTCCGAAACTCCAAAACTCCAAAACTCCAAGACTCCAAAACTCCGAAACTCAAAAACTCCGAAACTCCAAAACTCCAAAACTCCGAAACTCCAAAACTCCAAAACTCCAATACTCCAAAACTCCGAAACTCCAAAACTCCAAAACTCCAAAACTCCAAAACTCCGAAACTCCGAAACTCCAAAACTCCGAAACTCCAAAACTCCGAATCTCCAAAACTCCAAAACTCCGAAACTCCAAAACTCCGAACTTCCAAAACTCCGAAACTCCAAAACTCCAAATCTCCAAAACTCGGAAACTCCAAAACTCCAAAACTCCAAAACTCCGAAACTCCAAAACTCCAAAACTCCAAAACTCCAAAACTCCAAAACTCCAAAACTCCAAAACTCCAAAACTCCGAAACTCCAAAACTCCGAAACTCCGAAACTCCGAAACTCCAAAACTCCGAAACTCCGAAACTCCGAAACTCCGAAACTCCAAAACTCCAAAACTCCAAAACTCCGAAACTCCAAAACTCCGAAACTCCGAAACTCCGAAACTCCGAAACTCCGAAACTCCAAAACTCCAAAACTCCAAAACTCCGAAACTCCAAAACTCCGAAACTCCGAAACTCCAAAACTCCGAAACTCCAAAACTCCAAAACTCCAAAACTCCGAAACTCCAAAACTCCGAAACTCCAAAACTCCAAAACTCCAAAACTCCGAAACTCCAAAACTCCGAAACTCCGAAACTCCAAAACTCCGAAACTCCAAAACTCCAAAACTCCAAAACTCCAATACTCCAAAACTCCAAAACTCCAAAACTCCGAAACTCCAAAACTCCAAAACTCCAAAACTCCGAAACTCCGAAACTCCAAAACTCCAAAACTCCAAAACTCCGAAACTCCAAAACTCCAAAACTCCAAAACTCCGAAACTCCAAAACTCCGAAACTCCGAAACTCCGAAACTCCAAAACTCCAAAACTCCGAAACTCCAAAACTCCAAAACTCCAATACTCCAAAACTCCAAAACTCCAAAACTCCGAAACTCCAAAACTCCAAAACTCCGAAACTCCGAAACTCCGAAACTCCGAAACTCCAAAACTCCGAAACTCCGAAACTCCGAAACTCCGAAACTCCAAAACTCCAAAACTCCGAAACTCCGAAACTCCGAAACTCCGAAACTCCGAAACTCCAAAACTCCCAAACTCCAAAACTCCGAAACTCCAAAACTCCGAAACTCCAAAACTCCGAAACTCCAAAACTCCAAAACTCCGAAACTCCAAAACTCCGAAACTCCAAAACTCCAAAACTCCAAAACTCCGAAACTCCAAAACTCCGAAACTCCGAAACTCGGAAACTCCAAAACTCCAAAACTCCGAAACTCCAAAACTCCAAAACTCCGAAACTCCAAAACTCCGAAACTCCGAAACTCCGAAACTCCAAAACTCCAAAACTCCAAAACTCCGAAACTCCGAAACTCCAAAACTCCGAAACTCCGAAACTCCGAAACTCCAAAACTCCAAAACTCCGAAACTCCAAAACTCCGAAACTCCAAAACTCCAAAACTCCAAAACTCCGAAACTCCAAAACTCCGAAACTCCGAAACTCCAAAACTCCAAAACTCCAAAACTCCGAAACTCCAAAACTCCGAAACTCCGAAACTCCGAAACTCCGAAACTCCAAAACTCCGAAACTCCAAAACTCCAAAACTCCAAAACTCCAATACTCCAAAACTACAAAACTACAAAACTCCAAAACTCCGAAACTCCAAAACTCCGAAACTCCAAAACTCCGAATCTCCAAAACTCCAAAACTCGAAAACTCCGAAACTCCAAAACTCCAAAACTCCAATACTCCAAAACTCCAAAACTCCGAAACTCCAAAACTCCGAAACTCCAAAACTCCGAATCTCCAAAACTCCAAAACTCCAAAACTCCGAAACTCCGAAACTCCAAAACTCCAAAACTCCAATACTCCAAAACTCCAAAACTCCGAAACTCCAAAACTCCGAAACTCCAAAACTCCAATACTCCAAAACTCCGAAACTCCAAAACTCCGAAACTCCAAAACTCCAAAACTCCAATACTCCAAAACTCCAAAACTCGGAAACTCCAAAACTCCAAAACTCCGAAACTCCAAAACTCCGAAACTCCAAAACTCCGAATCTCCAAAACTCCAAAACTCCGAAACTCCAAAACTCCGAACTTCCAAAACTCCGAATCTCCAAAACTCGGAAACTCCAAAACTCCAAAACTCCAAAACTCCAAAACTCCGAAACTCCAAAACTCCAAAACTCCAAAACTCCAAAACTCCAAAACTCCAAAACTCCAAAACTCCGAAACTCCAAAACTCCGAAACTCCAAAAATCCGAAACTCCAAAACTCCGAAACTCCAAAACTCCGAACTTCCAAAACTCCGAAACTCCAAAACTCCAAATCTCCAAAACTCGGAAACTCCAAAACTCCAAAACTCCAAAACTCCGAAACTCCAAAACTCCAAAACTCCAAAACTCCAAAACTCCAAAACTCCAAAACTCCAAAACTCCAAAACTCCGAAACTCCAAAACTCCGAAACTCCGAAACTCCGAAACTCCAAAACTCCGAAACTCCGAAACTCCGAAACTCCGAAACTCCAAAACTCCAAAACTCCAAAACTCCAAAACTCCGAAACTCCAAAACTCCGAAACTCCGAAACTCCGAAACTCCGAAACTCCGAAACTCCAAAACTCCAAAACTCCAAAACTCCGAAACTCCAAAACTCCGAAACTCCAAAACTCCAAAACTCCGAAACTCCAAAACTCCAAAACTCCGAAACTCCAAAACTCCAAAACTCCGAAACTCCGAAACTCCAAAACTCCGAAACTCCGAAACTCCAAAACTCCGAAACTCCAAAACTCCAAAACTCCGAATCTCCAAAACTCCAAAACTCCGAAACTCCAAAACTCCGAACTTCCAAAACTCCGAATCTCCAAAACTCGGAAACTCCAAAACTCCAAAACTCCAAAACTCCAAAACTCCGAAACTCCAAAACTCCAAAACTCCAAAACTCCAAAACTCCAAAACTCCAAAACTCCAAAACTCCGAAACTCCAAAACTCCGAAACTCCAAAAATCCGAAACTCCAAAACTCCGAAACTCCAAAACTCCGAACTTCCAAAACTCCGAAACTCCAAAACTCCAAATCTCCAAAACTCGGAAACTCCAAAACTCCAAAACTCCAAAACTCCGAAACTCCAAAACTCCAAAACTCCAAAACTCCAAAACTCCAAAACTCCAAAACTCCGAAACTCCAAAACTCCGAAACTCCGAAACTCCGAAACTCCAAAACTCCGAAACTCCGAAACTCCGAAACTCCGAAACTCCAAAACTCCAAAACTCCAAAACTCCAAAACTCCGAAACTCCAAAACTCCGAAACTCCGAAACTCCGAAACTCCGAAACTCCGAAACTCCAAAACTCCAAAACTCCAAAACTCCGAAACTCCAAAACTCCGAAACTCCAAAACTCCAAAACTCCGAAACTCCAAAACTCCAAAACTCCGAAACTCCAAAACTCCAAAACTCCGAAACTCCGAAACTCCAAAACTCCGAAACTCCGAAACTCCAAAACTCCGAAACTCCAAAACTCCAAAACTCCAAAACTCCAATACTCCAAAACTCCAAAACTCCAAAACTCCGAAACTCCAAAACTCCAAAACTCCAAAACTCCGAAACTCCGAAACTCCAAAACTCCAAAACTCCAAAACTCCGAAACTCCAAAACTCCAAAACTCCAAAACTCCGAAACTCCAAAACTCCGAAACTCCGAAACTCCGAAACTCCAAAACTCCGAAACTCCGAAACTCCAAAACTCCAAAACTCCAATACTCCAAAACTCCAAAACTCCAAAACTCCGAAATTCCAAAACTCCAAAACTCCGAAACTCCGAAACTCCGAAACTCCGAAACTCCAAAACTCCGAAACTCCGAAACTCCGAAACTCCGAAACTCCAAAACTCCAAAACTCCGAAACTCCGAAACTCCGAAACTCCGAAACTCCAAAACTCCCAAACTCCAAAACTCCGAAACTCCAAAACTCCGAAACTCCAAAACTCCGAAACTCCAAAACTCCAAAATTCCGAAACTCCAAAACTCCGAAACTCCAAAACTCCAAAACTCCAAAACTCCGAAACTCCAAAACTCCGAAACTCCGAAACTCCAAAACTCCGAAACTCCGAAACTCGGAAACTCCAAAACTCCAAAACTCCAAAACTCCGAAACTCCAAAACTCCAAAACTCCGAAACTCCAAAACTCCGAAACTCCGAAACTCCGAAACTCCAAAACTCCAAAACTCCAAAACTCCAAAACTCCAAAACTCCGAAACTCCGAAACTCCAAAACTCCGAAACTCCGAAACTCCGAAACTCCAAAACTCCAAAACTCCGAAACTCCAAAACTCCGAAACTCCAAAACTCCAAAACTCCAAAACTCCGAAACTCCAAAACTCCGAAACTCCGAAACTCCAAAACTCCAAAACTCCAAAACTCCGAAACTCCAAAACTCCGAAACTCCGAAACTCCGAAACTCCGAAACTCCAAAACTCCGAAACTCCAAAACTCCAAAACTCCAAAACTCCAATACTCCAAAACTCCAAAACTCCAAAACTCCGAAACTCCAAAACTCCAAAACTCCAAAACTCCGAAACTCCGAAACTCCAAAACTCCAAAACTCCAAAACTCCGAAACTCCAAAACTCCAAAACTCCAAAACTCCGAAACTCCAAAACTCCGAAACTCCGAAACTCCGAAACTCCAAAACTCCAAAACTCCAAAACTGCAAAACTCCAAAACTCCGAAACTCCGAAACTCCAAAACTCCAAAACTCCGAAACTCCGAAACTCCAAAACTCCGAAACTCCGAAACTCCAAAACTCCAAAACTCCAATACTCCAAAACTCCAAAACTCCAACTCCGAAACCCCAAAACTCCAAAACTCCAAAACTCCGAAACTCCGAAACTCCAAAACTCCAAAACTCCGAAACTCCAAAACTCCAATACTCCAAAACTCCAAAACTCCAACTCCGAAACCCCAAAACTCCAAAACTCCAAAACTCCGAAACTCCGAAACTCCAAAACTCCAAAACTCCGAAACTCCAAAACTCCGAAACTCCGAAACTCCGAAACTCCAAAACTCCAAAACTCCGAAACTCCAAAACTCCAAAACTCCAATACTCCAAAACTCCAAAACTCCGAAACTCCAAAACTCCAAAACTCCGAAACTCCGAAACTCCGAAACTAAAAAACTCCGAAACTCCGAAACTCCGAAACTCCGAAACTCCGAAACTCCAAAACTCCAAAACTCCAAAACTCCAAAACTCCGAAACTCCAAAACTCCGAAACTCCGAAACTCCGAAACTCCAAAACTCCGAAACTCCGAAACTCCAAAACTCCGAAACTCCGAAACTCCGAAACTCCAAAACTCCAAAACTCCAAAACTCCGAAACTCCAAAACTCCGAAACTCCGAAACTCCAAAACTCCGAAACTCCGAAACTCCGAAACTCCAAAACTCCAAAACTCCGAAACTCCAAAACTCCGAAACTCCAAAACTCCAAAACTCCAAAACTCCGAAACTCCAAAACTCCGAAACTCCGAAACTCCAAAACTCCAAAACTCCAAAACTCCAAAACTCCGAAACTCCAAAACTCCGAAACTCCGAAACTCCGAAACTCCGAAACTCCAAAACTCCGAAACTCCAAAACTCCAAAACTCCAAAACTCCAATACTCCAAAACTCCAAAACTCCAAAACTCCGAAACTCCAAAACTCCAAAACTCCAAAACTCCGAAACTCCGAAACTCCGAAACTCCAAAACTCCGAAACTCCAAAACTCCTAAACTCCAAAACTCCGAAACTCCAAAACTCCGAAACTCCGAAACTCCGAAACTCCAAAACTCCAAAACTCCGAAACTCCGAAACTCCAAAACTCCAAAACTCCAAAACTCCAAAACTCCGAAACTCCGAAACTCCAAAACTCCGAAACTCCGAAACTCCGAAACTCCAAAACTCCAAAACTCCGAAACTCCAAAACTCCGAAACTCCAAAACTCCAAAACTCCAAAACTCCGAAACTCCAAAACTCCGAAACTCCGAAACTCCAAAACTCCAAAACTCCAAATCTCCGAAACTCCAAAACTCCGAAACTCCGAAACTCCGAAACTCCGAAACTCCAAAACTCCGAAACTCCAAAACTCCAAAACTCCAAAACTCCAATACTCCAAAACTCCAAAACTCCAAAACTCCGAAACTCCAAAACTCCAAAACTCCAAAACTCCGAAACTCCGAAACTCCAAAACTCCAAAACTCCGAAACTCCAAAACTCCAAAACTCCAAAACTCCGAAACTCCAAAACTCCGAAACTCCGAAACTCCGAAACTCCAAAACTCCAAAACTCCAAAACTGCAAAACTCCAAAACTCCGAAACTCCGAAACTCCAAAACTCCAAAACTCCGAAACTCCGAAACTCCAAAACTCCGAAACTCCAAAACTCCAAAACTCCAAAACTCCAATACTCCAAAACTCCAAAACTCCAACTCCGAAACCCCAAAACTCCAAAACTCCAAAACTCCGAAACTCCGAAACTCCAAAACTCCAAAACTCCAAAACTCCGAAACTCCAAAACTCCAATACTCCAAAACTCCAAAACTCCAACTCCGAAACCCCAAAACTCCAAAACTCCAAAACTCCGAAACTCGGAAACTCCAAAACTCCAAAACTCCGAAACTCCAAAACTCCGAAACTCCGAAACTCCGAAACTCCAAAACTCCAAAACTCCGAAACTCCAAAACTCCAAAACTCCAATACTCCAAAACTCCAAAACTCCGAAACTCCAAAACTCCAAAACTCCGAAACTCCGAAACTCCGAAACTAAAAAACTCCGAAACTCCGAAACTCCGAAACTCCGAAACTCCAAAACTCCAAAACTCCAAAACTCCGAAACTCCAAAACTCCGAAACTCCGAAACTCCGAAACTCCAAAACTCCGAAACTCCGAAACTCCAAAACTCCGAAACTCCGAAACTCCGAAACTCCAAAACTCCAAAACTCCAAAACTCCGAAACTCCAAAACTCCGAAACTCCGAAACTCCAAAACTCCGAAACTCCGAAACTCCAAAACTCCAAAACTCCGAAACTCCAAAACTCCGAAACTCCAAAACTCCAAAACTCCAAAACTCCGAAACTCCAAAACTCCGAAACTCCGAAACTCCAAAACTCCAAAACTCCAAAACTCCAAAACTCCGAAACTCCAAAACTCCGAAACTCCGAAACTCCGAAACTCCGAAACTCCAAAACTCCGAAACTCCAAAACTCCAAAACTCCAAAACTCCAATACTCCAAAACTCCAAAACTCCAAAACTCCGAAACTCCAAAACTCCAAAACTCCAAAACTCCGAAACTCCGAAACTCCAAAACTCCAAAACTCCGAAACTCCAAAACTCCTAAACTCCAAAACTCCGAAACTCCAAAACTCCGAAACTCCGAAACTCCGAAACTCCAAAACTCCAAAACTCCGAAACTCCGAAACTCCAAAACTCCAAAACTCCAAAACTGCAAAACTCCAAAACTCCGAAACTCCGAAACTCCAAAACTCCGAAACTCCAAAACTCGGAAACTCCAAAACTCCAAAACTCCAAAACTCCGAAACTCCAAAACTCCGAAACTCCAAAACTCCGAATCTCCAAAACTCCAAAACTCGAAAACTCCGAAACTCCAAAACTCCAAAACTCCAATACTCCAAAACTCCAAAACTCCGAAACTCCAAAACTCCGAAACTCCAAAACTCCGAATCTCCAAAACTCCAAAACTCCGAAACTCCGAAACTCCAAAACTCCAAAACTCCAATACTCCAAAACTCCAAAACTCCGATACTCCAAAACTCCGAAACTCCAAAACTCCAATACTCCAAAACTCCGAAACTCCAAAACTCCGAAACTCCAAAACTCCAAAACTCCAATACTCCAAAACTCCAAAACTCCAAAACACCGAAACTCCGAAGCTCCGAAACTCCAAAACTCCAAAACTCCATAACTCCGAAACTCCAAAACTCCGAAACTCCAAAACTCCAAAACTCCCAAACTCCGAAACTCCAAAACTCCAAAACTCCAAAACTCCGAAACTCCAAAACTCCGAAACTCCGAAACTCCGAAACTCCAAAACTCCAAAACTCCAAAACTGCAAAACTCCAAAACTCCGAAACTCCGAAACTCCAAAACTCCAAAACTCCGAAACTCCGAAACTCCAAAACTCCGAAACTCCAAAACTCCAAAACTCCAAAACTCCAATACTCCAAAACTCCAAAACTCCAACTCCGAAACCCCAAAACTCCAAAACTCCAAAACTCCGAAACTCCGAAACTCCAAAACTCCAAAACTCCGAAACTCCAAAACTCCAATACTCCAAAACTCCAAAACTCCAACTCCGAAACCCCAAAACTCCAAAACTCCAAAACTCCGAAACTCCGAAACTCCAAAACTCCAAAACTCCGAAACTCCAAAACTCCGAAACTCCGAAACTCCGAAACTCCAAAACTCCAAAACTCCGAAACTCCAAAACTCCAAAACTCCAATACTCCAAAACTCCAAAACTCCGAAACTCCAAAACTCCAAAACTCCGAAACTCCGAAACTCCGAAACTAAAAAACTCCGAAACTCCGAAACTCCGAAACTCCGAAACTCCGAAACTCCGAAACTCCAAAACTCCAAAACTCCAAAACTCCAAAACTCCGAAACTCCAAAACTCCGAAACTCCGAAACTCCGAAACTCCAAAACTCCGAAACTCCGAAACTCCAAAACTCCGAAACTCCGAAACTCCGAAACTCCAAAACTCCAAAACTCCAAAACTCCAAAACTCCGAAACTCCAAAACTCCGAAACTCCGAAACTCCAAAACTCCGAAACTCCGAAACTCCGAAACTCCAAAACTCCAAAACTCCGAAACTCCAAAACTCCGAAACTCCAAAACTCCAAAACTCCAAAACTCCGAAACTCCAAAACTCCGAAACTCCGAAACTCCAAAACTCCAAAACTCCAAAACTCCAAAACTCCGAAACTCCAAAACTCCGAAACTCCGAAACTCCGAAACTCCGAAACTCCAAAACTCCGAAACTCCAAAACTCCAAAACTCCAAAACTCCAATACTCCAAAACTCCAAAACTCCAAAACTCCGAAACTCCAAAACTCCAAAACTCCAAAACTCCGAAACTCCGAAACTCCAAAACTCCAAAACTCCGAAACTCCAAAACTCCTAAACTCCAAAACTCCGAAACTCCAAAACTCCGAAACTCCGAAACTCCGAAACTCCAAAACTCCAAAACTCCGAAACTCCGAAACTCCAAAACTCCAAAACTCCAAAACTCCGAAACTCCGAAACTCCAAAACTCCGAAACTCCGAAACTCCGAAACTCCAAAACTCCAAAACTCCGAAACTCCAAAACTCCGAAACTCCAAAACTCCAAAACTCCAAAACTCCGAAACTCCAAAACTCCGAAACTCCGAAACTCCAAAACTCCAAAACTCCAAATCTCCGAAACTCCAAAACTCCGAAACTCCGAAACTCCGAAACTCCGAAACTCCAAAACTCCGAAACTCCAAAACTCCAAAACTCCAAAACTCCAATACTCCAAAACTCCAAAACTCCAAAACTCCGAAACTCCAAAACTCCAAAACTCCAAAACTCCGAAACTCCGAAACTCCAAAACTCCAAAACTCCGAAACTCCAAAACTCCAAAACTCCAAAACTCCGAAACTCCAAAACTCCGAAACTCCGAAACTCCGAAACTCCGAAACTCCAAAACTCCAAAACTCCAAAACTGCAAAACTCCAAAACTCCGAAACTCCGAAACTCCAAAACTCCAAAACTCCGAAACTCCGAAACTCCAAAACTCCGAAACTCCAAAACTCCAAAACTCCAAAACTCCAATACTCCAAAACTCCAAAACTCCAACTCCGAAACCCCAAAACTCCAAAACTCCAAAACTCCGAAACTCCGAAACTCCAAAACTCCAAAACTCCAAAACTCCGAAACTCCAAAACTCCAATACTCCAAAACTCCAAAACTCCAACTCCGAAACCCCAAAACTCCAAAACTCCAAAACTCCGAAACTCGGAAACTCCAAAACTCCAAAACTCCGAAACTCCAAAACTCCGAAACTCCGAAACTCCGAAACTCCAAAACTCCAAAACTCCGAAACTCCAAAACTCCAAAACTCCAATACTCCAAAACTCCAAAACTCCGAAACTCCAAAACTCCAAAACTCCGAAACTCCGAAACTCCGAAACTAAAAAACTCCGAAACTCCGAAACTCCGAAACTCCGAAACTCCGAAACTCCGAAACTCCAAAACTCCAAAACTCCAAAACTCCAAAACTCCGAAACTCCAAAACTCCGAAACTCCGAAACTCCGAAACTCCAAAACTCCGAAACTCCGAAACTCCAAAACTCCGAAACTCCGAAACTCCGAAACTCCAAAACTCCAAAACTCCAAAACTCCGAAACTCCAAAACTCCGAAACTCCGAAACTCCAAAACTCCGAAACTCCGAAACTCCAAAACTCCAAAACTCCGAAACTCCAAAACTCCGAAACTCCAAAACTCCAAAACTCCAAAACTCCGAAACTCCAAAACTCCGAAACTCCGAAACTCCAAAACTCCAAAACTCCAAAACTCCAAAACTCCGAAACTCCAAAACTCCGAAACTCCGAAACTCCGAAACTCCAAAACTCCAAAACTCCAAAACTCCAAAACTCCGAAACTCCAAAACTCCGAAACTCCGAAACTCCGAAACTCCGAAACTCCAAAACTCCGAAACTCCAAAACTCCGAAACTCCAAAACTCCAAAACTCCGAAACTACAAAACTCCGAAACTCCAAAACTCCAAAACTCCGAAACTCCAAAACTCCGAAACTCCAAAACTCCAAAACTCCAAAACTCCAAAACTCCGAAACTCCAAAACTCCGAAACTCCGAAACTCCAAAACTCCAAAACTCCAAAACTCCAAAACTCCAAAACTCCAATACTCCAAAACTCCAAAACTCCAACTCCGAAACTCCAAAACTCCAAAACTCCAAAACTCCGAAACTCCGAAACTCCAAAACTCCAAAACTCCAAAACTCCGAAACTCCGAAACTCCAAAACTCCAAAACTCCAAAACTCCGAAACTCCAAAACTCCGAAACTCCGAAACTCCGAAACTCCGAAACTCCGAAACTCCAAAACTCCAAAACTCCAAAACTCCGAAACTCCAAAACTCCGAAACTCCGAAACTCCAAAACTCCAAAACTCCGAAACTCCAAAACTCCAAAACTCCAAAACTCCGAAACTCCAAAACTCCGAAACTCCAAAACTCCAAAACTCCGAAACTCCGAAACTCCAAAACTCCGAAACTCCGAAACTCCAAAACTCCGAAACTCCAAAACTCCAAAACTCCAAAACTCCAAAACTCCGAAACTCCAAAACTCCGAAACTCCGAAACTCCGAAACTCCAAAACTCCGAAACTCCGAAACTCCGAAACTCCAAAACTCCGAAACTCCGAAACTCCGAAACTCCAAAACTCCAAAACTCCAAAACTCCGAAACTCCAAAACTCCGAAACTCCGAAACTCCAAAACTCCGAAACTCCGAAACTCCGAAACTCCAAAACTCCAAAACTCCGAAACTCCAAAACTCCGAAACTCCAAAACTCCAAAACTCCAAAACTCCGAAACTCCAAAACTCCGAAACTCCGAAACTCCAAAACACCAAAACTCCAAAACTCCAAAACTCCGAAACTCCAAAACTCCGAAACTCCGAAACTCCGAAACTCCGAAACTCCAAAACTCCGAAACTCCAAAACTCCAAAACTCCAAAACTCCAATACTCCAAAACTCCAAAACTCCAAAACTCCGAAACTCCAAAACTCCAAAACTCCAAAACTCCGAAACTCCGAAACTCCAAAACTCCAAAACTCCGAAACTCCAAAACTCCTAAACTCCAAAACTCCGAAACTCCAAAACTCCGAAACTCCGAAACTCCGAAACTCCAAAACTCCAAAACTCCGAAACTCCGAAACTCCAAAACTCCAAAACTCCAAAACTGCAAAACTCCAAAACTCCGAAACTCCGAAACTCCAAAACTCCGAAACTCCAAAACTCGGAAACTCCAAAACTCCAAAACTCCAAAACTCCGAAACTCCAAAACTCCGAAACTCCAAAACTCCGAATCTCCAAAACTCCAAAACTCGAAAACTCCGAAACTCCAAAACTCCAAAACTCCAATACTCCAAAACTCCAAAACTCCGAAACTCCAAAACTCCGAAACTCCAAAACTCCGAATCTCCAAAACTCCAAAACTCCGAAACTCCGAAACTCCAAAACTCCAAAACTCCAATACTCCAAAACTCCAAAACTCCGATACTCCAAAACTCCGAAACTCCAAAACTCCAATACTCCAAAACTCCGAAACTCCAAAACTCCGAAACTCCAAAACTCCAAAACTCCAATACTCCAAAACTCCAAAACTCCAAAACACCGAAACTCCGAAACTCCGAAACTCCAAAACTCCAAAACTCCATAACTCCGAAACTCCAAAACTCCGAAACTCCAAAACTCCAAAACTCCCAAACTCCGAAACTCCAAAACTCCAATACTCCAAAACTCCGAAACTCCAAAACTCCAAAACTCCAATACTCCAAAACTCCGAAACTCCGAAACTCCAAAACTCCAAAACTCCAAAACTGCAAAACTCCAAAACTCCGAAACTCCGAAACTCCAAAACTCCGAAACTCCAAAACTCGGAAACTCCAAAACTCCAAAACTCCAAAACTCCAAAACTCCGAAACTCCAAAACTCCGAAACTCCAAAACTCCGAATCTCCAAAACTCCAAAACTCCGAAACTCCAAAACTCCGAACTTCCAAAACTCCGAAACTCCAAAACTCCGAATCTCCAAAACTCGGAAACTCCAAAACTCCAAAACTCCAAAACTCCAAAACTCCAAAACTCCGAAACTCCAAAACTCCAAAACTCCAAAACTCCAAAACTCCAGAACTCCAAAACTCCAAAACTCCAAAACTCCAAAACTCCAAAACTCCGAAACTCCAAAACTCCGAAACTCCGAAACTCCGAAACTCGAAAACTCCGAAACTCCGAAACTCCGAAACTCCAAAACTCCAAAACTCCAAAACTCCGAAACTCCAAAACTCCGAAACTCCGAAACTCCGAAACTCCGAAACTCCGAAACTCCGAAACTCCGAAACTCCAAAACTCCAAAACTCCGAAACTACAAAACTCCGAAACTCCAAAACTCCAAAACTCCGAAACTCCAAAACTCCGAAACTCCAAAACTCCAAAACTCCAAAACTCCAAAACTCCGAAACTCCAAAACTCCGAAACTCCGAAACTCCAAAACTCCAAAACTCCAAAACTCCAAAACTCCAAAACTCCAATACTCCAAAACTCCAAAACTCCAACTCCGAAACTCCAAAACTCCAAAACTCCAAAACTCCGAAACTCCGAAACTCCAAAACTCCAAAACTCCGAAACTCCAAAACTCCAAAACTCCAAAACTCCGAAACTCCAAAACTCCGAAACTCCGAAACTCCGAAACTCCAAAACTCCAAAACTCCGAAACTCCGAAACTCCGAAACTCCAAAACTCCAAAACTCCGAAACTCCAAAACTCCGAAACTCCAAAACTCCAAAACTCCAAAACTCCGAAACTCCAAAACTCCGAAACTCCGAAACTCCAAAACTCCAAAACTCCAAAACTCCGAAACTCCAAAACTCCGAAACTCCGAAACTCCGAAACTCCGAAACTCCAAAACTCCGAAACTCCAAAACTCCAAAACTCCAAAACTCCAATACTCCAAAACTCCAAAACTCCGAAACTCCAAAACTCCAAAACTCCAAAACTCCGAAACTCCGAAACTCCAAAACTCCAAAACTCCAAAACTCCGAAACTCCAAAACTCCAAAACTCCAAAACTCCGAAACTCCAAAACTCCGAAACTCCGAAACTCCGAAACTCCGAAACTCCGAAACTCCAAAACTCCAAAACTCCAAAACTCCGAAACTCCAAAACTCCGAAACTCCGAAACTCCAAAACTCCGAAACTCCGAAACTCCGAAACTCCAAAACTCCAAAACTCCGAAACTCCAAAACTCCGAAACTCCAAAACTCCAAAACTCCAAAACTCCGAAACTCCAAAACTCCGAAACTCCGAAACTCCAAAACTCCAAAACTCCAAAACTCCGAAACTCCAAAACTCCGAAACTCCGAAACTCCGAAACTCCGAAACTCCAAAACTCCGAAACTCCAAAACTCCAAAACTCCAAAACTCCAATACTCCAAAACTCCAAAACTCCAAAACTCCGAAACTCCAAAACTCCAAAACTCCAAAACTCCGAAACTCCGAAACTCCAAAACTCCAAAACTCCGAAACTCCAAAACTCCTAAACTCCAAAACTCCGAAACTCCAAAACTCCGAAACTCCGAAACTCCGAAACTCCAAAACTCCAAAACTCCGAAACTCCGAAACTCCAAAACTCCAAAACTCCAAAACTGCAAAACTCCAAAACTCCGAAACTCCGAAACTCCAAAACTCCGAAACTCCAAAACTCGGAAACTCCAAAACTCCAAAACTCCAAAACTCCGAAACTCCAAAACTCCGAAACTCCAAAACTCCGAATCTCCAAAACTCCAAAACTCGAAAACTCCGAAACTCCAAAACTCCAAAACTCCAATACTCCAAAACTCCAAAACTCCGAAACTCCAAAACTCCGAAACTCCAAAACTCCGAATCTCCAAAACTCCAAAACTCCGAAACTCCGAAACTCCAAAACTCCAAAACTCCAATACTCCAAAACTCCAAAACTCCGATACTCCAAAACTCCGAAACTCCAAAACTCCAATACTCCAAAACTCCGAAACTCCAAAACTCCGAAACTCCAAAACTCCAAAACTCCAATACTCCAAAACTCCAAAACTCCAAAACACCGAAACTCCGAAACTCCGAAACTCCAAAACTCCAAAACTCCAAAACTCCGAAACTCCAAAACTCCGAAACTCCAAAACTCCAAAACTCCCAAACTCCGAAACTCCAAAACTCCAATACTCCAAAACTCCGAAACTCCAAAACTCCAAAACTCCAATACTCCAAAACTCCGAAACTCCGAAACTCCAAAACTCCAAAACTCCAAAACTGCAAAACTCCAAAACTCCGAAACTCCGAAACTCCAAAACTCCGAAACTCCAAAACTCGGAAACTCCAAAGCTCCAAAACTCCAAAACTCCAAAACTCCGAAACTCCAAAACTCCGAAACTCCAAAACTCCGAATCTCCAAAACTCCAAAACTCCGAAACTCCAAAACTCCGAACTTCCAAAACTCCGAAACTCCAAAACTCCGAATCTCCAAAACTCGGAAACTCCAAAACTCCAAAATTCCAAAACTCCAAAACTCCGAAACTCCAAAACTCCAAAACTCCAAAACTCCAGAACTCCAAAACTCCAAAACTCCAAAACTCCAAAACTCCAAAACTCCGAAACTCCAAAACTCCGAAACTCCGAAACTCCGAAACTCGAAAACTCCGAAACTCCGAAACTCCGAAACTCCAAAACTCCAAAACTCCAAAACTCCGAAACTCCAAAACTCCGAAACTCCGAAACTCCGAAACTCCGAAACTCCGAAACTCCAAAACTCCAAAACTCCGAAACTACAAAACTCCGAAACTACAAAACTCCAAAACTCCGAAACTCCAAAACTCCGAAACTCCAAAACTCCAAAACTCCAAAACTCCAAAACTCCGAAACTCCAAAACTCCGAAACTCCGAAACTCCAAAACTCCAAAACTCCAAAACTCCAAAACTCCAATACTCCAAAACTCCAAAACTCCAACTCCGAAACTCCAAAACTCCAAAACTCCAAAACTCCGAAACTCCGAAACTCCAAAACTCCAAAACTCCAAAACTCCGAAACTCCAAAACTCCAAAACTCCAAAACTCCGAAACTCCAAAACTCCGAAACTCCGAAACTCCGAAACTCCAAAACTCCAAAACTCCGAAACTCCGAATCTCCAAAACTCCAAAACTCCAATACTCCAAAACTCCAAAACTCCAAAACTCCGAAACTCCAAAACTCCAAAACTCCGAAACTCCGAAACTCCGAAACTCCGAAACTCCAAAACTCCGAAACTCCGAAACTCCGAAACTCCAAAACTCCAAAACTCCAAAACTCCGAAACTCCAAAACTCCGAAACTCCGAAACTCCGAAACTCCAAAACTCCGAAACTCTGAAACTCCGAAACTCCAAAACTCCGAAACTCCGAAACTCCGAAACTCCGAAACTCCAAAACTCCGAAACTCCAAAACTCCAAAACTCCAAAACTCCAATACTCCAAAACTCCAAAACTCCAAAACTCCGAAACTCCAAAACTCCAAAACTCCAAAACTCCGAAACTCCGAAACTCCAAAACTCCAAAACTCCAAAACTCCGAAACTCCAAAACTCCAAAACTCCAAAACTCCGAAACTCCAAAACTCCGAAACTCCGAAACTCCGAAACTCCAAAACTCCAAAACTCCAAAACTGCAAAACTCCAAAACTCCGAAACTCCGAAACTCCAAAACTCCAAAACTCCGAAACTCCGAAACTCCAAAACTCCGAAACTCCAAAACTCCAAAACTCCAATACTCCAAAACTCCAAAACTCCAACTCCGAAACCCCAAAACTCCAAAACTCCAAAACTCCGAAACTCCGAAACTCCAAAACTCCAAAACTCCGAAACTCCAAAACTCCAATACTCCAAAACTCCAAAACTCCAACTCCGAAACCCCAAAACTCCAAAACTCCAAAACTCCGAAACTCCGAAACTCCAAAACTCCAAAACTCCGAAACTCCAAAACTCCGAAACTCCGAAACTCCGAAACTCCAAAACTCCAAAACTCCGAAACTCCAAAACTCCAAAACTCCAATACTCCAAAACTCCAAAACTCCAAAACTCCGAAACTCCAAAACTCCAAAACTCCGAAACTCCGAAACTCCGAAACTAAAAAACTCCGAAACTCCGAAACTCCGAAACTCCGAAACTCCGAAACTCCAAAACTCCAAAACTCCAAAACTCCAAAACTCCGAAACTCCAAAACTCCGAATCTCCAAAACTCGGAAACTCCAAAACTCCAAAACTCCAAAACTCCAAAACTCCAAAACTCCGAAACTCCAAAACTCCAAAACTCCAAAACTCCAAAACTCCAGAACTCCAAAACTCCAAAACTCCAAAACTCCAAAACTCCAAAACTCCGAAACTCCAAAACTCCGAAACTCCGAAACTCCGAAACTCGAAAACTCCAATACTCCAAAACTCCGAAACTCCAAAACTCCGAAACTCCAAAACTCCAAAACTCCAATACTCCGAAACTCCAAAACTCCGAAACTCCGAAACTCCAAAACTCCAAAACTCCAAATCTCCGAAACTCCAAAACTCCGAAACTCCGAAACTCCGAAACTCCGAAACTCCAAAACTCCAAAACTCCAAAACTCCGAAACTCCAAAACTCCGAAACTCCGAAACTCCGAAACTCCAAAACTCCAAAACTCCAAAACTGCAAAACTCCAAAACTCCGAAACTCCGAAACTCCAAAACTCCAAAACTCCGAAACTCCGAAACTCCAAAACTCCGAAACTCCAAAACTCCAAAACTCCAAAACTCCAATACTCCAAAACTCCAAAACTCCAACTCCGAAACCCCAAAACTCCAAAACTCCAAAACTCCGAAACTCCGAAACTCCAAAACTCCAAAACTCCAAAACTCCGAAACTCCAAAACTCCAATACTCCAAAACTCCAAAACTCCAACTCCGAAACCCCAAAACTCCAAAACTCCAAAACTCCGAAACTCCGAAACTCCAAAACTCCAAAACTCCGAAACTCCAAAACTCCGAAACTCCGAAACTCCGAAACTCCAAAACTCCAAAACTCCGAAACTCCAAAACTCCAAAACTCCAATACTCCAAAACTCCAAAACTCCGAAACTCCAAAACTCCAAAACTCCGAAACTCCGAAACTCCGAAACTAAAAAACTCCGAAACTCCGAAACTCCGAAACTCCGAAACTCCGAAACTCCAAAACTCCAAAACTCCAAAACTCCGAAACTCCAAAACTCCGAAACTCCGAAACTCCGAAACTCCAAAACTCCGAAACTCCGAAACTCCAAAACTCCGAAACTCCGAAACTCCGAAACTCCAAAACTCCAAAACTCCAAAACTCCGAAACTCCAAAACTCCGAAACTCCGAAACTCCAAAACTCCGAAACTCCGAAACTCCGAAACTCCAAAACTCCAAAACTCCGAAACTCCAAAACTCCGAAACTCCAAAACTCCAAAACTCCAAAACTCCGAAACTCCAAAACTCCGAAACTCCGAAACTCCAAAACTCCAAAACTCCAAAACTCCAAAACTCCGATACTCCGAAACTCCGAAACTCCGAAACTCCAAAACTCCGAAACTCCAAAACTCCAAAACTCCAAAACTCCAATACTCCAAAACTCCAAAACTCCAAAACTCCGAAACTCCAAAACTCCAAAACTCCAAAACTCCGAAACTCCGAAACTCCAAAACTCCAAAACTCCGAAACTCCAAAACTCCTAAACTCCAAAACTCCGAAACTCCAAAACTCCGAAACTCCGAAACTCCGAAACTCCAAAACTCCAAAACTCCGAAACTCCGAAACTCCAAAACTCCAAAACTCCAAAACTGCAAAACTCCAAAACTCCGAAACTCCGAAACTCCAAAACTCCGAAACTCCAAAACTCGGAAACTCCAAAACTCCAAAACTCCAAAACTCCGAAACTCCAAAACTCCGAAACTCCAAAACTCCGAATCTCCAAAACTCCAAAACTCGAAAACTCCGAAACTCCAAAACTCCAAAACTCCAATACTCCAAAACTCCAAAACTCCGAAACTCCAAAACTCCGAAACTCCAAAACTCCGAATCTCCAAAACTCCAAAACTCCGAAACTCCGAAACTCCAAAACTCCAAAACTCCAATACTCCAAAACTCCAAAACTCCGATACTCCAAAACTCCGAAACTCCAAAACTCCAATACTCCAAAACTCCGAAACTCCAAAACTCCGAAACACCGAAACTCCGAAACTCCGAAACTCCAAAACTCCAAAACTCCATAACTCCGAAACTCCAAAACTCCGAAACTCCAAAACTCCAAAACTCCCAAACTCCGAAACTCCAAAACTCCAATACTCCAAAACTCCGAAACTCCAAAACTCCAAAACTCCAATACTCCAAAACTCCGAAACTCCGAAACTCCAAAACTCCAAAACTCCAAAACTGCAAAACTCCAAAACTCCGAAACTCCGAAACTCCAAAACTCCGAAACTCCAAAACTCGGAAACTCCAAAACTCCAAAACTCCAAAACTCCAAAACTCCGAAACTCCAAAACTCCGAAACTCCAAAACTCCGAATCTCCAAAACTCCAAAACTCCGAAACTCCAAAACTCCGAACTTCCAAAACTCCGAAACTCCAAAACTCCGAATCTCCAAAACTCGGAAACTCCAAAACTCCAAAACTCCAAAACTCCAAAACTCCAAAACTCCGAAACTCCAAAACTCCAAAACTCCAAAACTCCAAAACTCCAGAACTCCAAAACTCCAAAACTCCAAAACTCCAAAACTCCAAAACTCCGAAACTCCAAAACTCCGAAACTCCGAAACTCCGAAACTCGAAAACTCCGAAACTCCGAAACTCCGAAACTCCAAAACTCCAAAACTC
Source organism: Amblyomma mixtum (assembly GCF_055824585.1). Lineage (NCBI taxonomy): Eukaryota > Metazoa > Arthropoda > Arachnida > Ixodida > Ixodidae > Amblyomma > Amblyomma mixtum. The sequence continues at coordinate 104,772,189 of NC_143021.1, read as the reverse complement.
CAAAACTCCGAAACTCCAAAACTCCGAAACTCCGAAACTCCGAAACTCCGAAACTCCGAAACTCCGAAACTCCAAAACTCCAAAACTCCGAAACTACAAAACTCCGAAACTCCAAAACTCCAAAACTCCGAAACTCCAAAACTCCGAAACTCCAAAACTCCAAAACTCCAAAACTCCAAAACTCCGAAACTCCAAAACTCCGAAACTCCGAAACTCCAAAACTCCAAAACTCCAAAACTCCAAAACTCCAATACTCCAAAACTCCAAAACTCCAACTCCGAAACTCCAAAACTCCAAAACTCCAAAACTCCGAAACTCCGAAACTCCAAAACTCCAAAACTCCAAAACTCCAAAACTCCGAAACTCCAAAACTCCGAAACTCCGAAACTCCGAAACTCCAAAACTCCGAAACTCCGAAACTCCAAAACTCCGAAACTCCGAAACTCCGAAACTCCAAAACTCCAAAACTCCAAAACTCCGAAACTCCAAAACTCCGAAACTCCGAAACTCCAAAACTCCGAAACTCCGAAACTCCGAAACTCCAAAACTCCAAAACTCCGAAACTCCAAAACTCCGAAACTCCAAAACTCCAAAACTCCAAAACTCCGAAACTCCAAAACTCCGAAACTCCGAAACTCCAAAACTCCAAAACTCCAAAACTCCAAAACTCCGATACTCCGAAACTCCGAAACTCCGAAACTCCAAAACTCCGAAACTCCAAAACTCCAAAACTCCAAAACTCCAATACTCCAAAACTCCAAAACTCCAAAACTCCGAAACTCCAAAACTCCAAAACTCCAAAACTCCGAAACTCCGAAACTCCAAAACTCCAAAACTCCGAAACTCCAAAACTCCTAAACTCCAAAACTCCGAAACTCCAAAACTCCGAAACTCCGAAACTCCGAAACTCCAAAACTCCAAAACTCCGAAACTCCGAAACTCCAAAACTCCAAAACTCCAAAACTGCAAAACTCCAAAACTCCGAAACTCCGAAACTCCAAAACTCCGAAACTCCAAAACTCCGAAACTCCAAAACTCCGAAACTCCGAAACTCCGAAACTCCGAAACTCCAAAACTCCGAAACTCCAAAACTCCAAAACTCCAAAACTCCAATACTCCAAAACTCCAAAACTCCAAAACTCCGAAACTCCAAAACTCCAAAACTCCAAAACTCCGAAACTCCAAAACTCCAAAACTCCAAAACTCCAAAACTCCGAAACTCCAAAACTCCAAAACTCCAAAACTCCGAAACTCCAAAACTCCGAAACTCCGAAACTCCGAAACTCCAAAACTCCAAAACTCCAAAACTGCAAAACTCCAAAACTCCGAAACTCCGAAACTCCAAAACTCCAAAACTCCGAAACTCCGAAACTCCAAAACTCCGAAACTCCAAAACTCCAAAACTCCAAAACTCCAATACTCCAAAACTCCAAAACTCCAACTCCGAAACCCCAAAACTCCAAAACTCCAAAACTCCGAAACTCCGAAACTCCAAAACTCCAAAACTCCGAAACTCCAAAACTCCAATACTCCAAAACTCCAAAACTCCAACTCCGAAACCCCAAAACTCCAAAACTCCAAAACTCCGAAACTCCGAAACTCCAAAACTCCAAAACTCCGAAACTCCAAAACTCCGAAACTCCGAAACTCCGAAACTCCAAAACTCCAAAACTCCGAAACTCCAAAACTCCAAAACTCCAATACTCCAAAACTCCAAAACTCCAAAACTCCGAAACTCCAAAACTCCAAAACTCCGAAACTCCGAAACTCCGAAACTAAAAAACTCCGAAACTCCGAAACTCCGAAACTCCGAAACTCCAAAACTCCAAAACTCCAAAACTCCAAAACTCCGAAACTCCAAAACTCCGAAACTCCGAAACTCCGAAACTCCAAAACTCCGAAACTCCGAAACTCCAAAACTCCGAAACTCCGAAACTCCAAAACTCCAAAACTCCAAAACTCCGAAACTCCAAAACTCCGAAACTCCGAAACTCCAAAACTCCGAAACTCCGAAACTCCGAAACTCCAAAACTCCAAAACTCCGAAACTCCAAAACTCCGAAACTCCAAAACTCCAAAACTCCAAAACTCCAAAACTCCGAAACTCCAAAACTCCGAAACTCCGAAACTCCAAAACTCCAAAACTCCAAAACTCCAAAACTCCGAAACTCCAAAACTCCGAAACTCCGAAACTCCGAAACTCCAAAACTCCGAAACTCCAAAACTCCAAAACTCCAAAACTCCAATACTCCAAAACTCCAAAACTCCAAAACTCCGAAACTCCAAAACTCCAAAACTCCAAAACTCCGAAACTCCAAAACTCCTAAACTCCAAAACTCCGAAACTCCAAAACTCCGAAACTCCGAAACTCCGAAACTCCAAAACTCCAAAACTCCGAAACTCCGAAATTCCAAAACTCCAAAACTCCAAAACTGCAAAACTCCAAAACTCCGAAACTCCGAAACTCCAAAACTCCGAAACTCCAAAACTCGGAAACTCCAAAACTCCAAAACTCCAAAACTCCGAAACTCCAAAACTCCGAAACTCCAAAACTCCGAATCTCCAAAACTCCAAAACTCGAAAACTCCGAAACTCCAAAACTCCAAAACTCCAATACTCCAAAACTCCAAAACTCCGAAACTCCAAAACTCCGAAACTCCAAAACTCCGAATCTCCAAAACTCCAAAACTCCGAAACTCCGAAACTCCAAAACTCAAAAACTCCAATACTCCAAAACTCCGAAACTCCAAAACTCCGAAACTCCAAAACTCCAATACTCCAAAACTCCGAAACTCCAAAACTCCGAAACTCCAAAACTCCAAAACTCCAATACTCCAAAACTCCAAAACTCCAAAACACCGAAACTCCGAAACTCCGAAACTCCAAAACTCCAAAACTCCAAAACTCCGAAACTCCAAAACTCCGAAACTCCCAAACTCCAAAACTCCCAAACTCCGAAACTCCAAAACTCCAATACTCCAAAACTCCGAAACTCCAAAACTCCAAAACTCCAATACTCCAAAACTCCGAAACTCCGAAACTCCAAAACTCCAAAACTCCAAAACTGCAAAACTCCAAAACTCCGAAACTCCGAAACTCCAAAACTCCGAAACTCCAAAACTCGGAAACTCCAAAACTCCAAAACTCCAAAACTCCAAAACTCGGAAACTCCAAAACTCCGAAACTCCAAAACTCCGAATCTCCAAAACTCCAAAACTCCGAAACTCCAAAACTCCGAACTTCCAAAACTCCGAAACTCCAAAACTCCGAATCTCCAAAACTCGAAAACTCCAAAACTCCAAAACTCCAAAACTCCAAAACTCCAAAACTCCAAAACTCCGAAACTCCAAAACTCCAAAACTCCAAAACTCCAGAACTCCAAAACTCCAAAACTCCAAAACTCCAAAACTCCAAAACTCCGAAACTCCAAAACTCCGAAACTCCGAAACTCCGAAACTCCGAAACTCGAAAACTCCGAAACTCCGAAACTCCGAAACTCCAAAACTCCAAAACTCCAAAACTCCGAAACTCCAAAACTCCGAAACTCCGAAACTCCGAAACTCCGAAACTCCGAAACTCCGAAACTCCGAAACTCCAAAACTCCAAAACTCCGAAACTACAAAACTCCGAAACTCCAAAACTCCAAAACTCCGAAACTCCAAAACTCCGAAACTCCAAAACTCCAAAACTCCAAAACTCCAAAACTCCGAAACTCCAAAACTCCGAAACTCCGAAACTCCAAAACTCCAAAACTCCAAAACTCCAAAACTCCAAATCTCCAATACTCCAAAACTCCAAAACTCCAACTCCGAAACTCCAAAACTCCAAAACTCCAAAACTCCGAAACTCCGAAACTCCAAAACTCCAAAACTCCAAAACTCCGAAACTCCAAAACTCCAAAACTCCAAAACTCCGAAACTCCAAAACTCCGAAACTCCGAAACTCCGAAACTCCAAAACTCCAAAACTCCGAAACTCCGAAACTCCAAAACTCCAAAACTCCAATACTCCAAAACTCCAAAACTCCAAAACTCCGAAACTCCAAAACTCCAAAACTCCGAAACTCCGAAACTCCGAAACTCCGAAACTCCAAAACTCCGAAACTCCGAAACTCCGAAACTCCAAAACTCCAAAACTCCAAAACTCCAAAACTCCGAAACTCCAAAACTCCGAAACTCCGAAACTCCGAAACTCCAAAACTCCGAAACTCTGAAACTCCGAAACTCCAAAACTCCGAAACTCCGAAACTCCGAAACTCCAAAACTCCAAAACTCCAAAACTCCAAAACTCCGAAACTCCAAAACTCCAAAACTCCAAAACTCCAAAACTCCGAAACTCCAAAACTCCAAAACTCCAAAACTCCAAAACTCCGAAACTCCAAAACTCCAAAACTCCGAAACTCCAAAACTCCAAAACTCCAAAACTCCAAAACTGCGAAACTCCAAAACTCCGAAACTCCAAAACTCCAAAACTTCAAAACTCCAAAACTCCGAAACTCCAAAACTCCAAAACTCCAAAACTCCAAAACTCCAAAACTCCGAAACTCCAAAACTCCAAAACTCCAAAACTGCGAAACTCCAAAACTCCGAAACTCCAAAACTCCAAAACTCCGAAACTCCAAAACTCCGAAACTCCGAAACTCCCAAACTCCGAAACTCCGAAACTCCGAAACTCCGAAACCCCGAAACTCCAAAACTCCAAAACTCCAAAACTCCGAAACTCCAAAACTCCGAAACTCCGAAACTCCAAAACTCCAAAACTCCAAAACTCCAAAACTCCAAAACTCCGAAACTCCAAAGCTCCAAAACTCCAAAACTCCGAAACTCCAAAACTCCGAAACTCCAAAACTCCAAAACTCCAAAACTCCGAAACTCCAAAACTCCAAAACTCCAAAACTCCAAAACTCCGAAACTCCGAAACTCCAAAACTCCAAAACTCCAATACTCCAAAACTCCGAAACTCCAAAACTCCAAAACTCCAAAACTCCAAAACTCCGAAACTGCGAAACTCCGAAACTCCGAAACTCCAAAACTCCAAAACTCCGAAACTCCGAAACTGCAAAACTGCAAAACTCCAAAACTCCGAAACTCCAAAACTCCGAAACTCCAAAACTCCAAAACTCCAAAACTCCGAAACTCCAAAACTCCAAAACTCCAAAACTCCAAAACTCCGAAACTCCAAAACTCCGAAACTCCGAAACTCGGAAACTCCAAAACTCCAAAACTCCAAAACTCCAAAACTCCGAAACTCCAAAACTCCAAAACTCCAAAACTCCGAAACTCCAAAACTCCAAAACTCCAAAACTCCAAAACTCCAAAACTCCAAAACTCCAAAACTCCGAAACTCCAAAACTCCGAAACTCCAAAACTCCGAAACTCCAAAACTCCGAATCTCCAAAACTCGGAAACTCCAAAACTCCAAAACTCCAAAACTCCAAAGCTCCAAAACTCCAAAACTCCAAAACTCCAAAACTCCAAAACTCCAAAACTCCAAAACTACAAAACTCCGAAACTCCAAAACTCCGGAACTCCAACACTCCGAAACTCCAAAACTCCGAAACTCCAAAACTCCGAATCTCCAAAACTCCAAAACTCCAAAACTCCGAAACTCCGAAACTCCAAAACTCCAAAACTCCAATACTCCAAAACTCCAAAACTCCGAAACTCCAAAACTCCGAAACTCCAAAACTCCAATACTCCAAAACTCCGAAACTCCAAAACTCCGAAACTCCAAAACTCCAAAACTCCAATACTCCAAAACTCCAAAACTCCAAAACACCGAAACTCCGAAACTCCGAAACTCCAAAACTCCAAAACTCCAAGACTCCAAAACTCCGAAACTCCGAAATTCCAAAACTCCAAAACTCCAAGACTCCAAAACTCCGAAACTCAAAAACTCCGAAACTCCAAAACTCCAAAACTCCGAAACTCCAAAACTCCAATACTCCAAAACTCCAAAACTCCAACTCCGAAACCCCAAAACTCCAAAACTCCAAAACTCCGAAACTCCGAAACTCCAAAACTCCAAAACTCCGAAACTCCAAAACTCCGAAACTCCGAAACTCCGAAACTCCAAAACTCCAAAACTCCGAAACTCCAAAACTCCAAAACTCCAATACTCCAAAACTCCAAAACTCCAAAACTCCGAAACTCCAAAACTCCAAAACTCCGAAACTCCGAAACTCCGAAACTAAAAAACTCCGAAACTCCGAAACTCCGAAACTCCGAAACTCCAAAACTCCAAAACTCCAAAACTCCAAAACTCCGAAACTCCAAAACTCCGAAACTCCGAAACTCCGAAACTCCAAAACTCCGAAACTCCGAAACTCCGAAACTCCAAAACTCCGAAACTCCGAAACTCCAAAACTCCAAAACTCCAAAACTCCGAAACTCCAAAACTCCGAAACTCCGAAACTCCAAAACTCCGAAACTCCGAAACTCCGAAACTCCAAAACTCCAAAACTCCGAAACTCCAAAACTCCGAAACTCCAAAACTCCAAAACTCCAAAACTCCAAAACTCCGAAACTCCAAAACTCCGAAACTCCGAAACTCCAAAACTCCAAAACTCCAAAACTCCAAAACTCCGAAACTCCAAAGCTCCGAAACTCCGAAACTCCGAAACTCCAAAACTCCGAAACTCCAAAACTCCAAAACTCCAAAACTCCAATACTCCAAAACTCCAAAACTCCAAAACTCCGAAACTCCAAAACTCCAAAACTCCAAAACTCCGAAACTCCAAAACTCCTAAACTCCAAAACTCCGAAACTCCAAAACTCCGAAACTCCGAAACTCCGAAACTCCAAAACTCCAAAACTCCGAAACTCCGAAACTCCAAAACTCCAAAACTCCAAAACTGCAAAACTCCAAAACTCCGAAACTCCGAAACTCCAAAACTCCGAAACTCCAAAACTCGGAAACTCCAAAACTCCAAAACTCCAAAACTCCGAAACTCCAAAACTCCGAAACTCCAAAACTCCGAATCTCCAAAACTCCAAAACTCGAAAACTCCGAAACTCCAAAACTCCAAAACTCCAATACTCCAAAACTCCAAAACTCCGAAACTCCAAAACTCCGAAACTCCAAAACTCCGAATCTCCAAAACTCCAAAACTCCGAAACTCCGAAACTCCAAAACTCAAAAACTCCAATACTCCAAAACTCCAAAACTCCGAAACTCCAAAACTCCGAAACTCCAAAACTCCAATACTCCAAAACTCCGAAACTCCAAAACTCCGAAACTCCAAAACTCCAAAACTCCAATACTCCAAAACTCCAAAACTCCAAAACACCGAAACTCCGAAACTCCGAAACTCCAAAACTCCAAAACTCCAAAACTCCGAAACTCCAAAACTCCGAAACTCCAAAACTCCAAAACTCCCAAACTCCGAAACTCCAAAACTCCAATACTCCAAAACTCCGAAACTCCAAAACTCCAAAACTCCAATACTCCAAAACTCCGAAACTCCGAAACTCCAAAACTCCAAAACTCCAAAACTGCAAAACTCCAAAACTCCGAAACTCCGAAACTCCAAAACTCCGAAACTCCAAAACTCGGAAACTCCAAAACTCCAAAACTCCAAAACTCCAAAACTCGGAAACTCCAAAACTCCGAAACTCCAAAACTCCGAATCTCCAAAACTCCAAAACTCCGAAACTCCAAAACTCCGAACTTCCAAAACTCCGAAACTCCAAAACTCCGAATCTCCAAAACTCGAAAACTCCAAAACTCCAAAACTCCAAAACTCCAAAACTCCAAAACTCCAAAACTCCGAAACTCCAAAACTCCAAAACTCCAAAACTCCAGAACTCCAAAACTCCAAAACTCCAAAACTCCAAAACTCCAAAACTCCGAAACTCCAAAACTCCGAAACTCCGAAACTCCGAAACTCGAAAACTCCGAAACTCCGAAACTCCGAAACTCCAAAACTCCAAAACTCCAAAACTCCGAAACTCCAAAACTCCGAAACTCCGAAACTCCGAAACTCCGAAACTCCGAAACTCCGAAACTCCAAAACTCCAAAACTCCGAAACTACAAAACTCCGAAACTCCAAAACTCCAAAACTCCGAAACTCCAAAACTCCGAAACTCCAAAACTCCAAAACTCCAAAACTCCAAAACTCCGAAACTCCAAAACTCCGAAACTCCGAAACTCCAAAACTCCAAAACTCCAAAACTCCAAAACTCCAAAACTCCAAATCTCCAATACTCCAAAACTCCAAAACTCCAACTCCGAAACTCCAAAACTCCAAAACTCCAAAACTCCGAAACTCCGAAACTCCAAAACTCCAAAACTCCAAAACTCCGAAACTCCAAAACTCCAAAACTCCAAAACTCCGAAACTCCAAAACTCCGAAACTCCGAAACTCCGAAACTCCAAAACTCCAAAACTCCGAAACTCCGAAACTCCAAAACTCCAAAACTCCAATACTCCAAAACTCCAAAACTCCAAAACTCCGAAACTCCAAAACTCCAAAACTCCGAAACTCCGAAACTCCGAAACTCCGAAACTCCAAAACTCCGAAACTCCGAAACTCCGAAACTCCAAAACTCCAAAACTCCAAAACTCCAAAACTCCGAAACTCCAAAACTCCGAAACTCCGAAACTCCGAAACTCCAAAACTCCGAAACTCTGAAACTCCGAAACTCCAAAACTCCGAAACTCCGAAACTCCGAAACTCCAAAACTCCAAAACTCCAAAACTCCAAAACTCCAAAACTCCGAAACTCCAAAACTCCAAAACTCCAAAACTCCAAAACTCCGAAACTCCAAAACTCCAAAACTCCAAAACTCCAAAACTCCGAAACTCCAAAACTCCAAAACTCCGAAACTCCAAAACTCCAAAACTCCAAAACTCCAAAACTGCGAAACTCCAAAACTCCGAAACTCCAAAACTCCAAAACTTCAAAACTCCAAAACTCCGAAACTCCAAAACTCCAAAACTCCAAAACTCCAAAACTCCAAAACTCCGAAACTCCAAAACTCCAAAACTCCAAAACTGCGAAACTCCGAAACTCCAAAACTCCAAAACTCCAATACTCCAAAACTCCAAAACTCCAAAACACCGAAACTCCGAAACTCCAAAACTCCAAAACTCCAAAACTCCGAAACTCCAAAACTCCGAAACTCCAAAACTCCAAAACTCCCAAACTCCGAAACTCCAAAACTCCAATACTCCAAAACTCCGAAACTCCAAAACTCCAAAACTCCAATACTCCAAAACTCCGAAACTCCGAAACTCCAAAACTCCAAAACTCCAAAACTGCAAAACTCCAAAACTCCGAAACTCCGAAACTCCAAAACTCCGAAACTCCAAAACTCGGAAACTCCAAAACTCCAAAACTCCAAAACTCCAAAACTCGGAAACTCCAAAACTCCGAAACTCCAAAACTCCGAATCTCCAAAACTCCAAAACTCCGAAACTCCAAAACTCCGAACTTCCAAAACTCCGAAACTCCAAAACTCCGAATCTCCAAAACTCGAAAACTCCAAAACTCCAAAACTCCAAAACTCCAAAACTCCAAAACTCCAAAACTCCGAAACTCCAAAACTCCAAAACTCCAAAACTCCAGAACTCCAAAACTCCAAAACTCCAAAACTCCAAAACTCCAAAACTCCGAAACTCCAAAACTCCGAAACTCCGAAACTCCGAAACTCCGAAACTCGAAAACTCCGAAACTCCGAAACTCCGAAACTCCAAAACTCCAAAACTCCAAAACTCCGAAACTCCAAAACTCCGAAACTCCGAAACTCCGAAACTCCGAAACTCCGAAACTCCGAAACTCCAAAACTCCAAAACTCCGAAACTACAAAACTCCGAAACTCCAAAACTCCAAAACTCCGAAACTCCAAAACTCCGAAACTCCAAAACTCCAAAACTCCAAAACTCCAAAACTCCGAAACTCCAAAACTCCGAAACTCCGAAACTCCAAAACTCCAAAACTCCAAAACTCCAAAACTCCAAATCTCCAATACTCCAAAACTCCAAAACTCCAACTCCGAAACTCCAAAACTCCAAAACTCCAAAACTCCGAAACTCCGAAACTCCAAAACTCCAAAACTCCAAAACTCCGAAACTCCAAAACTCCAAAACTCCAAAACTCCGAAACTCCAAAACTCCGAAACTCCGAAACTCCGAAACTCCAAAACTCCAAAACTCCGAAACTCCGAAACTCCAAAACTCCAAAACTCCAATACTCCAAAACTCCAAAACTCCGAAACTCCGAAACTCCGAAACTCCAAAACTCCAAAACTCCAAAACTCCGAAACTCCAAAACTCCGAAACTCCGAAACTCCGAAACTCCAAAACTCCGAAACTCTGAAACTCCGAAACTCCAAAACTCCGAAACTCCGAAACTCCGAAACTCCAAAACTCCAAAACTCCAAAACTCCAAAACTCCAAAACTCCGAAACTCCAAAACTCCAAAACTCCAAAACTCCAAAACTCCGAAACTCCAAAACTCCAAAACTCCAAAACTCCAAAACTCCGAAACTCCAAAACTCCAAAACTCCGAAACTCCAAAACTCCAAAACTCCAAAACTCCAAAACTGCGAAACTCCAAAACTCCGAAACTCCAAAACTCCGAACTTCCAAAACTCCGAAACTCCAAAACTCCGAATCTCCAAAACTCGAAAACTCCAAAACTCCAAAACTCCAAAACTCCAAAACTCCAAAACTCCGAAACTCCAAAACTCCAAAACTCCAAAACTCCAGAACTCCAAAACTCCAAAACTCCAAAACTCCAAAACTCCAAAACTCCGAAACTCCAAAACTCCGAAACTCCGAAACTCCGAAACTCCGAAACTCGAAAACTCCGAAACTCCGAAACTCCGAAACTCCAAAACTCCAAAACTCCAAAACTCCGAAACTCCAAAACTCCGAAACTCCGAAACTCCGAAACTCCGAAACTCCGAAACTCCGAAACTCCAAAACTCCAAAACTCCGAAACTACAAAACTCCGAAACTCCAAAACTCCAAAACTCCGAAACTCCAAAACTCCGAAACTCCAAAACTCCAAAACTCCAAAACTCCAAAACTCCGAAACTCCAAAACTCCGAAACTCCGAAACTCCAAAACTCCAAAACTCCAAAACTCCAAAACTCCAAATCTCCAATACTCCAAAACTCCAAAACTCCAACTCCGAAACTCCAAAACTCCAAAACTCCGAAACTCCAAAACTCCGAACTTCCAAAACTCCGAAACTCCAAAACTCCGAATCTCCAAAACTCGAAAACTCCAAAACTCCAAAACTCCAAAACTCCAAAACTCCAAAACTCCAAAACTCCGAAACTCCAAAACTCCAAAACTCCAAAACTCCAGAACTCCAAAACTCCAAAACTCCAAAACTCCAAAACTCCAAAACTCCGAAACTCCAAAACTCCGAAACTCCGAAACTCCGAAACTCCGAAACTCGAAAACTCCGAAACTCCGAAACTCCGAAACTCCAAAACTCCAAAACTCCAAAACTCCGAAACTCCAAAACTCCGAAACTCCGAAACTCCGAAACTCCGAAACTCCGAAACTCCGAAACTCCAAAACTCCAAAACTCCGAAACTACAAAACTCCGAAACTCCAAAACTCCAAAACTCCGAAACTCCAAAACTCCGAAACTCCAAAACTCCAAAACTCCAAAACTCCAAAACTCCGAAACTCCAAAACTCCGAAACTCCGAAACTCCAAAACTCCAAAACTCCAAAACTCCAAATCTCCAATACTCCAAAACTCCAAAACTCCAACTCCGAAACTCCAAAACTCCAAAACTCCAAAACTCCGAAACTCCGAAACTCCAAAACTCCAAAACTCCAAAACTCCGAAACTCCAAAACTCCAAAACTCCAAAACTCCGAAACTCCAAAACTCCGAAACTCCGAAACTCCGAAACTCCAAAACTCCAAAACTCCGAAACTCCGAAACTCCAAAACTCCAAAACTCCAATACTCCAAAACTCCAAAACTCCAAAACTCCGAAACTCCAAAACTCCAAAACTCCGAAACTCCGAAACTCCGAAACTCCGAAACTCCAAAACTCCGAAACTCCGAAACTCCGAAACTCCAAAACTCCAAAACTCCAAAACTCCGAAACTCCAAAACTCCGAAACTCCGAAACTCCGAAACTCCAAAACTCCGAAACTCTGAAACTCCGAAACTCCAAAACTCCGAAACTCCGAAACTCCGAAACTCCAAAACTCCAAAACTCCAAAACTCCAAAACTCCAAAACTCCGAAACTCCAAAACTCCAAAACTCCAAAACTCCAAAACTCCGAAACTCCAAAACTCCAAAACTCCAAAACTCCAAAACTCCGAAACTCCAAAACTCCAAAACTCCGAAACTCCAAAACTCCAAAACTCCAAAACTCCAAAACTGCGAAACTCCAAAACTCCGAAACTCCAAAACTCCAAAACTTCAAAACTCCAAAACTCCGAAACTCCAAAACTCCAAAACTCCAAAACTCCAAAACTCCAAAACTCCGAAACTCCAAAACTCCAAAACTCCAAAACTGCGAAACTCCAAAACTCCGAAACTCCAAAACTCCAAAACTCCGAAACTCCAAAACTCCGAAACTCCGAAACTCCAAAACTCCGAAACTCCGAAACTCCGAAACTCCGAAACCCCGAAACTCCAAAACTCCAAAACTCCAAAACTCCGAAACTCCAAAACTCCGAAACTCCGAAACTCCAAAACTCCAAAACTCCAAAACTCCAAAACTCCGAAACTCCAAAGCTCCAAAACTCCAAAACTCCGAAACTCCAAAACTCCGAAACTCCAAAACTCCAAAACTCCAAAACTCCGAAACTCCAAAACTCCAAAACTCCAAAACTCCAAAACTCCGAAACTCCGAAACTCCAAAACTCCAAAACTCCAATACTCCAAAACTCCGAAACTCCAAAACTCCAAAACTCCAAAACTCCAAAACTCCGAAACTGCGAAACTCCGAAACTCCGAAACTCCAAAACTCCAAAACTCCGAAACTCCGAAACTGCAAAACTGCAAAACTCCAAAACTCCGAAACTCCAAAACTCCGAAACTCCAAAACTCCAAAACTCCAAAACTCCGAAACTCCAAAACTCCAAAACTCCAAAACTCCAAAACTCCGAAACTCCAAAACTCCGAAACTCCGAAACTCGGAAACTCCAAAACTCCAAAACTCCAAAACTCCAAAACTCCGAAACTCCAAAACTCCAAAACTCCAAAACTCCGAAACTCCAAAACTCCAAAACTCCAAAACTCCAAAACTCCAAAACTCCAAAACTCCAAAACTCCGAAACTCCAAAACTCCGAAACTCCAAAACTCCGAAACTCCAAAACTCCGAATCTCCAAAACTCGGAAACTCCAAAACTCCAAAACTCCAAAACTCCAAAGCTCCAAAACTCCAAAACTCCAAAACTCCAAAACTCCAAAACTCCAAAACTCCAAAACTCCAAAACTACAAAACTCCGAAACTCCAAAACTCCGGAACTCCAACACTCCGAAACTCCAAAACTCCGAAACTCCAAAACTCCGAATCTCCAAAACTCCAAAACTCCAAAACTCCGAAACTCCGAAACTCCAAAACTCCAAAACTCCAATACTCCAAAACTCCAAAACTCCGAAACTCCAAAACTCCGAAACTCCAAAACTCCAATACTCCAAAACTCCGAAACTCCAAAACTCCGAAACTCCAAAACTCCAAAACTCCAATACTCCAAAACTCCAAAACTCCAAAACACCGAAACTCCGAAACTCCGAAACTCCAAAACTCCAAAACTCCAAGACTCCAAAACTCCGAAACTCCGAAATTCCAAAACTCCAAAACTCCAAGACTCCAAAACTCCGAAACTCAAAAACTCCGAAACTCCAAAACTCCAAAACTCCGAAACTCCAAAACTCCAATACTCCAAAACTCCGAAACTCCAAAACTCCAAAACTCCAAAACTCCAATACTCCAAAACTCCGAAACTCCGAAACTCCAAAACTCCAAAACTCCGAAACTCCAAAACTCGGAAACTCCAAAACTACAAAACTACAAAACTCCAAAACTCCGAAACTCCAAAACTCCGAAACTCCAAAACTCCGAAACTCCAAAACTCCGAAACTCCGAAACTCCAAAACTCCAAAACTCCAAAACTCCAAAACTGCGAAACTCCAAAGCTCCAAAACTCCAAAACTCCAAAACTCCAAAACTCCAAAACTCCGAATCTCCAAAACTCGGAAACTCCAAAACTCCAAAACTCCAAAACTCCAAAGCTCCAAAACTCCAAAACTCCAAAACTCCAAAACTCCAAAACTCCAAAACTCCAAAACTCCAAAACTCCAAAACTCCAAAACTCCGAAACTGCGAAACTCCGAAACTCCGAAACTCCAAAACTCCAAAACTCCGAAACTCCGAAACTGCAAAACTGCAAAACTCCAAAACTCCGAAACTCCAAAACTCCGAAACTCCAAAACTCCAAAACTCCAAAACTCCGAAACTCCAAAACTCCAAAACTCCAAAACTCCAAAACTCCGAAACTCCAAAACTCCGAAACTCCGAAACTCGGAAACTCCAAAACTCCAAAACTCCAAAACTCCAAAACTCCGAAACTCCAAAACTCCAAAACTCCAAAACTCCGAAACTCCAAAACTCCAAAACTCCAAAACTCCAAAACTCCAAAACTCCAAAACTCCGAAACTCCAAAACTCCGAAACTCCAAAACTCCGAAACTCCAAAACTCCGAATCTCCAAAACTCGGAAACTCCAAAACTCCAAAACTCCAAAACTCCAAAACTCCAAAGCTCCAAAACTCCAAAACTCCAAAACTCCAAAACTCCAAAACTCCAAAACTCCAAAACTCCAAAACTCCAAAACTCCAAAACTCCAAAACTACAAAACTCCGAAACTCCAAAACTCCAAAACTCCAAAGCTCCAAAACTCCAAAACTCAAAAACTCCAAAACTCAAAAACTCCAAAACTCCAAAACTCCAAAACTCCAAAACTCCGAAACTCCAAAACTCCAATACTCCAAAACTCCAAAACTCCAAAACTCCGAAACTCCAAAACTCCAAAACTCCAATACTCCAAAACTCCAAAACTCCAAAACACCGAAACTCCGAAACTCCGAAACTCCAAAACTCCAAAACTCCAAGACTCCAAAACTCCGAAACTCCGAAACTCCAAAACTCCAAAACTCCAAAGCTCCAAAACTCCAAAACTCAAAAACTCCAAAACTCAAAAACTCCAAAACTCCAAAACTCCAAAACTCCGAAACTCCAAAACTCCGGAACTCCAACACTCCGAAACTCCAAAACTCCGAAACTCCAAAACTCCGAATCTCCAAAACTCCAAAACTCCAAAACTCCGAAACTCCGAAACTCCAAAACTCCAAAACTCCAATACTCCAAAACTCCAAAACTCCGAAACTCCAAAACTCCGAAACTCCAAAACTCCAATACTCCAAAACTCCGAAACTCCAAAACTCCGAAACTCCAAAACTCCAAAACTCCAATACTCCAAAACTCCAAAACTCCAAAACACCGAAACTCCGAAACTCCGAAACTCCAAAACTCCAAAACTCCAAGACTCCAAAACTCCGAAACTCCGAAATTCCAAAACTCCAAAACTCCAAGACTCCAAAACTCCGAAACTCAAAAACTCCGAAACTCCAAAACTCCAAAACTCCAAAACTCCAAAACTCCGAAACTCCAAAACTCCAATACTCCAAAACTCCGAAACTCCAAAACTCCAAAACTCCAAAACTCCAATACTCCAAAACTCCGAAACTCCGAAACTCCAAAACTCCAAAACTCCGAAACTCCAAAACTCGGAAACTCCAAAACTACAAAACTACAAAACTCCAAAACTCCGAAACTCCGAAACTCCGAAACTCCAATACTCCAAAACTCCGAAACTCCGAAACTCCAAAACTCCAAAACTCCAAAACTGCAAAACTCCAAAACTCCGAAACTCCGAAACTCCAAAATTCCGAAACTCCAAAACTCGGAAACTCTAAAACTCCAAAACTCCAAAACTGCAAAACTCCAAAACTCCGAAACTCCGAAACTCCAAAATTCCGAAACTCCAAAACTCGGAAACTCCAAAACTCCAAAACTCCGAAACTCCAAAACTCCGAAACTCCAAAACTCCGAATCTCCAAAACTCCAAAACTCCGAAACTCCAAAACTCCGAACTTCCAAAACTCCGAAACTCCAAAACTCCGAATCTCCAAAACTCGGAAACTCCAAAACTCCAAAACTCCAAAACTCCAAAACTCCGAAACTCCAAAACTCCAAAACTCCAAAACTCCAAAACTCCAAAACTCCAAAACTCCGAAACTCCATAACTCCGAAACTCCGCAACTCCGAAACTCCAAAATTCCGAAACTCCGAAACTCCGAAACTCCAAAACTCCAAAACTCCAAAACTCCGAAACTCCGAAACTCCAAAACTCCGAAACTCCAAAACTCCAAAACTCCGAAACTCCGAAACTCCAAAACTCCGAAACTCCGAAACTCCAAAACTCCGAAACTCCGAAACTCCGAAACTCCGAAACTCCGAAACTCCAAAACTCCAAAACTCCGAAACTACAAAACTCCGAAACTCCAAAACTCCAAAACTCCGAAACTCCAAAACTCCGAAACTCCAAAACTCCAAAACTCCAAAACTCCAAAACTCCGAAACTCCAAAACTCCGAAACTCCGAAACTCCAAAACTCCAAAACTCCAAAACTCCAAAACTCCAAATCTCCAATACTCCAAAACTCCAAAACTCCAACTCCGAAACTCCAAAACTCCAAAACTCCAAAACTCCGAAACTCCGAAACTCCAAAACTCCAAAACTCCAAAACTCCGAAACTCCAAAACTCCAAAACTCCAAAACTCCGAAACTCCAAAACTCCGAAACTCCGAAACTCCGAAACTCCAAAACTCCAAAACTCCGAAACTCCGAAACTCCAAAACTCCAAAACTCCAATACTCCAAAACTCCAAAACTCCAAAACTCCGAAACTCCAAAACTCCAAAACTCCGAAACTCCGAAACTCCGAAACTCCGAAACTCCAAAACTCCGAAACTCCGAAACTCCGAAACTCCAAAACTCCAAAACTCCAAAACTCCAAAACTCCGAAACTCCAAAACTCCGAAACTCCGAAACTCCGAAACTCCAAAACTCCGAAACTCTGAAACTCCGAAACTCCAAAACTCCGAAACTCCGAAACTCCAAAACTCCAAAACTCCAAAACTCCAAAACTCCAAAACTCCGAAACTCCAAAACTCCAAAACTCCAAAACTCCAAAACTCCGAAACTCCGAAACTCCAAAACTCCAAAACTCCAAAACTGCGAAACTCCAAAACTCCGAAACTCCAAAACTCCAAAACTCCGAAACTCCAAAACTCCGAAACTCCGAAACTCCAAAACTCCGAAACTCCGAAACTCCGAAACCCCGAAACTCCAAAACTCCAAAACTCCAAAACTCCGAAACTCCAAAACTCCGAAACTCCGAAACTCCAAAACTCCAAAACT
Organism: Amblyomma mixtum; assembly: GCF_055824585.1. Lineage (NCBI taxonomy): Eukaryota > Metazoa > Arthropoda > Arachnida > Ixodida > Ixodidae > Amblyomma > Amblyomma mixtum. The sequence goes on along the minus strand of NC_143021.1, from coordinate 104,754,722 downwards.
CCAAAACTCCAAAACTCCGAAACTCCAAAGCTCCAAAACTCCAAAACTCCGAAACTCCAAAACTCCGAAACTCCAAAACTCCAAAACTCCAAAACTCCGAAACTCCAAAACTCCAAAACTCCAAAACTCCAAAACTCCAAAACTCCGAAACTCCGAAACTCCAAAACTCCAATACTCCAAAACTCCGAAACTCCAAAACTCCAAAACTCCAAAACTCCAAAACTCCAAAACTCCGAAACTGCGAAACTCCGAAACTCCGAAACTCCAAAACTCCAAAACTCCGAAACTCCGAAACTGCAAAACTGCAAAACTCCAAAACTCCGAAACTCCAAAACTCCGAAACTCCAAAACTCCAAAACTCCAAAACTCCGAAACTCCAAAACTCCAAAACTCCAAAACTCCAAAACTCCGAAACTCCAAAACTCCGAAACTCCGAAACTCGGAAACTCCAAAACTCCAAAACTCCAAAACTCCAAAACTCCGAAACTCCAAAACTCCAAAACTCCGAAACTCCAAAACTCCAAAACTCCAAAACTCCAAAACTCCAAAACTCCAAAACTCCAAAACTCCGAAACTCCAAAACTCCGAAACTCCAAAACTCCGAAACTCCAAAACTCCGAATCTCCAAAACTCGGAAACTCCAAAACTCCAAAACTCCAAAACTCCAAAGCTCCAAAACTCCAAAACTCCAAAACTCCAAAACTCCAAAACTCCAAAACTCCAAAACTCCAAAACTCCAAAACTCCAAAACTCCAAAACTCCAAAACTCCGAAACTGCGAAACTCCGAAACTCCGAAACTCCAAAACTCCAAAACTCCGAAACTCCGAAACTGCAAAACTGCAAAACTCCAAAACTCCGAAACTCCAAAACTCCGAAACTCCAAAACTCCAAAACTCCAAAACTCCGAAACTCCAAAACTCCAAAACTCCAAAACTCCAAAACTCCGAAACTCCAAAACTCCGAAACTCCGAAACTCGGAAACTCCAAAACTCCAAAACTCCAAAACTCCAAAACTCCGAAACTCCAAAACTCCAAAACTCCAAAACTCCGAAACTCCAAAACTCCAAAACTCCAAAACTCCAAAACTCCAAAACTCCAAAACTCCGAAACTCCAAAACTCCGAAACTCCAAAACTCCGAAACTCCAAAACTCCGAATCTCCAAAACTCGGAAACTCCAAAACTCCAAAACTCCAAAACTCCAAAACTCCAAAGCTCCAAAACTCCAAAACTCCAAAACTCCAAAACTCCAAAACTCCAAAACTCCAAAACTCCAAAACTCCAAAACTCCAAAACTACAAAACTCCGAAACTCCAAAACTCCAAAACTCCAAAGCTCCAAAACTCCAAAACTCAAAAACTCCAAAACTCAAAAACTCCAAAACTCCAAAACTCCAAAACTCCGAAACTCCAAAACTCCAATACTCCAAAACTCCAAAACTCCAAAACTCCGAAACTCCAAAACTCCAAAACTCCAATACTCCAAAACTCCAAAACTCCAAAACACCGAAACTCCGAAACTCCGAAACTCCAAAACTCCAAAACTCCAAGACTCCAAAACTCCGAAACTCCGAAACTCCAAAACTCCAAAACTCCAAAGCTCCAAAACTCCAAAACTCAAAAACTCCAAAACTCAAAAACTCCAAAACTCCAAAACTCCAAAACTCCGAAACTCCAAAACTCCGGAACTCCAACACTCCGAAACTCCAAAACTCCGAAACTCCAAAACTCCGAATCTCCAAAACTCCAAAACTCCAAAACTCCGAAACTCCGAAACTCCAAAACTCCAAAACTCCAATACTCCAAAACTCCAAAACTCCGAAACTCCAAAACTCCGAAACTCCAAAACTCCAATACTCCAAAACTCCGAAACTCCAAAACTCCGAAACTCCAAAACTCCAAAACTCCAATACTCCAAAACTCCAAAACTCCAAAACACCGAAACTCCGAAACTCCGAAACTCCAAAACTCCAAAACTCCAAGACTCCAAAACTCCGAAACTCCGAAATTCCAAAACTCCAAAACTCCAAGACTCCAAAACTCCGAAACTCAAAAACTCCGAAACTCCAAAACTCCAAAACTCCAAAACTCCAAAACTCCGAAACTCCAAAACTCCAATACTCCAAAACTCCGAAACTCCAAAACTCCAAAACTCCAAAACTCCAATACTCCAAAACTCCGAAACTCCGAAACTCCAAAACTCCAAAACTCCGAAACTCCAAAACTCGGAAACTCCAAAACTACAAAACTACAAAACTCCAAAACTCCGAAACTCCAAAACTCCGAAACTCCAATACTCCAAAACTCCGAAACTCCGAAACTCCAAAACTCCAAAACTCCAAAACTGCAAAACTCCAAAACTCCGAAACTCCGAAACTCCAAAATTCCGAAACTCCAAAACTCGGAAACTCCAAAACTCCAAAACTCCAAAACTGCAAAACTCCAAAACTCCGAAACTCCGAAACTCCAAAATTCCGAAACTCCAAAACTCGGAAACTCCAAAACTCCAAAACTCCGAAACTCCAAAACTCCGAAACTCCAAAACTCCGAATCTCCAAAACTCCAAAACTCCGAAACTCCAAAACTCCGAACTTCCAAAACTCCGAAACTCCAAAACTCCGAATCTCCAAAACTCGGAAACTCCAAAACTCCAAAACTCCAAAACTCCAAAACTCCGAAACTCCAAAACTCCAAAACTCCAAAACTCCAAAACTCCAAAACTCCAAAACTCCGAAACTCCATAACTCCGAAACTCCGCAACTCCGAAACTCCAAAATTCCGAAACTCCGAAACTCCGAAACTCCAAAACTCCAAAACTCCAAAACTCCGAAACTCCGAAACTCCAAAACTCCGAAACTCCAAAACTCCAAAACTCCGAAACTCCAAAACTCCGAAACTCCAAAACTCCAAAACTCCAAAACTCCGAAACTCCAAAACTCCGAAACTCCGAAACTCCAAAACTCCGAAACTCCGAAACTCCGAAACTCCGAAACTCCGAAACTCCAAAACTCCAAAACTCCGAAACTACAAAACTCCGAAACTCCAAAACTCCAAAACTCCGAAACTCCAAAACTCCGAAACTCCAAAACTCCAAAACTCCAAAACTCCAAAACTCCGAAACTCCAAAACTCCGAAACTCCGAAACTCCAAAACTCCAAAACTCCAAAACTCCAAAACTCCAAATCTCCAATACTCCAAAACTCCAAAACTCCAACTCCGAAACTCCAAAACTCCAAAACTCCAAAACTCCAAAACTCCGAAACTCCGAAACTCCAAAACTCCAAAACTCCAAAACTCCGAAACTCCAAAACTCCAAAACTCCAAAACTCCGAAACTCCAAAACTCCGAAACTCCGAAACTCCAAAACTCCAAAACTCCGAAACTCCGAAACTCCAAAACTCCAAAACTCCAATACTCCAAAACTCCAAAACTCCAAAACTCCGAAACTCCAAAACTCCAAAACTCCGAAACTCCGAAACTCCGAAACTCCGAAACTCCAAAACTCCGAAACTCCGAAACTCCGAAACTCCAAAACTCCAAAACTCCAAAACTCCAAAACTCCGAAACTCCAAAACTCCGAAACTCCGAAACTCCGAAACTCCAAAACTCCGAAACTCTGAAACTCCGAAACTCCAAAACTCCGAAACTCCGAAACTCCAAAACTCCAAAACTCCAAAACTCCAAAACTCCAAAACTCCGAAACTCCAAAACTCCAAAACTCCAAAACTCCAAAACTCCGAAACTCCAAAACTCCAAAACTCCAAAACTCCAAAACTCCGAAACTCCAAAACTCCAAAACTCCGAAACTCCAAAACTCCAAAACTCCAAAACTCCAAAACTGCGAAACTCCAAAACTCCGAAACTCCAAAACTCCAAAACTTCAAAACTCCAAAACTCCGAAACTCCAAAACTCCAAAACTCCAAAACTCCAAAACTCCAAAACTCCAAAACTCCGAAACTCCAAAACTCCAAAACTCCAAAACTGCGAAACTCCAAAACTCCGAAACTCCAAAACTCCAAAACTCCGAAACTCCAAAACTCCGAAACTCCGAAACTCCAAAACTCCGAAACTCCGAAACTCCGAAACCCCGAAACTCCAAAACTCCAAAACTCCAAAACTCCGAAACTCCAAAACTCCGAAACTCCGAAACTCCAAAACTCCAAAACTCCAAAACTCCAAAACTCCGAAACTCCAAAGCTCCAAAACTCCAAAACTCCGAAACTCCAAAACTCCGAAACTCCAAAACTCCAAAACTCCAAAACTCCGAAACTCCAAAACTCCAAAACTCCGAAACTCCAAAACACCAAAACTCCAAAACTCCAAAACTCCAAAACTCCAAAACTCCAAAACTCCGAAACTCCAAAACTCCGAAACTCCAAAACTCCGAAACTCCAAAACTCCGAATCTCCAAAACTCGGAAACTCCAAAACTCCAAAACTCCAAAACTCCAAAGCTCCAAAACTCCAAAACTCCAAAACTCCAAAACTCCAAAACTCCAAAACTCCAAAACTCCAAAACTCCAAAACTCCAAAACTCCAAAACTCCAAAACTCCGAAACTGCGAAACTCCGAAACTCCGAAACTCCAAAACTCCAAAACTCCGAAACTCCGAAACTGCAAAACTGCAAAACTCCAAAACTCCGAAACTCCAAAACTCCGAAACTCCAAAACTCCAAAACTCCAAAACTCCGAAACTCCAAAACTCCAAAACTCCAAAACTCCAAAACTCCGAAACTCCAAAACTCCGAAACTCCGAAACTCGGAAACTCCAAAACTCCAAAACTCCAAAACTCCAAAACTCCGAAACTCCAAAACTCCAAAACTCCAAAACTCCGAAACTCCAAAACTCCAAAACTCCAAAACTCCAAAACTCCAAAACTCCAAAACTCCGAAACTCCAAAACTCCGAAACTCCAAAACTCCGAAACTCCAAAACTCCGAATCTCCAAAACTCGGAAACTCCAAAACTCCAAAACTCCAAAACTCCAAAACTCCAAAGCTCCAAAACTCCAAAACTCCAAAACTCCAAAACTCCAAAACTCCAAAACTCCAAAACTCCAAAACTCCAAAACTCCAAAACTACAAAACTCCGAAACTCCAAAACTCCAAAACTCCAAAGCTCCAAAACTCCAAAACTCAAAAACTCCAAAACTCAAAAACTCCAAAACTCCAAAACTCCAAAACTCCGAAACTCCAAAACTCCAATACTCCAAAACTCCAAAACTCCAAAACTCCGAAACTCCAAAACTCCAAAACTCCAATACTCCAAAACTCCAAAACTCCAAAACACCGAAACTCCGAAACTCCGAAACTCCAAAACTCCAAAACTCCAAGACTCCAAAACTCCGAAACTCCGAAACTCCAAAACTCCAAAACTCCAAAGCTCCAAAACTCCAAAACTCAAAAACTCCAAAACTCAAAAACTCCAAAACTCCAAAACTCCAAAACTCCGAAACTCCAAAACTCCGGAACTCCAACACTCCGAAACTCCAAAACTCCGAAACTCCAAAACTCCGAATCTCCAAAACTCCAAAACTCCAAAACTCCGAAACTCCGAAACTCCAAAACTCCAAAACTCCAATACTCCAAAACTCCAAAACTCCGAAACTCCAAAACTCCGAAACTCCAAAACTCCAATACTCCAAAACTCCGAAACTCCAAAACTCCGAAACTCCAAAACTCCAAAACTCCAATACTCCAAAACTCCAAAACTCCAAAACACCGAAACTCCGAAACTCCGAAACTCCAAAACTCCAAAACTCCAAGACTCCAAAACTCCGAAACTCCGAAATTCCAAAACTCCAAAACTCCAAGACTCCAAAACTCCGAAACTCAAAAACTCCGAAACTCCAAAACTCCAAAACTCCAAAACTCCAAAACTCCGAAACTCCAAAACTCCAATACTCCAAAACTCCGAAACTCCAAAACTCCAAAACTCCAAAACTCCAATACTCCAAAACTCCGAAACTCCGAAACTCCAAAACTCCAAAACTCCGAAACTCCAAAACTCGGAAACTCCAAAACTACAAAACTACAAAACTCCAAAACTCCGAAACTCCAAAACTCCGAAACTCCAATACTCCAAAACTCCGAAACTCCGAAACTCCAAAACTCCAAAACTCCAAAACTGCAAAACTCCAAAACTCCGAAACTCCGAAACTCCAAAATTCCGAAACTCCAAAACTCGGAAACTCCAAAACTCCAAAACTCCAAAACTGCAAAACTCCAAAACTCCGAAACTCCGAAACTCCAAAATTCCGAAACTCCAAAACTCGGAAACTCCAAAACTCCAAAACTCCGAAACTCCAAAACTCCGAAACTCCAAAACTCCGAATCTCCAAAACTCCAAAACTCCGAAACTCCAAAACTCCGAACTTCCAAAACTCCGAAACTCCAAAACTCCGAATCTCCAAAACTCGGAAACTCCAAAACTCCAAAACTCCAAAACTCCAAAACTCCGAAACTCCAAAACTCCAAAACTCCAAAACTCCAAAACTCCAAAACTCCAAAACTCCGAAACTCCATAACTCCGAAACTCCGCAACTCCGAAACTCCAAAATTCCGAAACTCCGAAACTCCGAAACTCCAAAACTCCAAAACTCCAAAACTCCGAAACTCCGAAACTCCAAAACTCCGAAACTCCAAAACTCCAAAACTCCGAAACTCCAAAACTCCGAAACTCCAAAACTCCAAAACTCCAAAACTCCGAAACTCCAAAACTCCGAAACTCCGAAACTCCAAAACTCCGAAACTCCGAAACTCCGAAACTCCGAAACTCCGAAACTCCAAAACTCCAAAACTCCGAAACTACAAAACTCCGAAACTCCAAAACTCCAAAACTCCGAAACTCCAAAACTCCGAAACTCCAAAACTCCAAAACTCCAAAACTCCAAAACTCCGAAACTCCAAAACTCCGAAACTCCGAAACTCCAAAACTCCAAAACTCCAAAACTCCAAAACTCCAAATCTCCAATACTCCAAAACTCCAAAACTCCAACTCCGAAACTCCAAAACTCCAAAACTCCAAAACTCCAAAACTCCGAAACTCCGAAACTCCAAAACTCCAAAACTCCAAAACTCCGAAACTCCAAAACTCCAAAACTCCAAAACTCCGAAACTCCAAAACTCCGAAACTCCGAAACTCCAAAACTCCAAAACTCCGAAACTCCGAAACTCCAAAACTCCAAAACTCCAATACTCCAAAACTCCAAAACTCCAAAACTCCGAAACTCCAAAACTCCAAAACTCCGAAACTCCGAAACTCCGAAACTCCGAAACTCCAAAACTCCGAAACTCCGAAACTCCGAAACTCCAAAACTCCAAAACTCCAAAACTCCAAAACTCCGAAACTCCAAAACTCCGAAACTCCGAAACTCCGAAACTCCAAAACTCCGAAACTCTGAAACTCCGAAACTCCAAAACTCCGAAACTCCGAAACTCCAAAACTCCAAAACTCCAAAACTCCAAAACTCCAAAACTCCGAAACTCCAAAACTCCAAAACTCCAAAACTCCAAAACTCCGAAACTCCAAAACTCCAAAACTCCAAAACTCCAAAACTCCGAAACTCCAAAACTCCAAAACTCCGAAACTCCAAAACTCCAAAACTCCAAAACTCCAAAACTGCGAAACTCCAAAACTCCGAAACTCCAAAACTCCAAAACTTCAAAACTCCAAAACTCCGAAACTCCAAAACTCCAAAACTCCAAAACTCCAAAACTCCAAAACTCCAAAACTCCGAAACTCCAAAACTCCAAAACTCCAAAACTGCGAAACTCCAAAACTCCGAAACTCCAAAACTCCAAAACTCCGAAACTCCAAAACTCCGAAACTCCGAAACTCCAAAACTCCGAAACTCCGAAACTCCGAAACCCCGAAACTCCAAAACTCCAAAACTCCAAAACTCCGAAACTCCAAAACTCCGAAACTCCGAAACTCCAAAACTCCAAAACTCCAAAACTCCAAAACTCCGAAACTCCAAAGCTCCAAAACTCCAAAACTCCGAAACTCCAAAACTCCGAAACTCCAAAACTCCAAAACTCCAAAACTCCGAAACTCCAAAACTCCAAAACTCCAAAACTCCAAAACTCCGAAACTCCGAAACTCCAAAACTCCAATACTCCAAAACTCCGAAACTCCAAAACTCCAAAACTCCAAAACTCCAAAACTCCAAAACTCCGAAACTGCGAAACTCCGAAACTCCGAAACTCCAAAACTCCAAAACTCCGAAACTCCGAAACTGCAAAACTGCAAAACTCCAAAACTCCGAAACTCCAAAACTCCGAAACTCCAAAACTCCAAAACTCCAAAACTCCGAAACTCCAAAACTCCAAAACTCCAAAACTCCAAAACTCCGAAACTCCAAAACTCCGAAACTCCGAAACTCGGAAACTCCAAAACTCCAAAACTCCAAAACTCCAAAACTCCGAAACTCCAAAACTCCAAAACTCCAAAACTCCGAAACTCCAAAACTCCAAAACTCCAAAACTCCAAAACTCCAAAACTCCAAAACTCCGAAACTCCAAAACTCCGAAACTCCAAAACTCCGAAACTCCAAAACTCCGAATCTCCAAAACTCGGAAACTCCAAAACTCCAAAACTCCAAAACTCCAAAGCTCCAAAACTCCAAAACTCCAAAACTCCAAAACTCCAAAACTCCAAAACTCCAAAACTCCAAAACTCCAAAACTACAAAACTCCGAAACTCCAAAACTCCAAAACTCCAAAGCTCCAAAACTCCAAAACTCAAAAACTCCAAAACTCAAAAACTCCAAAACTCCAAAACTCCAAAACTCCGAAACTCCAAAACTCCAATACTCCAAAACTCCAAAACTCCAAAACTCCGAAACTCCAAAACTCCAAAACTCCAATACTCCAAAACTCCAAAACTCCAAAACACCGAAACTCCGAAACTCCGAAACTCCAAAACTCCAAAACTCCAAGACTCCAAAACTCCGAAACTCCGAAACTCCAAAACTCCAAAACTCCAAAGCTCCAAAACTCCAAAACTCAAAAACTCCAAAACTCAAAAACTCCAAAACTCCAAAACTCCAAAACTCCGAAACTCCAAAACTCCGGAACTCCAACACTCCGAAACTCCAAAACTCCGAAACTCCAAAACTCCGAATCTCCAAAACTCCAAAACTCCAAAACTCCGAAACTCCGAAACTCCAAAACTCCAAAACTCCAATACTCCAAAACTCCAAAACTCCGAAACTCCAAAACTCCGAAACTCCAAAACTCCAATACTCCAAAACTCCGAAACTCCAAAACTCCGAAACTCCAAAACTCCAAAACTTCAATACTCCAAAACTCCAAAACTCCAAAACACCGAAACTCCGAAACTCCGAAACTCCAAAACTCCAAAACTCCAAGACTCCAAAACTCCGAAACTCCGAAATTCCAAAACTCCAAAACTCCAAGACTCCAAAACTCCGAAACTCAAAAACTCCGAAACTCCAAAACTCCAAAACTCCAAAACTCCGAAACTCCAAAACTCCAATACTCCAAAACTCCGAAACTCCAAAACTCCAAAACTCCAAAACTCCAATACTCCAAAACTCCGAAACTCCGAAACTCCAAAACTCCAAAACTCCGAAACTCCAAAACTCGGAAACTCCAAAACTACAAAACTACAAAACTCCAAAACTCCGAAACTCCAAAACTCCGAAACTCCAAAACTCCGAATCTCCAAAACTCCAAAACTCGAAAACTCCGAAACTCCAAAACTCCAAAACTCCAATACTCCAAAACTCCAAAACTCCGAAACTCCAAAACTCCGAAACTCCAAAACTCCGAATCTCCAAAACTCCAAAACTCCAAAACTCCGAAACTCCGAAACTCCAAAACTCCAAAACTCCAATACTCCAAAACTCCAAAACTCCGAAACTCCAAAACTCCGAAACTCCAAAACTCCAATACTCCAAAACTCCGAAACTCCAAAACTCCGAAACTCCAAAACTCCAAAACTCCAATACTCCAAAACTCCAAAACTCCAAAACACCGAAACTCCGAAACTCCGAAACTCCAAAACTCCAAAACTCCAAAACTGCAAAACTCCAAAACTCCGAAACTCCAAAACTCCAAAACTCCGAAACTCCAAAACTCCGAAACTCCGAAACTCCAAAACTCCGAAACTCCGAAACTCCGAAACCCCGAAACTCCAAAACTCCAAAACTCCAAAACTCCGAAACTCCAAAACTCCGAAACTCCGAAACTCCAAAACTCCAAAACTCCAAAACTCCAAAACTCCGAAACTCCAAAGCTCCAAAACTCCAAAACTCCGAAACTCCAAAACTCCGAAACTCCAAAACTCCAAAACTCCAAAACTCCGAAACTCCAAAACTCCAAAACTCCAAAACTCCAAAACTCCGAAACTCCGAAACTCCAAAACTCCAATACTCCAAAACTCCGAAACTCCAAAACTCCAAAACTCCAAAACTCCAAAACTCCAAAACTCCGAAACTGCGAAACTCCGAAACTCCGAAACTCCAAAACTCCAAAACTCCGAAACTCCGAAACTGCAAAACTGCAAAACTCCAAAACTCCGAAACTCCAAAACTCCGAAACTCCAAAACTCCAAAACTCCAAAACTCCGAAACTCCAAAACTCCAAAACTCCAAAACTCCAAAACTCCGAAACTCCAAAACTCCGAAACTCCGAAACTCGGAAACTCCAAAACTCCAAAACTCCAAAACTCCAAAACTCCGAAACTCCAAAACTCCAAAACTCCAAAACTCCGAAACTCCAAAACTCCAAAACTCCAAAACTCCAAAACTCCAAAACTCCAAAACTCCGAAACTCCAAAACTCCGAAACTCCAAAACTCCGAAACTCCAAAACTCCGAATCTCCAAAACTCGGAAACTCCAAAACTCCAAAACTCCAAAACTCCAAAGCTCCAAAACTCCAAAACTCCAAAACTCCAAAACTCCAAAACTCCAAAACTCCAAAACTCCAAAACTCCAAAACTACAAAACTCCGAAACTCCAAAACTCCAAAACTCCAAAGCTCCAAAACTCCAAAACTCAAAAACTCCAAAACTCAAAAACTCCAAAACTCCAAAACTCCAAAACTCCGAAACTCCAAAACTCCAATACTCCAAAACTCCAAAACTCCAAAACTCCGAAACTCCAAAACTCCAAAACTCCAATACTCCAAAACTCCAAAACTCCAAAACACCGAAACTCCGAAACTCCGAAACTCCAAAACTCCAAAACTCCAAGACTCCAAAACTCCGAAACTCCGAAACTCCAAAACTCCAAAACTCCAAAGCTCCAAAACTCCAAAACTCAAAAACTCCAAAACTCAAAAACTCCAAAACTCCAAAACTCCAAAACTCCGAAACTCCAAAACTCCGGAACTCCAACACTCCGAAACTCCAAAACTCCGAAACTCCAAAACTCCGAATCTCCAAAACTCCAAAACTCCAAAACTCCGAAACTCCGAAACTCCAAAACTCCAAAACTCCAATACTCCAAAACTCCAAAACTCCGAAACTCCAAAACTCCGAAACTCCAAAACTCCAATACTCCAAAACTCCGAAACTCCAAAACTCCGAAACTCCAAAACTCCAAAACTTCAATACTCCAAAACTCCAAAACTCCAAAACACCGAAACTCCGAAACTCCGAAACTCCAAAACTCCAAAACTCCAAGACTCCAAAACTCCGAAACTCCGAAATTCCAAAACTCCAAAACTCCAAGACTCCAAAACTCCGAAACTCAAAAACTCCGAAACTCCAAAACTCCAAAACTCCAAAACTCCGAAACTCCAAAACTCCAATACTCCAAAACTCCGAAACTCCAAAACTCCAAAACTCCAAAACTCCAATACTCCAAAACTCCGAAACTCCGAAACTCCAAAACTCCAAAACTCCGAAACTCCAAAACTCGGAAACTCCAAAACTACAAAACTACAAAACTCCAAAACTCCGAAACTCCAAAACTCCGAAACTCCAAAACTCCGAATCTCCAAAACTCCAAAACTCGAAAACTCCGAAACTCCAAAACTCCAAAACTCCAATACTCCAAAACTCCAAAACTCCGAAACTCCAAAACTCCGAAACTCCAAAACTCCGAATCTCCAAAACTCCAAAACTCCAAAACTCCGAAACTCCGAAACTCCAAAACTCCAAAACTCCAATACTCCAAAACTCCAAAACTCCGAAACTCCAAAACTCCGAAACTCCAAAACTCCAATACTCCAAAACTCCGAAACTCCAAAACTCCGAAACTCCAAAACTCCAAAACTCCAATACTCCAAAACTCCAAAACTCCAAAACACCGAAACTCCGAAACTCCGAAACTCCAAAACTCCAAAACTCCAAAACTGCAAAACTCCAAAACTCCGAAACTCCGAAACTCCAAAATTCCGAAACTCCAAAACTCGGAAACTCCAAAACTCCAAAACTCCAATACTCCAAAACTCCGAAACTCCAAAACTCCGAAACTCCAAAACTCCAAAACTCCGAAACTCCAAAACTCCAAAACTCCAATACTCCAAAACTCCAAAACTCCAAAACACCGAAACTCCGAAACTCCGAAACTCCAAAACTCCAAAACTCCAAAACTGCAAAACTCCAAAACTCCGAAACTCCGAAACTCCAAAATTCCGAAACTCCAAAACTCGGAAACTCCAAAACTCCAAAACTCCGAAACTCCAAAACTCCGAAACTCCAAAACTCCGAATCTCCAAAACTCCAAAACTCCGAAACTCCAAAACTCCGAACTTCCAAAACTCCGAAACTCCAAAACTCCGAATCTCCAAAACTCGGAAACTCCAAAACTCCAAAACTCCAAAACTCCAAAACTCCGAAACTCCAAAACTCCAAAACTCCAAAACTCCAAAACTCCAAAACTCCAAAACTCCGAAACTCCATAACTCCGAAACTCCGCAACTCCGAAACTCCAAAATTCCGAAACTCCGAAACTCCGAAACTCCGAAACTCCAAAACTCCAAAACTCCAATACTCCAAAACTCCAAAACTCCGAAACTCCAAAACTCCGAAACTCCAAAACTCCAATACTCCAAAACTCCGAAACTCCAAAACTCCGAAACTCCAAAACTCCAAAACTCCAATACTCCAAAACTCCAAAACTCCAAAACACCGAAACTCCGAAACTCCGAAACTCCAAAACTCCAAAACTCCAAAACTGCAAAACTCCAAAACTCCGAAACTCCGAAACTCCAAAATTCCGAAACTCCAAAACTCGGAAACTCCAAAACTCCAAAACTCCAATACTCCAAAACTCCGAAACTCCAAAACTCCGAAACTCCAAAACTCCAAAACTCCAATACTCCAAAACTCCAAAACTCCAAAACACCGAAACTCCGAAACTCCGAAACTCCAAAACTCCAAAACTCCAAGACTCCAAAACTCCGAAACTCCGAAATTCCAAAACTCCAAAACTCCAAGACTCCAAAACTCCGAAACTCAAAAACTCCGAAACTCCAAAACTCCAAAACTCCGAAACTCCAAAACTCCAATACTCCAAAACTCCGAAACTCCAAAACTCCAAAACTCCAAAACTCCAATACTCCAAAACTCCGAAACTCCGAAACTCCAAAACTCCAAAACTCCGAAACTCCAAAACTCGGAAACTCCAAAACTACAAAACTACAAAACTCCAAAACTCCGAAACTCCAAAACTCCGAAACTCCAAAACTCCGAAACTCCAAAACTCCGAAACTCCGAAACTCCAAAACTCCAAAACTCCAAAACTCCAAAACTCCGAAACTCCAAAGCTCCAAAACTCCAAAACTCCAAAACTCCAAAACTCCAAAACTCCGAATCTCCAAAACTCGGAAACTCCAAAACTCCAAAACTCCAAAACTCCAAAGCTCCAAAACTCCAAAACTCCAAAACTCCAAAACTCCAAAACTCCAAAACTCCAAAACTCCAAAACTCCAAAACTCCGAAACTGCGAAACTCCGAAACTCCGAAACTCCAAAACTCCAAAACTCCGAAACTCCGAAACTGCAAAACTGCTAAACTCCAAAACTCCGAAACTCCAAAACTCCGAAACTCCAAAACTCCAAAACTCCAAAACTCCGAAACTCCAAAACTCCAAAACTCCAAAACTCCAAAACTCCGAAACTCCAAAACTCCGAAACTCCGAAACTCGGAAACTCCAAAACTCCAAAACTCCAAAACTCCAAAACTCCGAAACTCCAAAACTCCAAAACTCCAAAACTCCGAAACTCCAAAACTCCAAAACTCCAAAACTCCAAAACTCCAAAACTCCAAAACTCCGAAACTCCAAAACTCCGAAACTCCAAAACTCCGAAACTCCAAAACTCCGAATCTCCAAAACTCGGAAACTCCAAAACTCCAAAACTCCAAAACTCCAAAACTCCGAAACTCCGAAATTCCAAAACTCCAAAACTCCAAGACTCCAAAACTCCGAAACTCAAAAACTCCGAAACTCCAAAACTCCAAAACTCCGAAACTCCAAAACTCCAATACTCCAAAACTCCGAAACTCCAAAACTCCAAAACTCCAAAACTCCAATACTCCAAAACTCCGAAACTCCGAAACTCCAAAACTCCAAAACTCCGAAACTCCAAAACTCGGAAACTCCAAAACTACAAAACTACAAAACTCCAAAACTCCGAAACTCCAAAACTCCGAAACTCCAAAACTCCGAAACTCCAAAACTCCGAAACTCCGAAACTCCAAAACTCCAAAACTCCAAAACTCCAAAACTCCGAAACTCCAAAGCTCCAAAACTCCAAAACTCCAAAACTCCAAAACTCCAAAACTCCGAATCTCCAAAACTCGGAAACTCCAAAACTCCAAAACTCCAAAACTCCAAAGCTCCAAAACTCCAAAACTCCAAAACTCCAAAACTCCAAAACTCCAAAACTCCAAAACTCCAAAACTCCAAAACTCCAAAACTCCGAAACTGCGAAACTCCGAAACTCCGAAACTCCAAAACTCCAAAACTCCGAAACTCCGAAACTGCAAAACTGCAAAACTCCAAAACTCCGAAACTCCAAAACTCCGAAACTCCAAAACTCCAAAACTCCAAAACTCCGAAACTCCAAAACTCCAAAACTCCAAAACTCCGAAACTCCAAAACTCCGAAACTCCGAAACTCGGAAACTCCAAAACTCCAAAACTCCAAAACTCCAAAACTCCGAAACTCCAAAACTCCAAAACTCCAAAACTCCGAAACTCCAAAACTCCAAAACTCCAAAACTCCAAAACTCCAAAACTCCAAAACTCCGAACTTCCAAAACTCCGAAACTCCAAAACTCCGAATCTCCAAAACTCGGAAACTCCAAAACTCCAAAACTCCAAAACTCCAAAACTCCGAAACTCCAAAACTCCAAAACTCCAAAACTCCAAAACTCCAAAACTCCAAAACTCCAAAACTCCAAAACTCCAAAACTCCGAAACTCCAAAACTCCGAAACTCCGCAACTCCGAAACTCCAAAACTCCGAAACTCCGAAACTCCGAAACTCCAAAACTCCAAAACTCCAAAACTCCGAAACTCCGAAACTCCAAAACTCCGAAACTCCAAAACTCCAAAACTCCGAAACTCCAAAACTCCGAAACTCCAAAACTCCAAAACTCCGAAACTCCAAAGCTCCAAAACTCCAAAACTCCGAAACTCCAAAACTCCGAAACTCCAAAACTCCAAAACTCCAAAACTCCGAAACTCCAAAACTCCAAAACTCCAAAACTCCAAAACTCCGAAACTCCGAAACTCCAAAACTCCAATACTCCAAAACTCCGAAACTCCAAAACTCCAAAACTCCAAAACTCCAAAACTCCAAAACTCCGAAACTGCGAAACTCCGAAACTCCGAAACTCCAAAACTCCAAAACTCCGAAACTCCGAAACTGCAAAACTGCAAAACTCCAAAACTCCGAAACTCCAAAACTCCGAAACTCCAAAACTCCAAAACTCCAAAACTCCGAAACTCCAAAACTCCAAAACTCCAAAACTCCGAAACTCCAAAACTCCGAAACTCCGAAACTCGCAAACTCCAAAACTCCAAAACTCCAAAACTCCAAAACTCCGAAACTCCAAAACTCCAAAACTCCAAAACTCCGAAACTCCAAAACTCCAAAACTCCAAAACTCCAAAACTCCAAAGCTCCAAAACTCCAAAACTCCAAAACTCCAAAACTCCGAAACTCCAAAACTCCAAAACTCCAAAGCTCCAAAACTCCAAAACTCCAAAACTCAAAACCTCCAAAACTCCAAAACTCCAAAACTCCAAAACTCCGAAACTCCAAAACTCCGAAACTCCAAAACTCCGAAACTCCAAAACTCCGAATCTCCAAAACTCGGAAACTCCAAAACTCCAAAACTCCAAAACTCCAAAGCTCCAAAACTCCAAAACTCCAAAACTCCAAAACTCCAAAACTCCAAAACTCCAAAACTCCAAAACTCCAAAACTCCGAAACTCCAAAACTCCAAAACTCCAAAGCTCCAAAACTCCAAAACTCAAAAACTCCAAAAATCAAAAACTCCAAAACTCCAAAACTCCAAAACTCCGAAACTCCAAAACTCCAATACTCCAAAACTCCGAAACTCCAAAACTCCGAAACTCCAAAACTCCAAAACTCCAATACTCCAAAACTCCAAAACTCCAAAACACCGAAACTCCGAAACTCCGAAACTCCAAAACTCCAAAACTCCAAGACTCCAAAACTCCGAAACTCCGAAACTCCAAAACTCCAAAACTCCGAAACTCCAAAACTCCGAAACTCCGAAACTCCGAAACTCCAAAACTCCAAAACTCCGAAACTCCGAAACTCCAAAACTCCAAAACTCCAAAACTGCAAAACTCCAAAACTCCGAAACTCCGAAACTCCAAAACTCCGAAACTCCAAAACTCGGAAACTCCAAAACTCCAAAACTCCAAAACTCCGAAACTCCAAAACTCCGAAACTCCAAAACTTCGAATCTCCAAAACTCCAAAACTCGAAAACTCCGAAACTCCAAAACTCCAAAACTCCAATACTCCAAAACTCCAAAACTCCGAAACTCCAAAACTCCGAAACTCCAAAACTCCGAATCTCCAAAACTCCAAAACTCCGAAACTCCGAAACTCCAAAACTCCAAAACTCCAATACTCCAAAACTCCAAAACTCCGAAACTCCAAAACTCCGAAACTCCAAAACTCCAATACTCCAAAACTCCGAAACTCCAAAACTCCGAAACTCCAAAACTCCAAAACTCCAATACTCCAAAACTCCAAAACTCCAAAACACCGAAACTCCGAAACTCCGAAACTCCAAAACTCCAAAACTCCAAAACTCCGAAACTCCAAAACTCCGAAACTCCAAAACTCCAAAACTCCCAAACTCCGAAACTCCAAAACTCCAATACTCCAAAACTCCGAAACTCCAAAACTCCAAAACTCCAATACTCCAAGACTCCGAAACTCCGAAACTCCAAAACTCCAAAACTGCAAAACTCCAAAACTCCGAAACTCCGAAACTCCAAAACTCCGAAACTCCAAAACTCGGAAACTCCAAAACTCCAAAACTCCAAAACTCCAAAACTCCGAAACTCCAAAACTCCGAAACTCCAAAACTCCGAATCTCCAAAACTCCAAAACTCCGAAACTCCAAAACTCCGAACTTCCAAAACTCCGAAACTCCAAAACTCCGAATCTCCAAAACTCGAAAACTCCAAAACTCCAAAACTCCAAAACTCCAAAACTCCAAAACTCCGAAACTCCAAAACTCCAAAACTCCAAAACTCCAAAACTCCAGAACTCCAAAACTCCAAAACTCCAAAACTCCAAAACTCCAAAACTCCGAAACTCCAAAACTCCGAAACTCCGAAACTCCGAAACTCGAAAACTCCGAAACTCCGAAACTCCGAAACTCCAAAACTACAAAACTCCAAAACTCCGAAACTCCAAAACTCCGAAACTCCGAAACTCCGAAACTCCGAAACTCCGAAACTCCAAAACTCCAAAACTCCGAAACTACAAAACTCCGAAACTCCAAAACTCCAAAACTCCGAAACTCCAAAACTCCGAAACTCCAAAACTCCAAAACTCCAAAACTCCAAAACTCCGAAACTCCAAAACTCCGAAACTCCGAAACTCCAAAACTCCAAAACTCCAAAACACCAAAACTCCAAATCTCCAATACTCCAAAACTCCAAAACTCCAACTCCGAAACTCCAAAACTCCAAAACTCCAAAACTCCGAAACTCCGAAACTCCAAAACTCCAAAACTCCAAAACTCCGAAACTCCAAAACTCCAAAACTCCAAAACTCCGAAACTCCAAAACTCCGAAACTCCGAAACTCCGAAACTCCAAAACTCCAAAACTCCAATACTCCAAAACTCCAAAACTCCGAAACTCCAAAACTCCAAAACTCCGAAACTCCGAAACTCCGAAACTCCGAAACTCCAAAACTCCGAAACTCCGAAACTCCGAAACTCCAAAACTCCAAAACTCCAAAACTCCAAAACTCCGAAACTCCAAAACTCCGAAACTCCGAAACTACGAAACTCCAAAACTCCGAAACTCTGAAACTCCGAAACTCCAAAACTCCGAAACTCCGAAACTCCGAAACTCCAAAACTCCAAAACTCCAAAACTCCAAAACTCCGAAACTCCAAAACTCCAAAACTCCAAAACTCCAAAACTCCGAAACTCCAAAACTCCAAAACTCCAAAACTCCGAAACTCCAAAACTCCAAAACTCCGAAACTCCAAAACTCCAAAACTCCAAAACTCCAAAACTGCGAAACTCCAAAACTCCGAAACTCCAAAACTCCAAAACTTCAAAACTCCAAAACTCCGAAACTCCAAAACTCCAAAACTCCAAAACTCCAAAACTCCAAAACTCCGAAACTCCAAAACTCCAAAACTCCAAAACTGCGAAACTCCAAAACTCCGAAACTCCAAAACTCCAAAACTCCGAAACTCCAAAACTCCGAAACTCCGAAACTCCAAAACTCCGAAACTCCGAAACTCCGAAACTCCGAAACCCCGAAACTCCAAAACTCCAAAACTCCAAAACTCCGAAACTCCAAAACTCCGAAACTCCGAAACTCCAAAACTCCAAAACTCCAAAACTCCAAAACTCCGAAACTCCAAAGCTCCAAAACTCCAAAACTCCGAAACTCCAAAACTCCGAAACTCCAAAACTCCAAAACTCCAAAACTCCGAAACTCCAAAACTCCAAAACTCCAAAACTCCAAAACTCCGAAACTCCGAAACTCCAAAACTCCAATACTCCAAAACTCCGAAACTCCAAAACTCCAAAACTCCAAAACTCCAAAACTCCAAAACTCCGAAACTGCGAAACTCCGAAACTCCGAAACTCCAAAACTCCAAAACTCCGAAACTCCGAAACTGCAAAACTGCAAAACTCCAAAACTCCGAAACTCCAAAACTCCGAAACTCCAAAACTCCAAAACTCCAAAACTCCGAAACTCCAAAACTCCAAAACTCCAAAACTCCAAAACTCCGAAACTCCAAAACTCCGAAACTCCGAAACTCGGAAACTCCAAAACTCCAAAACTCCAAAACTCCAAAACTCCGAAACTCCAAAACTCCAAAACTACAAAACTCCGAAACTCCAAAACTCCAAAACTCCAAAACTCCAAAACTCCAAAACTCCAAAACTCCAAAACTCCGAAACTCCAAAACTCCGAAACTCCAAAACTCCGAAACTCCAAAACTCCGAATCTCCAAAACTCGGAAACTCCAAAACTCCAAAACTCCAAAACTCCAAAGCTCCAAAACTCCAAAACTCCAAAACTCCAAAACTCCAAAACTCCAAAACTCCAAAACTACAAAACTCCGAAACTCCAAAACTCCAAAACTCCAAAGCTCCAAAACTCCAAAACTCCAAAACTCCAAAACTCAAAAACTCCAAAACTCCAAAACTCCAAAACTCCGAAACTCCAAAACTCCAATACTCCAAAACTCCAAAACTCCAAAACTCCAAAACTCCAAAACTCCAATACTCCAAAACTCCAAAACTCCAAAACACCGAAACTCTGAAACTCCGAAACTCCAAAACTCCAAAACTCCAAGACTCCAAAACTCCGAAACTCCGAAACTCCAAAACTCCAAAACTCCAAAGCTCCAAAACTCCAAAACTCAAAAACTCCAAAACTCAAAAACTCCAAAACTCCAAAACTCCAAAACTCCGAAACTCCAAAACTCCGGAACTCCAACACTCCGAAACTCCAAAACTCCGAAACTCCATAACTCCGAATCTCCAAAACTCCAAAACTCCAAAACTCCGAAACTCCGAAACTCCAAAACTCCAAAACTCCAATACTCCAAAACTCCAAAACTCCGAAACTCCAAAACTCCGAAACTCCAAAACTCCAATACTCCAAAACTCCGAAACTCCAAAACTCCGAAACTCCAAAACTCCAAAACTCCAATACTCCAAAACTCCAAAACTCCAAAACACCGAAACTCCGAAACTCCGAAACTCCAAAACTCCAAAACTCCAAGACTCCAAAACTCCGAAACTCCGAAATTCCAAAACTCCAAAACTCCAAGACTCCAAAACTCCGAAACTCAAAAACTCCGAAACTCCAAAACTCCAAAACTCCAAAACTCCGAAACTCCAAAACTCCAATACTCCAAAACTCCGAAACTCCAAAACTCCAAAACTCCAAAACTCCAATACTCCAAAACTCCGAAACTCCGAAACTCCAAAACTCCAAAACTCCGAAACTCCAAAACTCGGAAACTCCAAAACTACAAAACTACAAAACTCCAAAACTCCGAAACTCCAAAACTCCGAAACTCCAAAACTCCGAATCTCCAAAACTCCAAAACTCGAAAACTCCGAAACTCCAAAACTCCAATACTCCAAAACTCCAAAACTCCGAAACTCCAAAACTCCGAAACTCCAAAACTCCGAATCTCCAAAACTCCAAAACTCCAAAACTCCGAAACTCCGAAACTCCAAAACTCCAAAACTCCAATACTCCAAAACTCCAAAACTCCGAAACTCCAAAACTCCGAAACTCCAAAACTCCAATACTCCAAAACTCCGAAACTCCAAAACTCCGAAACTCCAAAACTCCAAAACTCCAATACTCCAAAACTCCAAAACTCCAAAACACCGAAACTCCGAAACTCCGAAACTCCAAAACTCCAAAACTCCAAAACTCCAAAACTCCGAAACTCCAAAACTCCGAAACTCCAAAACTCCAAAACTCCCAAACTCCGAAACTCCAAAACTCCAATACCCCAAAACTACTAAACTCCAAAACTCCAAAACTCCAATACTCCAAAACTCCGAAACTCCGAAACTCCAAAACTCCAAAACTCCAAAACTGCAAAACTCCAAAACTCCGAAACTCCGAAACTCCAAAATTCCGAAACTCCAAAACTCGGAAACTCCAAAACTCCAAAACTCCGAAACTCCAAAACTCCGAAACTCCAAAACTCCGAATCTCCAAAACTCCAAAACTCCGAAACTCCAAAACTCCGAACTTCCAAAACTCCGAAACTCCAAAACTCCGAATCTCCAAAACTCGGAAACTCCAAAACTCCAAAACTCCAATACTCCAAAACTCCAAAACTCCAAAACTCCGAAACTCCAAAACTCCGAAACTCCGCAACTCCGAAACTCCGAAACTCCGAAACTCCGAAACTCCAAAACTCCAAAACTCCAAAACTCCGAAACTCCGAAACTCCAAAACTCCGAAACTCCAAAACTCCAAAACTCCGAAACTCCAAAACTCCGAAACTCCAAAACTCCAAAACTCCAAAACTCCGAAACTCCAAAACTCCGAAACTCCGAAACTCCAAAACTCCGAAACTCCGAAACTCCAAAACTCCAAAACTCCAATACTCCAAAACTCCAAAACTCCGAAACTCCAAAACTCCGAAACTCCAAAACTCCAATACTCCAAAACTCCGAAACTCCAAAACTCCGAAACTCCAAAACTCCAAAACTCCAATACTCCAAAACTCCAAAACTCCAAAACACCGAAACTCCGAAACTCCGAAACTCCAAAACTCCAAAACTCCAAAACTGCAAAACTCCAAAACTCCGAAACTCCGAAACTCCAAAATTCCGAAACTCCAAAACTCGGAAACTCCAAAACTCCAAAACTCCGAAACTCCAAAACTCCGAAACTCCAAAACTCCGAATCTCCAAAACTCCAAAACTCCGAAACTCCAAAACTCCGAACTTCCAAAACTCCGAAACTCCAAAACTCCGAACTTCCAAAACTCCGAAACTCCAAAACTCCGAATCTCCAAAACTCGGAAACTCCAAAACTCCAAAACTCCAAAACTCCAAAACTCCGAAACTCCAAAACTCCAAAACTCCAAAACTCCAAAACTCCAAAACTCCAAAACTCCAAAACTCCGAAACTCCAAAACTCCGAAACTCCGCAACTCCGAAACTCCAAAACTCCGAAACTCCGAAACTCCGAAACTCCAAAACTCCAAAACTCCAAAACTCCGAAACTCCGAAACTCCAAAACTCCGAAACTCCAAAACTCCAAAACTCCGAAACTCCAAAACTCCGAAACTCCAAAACTCCAAAACTCCGAAACTCCAAAGCTCCAAAACTCCAAAACTCCGAAACTCCAAAACTCCGAAACTCCAAAACTCCAAAACTCCAAAACTCCGAAACTCCAAAACTCCAAAACTCCAAAACTCCAAAACTCCAATACTCCAAAACTCCGAAACTCCAAAACTCCAAAACTCCAAAACTCCAAAACTCCAAAACTCCGAAACTGCGAAACTCCGAAACTCCAAAACTCCAAAACTCCGAAACTCCGAAACTGCAAAACTGCAAAACTCCAAAACTCCGAAACTCCAAAACTCCGAAACTCCAAAACTCCAAAACTCCAAAACTCCGAAACTCCAAAACTCCAAAACTCCAAAACTCCAAAACTCCGAAACTCCAAAACTCCGAAACTCCGAAACTCGGAAACTCCAAAACTCCAAAACTCCAAAACTCCAAAACTCCGAAACTCCAAAACTCCAAAACTCCAAAACTCCGAAACTCCAAAACTCCAAAACTCCAAAACTCCAAAACTCCAAAACTCCAAAACTCCAAAGCTCCAAAACTCCAAAACTCCAAAACTCCAAAACTCCGAAACTCCAAAACTCCAAAACTCCAAAGCTCCAAAACTCCAAAACTCCAAAACTCAAAACCTCCAAAACTCCAAAACTCCAAAACTCCAAAACTCCGAAACTCCAAAACTCCGAAACTCCAAAACTCCAAAACTCCCAAACTCCGAAACTCCAAAACTCCAATACTCCAAAACTCCGAAACTCCAAAACTCCAAAACTCCAATACTCCAAAACTCCGAAACTCCGAAACTCCAAAACTCCAAAACTCCAAAACTGCAAAACTCCAAAACTCCGAAACTCCGAAACTCCAAAACTCCGAAACTCCAAAACTCCAAAACTCCAAAACTCCAAAACTCCAAAACTCCAAAACTCCGAAACTCCAAAACTCCGAAACTCCAAAACTCCGAATCTCCAAAACTCCAAAACTCCGAAACTCCAAAACTCCGAACTTCCAAAACTCCGAAACTCCAAAACTCCGAATCTCCAAAACTCGAAAACTCCAAAACTCCAAAACTCCAAAACTCCAAAACTCCAAAACTCCGAAACTCCAAAACTCCAAAACTCCAAAACTCCAGAACTCCAAAACTCCAAAACTCCAAAACTCCAAAACTCCAAAACTCCGAAACTCCAAAACTCCGAAACTCCGAAACTCCGAAACTCGAAAACTCCGAAACTCCGAAACTCCGAAACTCCAAAACTCCAAAACTCCAAAACTCCGAAACTCCAAAACTCCGAAACTCCGAAACTCCGAAACTCCGAAACTCCGAAACTCCAAAACTCCAAAACTCCGAAACTACAAAACTCCGAAACTCCAAAACTCCAAAACTCCGAAACTCCAAAACTCCGAAACTCCAAAACTCCAAAACTCCAAAACTCCAAAACTCCGAAACTCCAAAACTCCGAAACTCCGAAACTCCAAAACTCCAAAACTCCAAAACTCCAAATCTCCAATACTCCAAAACTCCAAAACTCCAACTCCGAAACTCCAAAACTCCAAAACTCCAAAACTCCGAAACTCCGAAACTCCAAAACTCCAAAACTCCGAAACTCCAAAACTCCAAAACTCCAAAACTCCGAAACTCCAAAACTCCGAAACTCCGAAACTCCGAAACTCCAAAACTCCAAAACTCCGAAACTCCGAAACTCCAAAACTCCAAAACTCCAATACTCCAAAACTCCAAAACTCCGAAACTCCAAAACTCCAAAACTCCGAAACTCCGAAACTCCGAAACTCCGAAACTCCAAAACTCCGAAACTCCGAAACTCCGAAACTCCAAAACTCCAAAACTCCAAAACTCCAAAACTCCGAAACTCCAAAACTCCGAAACTCCGAAACTACGAAACTCCAAAACTCCGAAACTCTGAAACTCCGAAACTCCAAAACTCCGAAACTCCGAAACTCCGAAACTCCAAAACTCCAAAACTCCAAAACTCCAAAACTCCAAAACTCCGAAACTCCAAAACTCCAAAACTCCAAAACTCCAAAACTCCGAAACTCCAAAACTCCAAAACTCCAAAACTCCAAAACTCCGAAACTCCAAAACTCCAAAACTCCGAAACTCCAAAACTCCAAAACTCCAAAACTCCAAAACTGCGAAACTCCAAAACTCCGAAACTCCAAAACTCCAAAACTTCAAAACTCCAAAACTCCGAAACTCCAAAACTCCAAAACTCCAAAACTCCAAAACTCCAAAACTCCAAAACTCCAAAACTCCGAAACTCCAAAACTCCAAAACTCCAAAACTGCGAAACTCCAAAACTCCGAAACTCCAAAACTCCAAAACTCCGAAACTCCAAAACTCCGAAACTCCGAAACTCCAAAACTCCGAAACTCCGAAACTCCGAAACTCCGAAACCCCGAAACTCCAAAACTCCAAAACTCCAAAACTCCGAAACTCCAAAACTCCGAAACTCCGAAACTCCAAAACTCCAAAACTCCAAAACTCCAAAACTCCGAAACTCCAAAGCTCCAAAACTCCAAAACTCCGAAACTCCAAAACTCCGAAACTCCAAAACTCCAAAACTCCAAAACTCCGAAACTCCAAAACTCCAAAACTCCAAAACTCCGAAACTCCGAAACTCCAAAA
The DNA here is from genome assembly GCF_055824585.1 of Amblyomma mixtum. Taxonomy (NCBI): domain Eukaryota; kingdom Metazoa; phylum Arthropoda; class Arachnida; order Ixodida; family Ixodidae; genus Amblyomma; species Amblyomma mixtum. The sequence continues at coordinate 104,729,596 of NC_143021.1, read as the reverse complement.
CTCCAATACTCCAAAACTCCGAAACTCCAAAACTCCAAAACTCCAAAACTCCAAAACTCCAAAACTCCGAAACTGCGAAACTCCGAAACTCCGAAACTCCAAAACTCCAAAACTCCGAAACTCCGAAACTGCAAAACTGCAAAACTCCAAAACTCCGAAACTCCAAAACTCCGAAACTCCAAAACTCCAAAACTCCAAAACTCCGAAACTCCAAAACTCCAAAACTCCAAAACTCCAAAACTCCGAAACTCCAAAACTCCGAAACTCCGAAACTCGGAAACTCCAAAACTCCAAAACTCCAAAACTCCAAAACTCCGAAACTCCAAAACTCCAAAACTCCAAAACTCCGAAACTCCAAAACTCCAAAACTCCAAAACTCCAAAACTCCAAAACTCCAAAACTCCAAAACTCCGAAACTCCAAAACTCCGAAACTCCAAAACTCCGAAACTCCAAAACTCCGAATCTCCAAAACTCGGAAACTCCAAAACTCCAAAACTCCAAAACTCCAAAGCTCCAAAACTCCAAAACTCCAAAACTCCAAAACTCCAAAACTCCAAAACTCCAAAACTCCAAAACTCCAAAACTACAAAACTCCGAAACTCCAAAACTCCAAAACTCCAAAGCTCCAAAACTCCAAAACTCAAAAACTCCAAAACTCAAAAACTCCAAAACTCCAAAACTCCAAAACTCCGAAACTCCAAAACTCCAATACTCCAAAACTCCAAAACTCCAAAACTCCAAAACTCCAAAACTCCAATACTCCAAAACTCCAAAACTCCAAAACACCGAAACTCCGAAACTCCGAAACTCCAAAACTCCAAAACTCCAAGACTCCAAAACTCCGAAACTCCGAAACTCCAAAACTCCAAAACTCCAAAGCTCCAAAACTCCAAAACTCAAAAACTCCAAAACTCAAAAACTCCAAAACTCCAAAACTCCAAAACTCCGAAACTCCAAAACTCCGGAACTCCAACACTCCGAAACTCCAAAACTCCGAAACTCCAAAACTCCGAATCTCCAAAACTCCAAAACTCCAAAACTCCGAAACTCCGAAACTCCAAAACTCCAAAACTCCAATACTCCAAAACTCCAAAACTCCGAAACTCCAAAACTCCGAAACTCCAAAACTCCAATACTCCAAAACTCCGAAACTCCAAAACTCCGAAACTCCAAAACTCCAAAACTCCAATACTCCAAAACTCCAAAACTCCAAAACACCGAAACTCCGAAACTCCGAAACTCCAAAACTCCAAAACTCCAAGACTCCAAAACTCCGAAACTCCGAAATTCCAAAACTCCAAAACTCCAAGACTCCAAAACTCCGAAACTCAAAAACTCCGAAACTCCAAAACTCCAAAACTCCAAAACTCCGAAACTCCAAAACTCCAATACTCCAAAACTCCGAAACTCCAAAACTCCAAAACTCCAAAACTCCAATACTCCAAAACTCCGAAACTCCGAAACTCCAAAACTCCAAAACTCCGAAACTCCAAAACTCGGAAACTCCAAAACTACAAAACTACAAAACTCCAAAACTCCGAAACTCCAAAACTCCGACACTCCAAAACTCCGAAACTCCAATACTCCAAAACTCCAAAACTCCAAAACACCGAAACTCCGAAACTCCGAAACTCCAAAACTCCAAAACTCCAAGACTCCAAAACTCCGAAACTCCGAAACTCCAAAACTCCAAAACTCCAAAGCTCCAAAACTCCAAAACTCAAAAACTCCAAAACTCAAAAACTCCAAAACTCCAAAACTCCAAAACTCCGAAACTCCAAAACTCCGGAACTCCAACACTCCGAAACTCCAAAACTCCGAAACTCCAAAACTCCGAATCTCCAAAACTCCAAAACTCCAAAACTCCGAAACTCCGAAACTCCAAAACTCCAAAACTCCAATACTCCAAAACTCCAAAACTCCGAAACTCCAAAACTCCGAAACTCCAAAACTCCAATACTCCAAAACTCCGAAACTCCAAAACTCCGAAGCTCCAAAACTCCAAAACTCCAATACTCCAAAGCTCCAAAACTCCAAAACACCGAAACTCCGAAACTCCGAAACTCCAAAACTCCAAAACTCCAAGACTCCAAAACTCCGAAACTCCGAAATTCCAAAACTCCAAAACTCCAAGACTCCAAAACTCCGAAACTCAAAAACTCCGAAACTCCAAAACTCCAAAACTCCAAAACTCCGAAACTCCAAAACTCCAATACTCCAAAACTCCGAAACTCCAAAACTCCAAAACTCCAAAACTCCAATACTCCAAAACTCCGAAACTCCGAAACTCCAAAACTCCAAAACTCCGAAACTCCAAAACTCGGAAACTCCAAAACTACAAAACTACAAAACTCCAAAACTCCGAAACTCCAAAACTCCGAAACTCCAAAACTCCGAATCTCCAAAACTCCAAAACTCGAAAACTCCGAAACTCCAAAACTCCAAAACTCCAATACTCCAAAACTCCAAAACTCCGAAACTCCAAAACTCCGAAACTCCAAAACTCCGAATCTCCAAAACTCCAAAACTCCGAAACTCCAAAACTCCAAAACTCCAATACTCCAAAACTCCAAAACTCCAAAACTCCGAAACTCCAAAACTCCAAAACTCCGAAACTCCGAAACTCCGAAACTCCGAAACTCCAAAACTCCGAAACTCCGAAACTCCGAAACTCCGAAACTCCGAAACTCCGAAACTCCAAAACTCCAAAACTCCAAAACTCCAAAACTCCGAAACTCCAAAACTCCGAAACTCCGAAACTCCGAAACTCCAAAACTCCGAAACTCCGAAACTCCGAAACTCCGAAACTCCGAAACTCCAAAACTCCAAAACTCCGAAACTCCAAAACTCCGAAACTCCAAAACTCCGAAACTCCAAAACTCCGAATCTCCAAAACTCCAAAACTCCGAAACTCCAAAACTCCGAACTTCCAAAACTCCGAAACTCCAAAACTCCAAATCTCCAAAACTCGGAAACTCCAAAACTCCAAAACTCCAAAACTCCGAAACTCCAAAACTCCAAAACTCCAAAACTCCAAAACTCCAAAACTCCAAAACTCCAAAACTCCAAAACTCCGAAACTCCAAAACTCCGAAACTCCGAAACTCCGAAACTCCAAAACTCCGAAACTCCGAAACTCCGAAACTCCGAAACTCCAAAACTCCAAAACTCCAAAACTCCGAAACTCCAAAACTCCGAAACTCCGAAACTCCGAAACTCCGAAACTCCGAAACTCCGAAACTCCAAAACTCCAAAACTCCAAAACTCCGAAACTCCAAAACTCCGAAACTCCAAAACTCCAAAACTCCGAAACTCCAAAACTCCAAAACTCCAAAACTCCGAAACTCCAAAACTCCGAAGCTCCAAAACTCCAAAACTCCAAAACTCCGAAACTCCAAAACTCCGAAACTCCGAAACTCCAAAACTCCGAAACTCCAAAACTCCAAAACTCCAAAACTCCAATACTCCAAAACTCCAAAACTCCAAAACTCCGAAACTCCAAAACTCCAAAACTCCAAAACTCCGAAACTCCGAAACTCCAAAACTCCAAAACTCCAAAACTTCGAAACTCCAAAACTCCAAAACTCCAAAACTCCGAAACTCCAAAACTCCGAAACTCCGAAACTCCGAAACTCCAAAACTCCAAAACTCCGAAACTCCAAAACTCCAAAACTCCAATACTCCAAAACTCCAAAACTCCAAAACTCCGAAACTCCAAAACTCCAAAACTCTGAAACTCCGAAACTCCGAAACTCCGAAACTTGCAAAACTCCGAAACTCCGAAACTCCGAAACTCCGAAACTCCAAAACTCCAAAACTCCGAAACTCCGAAACTCCGAAACTCCGAAACTCCAAAACTCCCAAACTCCAAAACTCCGAAACTCCAAAACTCCGAAACTCCAAAACTCCGAAACTCCAAAACTCCAAAACTCCGAAACTCCAATACTCCGAAACTCCAAAACTCCGAAACTCCAAAACTCCGAAACTCCAAAACTCCAATACTCCAAAACTCCGAAACTCCAAAACTCCGAAACTCCAAAACTCCAAAACTCCAATACTCCAAAACTCCAAAACTCCAAAACACCGAAACTCCGAAACTCCGAAACTCCAAAACTCCAAAACTCCAAGACTCCAAAACTCCGAAACTCCGAAACTCCAAAACTCCAAAACTCCAAGACTCCAAAACTCCGAAACTCAAAAACTCCGAAACTCCAAAACTCCAAAACTCCAAAACTCCGAAACTCCGAAACTCCGAAACTCCGAAACTCCAAAACTCCGAAACTCCGAAACTCCGAAACTCCGAAACTCCGAAACTCCGAAACTCCAAAACTCCAAAACTCCAAAACTCCAAAACTCCAAAACTCCGAAACTCCAAAACTCCGAAACTCCGAAACTCCGAAACTCCAAAACTCCGAAACTCCGAAACTCCGAAACTCCGAAACTCCGAAACTCCAAAACTCCAAAACTCCGAAACTCCAAAACTCCGAAACTCCGAAACTCCAAAACTCCGAAACTCCAAAACTCCGAATCTCCAAAACTCCAAAACTCCGAAACTCCAAAACTCCGAACTTCCAAAACTCCGAAACTCCAAAACTCCAAATCTCCAAAACTCGGAAACTCCAAAACTCCAAAACTCCAAAACTCCGAAACTCCAAAACTCCAAAACTCCAAAACTCCAAAACTCCAAAACTCCAAAACTCCAAAACTCCGAAACTCCAAAACTCCGAAACTCCGAAACTCCGAAACTCCAAAACTCCGAAACTCCGAAACTCCGAAACTCCGAAACTCCAAAACTCCAATACTCCAAAACTCCAAAACTCCAAAACTCCGAAACTCCAAAACTCCAAAACTCTGAAACTCCGAAACTCCGAAACTCCGAAACTTGCAAAACTCCGAAACTCCGAAACTCCGAAACTCCGAAACTCCAAAACTCCAAAACTCCGAAACTCCGAAACTCCGAAACTCCGAAACTCCAAAACTCCCAAACTCCAAAACTCCGAAACTCCAAAACTCCGAAACTCCAAAACTCCGAAACTCCAAAACTCCAAAACTCCGAAACTCCAATACTCCGAAACTCCAAAACTCCGAAACTCCAAAACTCCGAAACTCCAAAACTCCAATACTCCAAAACTCCGAAACTCCAAAACTCCGAAACTCCAAAACTCCAAAACTCCAATACTCCAAAACTCCAAAACTCCAAAACACCGAAACTCCGAAACTCCGAAACTCCAAAACTCCAAAACTCCAAGACTCCAAAACTCCGAAACTCCGAAACTCCAAAACTCCAAAACTCCAAGACTCCAAAACTCCGAAACTCAAAAACTCCGAAACTCCAAAACTCCAAAACTCCAAAACTCCGAAACTCCGAAACTCCGAAACTCCGAAACTCCAAAACTCCGAAACTCCGAAACTCCGAAACTCCGAAACTCCGAAACTCCGAAACTCCAAAACTCCAAAACTCCAAAACTCCAAAACTCCAAAACTCCGAAACTCCAAAACTCCGAAACTCCAAAACTCCAAAACTCCAAAACTCCAAAACTCCAAAACTCCGAAACTGCGAAACTCCGAAACTCCAAAACTCCAAAACTCCGAAACTCCGAAACTGCAAAACTGCAAAACTCCAAAACTCCGAAACTCCAAAACTCCGAAACTCCAAAACTCCAAAACTCCAAAACTCCGAAACTCCAAAACTCCAAAACTCCAAAACTCCAAAACTCCGAAACTCCAAAACTCCGAAACTCCGAAACTCGGAAACTCCAAAACTCCAAAACTCCAAAACTCCAAAACTCCGAAACTCCAAAACTCCAAAACTCCGAAACTCCAAAACTCCAAAACTCCAAAACTCCAAAACTCCAAAACTCCAAAACTCCAAAGCTCCAAAACTCCAAAACTCCAAAACTCCAAAACTCCGAAACTCCAAAACTCCAAAACTCCAAAGCTCCAAAACTCCAAAACTCCAAAACTCAAAACCTCCAAAACTCCAAAACTCCAAAACTCCAAAACTCCGAAACTCCAAAACTCCGAAACTCCAAAACTCCGAAACTCCAATACTCCAAAACTCCAAAACTCCAAAACACCGAAACTCCGAAACTCCGAAACTCCAAAACTCCAAAACTCCAAGACTCCAAAACTCCGAAACTCCGAAACTCCAAAACTCCAAAACTCCAAAGCTCCAAAACTCCAAAACTCAAAAACTCCAAAACTCAAAAACTCCAAAACTCCAAAACTCCAAAACTCCGAAACTCCAAAACTCCGGAACTCCAACACTCCGAAACTCCAAAACTCCGAAACTCCAAAACTCCGAATCTCCAAAACTCCAAAACTCCAAAACTCCGAAACTCCGAAACTCCAAAACTCCAAAACTCCAATACTCCAAAACTCCAAAACTCCGAAACTCCAAAACTCCGAAACTCCAAAACTCCAATACTCCAAAACTCCGAAACTCCAAAACTCCGAAGCTCCAAAACTCCAAAACTCCAATACTCCAAAGCTCCAAAACTCCAAAACACCGAAACTCCGAAACTCCGAAACTCCAAAACTCCAAAACTCCAAGACTCCAAAACTCCGAAACTCCGAAATTCCAAAACTCCAAAACTCCAAGACTCCAAAACTCCGAAACTCAAAAACTCCGAAACTCCAAAACTCCAAAACTCCAAAACTCCGAAACTCCAAAACTCCAATACTCCAAAACTCCGAAACTCCAAAACTCCAAAACTCCAAAACTCCAATACTCCAAAACTCCGAAACTCCGAAACTCCAAAACTCCAAAACTCCGAAACTCCAAAACTCGGAAACTCCAAAACTACAAAACTACAAAACTCCAAAACTCCGAAACTCCAAAACTCCGAAACTCCAAAACTCCGAATCTCCAAAACTCCAAAACTCGAAAACTCCGAAACTCCAAAACTCCAAAACTCCAATACTCCAAAACTCCAAAACTCCGAAACTCCAAAACTCCGAAACTCCAAAACTCCGAATCTCCAAAACTCCAAAACTCCGAAACTCCAAAACTCCAAAACTCCAATACTCCAAAACTCCAAAACTCCAAAACTCCGAAACTCCAAAACTCCAAAACTCCGAAACTCCGAAACTCCGAAACTCCGAAACTCCAAAACTCCGAAACTCCGAAACTCCGAAACTCCGAAACTCCGAAACTCCGAAACTCCAAAACTCCAAAACTCCAAAACTCCAAAACTCCAAAACTCCGAAACTCCAAAACTCCGAAACTCCGAAACTCCGAAACTCCAAAACTCCGAAACTCCGAAACTCCGAAACTCCGAAACTCCGAAACTCCAAAACTCCAAAACTCCGAAACTCCAAAACTCCGAAACTCCGAAACTCCAAAACTCCGAAACTCCAAAACTCCGAATCTCCAAAACTCCAAAACTCCGAAACTCCAAAACTCCGAACTTCCAAAACTCCGAAACTCCAAAACTCCAAATCTCCAAAACTCGGAAACTCCAAAACTCCAAAACTCCAAAACTCCGAAACTCCAAAACTCCAAAACTCCAAAACTCCAAAACTCCAAAACTCCAAAACTCCAAAACTCCAAAACTCCGAAACTCCAAAACTCCGAAACTCCGAAACTCCGAAACTCCAAAACTCCGAAACTCCGAAACTCCGAAACTCCGAAACTCCAAAACTCCAAAACTCCAAAACTCCGAAACTCCAAAACTCCGAAACTCCGAAACTCCGAAACTCCGAAACTCCGAAACTCCGAAACTCCAAAACTCCAAAACTCCAAAACTCCGAAACTCCAAAACTCCGAAACTCCAAAACTCCAAAACTCCGAAACTCCAAAACTCCAAAACTCCAAAACTCCAAAACTCCGAAACTCCAAAACTCCGAAGCTCCAAAACTCCAAAACTCCAAAACTCCGAAACTCCAAAACTCCGAAACTCCGAAACTCCAAAACTCCGAAACTCCAAAACTCCAAAACTCCAAAACTCCAATACTCCAAAACTCCAAAACTCCAAAACTCCGAAACTCCAAAACTCCAAAACTCCAAAACTCCGAAACTCCGAAACTCCAAAACTCCAAAACTCCAAAACTTCGAAACTCCAAAACTCCAAAACTCCAAAACTCCGAAACTCCAAAACTCCGAAACTCCGAAACTCCGAAACTCCAAAACTCCAAAACTCCGAAACTCCAAAACTCCAAAACTCCAATACTCCAAAACTCCAAAACTCCAAAACTCCGAAACTCCAAAACTCCAAAACTCTGAAACTCCGAAACTCCGAAACTCCGAAACTTGCAAAACTCCGAAACTCCGAAACTCCGAAACTCCGAAACTCCAAAACTCCAAAACTCCGAAACTCCGAAACTCCGAAACTCCGAAACTCCAAAACTCCCAAACTCCAAAACTCCGAAACTCCAAAACTCCGAAACTCCAAAACTCCGAAACTCCAAAACTCCAAAACTCCGAAACTCCAATACTCCGAAACTCCAAAACTCCGAAACTCCAAAACTCCGAAACTCCAAAACTCCAATACTCCAAAACTCCGAAACTCCAAAACTCCGAAACTCCAAAACTCCAAAACTCCAATACTCCAAAACTCCAAAACTCCAAAACACCGAAACTCCGAAACTCCGAAACTCCAAAACTCCAAAACTCCAAGACTCCAAAACTCCGAAACTCCGAAACTCCAAAACTCCAAAACTCCAAGACTCCAAAACTCCGAAACTCAAAAACTCCGAAACTCCAAAACTCCAAAACTCCAAAACTCCGAAACTCCGAAACTCCGAAACTCCGAAACTCCAAAACTCCGAAACTCCGAAACTCCGAAACTCCGAAACTCCGAAACTCCGAAACTCCAAAACTCCAAAACTCCAAAACTCCAAAACTCCAAAACTCCGAAACTCCAAAACTCCGAAACTCCGAAACTCCGAAACTCCAAAACTCCGAAACTCCGAAACTCCGAAACTCCGAAACTCCGAAACTCCAAAACTCCAAAACTCCGAAACTCCAAAACTCCGAAACTCCGAAACTCCAAAACTCCGAAACTCCAAAACTCCGAATCTCCAAAACTCCAAAACTCCGAAACTCCAAAACTCCGAACTTCCAAAACTCCGAAACTCCAAAACTCCAAATCTCCAAAACTCGGAAACTCCAAAACTCCAAAACTCCAAAACTCCGAAACTCCAAAACTCCAAAACTCCAAAACTCCAAAACTCCAAAACTCCAAAACTCCAAAACTCCGAAACTCCAAAACTCCGAAACTCCGAAACTCCGAAACTCCAAAACTCCGAAACTCCGAAACTCCGAAACTCCGAAACTCCAAAACTCCAATACTCCAAAACTCCAAAACTCCAAAACTCCGAAACTCCAAAACTCCAAAACTCTGAAACTCCGAAACTCCATAATACAACATTTTGGGCGAGTTGGTTACCTACATTCATTATTACAGCGCAAAGACGGCACAGAACAAGAAGGGGACACAACAGCGCTGTGTACCTGAGACCTCGCCACACTAGCGAACCGGTTAGGCAAAGGGAAAAAAGAAAGGTTGTTGTTTTGCCTTATCTCCATCAGGTGTCGCACAACCTCCGGAAAATTGGAAGTAGGGCAGGCGTTGACGTAGTATTTTCAGCGCCGGAAAAGCTTTCCAGGTTGTGCAAAAAAGTTAACTGCACGACTTACGAAACGCGCAGGTGTAAAGTGAAACACGGGCATCATTTTGTCCCATGTAAAGAAGATGTGGTGTATTCACTGCCCATGTCCTGTGGGAAAAAATACATCGGGCAGACTGGCCGCTGTCTCAACAAAAGGCTAAAAGAGCACAGTGACAATGTTGCACGTGTGGCTACCACAGGCCACGTAGCCAAACATTGCAGGGACTGCAGCGCAGAAGATGACAGCGAGGATAAATGTGAACCGATGTACAGGCAATGCAGTGTCATAGGCAAACACCGAGACACATTAACTAGAGAAATAATAGAAGCTGCTATGATTATTAGACTGCAGGACGAGTGCATAAGCGCACCATCAGTGGCATTGTCCCAGAAAGAGATGAAGTATCTAGAATGTGAAATCTGACACGTGCCGGATAACCGCCGTTACTGTACCCTTGCGCATGCCTACAGCTATTAAAAAAAAAAAAAAAAAAAAAAAAAAAAAAAAACAGCGCTGTTGTGTCCCCTTCTTGTTCTGTGCCGTCTTTGCGCTGTAATAATGAATCCGAAACTCCGAAACTCCGAAACTTGCAAAACTCCGAAACTCCGAAACTCCGAAACTCCGAAACTCCAAAACTCCAAAACTCCGAAACTCCGAAACTCCGAAACTCCGAAACTCCAAAACTCCCAAACTCCAAAACTCCGAAACTCCAAAACTCCGAAACTCCAAAACTCCGAAACTCCAAAACTCCAAAACTCCGAAACTCCAATACTCCGAAACTCCAAAACTCCGAAACTCCAAAACTCCGAAACTCCAAAACTCCAATACTCCAAAACTCCGAAACTCCAAAACTCCGAAACTCCAAAACTCCAAAACTCCAATACTCCAAAACTCCAAAACTCCAAAACACCGAAACTCCGAAACTCCGAAACTCCAAAACTCCAAAACTCCAAGACTCCAAAACTCCGAAACTCCGAAACTCCAAAACTCCAAAACTCCAAGACTCCAAAACTCCGAAACTCAAAAACTCCGAAACTCCAAAACTCCAAAACTCCAAAACTCCGAAACTCCGAAACTCCGAAACTCCGAAACTCCAAAACTCCGAAACTCCGAAACTCCGAAACTCCGAAACTCCGAAACTCCGAAACTCCAAAACTCCAAAACTCCAAAACTCCAAAACTCCAAAACTCCGAAACTCCAAAACTCCGAAACTCCGAAACTCCGAAACTCCAAAACTCCGAAACTCCGAAACTCCGAAACTCCGAAACTCCGAAACTCCAAAACTCCAAAACTCCGAAACTCCAAAACTCCGAAACTCCGAAACTCCAAAACTCCGAAACTCCAAAACTCCGAATCTCTAAAACTCCAAAACTCCGAAACTCCAAAACTCCGAACTTCCAAAACTCCGAAACTCCAAAACTCCAAATCTCCAAAACTCGGAAACTCCAAAACTCCAAAACTCCAAAACTCCGAAACTCCAAAACTCCAAAACTCCAAAACTCCAAAACTCCAAAACTCCAAAACTCCAAAACTCCGAAACTCCAAAACTCCGAAACTCCGAAACTCCGAAACTCCAAAACTCCGAAACTCCGAAACTCCGAAACTCCGAAACTCCAAAACTCCAAAACTCCAAAACTCCGAAACTCCAAAACTCCGAAACTCCGAAACTCCGAAACTCCGAAACTCCGAAACTCCAAAACTCCAAAACTCCAAAACTCCGAAACTCCAAAACTCCGAAACTCCAAAACTCCAAAACTCCGAAACTCCAAAACTCCAAAACTCCAAAACTCCGAAACTCCAAAACTCCGAAACCCCAAAACTCCAAAACTCCAAAACTCCGAAACTCCAAAACTCCGAAACTCCGAAACTCCAAAACTCCGAAACTCCAAAACTCCAAAACTCCAAAACTCCAATACTCCAAAACTCCAAAACTCCAAAACTCCGAAACTCCAAAACTCCAAAACTCCAAAACTCCAAAACTGCGAAACTCCGAAACTCCAAAACTCCAAAACTCCAAAACTCCAAAACTCCGAAACTCCAAAACTCCAAAACTCCAAAACTCCGAAACTCCAAAACTCCGAAACTCCGAAACTCCGAAACTCCAAAACTCCAAAACTCCGAAACTCCAAAACTCCAAAACTCCAATACTCCAAAACTCCAAAACTCCAAAACTCCGAAACTCCAAAACTCCAAAACTCCGAAACTCCGAAACTCCGAAACTCCGAAACTCCGAAACTCCAAAACTCCGAAACTCCGAAACTCCGAAACTCCGAAACTCCAAAACTCCAAAACTCCGAAACTCCGAAACTCCGAAACTCCGAAACTCCAAAACTCCAAAACTCCAAAACTCCGAAACTCCAAAACTCCGAAACTCCAAAACTCCGAAACTCCAAAACTCCAAAACTCCGAAACTCCAAAACTCCGAAACTCCAAAACTCCAAAACTCCAAAACTCCGAAACTCCAAAACTCCGAAACTCGGAAACTCCAAAACTCCAAAACTCCAAAACTCCGAAACTCCAAAACTCCAAAACTCCGAAACTCCAAAACTCCGAAACTCCGAAACTCCGAAACTCCAAAACTCCAAAACTCCAAAACTCCAAAACTCCGAAACTCCGAAACTCCGAAACTCCGAAACTCCGAAACTCCAAAACTCCAAAACTCCGAAACTCCAAAACTCCGAAACTCCAAAACTCCAAAACTCCAAAACTCCGAAACTCCAAAACTCCGAAACTCCGAAACTCCAAAACTCCAAAACTCCAAAACTCCGAAACTCCAAAACTCCGAAACTCCGAAACTCCGAAACTCCGAAACTCCAAAACTCCGAAACTCCAAAACTCCAAAACTCCAAAACTCCAATACTCCAAAACTCCAAAACTCCAAAACTCCGAAACTCCAAAACTCCAAAACTCCAAAACTCCGAAACTCCGAAACTCCAAAACTCCAAAACTCCAAAACTCCGAAACTCCAAAACTCCAAAACTCCAAAACTCCGAAACTCCAAAACTCCGAAACTCCGAAACTCCGAAACTCCAAAACTCCAAAACTCCAAAACTGCAAAACTCCAAAACTCCGAAACTCCGAAACTCCAAAACTCCAAAACTCCGAAACTCCGAAACTCCAAAACTCCGAAACTCCAAAACTCCAAAACTCCAAAACTCCAATACTCCAAAACTCCAAAACTCCAACTCCGAAACCCCAAAACTCCAAAACTCCAAAACTCCGAAACTCCGAAACTCCAAAACTCCAAAACTCCGAAACTCCAAAACTCCAATACTCCAAAACTCCAAAACTCCAACTCCGAAACCCCAAAACTCCAAAACTCCAAAACTCCGAAACTCCGAAACTCCAAAACTCCAAAACTCCGAAACTCCAAAACTCCGAAACTCCAAAACTCCGAAACTCCAAAACTCCGAAACTCCAAAACTCCAAAACTCCGAAACTCCAAAACTCCGAAACTCCAAAACTCCAAAACTCCAAAACTCCAAAACTCCAAAACTCCGAAACTCCAAAACTCCGAAACTCCGAAACTCCGAAACTCCGAAACTCCGAAACTCCAAAACTCCAAAACTCCAAAACTCCGAAACTCCAAAACTCCGAAACTCCAAAACTCCAAAACTCCGAAACTCCAAAACTCCAAAACTCCAAAACTCCGAAACTCCAAAACTCCGAAACCCCAAAACTCCAAAACTCCAAAACTCCGAAACTCCAAAACTCCGAAACTCCGAAACTCCAAAACTCCGAAACTCCAAAACTCCAAAACTCCAAAACTCCAATACTCCAAAACTCCAAAACTCCAAAACTCCGAAACTCCAAAACTCCAAAACTCCAAAACTCCGAAACTCCGAAACTCCAAAACTCCAAAACTCCAAAACTCCAAAACTCCGAAACTCCAAAACTCCAAAACTCCAAAACTCCGAAACTCCAAAACTCCGAAACTCCGAAACTCCGAAACTCCAAAACTCCAAAACTCCGAAACTCCAAAACTCCAAAACTCCAATACTCCAAAACTCCAAAACTCCAAAACTCCGAAACTCCAAAACTCCAAAACTCCGAAACTCCGAAACTCCGAAACTCCGAAACTCCGAAACTCCAAAACTCCGAAACTCCGAAACTCCGAAACTCCGAAACTCCAAAACTCCAAAACTCCGAAACTCCGAAACTCCGAAACTCCGAAACTCCAAAACTCCCAAACTCCAAAACTCCGAAACTCCAAAACTCCGAAACTCCAAAACTCCGAAACTCCAAAACTCCAAAACTCCGAAACTCCAAAACTCCGAAACTCCAAAACTCCAAAACTCCAAAACTCCGAAACTCCAAAACTCCGAAACTCGGAAACTCCAAAACTCCAAAACTCCAAAACTCCGAAACTCCAAAACTCCAAAACTCCGAAACTCCAAAACTCCGAAACTCCGAAACTCCGAAACTCCAAAACTCCAAAACTCCAAAACTCCAAAACTCCGAAACTCCGAAACTCCAAAACTCCGAAACTCCGAAACTCCGAAACTCCAAAACTCCAAAACTCCGAAACTCCAAAACTCCGAAACTCCAAAACTCCAAAACTCCAAAACTCCGAAACTCCAAAACTCCGAAACTCCGAAACTCCAAAACTCCAAAACTCCAAAACTCCGAAACTCCAAAACTCCGAAACTCCGAAACTCCGAAACTCCGAAACTCCAAAACTCCGAAACTCCAAAACTCCAAAACTCCAAAACTCCAATACTCCAAAACTCCAAAACTCCAAAACTCCGAAACTCCAAAACTCCAAAACTCCAAAACTCCGAAACTCCGAAACTCCAAAACTCCAAAACTCCAAAACTCCGAAACTCCAAAACTCCAAAACTCCAAAACTCCGAAACTCCGAAACTCCAAAACTCCGAAACTCCGAAACTCCGAAACTCCAAAACTCCAAAACTCCAAAACTGCAAAACTCCAAAACTCCGAAACTCCGAAACTCCAAAACTCCAAAACTCCGAAACTCCGAAACTCCAAAACTCCGAAACTCCAAAACTCCAAAACTCCAAAACTCCAATACTCCAAAACTCCAAAACTCCAACTCCGAAACCCCAAAACTCCAAAACTCCAAAACTCCGAAACTCCGAAACTCCAAAACTCCAAAACTCCGAAACTCCAAAACTCCAATACTCCAAAACTCCAAAACTCCAACTCCGAAACCCCAAAACTCCAAAACTCCAAAACTCCGAAACTCCAAAACTCCAAAACTCCGAAACTCCAAAACTCCGAAACTCCAAAACTCCGAAACTCCAAAACTCCGAAACTCCGAAACTCCGAAACTCCAAAACTCCAAAACTCCAATACTCCAAAACTCCAAAACTCCAAAACTCCGAAACTCCAAAACTCCAAAACTCCGAAACTCCGAAACTCCGAAACTAAAAAACTCCGAAACTCCGAAACTCCGAAACTCCGAAACTCCGAAACTCCAAAACTCCAAAACTCCAAAACTCCAAAACTCCGAAACTCCAAAACTCCGAAACTCCAAAACTCCAAAACTCCAAAACTCCAATACTCCAAAACTCCGAAACTCCGAAACTCCAAAACTCCAAAACTCCAAAACTCCAAAACTCCAAAACTCCGAAACTCCAAAACTCCGAAACTCCGAAACTCCGAAACTCCAAAACTCCGAAACTCCGAAACTCCGAAACTCCGAAACTCCGAAACTCCGAAACTCCAAAACTCCGAAACTCCAAAACTCCGAATCTCCAAAACTCCAAAACTCCGAAACTCCAAAACTCCGAACTTCCAAAACTCCAAAACTCCAAAACTCCAAATCTCCAAAACTCGGAAACTCCAAAACTCCAAAACTCCAAAACTCCGAAACTCCAAAACTCCAATACTCCAAAACTCCGAAACTCCAAAACTCCGAAACTCCAAAACTCCAAAACTCCAATACTCCAAAACTCCAAAACTCCAAAACACCGAAACTCCGAAACTCCGAAACTCCAAAACTCCAAAACTCCAAGACTCCAAAACTCCGAAACTCCGAAATTCCAAAACTCCAAAACTCCAAGACTCCAAAACTCCGAAACTCAAAAACTCCGAAACTCCAAAACTCCAAAACTCCAAAACTCCGAAACTCCAAAACTCCAATACTCCAAAACTCCGAAACTCCAAAACTCCAAAACTCCAAAACTCCAATACTCCAAAACTCCGAAACTCCGAAACTCCAAAACTCCAAAACTCCGAAACTCCAAAACTCGGAAACTCCAAAACTACAAAACTACAAAACTCCAAAACTCCGAAACTCCAAAACTCCGAAACTCCAAAACTCCGAATCTCCAAAACTCCAAAACTCGAAAACTCCGAAACTCCAAAACTCCAAAACTCCAATACTCCAAAACTCCAAAACTCCGAAACTCCAAAACTCCGAAACTCCAAAACTCCGAATCCCCAAAACTCCAAAACTCCAAAACTCCAAAACTCCGAAACTCCAAAACTCCGAAACTCCGAAACTCCGAAACTCCGAAACTCCAAAACTCCGAAACTCCAAAACTCCAAAACTCCAAAACTCCAATACTCCAAAACTCCAAAACTCCAAAACTCCGAAACTCCAAAACTCCAAAACTCCAAAACTCCGAAACTCCGAAACTCCAAAACTCCAAAACTCCAAAACTCCGAAACTCCAAAACTCCAAAACTCCAAAACTCCGAAACTCCAAAACTCCGAAACTCCGAAACTCCGAAACTCCAAAACTCCAAAACTCCAAAACTGCAAAACTCCAAAACTCCGAAACTCCGAAACTCCAAAACTCCAAAACTCCGAAACTCCGAAACTCCAAAACTCCGAAACTCCAAAACTCCAAAACTCCAAAACTCCAATACTCCAAAACTCCAAAACTCCAACTCCGAAACCCCAAAACTCCAAAACTCCAAAACTCCGAAACTCCGAAACTCCAAAACTCCAAAACTCCGAAACTCCAAAACTCCAATACTCCAAAACTCCAAAACTCCAACTCCGAAACCCCAAAACTCCAAAACTCCAAAACTCCGAAACTCCGAAACTCCAAAACTCCAAAACTCCGAAACTCCAAAACTCCGAAACTCCGAAACTCCAAAACTCCAAAACTCCGAAACTCCAAAACTCCAAAACTCCAATACTCCAAAACTCCAAAACTCCAAAACTCCGAAACTCCAAAACTCCAAAACTCCGAAACTCCGAAACTCCGAAACTAAAAAACTCCGAAACTCCGAAACTCCGAAACTCCGAAACTCCGAAACTCCAAAACTCGAAAACTCCAAAACTCCAAAACTCCGAAACTCCAAAACTCCGAAACTCCGAAACTCCGAAACTCCAAAACTCCGAAACTCCGAAACTCCGAAACTCCAAAACTCCGAAACTCCGAAACTCCGAAACTCCAAAACTCCAAAACTCCAAAACTCCGAAACTCCAAAACTCCGAAACTCCGAAACTCCAAAACTCCGAAACTCCGAAACTCCGAAACTCCAAAACTCCAAAACTCCGAAACTCCAAAACTCCGAAACTCCAAAACTCCAAAACTCCAAAACTCCGAAACTCCGAAACTCCAAAACTCCGAAACTCCGAAACTCCAAAACTCCAAAACTCCGAAACTCCGAAACTCCGAAACTCCGAAACTCCAAAACTCCCAAACTCCAAAACTCCGAAACTCCAAAACTCCGAAACTCCAAAACTCCGAAACTCCAAAACTCCAAAACTCCGAAACTCCAATACTCCGAAACTCCAAAACTCCGAAACTCCAAAACTCCGAAACTCCAAAACTCCAATACTCCAAAACTCCGAAACTCCAAAACTCCGAAACTCCAAAACTCCAAAACTCCAATACTCCAAAACTCCAAAACTCCAAAACACCGAAACTCCGAAACTCCGAAACTCCAAAACTCCAAAACTCCGAATCTCCAAAACTCCAAAACTCCGAAACTCCAAAACTCCGAACTTCCAAAACTCCAAAACTCCAAAACTCCAAATCTCCAAAACTCGGAAACTCCAAAACTCCAAAACTCCAAAACTCCGAAACTCCAAAACTCCAATACTCCAAAACTCCGAAACTCCAAAACTCCGAAACTCCAAAACTCCAAAACTCCAATACTCCAAAACTCCAAAACTCCAAAACACCGAAACTCCGAAACTCCGAAACTCCAAAACTCCAAAACTCCAAGACTCCAAAACTCCGAAACTCCGAAATTCCAAAACTCCAAAACTCCAAGACTCCAAAACTCCGAAACTCAAAAACTCCGAAACTCCAAAACTCCAAAACTCCAAAACTCCGAAACTCCAAAACTCCAATACTCCAAAACTCCGAAACTCCAAAACTCCAAAACTCCAAAACTCCAATACTCCAAAACTCCGAAACTCCAAAACTCCAAAACTCCGAAACTCCAAAACTCGGAAACTCCAAAACTACAAAACTACAAAACTCCAAAACTCCGAAACTCCAAAACTCCGAAACTCCAAAACTCCGAATCTCTAAAACTCCAAAACTCGAAAACTCCGAAACTCCAAAACTCCAAAACTCCAATACTCCAAAACTCCAAAACTCCGAAACTCCAAAACTCCGAAACTCCAAAACTCCGAATCCCCAAAACTCCAAAACTCCAAAACTCCAAAACTCCGAAACTCCAAAACTCCGAAACTCCGAAACTCCGAAACTCCGAAACTCCAAAACTCCGAAACTCCAAAACTCCAAAACTCCAAAACTCCAATACTCCAAAACTCCAAAACTCCAAAACTCCGAAACTCCAAAACTCCAAAACTCCAAAACTCCGAAACTCCGAAACTCCAAAACTCCAAAACTCCAAAACTCCGAAACTCCAAAACTCCAAAACTCCAAAACTCCGAAACTCCAAAACTCCGAAACTCCGAAACTCCGAAACTCCAAAACTCCAAAACTCCAAAACTGAAAAACTCCAAAACTCCGAAACTCCGAAACTCCAAAACTCCAAAACTCCGAAACTCCGAAACTCCAAAACTCCGAAACTCCAAAACTCCAAAACTCCAAAACTCCAATACTCCAAAACTCCAAAACTCCAACTCCGAAACCCCAAAACTCCAAAACTCCAAAACTCCGAAACTCCGAAACTCCAAAACTCCAAAACTCCGAAACTCCAAAACTCCAATACTCCAAAACTCCAAAACTCCAACTCCGAAACCCCAAAACTCCAAAACTCCAAAACTCCGAAACTCCGAAACTCCAAAACTCCAAAACTCCGAAACTCCAAAACTCCGAAACTCCGAAACTCCAAAACTCCAAAACTCCGAAACTCCAAAACTCCAAAACTCCAATACTCCAAAACTCCAAAACTCCAAAACTCCGAAACTCCAAAACTCCAAAACTCCGAAACTCCGAAACTCCGAAACTAAAAAACTCCGAAACTCCGAAACTCCGAAACTCCGAAACTCCAAAACTCCAAAACTCCAAAACTCCAAAACTCCGAAACTCCAAAACTCCGAAACTCCGAAACTCCGAAACTCCAAAACTCCGAAACTCCGAAACTCCGAAACTCCAAAACTCCGAAACTCCGAAACTCCGAAACTCCAAAACTCCAAAACTCCAAAACTCCGAAACTCCAAAACTCCGAAACTCCGAAACTCCAAAACTCCGAAACTCCGAAACTCCGAAACTCCAAAACTCCAAAACTCCGAAACTCCAAAACTCCGAAACTCCAAAACTCCAAAACTCCAAAACTCCGAAACTCCGAAACTCCAAAACTCCGAAACTCCGAAACTCCAAAACTCCAAAACTCCGAAACTCCGAAACTCCGAAACTCCGAAACTCCAAAACTCCCAAACTCCAAAACTCCGAAACTCCAAAACTCCGAAACTCCAAAACTCCGAAACTCCAAAACTCCAAAACTCCGAAACTCCAATACTCCGAAACTCCAAAACTCCGAAACTCCAAAACTCCGAAACTCCAAAACTCCAATACTCCAAAACTCCGAAACTCCAAAACTCCGAAACTCCAAAACTCCAAAACTCCAATACTCCAAAACTCCAAAACTCCAAAACACCGAAACTCCGAAACTCCGAAACTCCAAAACTCCAAAACTCCAAGACTCCAAAACTCCGAAACTCCGAAACTCCAAAACTCCAAAACTCCAAGACTCCAAAACTCCGAAACTCAAAAACTCCGAAACTCCAAAACTCCAAAACTCCAAAACTCCGAAACTCCGAAACTCCGAAACTCCGAAACTCCAAAACTCCGAAACTCCGAAACTCCGAAACTCCGAAACTCCGAAACTCCGAAACTCCAAAACTCCAAAACTCCAAAACTCCAAAACTCCAAAACTCCGAAACTCCAAAACTCCGAAACTCCGAAACTCCGAAACTCCAAAACTCCGAAACTCCGAAACTCCGAAACTCCGAAACTCCGAAACTCCAAAACTCCAAAACTCCGAAACTCCAAAACTCCGAAACTCCGAAACTCCAAAACTCCGAAACTCCAAAACTCCGAATCTCCAAAACTCCAAAACTCCGAAACTCCAAAACTCCGAACTTCCAAAACTCCAAAACTCCAAAACTCCAAATCTCCAAAACTCGGAAACTCCAAAACTCCAAAACTCCAAAACTCCGAAACTCCAAAACTCCAATACTCCAAAACTCCGAAACTCCAAAACTCCGAAACTCCAAAACTCCAAAACTCCAATACTCCAAAACTCCAAAACTCCAAAACACCGAAACTCCGAAACTCCGAAACTCCAAAACTCCAAAACTCCAAGACTCCAAAACTCCGAAACTCCGAAATTCCAAAACTCCAAAACTCCAAGACTCCAAAACTCCGAAACTCAAAAACTCCGAAACTCCAAAACTCCAAAACTCCAAAACTCCGAAACTCCAAAACTCCAATACTCCAAAACTCCGAAACTCCAAAACTCCAAAACTCCAAAACTCCAATACTCCAAAACTCCGAAACTCCAAAACTCCAAAACTCCAATACTCCAAAACTCCAAAACTCCAAAACTCCGAAACTCCAAAACTCCAAAACTCCGAAACTCCGAAACTCCGAAACTCCAAAACTCCGAAACTCCGAAACTCCGAAACTCCGAAACTCCGAAACTCCGAAACTCCAAAACTCCAAAACTCCAAAACTCCAAAACTCCAAAACTCCGAAACTCCAAAACTCCGAAACTCCGAAACTCCGAAACTCCAAAACTCCGAAACTCCGAAACTCCGAAACTCCGAAACTCCGAAACTCCAAAACTCCAAAACTCCGAAACTCCAAAACTCCGAAACTCCGAAACTCCAAAACTCCGAAACTCCAAAACTCCGAATCTCCAAAACTCCAAAACTCCGAAACTCCAAAACTCCGAACTTCCAAAACTCCGAAACTCCAAAACTCCAAATCTCCAAAACTCGGAAACTCCAAAACTCCAAAACTCCAAAACTCCGAAACTCCAAAACTCCAAAACTCCAAAACTCCAAAACTCCAAAACTCCAAAACTCCAAAACTCCAAAACTCCGAAACTCCAAAACTCCGAAACTCCGAAACTCCGAAACTCCAAAACTCCGAAACTCCGAAACTCCGAAACTCCGAAACTCCAAAACTCCAAAACTCCAAAACTCCGAAACTCCAAAACTCCGAAACTCCGAAACTCCGAAACTCCGAAACTCCGAAACTCCAAAACTCCAAAACTCCAAAACTCCGAAACTCCAAAACTCCGAAACTCCAAAACTCCAAAACTCCGAAACTCCAAAACTCCAAAACTCCAAAACTCCGAAACTCCAAAACTCCGAAGCTCCAAAACTCCAAAACTCCAAAACTCCGAAACTCCAAAACTCCGAAACTCCGAAACTCCAAAACTCCGAAACTCCAAAACTCCAAAACTCCAAAACTCCAATACTCCAAAACTCCAAAACTCCAAAACTCCGAAACTCCAAAACTCCAAAACTCCAAAACTCCGAAACTCCGAAACTCCAAAACTCCAAAACTCCAAAACTCCGAAACTCCAAAACTCCAAAACTCCAAAACTCCGAAACTCCAAAACTCCGAAACTCCGAAACTCCGAAACTCCAAAACTCCAAAACTCCGAAACTCCAAAACTCCAAAACTCCAATACTCCAAAACTCCAAAACTCCAAAACTCCGAAACTCCAAAACTCCAAAACTCTGAAACTCCGAAACTCCGAAACTCCGAAACTCCGAAACTTGCAAAACTCCGAAACTCCGAAACTCCGAAACTCCGAAACTCCAAAACTCCAAAACTCCGAAACTCCGAAACTCCGAAACTCCGAAACTCCAAAACTCCCAAACTCCAAAACTCCGAAACTCCAAAACTCCGAAACTCCAAAACTCCGAAACTCCAAAACTCCAAAACTCCGAAACTCCAATACTCCGAAACTCCAAAACTCCGAAACTCCAAAACTCCAATACTCCAAAACTCCGAAACTCCAAAACTCCGAAACTCCAAAACTCCAAAACTCCAATACTCCAAAACTCCAAAACTCCAAAACACCGAAACTCCGAAACTCCGAAACTCCAAAACTCCAAAACTCCAAGACTCCAAAACTCCGAAACTCCGAAACTCCAAAACTCCAAAACTCCAAGACTCCAAAACTCCGAAACTCAAAAACTCCGAAACTCCAAAACTCCAAAACTCCAAAACTCCGAAACTCCGAAACTCCGAAACTCCGAAACTCCAAAACTCCGAAACTCCGAAACTCCGAAACTCCGAAACTCCGAAACTCCGAAACTCCAAAACTCCAAAACTCCAAAATTCCAAAACTCCGAAACTCCAAAACTCCGAAACTCCGAAACTCCGAAACTCCAAAACTCCGAAACTCCGAAACTCCGAAACTCCGAAACTCCGAAACTCCAAAACTCCAAAACTCCGAAACTCCAAAACTCCGAAACTCCGAAACTCCAAAACTCCGAAACTCCAAAACTCCGAATCTCCAAAACTCCAAAACTCCGAAACTCCAAAACTCCGAACTTCCAAAACTCCGAAACTCCAAAACTCCGAAACTCCAAAACTCCAAAACTCCAAAACTCCGAAACTCCAAAACTCCGAAACTCGGAAACTCCAAAACTCCAAAACTCCAAAACTCCGAAACTCCAAAACTCCAAAACTCCGAAACTCCAAAACTCCGAAACTCCGAAACTCCGAAACTCCAAAACTCCAAAACTCCAAAACTCCAAAACTCCGAAACTCCGAAACTCCAAAACTCCGAAACTCCGAAACTCCGAAACTCCAAAACTCCAAAACTCCGAAACTCCAAAACTCCGAAACTCCAAAACTCCAAAACTCCAAAACTCCGAAACTCCAAAACTCCGAAACTCCGAAACTCCAAAACTCCAAAACTCCAAAACTCCGAAACTCCAAAACTCCGAAACTCCGAAACTCCGAAACTCCGAAACTCCAAAACTCCGAAACTCCAAAACTCCAAAACTCCAAAACTCCAATACTCCAAAACTCCAAAACTCCAAAACTCCGAAACTCCAAAACTCCAAAACTCCAAAACTCCGAAACTCCGAAACTCCAAAACTCCAAAACTCCAAAACTCCGAAACTCCAAAACTCCAAAACTCCAAAACTCCGAAACTCCAAAACTCCGAAACTCCGAAACTCCGAAACTCCAAAACTCCAAAACTCCAAAACTGCAAAACTCCAAAACTCCGAAACTCCGAAACTCCAAAACTCCAAAACTCCGAAACTCCGAAACTCCAAAACTCCGAAACTCCAAAACTCCAAAACTCCAAAACTCCAATACTCCAAAACTCCAAAACTCCAACTCCGAAACCCCAAAACTCCAAAACTCCAAAACTCCGAAACTCCGAAACTCCAAAACTCCAAAACTCCGAAACTCCAAAACTCCAATACTCCAAAACTCCAAAACTCCAACTCCGAAACCCCAAAACTCCAAAACTCCAAAACTCCGAAACTCCGAAACTCCAAAACTCCAAAACTCCGAAACTCCAAAACTCCGAAACTCCGAAACTCCGAAACTCCAAAACTCCAAAACTCCGAAACTCCAAAACTCCAAAACTCCAATACTCCAAAACTCCAAAACTCCAAAACTCCGAAACTCCAAAACTCCAAAACTCCGAAACTCCGAAACTCCGAAACTAAAAAACTCCGAAACTCCGAAACTCCGAAACTCCGAAACTCCAAAACTCCAAAACTCCAAAACTCCAAAACTCCGAAACTCCAAAACTCCAAAACTCCGAAACTCCAAAACTCCGAAACTCCGAAACTCCGAAACTCCAAAACTCCAAAACTCCGAAACTCCAAAACTCCAAAACTCCAATACTCCAAAACTCCAAAACTCCAAAACTCCGAAACTCCAAAACTCCAAAACTCCGAAACTCCGAAACTCCGAAACTAAAAAACTCCGAAACTCCGAAACTCCGAAACTCCGAAACTCCAAAACTCCAAAACTCCAAAACTCCAAAACTCCGAAACTCCAAAACTCCGAAACTCCGAAACTCCGAAACTCCAAAACTCCGAAACTCCGAAACTCCGAAACTCCAAAACTCCGAAACTCCGAAACTCCGAAACTCCAAAACTCCAAAACTCCAAAACTCCGAAACTCCAAAACTCCGAAACTCCGAAACTCCAAAACTCCGAAACTCCGAAACTCCGAAACTCCAAAACTCCAAAACTCCGAAACTCCAAAACTCCGAAACTCCAAAACTCCAAAACTCCGAAACTCCAAAACTCCGAAACTCCGAAACTCCAAAACTCCAAAACTCCAAAACTCCAAAACTCCGAAACTCCAAAACTCCGAAACTCCGAAACTCCGAAACTCCGAAACACCAAAACTCCGAAACTCCAAAACTCCAAAACTCCAAAACTCCAATACTCCAAAACTCCAAAACTCCAAAACTCCGAAACTCCAAAACTCCAAAACTCCAAAACTCCGAAACTCCGAAACTCCAAAACTCCAAAACTCCGAAACTCCAAAACTCCTAAACTCCAAAACTCCGAAACTCCAAAACTCCGAAACTCCGAAACTCCGAAACTCCAAAACTCCAAAACTCCGAAACTCCGAAACTCCAAAACTCCAAAACTCCAAAACTGCAAAACTCCAAAACTCCGAAACTCCGAAACTCCAAAACTCCGAAACTCCAAAACTCGGAAACTCCAAAACTCCAAAACTCCAAAACTCCGAAACTCCAAAACTCCGAAACTCCAAAACTCCGAATCTCCAAAACTCCAAAACTCGAAAACTCCGAAACTCCAAAACTCCAAAACTCCAATACTCCAAAACTCCAAAACTCCGAAACTCCAAAACTCCGAAACTCCAAAACTCCGAATCTCCAAAACTCCAAAACTCCGAAACTCCGAAACTCCAAAACTCCAAAACTCCAATACTCCAAAACTCCAAAACTCCGAAACTCCAAAACTCCGAAACTCCAAAACTCCAATACTCCAAAACTCCGAAACTCCAAAACTCCGAAACTCCAAAACTCCAAAACTCCAATACTCCAAAACTCCAAAACTCCAAAACACCGAAACTCCGAAACTCCGAAACTCCAAAACTCCAAAACTCCAAAACTCCGAAACTCCAAAACTCCGAAACTCCAAAACTCCAAAACTCCCAAACTCCGAAACTCCAAAACTCCAATACTCCAAAACTCCGAAACTCCAAAACTCCAAAACTCCAATACTCCAAAACTCCGAAACTCCGAAACTCCAAAACTCCAAAACTCCAAAACTGCAAAACTCCAAAACTCCGAAACTCCGAAACTCCAAAACTCCGAAACTCCAAAACTCGGAAACTCCAAAACTCCAAAACTCCAAAACTCCAAAACTCCGAAACTCCAAAACTCCGAAACTCCAAAACTCCGAATCTCCAAAACTCCAAAACTCCGAAACTCCAAAACTCCGAACTTCCAAAACTCCGAAACTCCAAAACTCCGAATCTCCAAAACTCGGAAACTCCAAAACTCCAAAACTCCAAAACTCCAAAACTCCAAAACTCCGAAACTCCAAAACTCCAAAACTCCAGAACTCCAAAACTCCAAAACTCCAAAACTCCAAAACTCCAAAACTCCGAAACTCCAAAACTCCGAAACTCCGAAACTCCGAAACTCGAAAACTCCGAAACTCCGAAACTCCGAAACTCCAAAACTCCGAAACTCCAAAACTCCGAAACTCCGAAACTCCGAAACTCCAAAACTCCAAAACTCCGAAACTCCAAAACTCCAAAACTCCAATACTCCAAAACTCCAAAACTCCAAAACTCCGAAACTCCAAAACTCCAAAACTCCGAAACTCCGAAACTCCGAAACTCCGAAACTCCGAAACTCCAAAACTCCGAAACTCCGAAACTCCGAAACTCCGAAACTCCAAAACTCCAAAACTCCGAAACTCCGAAACTCCGAAACTCCGAAACTCCAAAACTCCCAAACTCCAAAACTCCGAAACTCCAAAACTCCGAAACTCCAAAACTCCGAAACTCCAAAACTCCAAAACTCCGAAACTCCAAAACTCCGAAACTCCAAAACTCCAAAACTCCAAAACTCCGAAACTCCAAAACTCCGAAACTCCGAAACTCGGAAACTCCAAAACTCCAAAACTCCAAAACTCCGAAACTCCAAAACTCCGAAACTCCAAAACTCCGAAACTCCGAAACTCCGAAACTCCAAAACTCCAAAACTCCAAAACTCCAAAACTCCGAAACTCCGAAACTCCAAAACTCCGAAACTCCGAAACTCCGAAACTCCAAAACTCCAAAACTCCGAAACTCCAAAACTCCGAAACTCCAAAACTCCAAAACTCCAAAACTCCGAAACTCCAAAACTCCGAAACTCCGAAACTCCAAAACTCCAAAACTCCAAAACTCCGAAACTCCAAAACTCCGAAACTCCGAAACTCCGAAACTCCAAAACTCCAAAACTCCGAAACTCCAAAACTCCAAAACTCCAAAACTCCAATACTCCAAAACTCCGAAACTCCAAAACTCCGAAACTCCAAAACTCCAAAACTCCGAAACTCCGAAACTCCAAAACTCCAAAACTCCAAAACTCCGAAACTCCAAAACTCCGAAACTCCAAAACTCCGAAACTCCGAAACTCCGAAACTCCAAAACTCCAAAACTCCAAAACTGCAAAACTCCAAAACTCCGAAACTCCGAAACTCCAAAACTCCAAAACTCCGAAACTCCGAAACTCCAAAACTCCGAAACTCCAAAACTCCAAAACTCCAATACTCCAAAACTCCAAAACTCCAACTCCGAAACCCCAAAACTCCAAAACTCCAAAACTCCGAAACTCCGAAACTCCAAAACTCCAAAACTCCGAAACTCCAAAACTCCAATACTCCAAAACTCCAAAACTCCAACTCCGAAACCCCAAAACTCCAAAACTCCAAAACTCCGAAACTCCGAAACTCCAAAACTCCAAAACTCCGAAACTCCAAAACTCCGAAACTCCGAAACTCCGAAACTCCAAAACTCCAAAACTCCGAAACTCCAAAACTCCAAAACTCCAATACTCCAAAACTCCAAAACTCCAAAACTCCGAAACTCCAAAACTCCAAAACTCCGAAACTCCGAAACTCCGAAACTAAAAAACTCCGAAACTCCGAAACTCCGAAACTCCGAAACTCCGAAACTCCAAAACTCCAAAACTCCAAAACTCCGAAACTCCAAAACTCCGAAACTCCGAAACTCCGAAACTCCAAAACTCCGAAACTCCGAAACTCCAAAACTCCGAAACTCCAAAACTCCGAAACTCCGAAACTCCAAAACTCCAAAACTCCAAAACTCCAAAACTCCGAAACTCCAAAACTCCGAAACTCCGAAACTCCGAAACTCCGAAACTCCAAAACTCCGA
This sequence comes from Amblyomma mixtum, assembly GCF_055824585.1. Taxonomy (NCBI): domain Eukaryota; kingdom Metazoa; phylum Arthropoda; class Arachnida; order Ixodida; family Ixodidae; genus Amblyomma; species Amblyomma mixtum. The sequence goes on along the minus strand of NC_143021.1, from coordinate 104,702,221 downwards.
AACTCCAAAACTCCAAAACTCCAAAACTCCAATACTCCAAAACTCCAAAACTCCAAAACTCCGAAACTCCAAAACTCCAAAACTCCAAAACTCCGAAACTCCGAAACTCCAAAACTCCAAAACTCCGAAACTCCAAAACTCCTAAACTCCAAAACTCCGAAACTCCAAAACTCCGAAACTCCGAAACTCCGAAACTCCAAAACTCCAAAACTCCGAAACTCCGAAACTCCAAAACTCCAAAACTCCAAAACTGCAAAACTCCAAAACTCCGAAACTCCGAAACTCCAAAACTCCGAAACTCCAAAACTCGGAAACTCCAAAACTCCAAAACTCCGAAACTCCAAAACTCCGAAACTCCGAAACTCCAAAACTCCAAAACTCCAAAACTCCGAAACTCCGAAACTCCAAAACTCCAAAACTCCGAAACTCCAAAACTCCTAAACTCCAAAACTCCGAAACTCCAAAACTCCGAAACTCCGAAACTCCGAAACTCCAAAACTCCAAAACTCCGAAACTCCGAAACTCCAAAACTCCAAAACTCCAAAACTCCGAAACTCCAAAACTCCGAAACTCCAAAACTCCGAAACTCCGAAACTCCGAAACTCCAAAACTCCAAAACTCCAAAACTGCAAAACTCCAAAACTCCGAAACTCCGAAACTCCAAAACTCCAAAACTCCGAAACTCCGAAACTCCAAAACTCCGAAACTCCAAAACTCCAAAACTCCAATACTCCAAAACTCCAAAACTCCAACTCCGAAACCCCAAAACTCCAAAACTCCAAAACTCCGAAACTCCGAAACTCCAAAACTCCAAAACTCCGAAACTCCAAAACTCCAATACTCCAAAACTCCAAAACTCCAACTCCGAAACCCCAAAACTCCAAAACTCCAAAACTCCGAAACTCCGAAACTCCAAAACTCCAAAACTCCGAAACTCCAAAACTCCGAAACTCCGAAACTCCGAAACTCCAAAACTCCAAAACTCCGAAACTCCAAAACTCCAAAACTCCAATACTCCAAAACTCCAAAACTCCAAAACTCCGAAACTCCAAAACTCCAAAACTCCGAAACTCCGAAACTCCGAAACTAAAAAACTCCGAAACTCCGAAACTCCGAAACTCCGAAACTCCGAAACTCCAAAACTCCAAAACTCCAAAACTCCGAAACTCCAAAACTCCGAAACTCCGAAACTCCGAAACTCCAAAACTCCGAAACTCCGAAACTCCAAAACTCCGAAACTCCAAAACTCCGAAACTCCGAAACTCCAAAACTCCAAAACTCCAAAACTCCAAAACTCCGAAACTCCAAAACTCCGAAACTCCGAAACTCCGAAACTCCGAAACTCCAAAACTCCGAAACTCCAAAACTCCAAAACTCCAAAACTCCAATACTCCAAAACTCCAAAACTCCAAAACTCCGAAACTCCAAAACTCCAAAACTCCAAAACTCCGAAACTCCAAAACTCCAAAACTCCGAAACTCCGAAACTCCAAAACTCCAAAACTCCAAAACTGCAAAACTCCAAAACTCCGAAACTCCGAAACTCCAAAACTCCGAAACTCCAAAACTCGGAAACTCCAAAACTCCAAAACTCCGAAACTCCAAAACTCCGAAACTCCAAAACTCCGAATCTCCAAAACTCCAAAACTCGAAAACTCCGAAACTCCAAAACTCCAAAACTCCAATACTCCAAAACTCCAAAACTCCGAAACTCCAAAACTCCGAAACTCCAAAACTCCGAATCTCCAAAACTCCAAAACTCCGAAACTCCGAAACTCCAAAACTCCAAAACTCCAATACTCCAAAACTCCAAAACTCCGAAACTCCAAAACTCCGAAACTCCAAAACTCCAATACTCCAAAACTCCGAAACTCCAAAACTCCGAAACTCCAAAACTCCAAAACTCCAATACTCCAAAACTCCAAAACTCCAAAACACCGAAACTCCGAAACTCCGAAACTCCAAAACTCCAAAACTCCAAAACTCCGAAACTCCAAAACTCCGAAACTCCAAAACTCCAAAACTCCCAAACTCCGAAACTCCAAAACTCCAATACTCCAAAACTCCGAAACTCCAAAACTCCAAAACTCCAAAACTCCGAAACTCCGAAACTCCGAAACTCCAAAACTCCAAAACTCCAAAACTCCGAAACTCCAAAACTCCGAAACTCCGAAACTCCAAAACTCCGAAACTCCGAAACTCCGAAACTCCAAAACTCCAAAACTCCGAAACTCCAAAACTCCGAAACTCCAAAACTCCAAAACTCCAAAACTCCGAAACTCCAAAACTCCGAAACTCCGAAACTCCAAAACTCCAAAACTCCAAAACTCCAAAACTCCGAAACTCCAAAACTCCGAAACTCCGAAACTCCGAAACTCCGAAACACCAAAACTCCGAAACTCCAAAACTCCAAAACTCCAAAACTCCAATACTCCAAAACTCCAAAACTCCAAAACTCCGAAACTCCAAAACTCCAAAACTCCAAAACTCCGAAACTCCGAAACTCCAAAACTCCAAAACTCCAAAACTCCGAAACTCCAACTCCGAAACCCCAAAACTCCAAAACTCCAAAACTCCGAAACTCCGAAACTCCAAAACTCCAAAACTCCGAAACTCCAAAACTCCAATACTCCAAAACTCCAAAACTCCAACTCCGAAACCCCAAAACTCCAAAACTCCAAAACTCCGAAACTCCGAAACTCCAAAACTCCAAAACTCCGAAACTCCAAAACTCCGAAACTCCGAAACTCCGAAACTCCAAAACTCCAAAACTCCGAAACTCCAAAACTCCAAAACTCCAATACTCCAAAACTCCAAAACTCCAAAACTCCGAAACTCCAAAACTCCAAAACTCCGAAACTCCGAAACTCCGAAACTAAAAAACTCCGAAACTCCGAAACTCCGAAACTCCGAAACTCCGAAACTCCAAAACTCCAAAACTCCAAAACTCCGAAACTCCAAAACTCCGAAACTCCGAAACTCCGAAACTCCAAAACTCCGAAACTCCGAAACTCCAAAACTCCGAAACTCCAAAACTCCGAAACTCCGAAACTCCAAAACTCCAAAACTCCAAAACTCCAAAACTCCGAAACTCCAAAACTCCGAAACTCCGAAACTCCGAAACTCCGAAACTCCAAAACTCCGAAACTCCAAAACTCCAAAACTCCAAAACTCCAATACTCCAAAACTCCAAAACTCCAAAACTCCGAAACTCCAAAACTCCAAAACTCCAAAACTCCGAAACTCCGAAACTCCAAAACTCCAAAACTCCGAAACTCCAAAACTCCTAAACTCCAAAACTCCGAAACTCCAAAACTCCGAAACTCCGAAACTCCGAAACTCCAAAACTCCAAAACTCCGAAACTCCGAAACTCCAAAACTCCAAAACTCCAAAACTGCAAAACTCCAAAACTCCGAAACTCCGAAACTCCAAAACTCCGAAACTCCAAAACTCGGAAACTCCAAAACTCCAAAACTCCGAAACTCCAAAACTCCGAAACTCCAAAACTCCGAATCTCCAAAACTCCAAAACTCGAAAACTCCGAAACTCCAAAACTCCAAAACTCCAATACTCCAAAACTCCAAAACTCCGAAACTCCAAAACTCCGAAACTCCAAAACTCCGAATCTCCAAAACTCCAAAACTCCGAAACTCCGAAACTCCAAAACTCCAAAACTCCAATACTCCAAAACTCCAAAACTCCGAAACTCCAAAACTCCGAAACTCCAAAACTCCAATACTCCAAAACTCCGAAACTCCAAAACTCCGAAACTCCAAAACTCCAAAACTCCAATACTCCAAAACTCCAAAACTCCAAAACACCGAAACTCCGAAACTCCGAAACTCCAAAACTCCAAAACTCCAAAACTCCGAAACTCCAAAACTCCGAAACTCCAAAACTCCAAAACTCCCAAACTCCGAAACTCCAAAACTCCAAAACTCCGAAACTCCGAAACTCCAAAACTCCGAAACTCCGAAACTCCGAAACTCCAAAACTCCAAAACTCCGAAACTCCAAAACTCCGAAACTCCAAAACTCCAAAACTCCAAAACTCCGAAACTCCAAAACTCCGAAACTCCGAAACTCCAAAACTCCAAAACTCCAAAACTCCAAAACTCCGAAACTCCAAAACTCCGAAACTCCGAAACTCCGAAACTCCGAAACACCAAAACTCCGAAACTCCAAAACTCCAAAACTCCAAAACTCCAATACTCCAAAACTCCAAAACTCCAAAACTCCGAAACTCCAAAACTCCAAAACTCCAAAACTCCGAAACTCCGAAACTCCAAAACTCCAAAACTCCAAAACTCCGAAACTCCAACTCCGAAACCCCAAAACTCCAAAACTCCAAAACTCCGAAACTCCGAAACTCCGAAACTCCGAAACTCCAAAACTCCGAAACTCCAAAACTCCGAAACTCCGAAACTCCAAAACTCCAAAACTCCAAAACTCCAAAACTCCGAAACTCCAAAACTCCGAAACTCCGAAACTCCGAAACTCCGAAACTCCAAAACTCCGAAACTCCAAAACTCCAAAACTCCAAAACTCCAATACTCCAAAACTCCAAAACTCCAAAACTCCGAAACTCCAAAACTCCGAAACTGCAAAACTGCAAAACTCCAAAACTCCGAAACTCCAAAACTCCGAAACTCCAAAACTCCAAAACTCCAAAACTCCGAAACTCCAAAACTCCAAAACTCCAAAACTCCAAAACTCCGAAACTCCAAAACTCCGAAACTCCGAAACTCCGAAACTCCAAAACTCCAAAACTCCAAAACTCCGAAACTCCAAAACTCCGAAACTCCAAAACTCCAAAACTCCCAAACTCCGAAACTCCAAAACTCCAATACTCCAAAACTCCGAAACTCCAAAACTCCAAAACTCCAAAACTCCGAAACTCCGAAACTCCGAAACTCCAAAACTCCAAAACTCCAAAACTCCGAAACTCCAAAACTCCGAAACTCCGAAACTCCAAAACTCCGAAACTCCGAAACTCCGAAACTCCAAAACTCCAAAACTCCGAAACTCCAAAACTCCGAAACTCCAAAACTCCAAAACTCCAAAACTCCGAAACTCCAAAACTCCGAAACTCCGAAACTCCAAAACTCCAAAACTCCAAAACTCCAAAACTCCGAAACTCCAAAACTCCGAAACTCCGAAACTCCGAAACTCCGAAACACCAAAACTCCGAAACTCCAAAACTCCAAAACTCCAAAACTCCAATACTCCAAAACTCCAAAACTCCAAAACTCCGAAACTCCAAAACTCCAAAACTCCAAAACTCCGAAACTCCGAAACTCCAAAACTCCAAAACTCCAAAACTCCGAAACTCCAACTCCGAAACCCCAAAACTCCAAAACTCCAAAACTCCGAAACTCCGAAACTCCAAAACTCCAAAACTCCGAAACTCCAAAACTCCAATACTCCAAAACTCCAAAACTCCAACTCCGAAACCCCAAAACTCCAAAACTCCAAAACTCCGAAACTCCGAAACTCCAAAACTCCAAAACTCCGAAACTCCAAAACTCCGAAACTCCGAAACTCCGAAACTCCAAAACTCCAAAACTCCGAAACTCCAAAACTCCAAAACTCCAATACTCCAAAACTCCAAAACTCCAAAACTCCGAAACTCCAAAACTCCAAAACTCCGAAACTCCGAAACTCCGAAACTAAAAAACTCCGAAACTCCGAAACTCCGAAACTCCGAAACTCCGAAACTCCAAAACTCCAAAACTCCAAAACTCCGAAACTCCAAAACTCCGAAACTCCGAAACTCCGAAACTCCAAAACTCCGAAACTCCGAAACTCCAAAACTCCGAAACTCCAAAACTCCGAAACTCCGAAACTCCAAAACTCCAAAACTCCAAAACTCCAAAACTCCGAAACTCCAAAACTCCGAAACTCCGAAACTCCGAAACTCCGAAACTCCAAAACTCCGAAACTCCAAAACTCCAAAACTCCAAAACTCCAATACTCCAAAACTCCAAAACTCCAAAACTCCGAAACTCCAAAACTCCAAAACTCCAAAACTCCGAAACTCCGAAACTCCAAAACTCCAAAACTCCGAAACTCCAAAACTCCTAAACTCCAAAACTCCGAAACTCCAAAACTCCGAAACTCCGAAACTCCGAAACTCCAAAACTCCAAAACTCCGAAACTCCGAAACTCCAAAACTCCAAAACTCCAAAACTGCAAAACTCCAAAACTCCGAAACTCCGAAACTCCAAAACTCCGAAACTCCAAAACTCGGAAACTCCAAAACTCCAAAACTCCGAAACTCCAAAACTCCGAAACTCCAAAACTCCGAATCTCCAAAACTCCAAAACTCGAAAACTCCGAAACTCCAAAACTCCAAAACTCCAATACTCCAAAACTCCAAAACTCCGAAACTCCAAAACTCCGAAACTCCAAAACTCCGAATCTCCAAAACTCCAAAACTCCGAAACTCCGAAACTCCAAAACTCCAAAACTCCAATACTCCAAAACTCCAAAACTCCGAAACTCCAAAACTCCGAAACTCCAAAACTCCAATACTCCAAAACTCCGAAACTCCAAAACTCCGAAACTCCAAAACTCCAAAACTCCAATACTCCAAAACTCCAAAACTCCAAAACACCGAAACTCCGAAACTCCGAAACTCCAAAACTCCAAAACTCCAAAACTCCGAAACTCCAAAACTCCGAAACTCCAAAACTCCAAAACTCCCAAACTCCGAAACTCCAAAACTCCAATACTCCAAAACTCCGAAACTCCAAAACTCCAAAACTCCAAAACTCCGAAACTCCGAAACTCCGAAACTCCAAAACTCCAAAACTCCAAAACTCCGAAACTCCAAAACTCCGAAACTCCGAAACTCCAAAACTCCGAAACTCCGAAACTCCGAAACTCCAAAACTCCAAAACTCCGAAACTCCAAAACTCCGAAACTCCAAAACTCCAAAACTCCAAAACTCCGGAACTCCAAAACTCCGAAACTCCGAAACTCCAAAACTCCAAAACTCCAAAACTCCAAAACTCCGAAACTCCAAAACTCCGAAACTCCGAAACTCCGAAACTCCGAAACACCAAAACTCCGAAACTCCAAAACTCCAAAACTCCAAAACTCCAATACTCCAAAACTCCAAAACTCCAAAACTCCGAAACTCCAAAACTCCAAAACTCCAAAACTCCGAAACTCCGAAACTCCAAAACTCCAAAACTCCGAAACTCCGAAACTCCAAAACTCCGAAACTCCGAAACTCCGAAACTCCGAAACTCCGAAACTCCAAAACTCCAAAACTCCAAAACTCCGAAACTACAAAACTCCGAAACTCCAAAACTCCAAAACTCCGAAACTCCAAAACTCCGAAACTCCAAAACTCCAAAACTCCAAAACTCCAGAACTCCGAAACTCCAAAACTCCGAAACTCCGAAACTCCAAAACTCCAAAACTCCAAAACTCCAAAACTCCAACTCCGAAACTCCAAAACTCCAAAACTCCAAAACTCCGAAACTCCGAAACTCCAAAACTCCAAAACTCCAAAACTCCGAAACTCCAAAACTCCAAAACTCCAAAACTCCGAAACTCCAAAACTCCGAAACTCCGAAACTCCGAAACTCCAAAACTCCAAAACTCCGAAACTCCGAAACTCCAAAACTCCAAAACTCCAATACTCCAAAACTCCAAAACTCCAAAACTCCGAAACTCCAAAACTCCAAAACTCCGAAACTCCGAAACTCCGAAACTCCGAAACTCCAAAACTCCGAAACTCCGAAACTCCGAAACTCCAAAACTCCAAAACTCCAAAACTCCAAAACTCCGAAACTCCAAAACTCCGAAACTCCGAAACTCCGAAACTCCAAAACTCCGAAACTCTGAAACTCCGAAACTCCAAAACTCCGAAACTCCGAAACTCCGAAACTCCAAAACTCCAAAACTCCAAAACTCCAAAACTCCGAAACTCCAAAACTCCAAAACTCCAAAACTCCAAAACTCCGAAACTCCAAAACTCCAAAACTCCAAAACTCCAAAACTCCGAAACTCCAAAACTCCAAAACTCCGAAACTCCAAAACTCCAAAACTCCAAAACTCCAAAACTGCGAAACTCCAAAACTCCGAAACTCCAAAACTCCAAAACTTCAAAACTCCAAAACTCCGAAACTCCAAAACTCCAAAACTCCAAAACTCCAAAACTCCAAAACTCCAAAACTCCGAAACTCCAAAACTCCAAAACTCCAAAACTGCGAAACTCCAAAACTCCGAAACTCCAAAACTCCAAAACTCCGAAACTCCAAAACTCCGAAACTCCGAAACTCCAAAACTCCGAAACTCCGAAACTCCGAAACTCCGAAACCCCGAAACTCCAAAACTCCAAAACTCCAAAACTCCGAAACTCCAAAACTCCGAAACTGCGAAACTCCAAAACTCCAAAACTCCAAAACTCCAAAACTCCGAAACTCCAAAGTTCCAAAACTCCAAAACTCCGAAACTCCAAAACTCCGAAACTCCAAAACTCCAAAACTCCAAAACTCCGAAACTCCAAAACTCCAAAACTCCAAAACTCCGAAACTCCGAAACTCCAAAACTCCAATACTCCAAAACTCCGAAACTCCAAAACTCCAAAACTCCAAAACTCCAAAACTCCAAAACTCCGAAACTGCGAAACTCCGAAACTCCGAAACTCCAAAACTCCAAAACTCCGAAACTCCGAAACTGCAAAACTGCAAAACTCCAAAACTCCGAAACTCCAAAACTCCGAAACTCCAAAACTCCAAAACTCCAAAACTCCGAAACTCCAAAACTCCAAAACTCCAAAACTCCAAAACTCCGAAACTCCAAAACTCCGAAACTCCGAAACTCTGAAACTCCAAAACTCCAAAACTCCAAAACTCCAAAACTCCGAAACTCCAAAACTCCAAAACTCCAAAACTCCGAAACTCCAAAACTCCAAAACTCCAAAACTCCCAAACTCCAAAGCTCCAAAACTCCAAAACTCCAAAACTCCAAAACTCCGAAACTCCAAAACTCCAAAACTGCGAAACTCCAAAACTCCGAAACTCCAAAACTCCAAAACTCCGAAACTCCAAAACTCCGAAACTCCGAAACTCCAAAACTCCGAAACTCCGAAACTCCGAAACTCCGAAACCCCGAAACTCCAAAACTCCAAAACTCCAAAACTCCGAAACTCCAAAACTCCGAAACTGCGAAACTCCAAAACTCCAAAACTCCAAAACTCCAAAACTCCGAAACTCCAAAGTTCCAAAACTCCAAAACTCCGAAACTCCAAAACTCCGAAACTCCAAAACTCCAAAACTCCAAAACTCCGAAACTCCAAAACTCCAAAACTCCAAAACTCCGAAACTCCGAAACTCCAAAACTCCAATACTCCAAAACTCCGAAACTCCAAAACTCCAAAACTCCAAAACTCCAAAACTCCAAAACTCCGAAACTGCGAAACTCCGAAACTCCGAAACTCCAAAACTCCAAAACTCCGAAACTCCGAAACTGCAAAACTGCAAAACTCCAAAACTCCGAAACTCCAAAACTCCGAAACTCCAAAACTCCAAAACTCCAAAACTCCGAAACTCCAAAACTCCAAAACTCCAAAACTCCAAAACTCCGAAACTCCAAAACTCCGAAACTCCGAAACTCTGAAACTCCAAAACTCCAAAACTCCAAAACTCCAAAACTCCGAAACTCCAAAACTCCAAAACTCCAAAACTCCGAAACTCCAAAACTCCAAAACTCCAAAACTCCCAAACTCCAAAGCTCCAAAACTCCAAAACTCCAAAACTCCAAAACTCCGAAACTCCAAAACTCCAAAACTCCAAAGCTCCAAAACTCCAAAACTCCAAAACTCAAAAACTCCAAAACTCCAAAACTCCAAAACTCCGAAACTCCAAAACTCCGAAACTCCAAAACTCCGAAACTCCAAAACTCCGAATCTCCAAAACTCGGAAACTCCAAAACTCCAAAACTCCAAAACTCCAAAGCTCCAAAACTCCAAAACTCCAAAACTCCAAAACTCCAAAACTCCAAAACTCCAAAACTCCAAAACTCCGAAACTCCAAAACTCCAAAACTCCAAAGCTCCAAAACTCCAAAACTCAAAAACTCCAAAACTCAAAAACTCCAAAACTCCAAAACTCCAAAACTCCGAAACTCCAAAACTCCAATACTCCAAAACTCCAAAACTCCAAAACTCCGAAACTCCAAAACTCCAAAACTCCAATACTCCAAAACTCCAAAACTCCAAGACTCCAAAACTCCGAAACTCCGAAACTCCAAAACTCCAAAACTCCAAAGCTCCAAAACTCCAAAACTCAAAAACTCCAAAACTCAAAAACTCCAAAACTCCAAAACTCCAAAACTCCGAAACTCCAAAACTGCGGAACTCCAACACTCCGAAACTCCAAAACTCCGAAACTCCAAAACTCCGAATCTCCAAAACTCCAAAACTCCAAAACTCCGAAACTCCGAAACTCCAAAACTCCAAAACTCCAATACTCCAAAACTCCAAAACTCGGAAACTCCAAAACTCCGAAACTCCAAAACTCCAATACTCCAAAACTCCGAAACTCCAAAACTCCGAAACTCCAAAACTCCAAAACTCCAATACTCCAAAACTCCAAAACTCCAAAACACCGAAACTCCGAAACTCCGAAACTCCGAAACTCCAAAACTCCGAAACTCCGAAACTCCAAAACTCCAAAACTCCAAAACTCCGAAACTCCAAAACTCCAAAACTCCAAAACTCCAAAACTCCAAAACTCCAAAACTCCGAAACTCCAAAACTCCAAAACTCCAAAACTCCAAAACTCCGAAACTCCAAAACTCCAAAACTCCAAAACTCCAAAACTCCGAAACTCCAAAACTCCAAAACTCCGAAACTCCAAAACTCCAAAACTCCAAAACTCCAAAACTGCGAAACTCCAAAACTCCGAAACTCCAAAACTCCAAAACTTCAAAACTCCAAAACTCCGAAACTCCAAAACTCCAAAACTCCAAAACTCCAAAACTCCAAAACTCCAAAACTCCGAAACTCCAAAACTCCAAAACTCCAAAACTGCGAAACTCCAAAACTCCGAAACTCCAAAACTCCAAAACTCCGAAACTCCAAAACTCCGAAACTCCGAAACTCCAAAACTCCGAAACTCCGAAACTCCGAAACTCCGAAACCCCGAAACTCCAAAACTCCAAAACTCCAAAACTCCGAAACTCCAAAACTCCGAAACTCCGAAACTCCAAAACTCCAAAACTCCAAAACTCCAAAACTCCGAAACTCCAAAGCTCCAAAACTCCAAAACTCCGAAACTCCAAAACTCCGAAACTCCAAAACTCCAAAACTCCAAAACTCCGAAACTCCAAAACTCCAAAACTCCAAAACTCCGAAACTCCGAAACTCCAAAACTCCAATACTCCAAAACTCCGAAACTCCAAAACTCCAAAACTCCAAAACTCCAAAACTCCGAAACTGCGAAACTCCGAAACTCCGAAACTCCAAAACTCCAAAACTCCGAAACTCCGAAACTGCAAAACTGCAAAACTCCAAAACTCCGAAACTCCAAAACTCCGAAACTCCAAAACTCCAAAACTCCAAAACTCCGAAACTCCAAAACTCCAAAACTCCAAAACTCCAAAACTCCGAAACTCCAAAACTCCGAAACTCCGAAACTCGGAAACTCCAAAACTCCAAAACTCCAAAACTCCAAAACTCCGAAACTCCAAAACTCCAAAACTCCAAAACTCCGAAACTCCAAAACTCCAAAACTCCAAAACTCCAAAACTCCAAAGCTCCAAAACTCCAAAACTCCAAAACTCCAAAACTCCGAAACTCCAAAACTCCAAAACTCCAAAGCTCCAAAACTCCAAAACTCCAAAACTCAAAAACTCCGAAACTCCAAAACTCCAAAACTCCAAAACTCCAAAACTCCAAAACTCCAAAACTCCGAAACTCCAAAACTCCAAAACTCCAAAACTGCGAAACTCCAAAACTCCGAAACTCCAAAACTCCAAAACTCCGAAACTCCAAAACTCCGAAACTCCGAAACTCCAAAACTCCGAAACTCCGAAACTCCGAAACTCCGAAACCCCGAAACTCCAAAACTCCAAAACTCCAAAACTCCGAAACTCCAAAACTCCGAAACTGCGAAACTCCAAAACTCCAAAACTCCAAAACTCCAAAACTCCGAAACTCCAAAGTTCCAAAACTCCAAAACTCCGAAACTCCAAAACTCCGAAACTCCAAAACTCCAAAACTCCAAAACTCCGAAACTCCAAAACTCCAAAACTCCAAAACTCCGAAACTCCGAAACTCCAAAACTCCAATACTCCAAAACTCCGAAACTCCAAAACTCCAAAACTCCAAAACTCCAAAACTCCAAAACTCCGAAACTGCGAAACTCCGAAACTCCGAAACTCCAAAACTCCAAAACTCCGAAACTCCGAAACTGCAAAACTGCAAAACTCCAAAACTCCGAAACTCCAAAACTCCGAAACTCCAAAACTCCAAAACTCCAAAACTCCGAAACTCCAAAACTCCAAAACTCCAAAACTCCAAAACTCCGAAACTCCAAAACTCCGAAACTCCGAAACTCTGAAACTCCAAAACTCCAAAACTCCAAAACTCCAAAACTCCGAAACTCCAAAACTCCAAAACTCCAAAACTCCGAAACTCCAAAACTCCAAAACTCCAAAACTCCCAAACTCCAAAGCTCCAAAACTCCAAAACTCCAAAACTCCAAAACTCCGAAACTCCAAAACTCCAAAACTGCGAAACTCCAAAACTCCGAAACTCCAAAACTCCAAAACTCCGAAACTCCAAAACTCCGAAACTCCGAAACTCCAAAACTCCGAAACTCCGAAACTCCGAAACTCCGAAACCCCGAAACTCCAAAACTCCAAAACTCCAAAACTCCGAAACTCCAAAACTCCGAAACTGCGAAACTCCAAAACTCCAAAACTCCAAAACTCCAAAACTCCGAAACTCCAAAGTTCCAAAACTCCAAAACTCCGAAACTCCAAAACTCCGAAACTCCAAAACTCCAAAACTCCAAAACTCCGAAACTCCAAAACTCCAAAACTCCAAAACTCCGAAACTCCGAAACTCCAAAACTCCAATACTCCAAAACTCCGAAACTCCAAAACTCCAAAACTCCAAAACTCCAAAACTCCAAAACTCCGAAACTGCGAAACTCCGAAACTCCGAAACTCCAAAACTCCAAAACTCCGAAACTCCGAAACTGCAAAACTGCAAAACTCCAAAACTCCGAAACTCCAAAACTCCGAAACTCCAAAACTCCAAAACTCCAAAACTCCGAAACTCCAAAACTCCAAAACTCCAAAACTCCAAAACTCCGAAACTCCAAAACTCCGAAACTCCGAAACTCTGAAACTCCAAAACTCCAAAACTCCAAAACTCCAAAACTCCGAAACTCCAAAACTCCAAAACTCCAAAACTCCGAAACTCCAAAACTCCAAAACTCCAAAACTCCCAAACTCCAAAGCTCCAAAACTCCAAAACTCCAAAACTCCAAAACTCCGAAACTCCAAAACTCCAAAACTCCAAAGCTCCAAAACTCCAAAACTCCAAAACTCAAAAACTCCAAAACTCCAAAACTCCAAAACTCCGAAACTCCAAAACTCCGAAACTCCAAAACTCCGAAACTCCAAAACTCCGAATCTCCAAAACTCGGAAACTCCAAAACTCCAAAACTCCAAAACTCCAAAGCTCCAAAACTCCAAAACTCCAAAACTCCAAAACTCCAAAACTCCAAAACTCCAAAACTCCAAAACTCCGAAACTCCAAAACTCCAAAACTCCAAAGCTCCAAAACTCCAAAACTCAAAAACTCCAAAACTCAAAAACTCCAAAACTCCAAAACTCCAAAACTCCGAAACTCCAAAACTCCAATACTCCAAAACTCCAAAACTCCAAAACTCCGAAACTCCAAAACTCCAAAACTCCAATACTCCAAAACTCCAAAACTCCAAGACTCCAAAACTCCGAAACTCCGAAACTCCAAAACTCCAAAACTCCAAAGCTCCAAAACTCCAAAACTCAAAAACTCCAAAACTCAAAAACTCCAAAACTCCAAAACTCCAAAACTCCGAAACTCCAAAACTGCGGAACTCCAACACTCCGAAACTCCAAAACTCCGAAACTCCAAAACTCCGAATCTCCAAAACTCCAAAACTCCAAAACTCCGAAACTCCGAAACTCCAAAACTCCAAAACTCCAATACTCCAAAACTCCAAAACTCGGAAACTCCAAAACTCCGAAACTCCAAAACTCCAATACTCCAAAACTCCGAAACTCCAAAACTCCGAAACTCCAAAACTCCAAAACTCCAATACTCCAAAACTCCAAAACTCCAAAACACCGAAACTCCGAAACTCCGAAACTCCGAAACTCCAAAACTCCGAAACTCCGAAACTCCGAAACTCCAAAACTCCAAAACTCCAAAACTCCAAAACTCCGAAACTCCAAAACTCCAAAACTCCAAAACTCCAAAACTCCAAAACTCCAAAACTCCGAAACTCCAAAACTCCAAAACTCCAAAACTCCAAAACTCCGAAACTCCAAAACTCCAAAACTCCAAAACTCCAAAACTCCGAAACTCCAAAACTCCAAAACTCCGAAACTCCAAAACTCCAAAACTCCAAAACTCCAAAACTCCAAAACTGCGAAACTCCAAAACTCCGAAACTCCAAAACTCCAAAACTTCAAAACTCCAAAACTCCGAAACTCCAAAACTCCAAAACTCCAAAACTCCAAAACTCCAAAACTCCAAAACTCCGAAACTCCAAAACTCCAAAACTCCAAAACTGCGAAACTCCAAAACTCCGAAACTCCAAAACTCCAAAACTCCGAAACTCCAAAACTCCGAAACTCCGAAACTCCAAAACTCCGAAACTCCGAAACTCCGAAACTCCGAAACCCCGAAACTCCAAAACTCCAAAACTCCAAAACTCCGAAACTCCAAAACTCCGAAACTCCGAAACTCCAAAACTCCAAAACTCCAAAACTCCAAAACTCCGAAACTCCAAAGCTCCAAAACTCCAAAACTCCGAAACTCCAAAACTCCGAAACTCCAAAACTCCAAAACTCCAAAACTCCGAAACTCCAAAACTCCAAAACTCCAAAACTCCGAAACTCCGAAACTCCAAAACTCCAATACTCCAAAACTCCGAAACTCCAAAACTCCAAAACTCCAAAACTCCAAAACTCCAAAACTCCGAAACTGCGAAACTCCGAAACTCCGAAACTCCAAAACTCCAAAACTCCGAAACTCCGAAACTGCAAAACTGCAAAACTCCAAAACTCCGAAACTCCAAAACTCCGAAACTCCAAAACTCCAAAACTCCAAAACTCCGAAACTCCAAAACTCCAAAACTCCAAAACTCCGAAACTCCAAAACTCCGAAACTCCGAAACTCGGAAACTCCAAAACTCCAAAACTCCAAAACTCCAAAACTCCGAAACTCCAAAACTCCAAAACTCCAAAACTCCGAAACTCCAAAACTCCAAAACTCCAAAACTCCAAAACTCCAAAGCTCCAAAACTCCAAAACTCCAAAACTCCAAAACTCCGAAACTCCAAAACTCCAAAACTCCAAAGCTCCAAAACTCCAAAACTCCAAAACTCAAAAACTCCAAAACTCCAAAACTCCAAAACTCCAAAACTCCGAAACTCCAAAACTCCGAAACTCCAAAACTCCGAAACTCCAAAACTCCGAATCTCCAAAACTCGGAAACTCCAAAACTCCAAAACTCCAAAACTCCAAAGCTCCAAAACTCCAAAACTCCAAAACTCCAAAACTCCAAAACTCCAAAACTCCAAAACTCCAAAACTCCGAAACTCCAAAACTCCAAAACTCCAAAGCTCCAAAACTCCAAAACTCAAAAACTCCAAAACTCAAAAACTCCAAAACTCCAAAACTCCAAAACTCCGAAACTCCAAAACTCCAATACTCCAAAACTCCAAAACTCCAAAACTCCGAAACTCCGAAACTCCAAAACTCCAAAACTCCAATACTCCAAAACTCCAAAACTCCAAAACACCGAAACTCCGAAACTCCAAAACTCCAAAACTCCAAGACTCCAAAACTCCGAAACTCCGAAACTCCAAAACTCCAAAACTCCAAAGCTCCAAAACTCCAAAACTCAAAAACTCCAAAACTCAAAAACTCCAAAACTCCAAAACTCCAAAACTCCGAAACTCCAAAACTCCGGAACTCCAACACTCCGAAACTCCAAAACTCCGAAACTCCAAAACTCCGAATCTCCAAAACTCCAAAACTCCAAAACTCCGAAACTCCGAAACTCCAAAACTCCAAAACTCCAATACTCCAAAACTCCAAAACTCGGAAACTCCAAAACTCCGAAACTCCAAAACTCCAATACTCCAAAACTCCGAAACTCCAAAACTCCGAAACTCCAAAACTCCAAAACTCCAATACTCCAAAACTCCAAAACTCCAAAACACCGAAACTCCGAAACTCCGAAACTCCAAAACTCCAAAACTCCAAGACTCCAAAACTCCGAAACTCCGAAATTCCAAAACTCCAAAACTCCAAGACTCCAAAACTCCGAAACTCAAAAACTCCGAAACTCCAAAACTCCAAAACTCCAAAACTCCGAAACTCCAAAACTCCAATACTCCAAAACTCCAAAACTCCAAAACACCGAAACTCCGAAACTCCGAAACTCGGAAACTCCAAAACTCCAAAACTCCAAAACTCCAAAACTCCGAAACTCCAAAACTCCAAAACTCCAAAACTCCGAAACTCCAAAACTCCAAAACTCCAAAGCTCCAAAACTCCAAAACTCCAAAACTCAAAAACTCCAAAACTCCAAAACTCCAAAACTCCAAAACTCCGAAACTGCGAAACTCCAAAACTCCAAAACTCCAAAACTCCAAAACTCCGAAACTCCAAAGTTCCAAAACTCCAAAACTCCGAAACTCCAAAACTCCGAAACTCCAAAACTCCAAAACTCCAAAACTCCGAAACTCCAAAACTCCAAAACTCCAAAACTCCGAAACTCCGAAACTCCAAAACTCCAATACTCCAAAACTCCGAAACTCCAAAACTCCAAAACTCCAAAACTCCAAAACTCCAAAACTCCGAAACTGCGAAACTCCGAAACTCCGAAACTCCAAAACTCCAAAACTCCGAAACTCCGAAACTGCAAAACTGCAAAACTCCAAAACTCCGAAACTCCAAAACTCCGAAACTCCAAAACTCCAAAACTCCAAAACTCCGAAACTCCAAAACTCCAAAACTCCAAAACTCCAAAACTCCGAAACTCCAAAACTCCGAAACTCTGAAACTCCAAAACTCCAAAACTCCAAAACTCCAAAACTCCGAAACTCCAAAACTCCAAAACTCCAAAACTCCGAAACTCCAAAACTCCAAAACTCCAAAACTCCCAAACTCCAAAGCTCCAAAACTCCAAAACTCCAAAACTCCAAAACTCCGAAACTCCAAAACTCCAAAACTGCGAAACTCCAAAACTCCGAAACTCCAAAACTCCAAAACTCCGAAACTCCAAAACTCCGAAACTCCGAAACTCCAAAACTCCGAAACTCCGAAACTCCGAAACTCCGAAACCCCGAAACTCCAAAACTCCAAAACTCCAAAACTCCGAAACTCCAAAACTCCGAAACTGCGAAACTCCAAAACTCCAAAACTCCAAAACTCCAAAACTCCGAAACTCCAAAGTTCCAAAACTCCAAAACTCCGAAACTCCAAAACTCCGAAACTCCAAAACTCCAAAACTCCAAAACTCCGAAACTCCAAAACTCCAAAACTCCAAAACTCCGAAACTCCGAAACTCCAAAACTCCAATACTCCAAAACTCCGAAACTCCAAAACTCCAAAACTCCAAAACTCCAAAACTCCAAAACTCCGAAACTGCGAAACTCCGAAACTCCGAAACTCCAAAACTCCAAAACTCCGAAACTCCGAAACTGCAAAACTGCAAAACTCCAAAACTCCGAAACTCCAAAACTCCGAAACTCGAAAACTCCAAAACTCCAAAACTCCGAAACTCCAAAACTCCAAAACTCCAAAACTCCAAAACTCCGAAACTCCAAAACTCCGAAACTCCGAAACTCTGAAACTCCAAAACTCCAAAACTCCAAAACTCCAAAACTCCGAAACTCCAAAACTCCAAAACTCCAAAACTCCGAAACTCCAAAACTCCAAAACTCCAAAACTCCCAAACTCCAAAGCTCCAAAACTCCAAAACTCCAAAACTCCAAAACTCCGAAACTCCAAAACTCCAAAACTCCAAAGCTCCAAAACTCCAAAACTCCAAAACTCAAAAACTCCAAAACTCCAAAACTCCAAAACTCCGAAACTCCAAAACTCCGAAACTCCAAAACTCCGAAACTCCAAAACTCCGAATCTCCAAAACTCGGAAACTCCAAAACTCCAAAACTCCAAAACTCCAAAGCTCCAAAACTCCAAAACTCCAAAACTCCAAAACTCCAAAACTCCAAAACTCCAAAACTCCAAAACTCCGAAACTCCAAAACTCCAAAACTCCAAAGCTCCAAAACTCCAAAACTCAAAAACTCCAAAACTCAAAAACTCCAAAACTCCAAAACTCCAAAACTCCGAAACTCCAAAACTCCAATACTCCAAAACTCCAAAACTCCAAAACTCCGAAACTCCAAAACTCCAAAACTCCAATACTCCAAAACTCCAAAACTCCAAGACTCCAAAACTCCGAAACTCCGAAACTCCAAAACTCCAAAACTCCAAAGCTCCAAAACTCCAAAACTCAAAAACTCCAAAACTCAAAAACTCCAAAACTCCAAAACTCCAAAACTCCGAAACTCCAAAACTGCGGAACTCCAACACTCCGAAACTCCAAAACTCCGAAACTCCAAAACTCCGAATCTCCAAAACTCCAAAACTCCAAAACTCCGAAACTCCGAAACTCCAAAACTCCAAAACTCCAATACTCCAAAACTCCAAAACTCGGAAACTCCAAAACTCCGAAACTCCAAAACTCCAATACTCCAAAACTCCGAAACTCCAAAACTCCGAAACTCCAAAACTCCAAAACTCCAATACTCCAAAACTCCAAAACTCCAAAACACCGAAACTCCGAAACTCCGAAACTCCGAAACTCCAAAACTCCGAAACTCCGAAACTCCGAAACTCCAAAACTCCAAAACTCCAAAACTCCAAAACTCCGAAACTCCAAAACTCCAAAACTCCAAAACTCCAAAACTCCAAAACTCCGAAACTCCAAAACTCCAAAACTCCAAAACTCCAAAACTCCGAAACTCCAAAACTCCAAAACTCCAAAACTCCAAAACTCCGAAACTCCAAAACTCCAAAACT
Source organism: Amblyomma mixtum (assembly GCF_055824585.1). Taxonomy (NCBI): domain Eukaryota; kingdom Metazoa; phylum Arthropoda; class Arachnida; order Ixodida; family Ixodidae; genus Amblyomma; species Amblyomma mixtum. Next base: position 104,682,889 of record NC_143021.1, on the reverse strand, counting down.
CCGAAACTCCAAAACTCCAAAACTCCAAAACTCCAAAACTGCGAAACTCCAAAACTCCGAAACTCCAAAACTCCAAAACTTCAAAACTCCAAAACTCCGAAACTCCAAAACTCCAAAACTCCAAAACTCCAAAACTCCAAAACTCCAAAACTCCGAAACTCCAAAACTCCAAAACTCCAAAACTGCGAAACTCCAAAACTCCGAAACTCCAAAACTCCAAAACTCCGAAACTCCAAAACTCCGAAACTCCGAAACTCCAAAACTCCGAAACTCCGAAACTCCGAAACTCCGAAACCCCGAAACTCCAAAACTCCAAAACTCCAAAACTCCGAAACTCCAAAACTCCGAAACTCCGAAACTCCAAAACTCCAAAACTCCAAAACTCCAAAACTCCGAAACTCCAAAGCTCCAAAACTCCAAAACTCCGAAACTCCAAAACTCCGAAACTCCAAAACTCCAAAACTCCAAAACTCCGAAACTCCAAAACTCCAAAACTCCAAAACTCCGAAACTCCGAAACTCCAAAACTCCAATACTCCAAAACTCCGAAACTCCAAAACTCCAAAACTCCAAAACTCCAAAACTCCAAAACTCCGAAACTGCGAAACTCCGAAACTCCGAAACTCCAAAACTCCAAAACTCCGAAACTCCGAAACTGCAAAACTGCAAAACTCCAAAACTCCGAAACTCCAAAACTCCGAAACTCCAAAACTCCAAAACTCCAAAACTCCGAAACTCCAAAACTCCAAAACTCCAAAACTCCAAAACTCCGAAACTCCAAAACTCCGAAACTCCGAAACTCGGAAACTCCAAAACTCCAAAACTCCAAAACTCCAAAACTCCGAAACTCCAAAACTCCAAAACTCCAAAACTCCGAAACTCCAAAACTCCAAAACTCCAAAACTCCAAAACTCCAAAGCTCCAAAACTCCAAAACTCCAAAACTCCAAAACTCCGAAACTCCAAAACTCCAAAACTCCAAAGCTCCAAAACTCCAAAACTCCAAAACTCAAAAACTCCAAAACTCCAAAACTCCAAAACTCCAAAACTCCGAAACTCCAAAACTCCGAAACTCCAAAACTCCGAAACTCCAAAACTCCGAATCTCCAAAACTCGGAAACTCCAAAACTCCAAAACTCCAAAACTCCAAAGCTCCAAAACTCCAAAACTCCAAAACTCCAAAACTCCAAAACTCCAAAACTCCAAAACTCCAAAACTCCGAAACTCCAAAACTCCAAAACTCCAAAGCTCCAAAACTCCAAAACTCAAAAACTCCAAAACTCAAAAACTCCAAAACTCCAAAACTCCAAAACTCCGAAACTCCAAAACTCCAATACTCCAAAACTCCAAAACTCCAAAACTCCGAAACTCCGAAACTCCAAAACTCCAAAACTCCAATACTCCAAAACTCCAAAACTCCAAAACACCGAAACTCCGAAACTCGAAAACTCCAAAACTCCAAGACTCCAAAACTCCGAAACTCCGAAACTCCAAAACTCCAAAACTCCAAAGCTCCAAAACTCCAAAACTCAAAAACTCCAAAACTCAAAAACTCCAAAACTCCAAAACTCCAAAACTCCGAAACTCCAAAACTCCGGAACTCCAACACTCCGAAACTCCAAAACTCCGAAACTCCAAAACTCCGAATCTCCAAAACTCCAAAACTCCAAAACTCCGAAACTCCGAAACTCCAAAACTCCAAAACTCCAATACTCCAAAACTCCAAAACTCGGAAACTCCAAAACTCCGAAACTCCAAAACTCCAATACTCCAAAACTCCGAAACTCCAAAACTCCGAAACTCCAAAACTCCAAAACTCCAATACTCCAAAACTCCAAAACTCCAAAACACCGAAACTCCGAAACTCCGAAACTCCAAAACTCCAAAACTCCAAGACTCCAAAACTCCGAAACTCCGAAATTCCAAAACTCCAAAACTCCAAGACTCCAAAACTCCGAAACTCAAAAACTCCGAAACTCCAAAACTCCAAAACTCCAAAACTCCGAAACTCCAAAACTCCAATACTCCAAAACTCCAAAACTCCAAAACACCGAAACTCCGAAACTCCGAAACTCGGAAACTCCAAAACTCCAAAACTCCAAAACTCCGAAACTCCAAAACTCCAAAACTCCAAAACTCCGAAACTCCAAAACTCCAAAACTCCAAAGCTCCAAAACTCCAAAACTCCAAAACTCAAAAACTCCAAAACTCCAAAACTCCAAAACTCCAAAACTCCGAAACTCCAAAACTCCGAAACTCCAAAACTCCGAAACTCCAAAACTCCGAATCTCCAAAACTCGGAAACTCCAAAACTCCAAAACTCCAAAACTCCAAAGCTCCAAAACTCCAAAACTCCAAAACTCCAAAACTCCAAAACTCCAAAACTCCAAAACTCCGAAACTCCAAAACTCCAAAACTCCAAAGCTCCAAAACTCCAAAACTCAAAAACTCCAAAACTCAAAAACTCCAAAACTCCAAAACTCCGAAACTCCGAAACTCCAAAACTCCGAAACTCCGAAACTCCAAAACTCCAAAACTCCAAAACTCCAAAACTCCGAAACTCCAAAGCTCCAAAACTCCAAAACTCCGAAACTCCAAAACTCCGAAACTCCAAAACTCCAAAACTCCAAAACTCCGAAACTCCAAAACTCCAAAACTCCAAAACTCCGAAACTCCGAAACTCCAAAACTCCAATACTCCAAAACTCCGAAACTCCAAAACTCCAAAACTCCAAAACTCCAAAACTCCAAAACTCCGAAACTGCGAAACTCCGAAACTCCGAAACTCCAAAACTCCAAAACTCCGAAACTCCGAAACTGCAAAACTGCAAAACTCCAAAACTCCGAAACTCCAAAACTCCGAAACTCCAAAACTCCAAAACTCCAAAACTCCGAAACTCCAAAACTCCAAAACTCCAAAACTCCAAAACTCCGAAACTCCAAAACTCCAAAACTCCGAAACTCCAAAACTCCGAAACTCCGAAACTCGGAAACTCCAAAACTCCAAAACTCCAAAACTCCAAAACTCCGAAACTCCAAAACTCCAAAACTCCAAAACTCCGAAACTCCAAAACTCCAAAACTCCAAAGCTCCAAAACTCCAAAACTCCAAAACTCAAAAACTCCAAAACTCCAAAACTCCAAAACTCCAAAACTCCGAAACTCCAAAACTCCGAAACTCCAAAACTCCGAAACTCCAAAACTCCGAATCTCCAAAACTCGGAAACTCCAAAACTCCAAAACTCCAAAACTCCAAAGCTCCAAAACTCCAAAACTCCAAAACTCCAAAACTCCAAAACTCCAAAACTCCAAAACTCCAAAACTCCGAAACTCCAAAACTCCAAAACTCCAAAGCTCCAAAACTCCAAAACTCAAAAACTCCAAAACTCAAAAACTCCAAAACTCCAAAACTCCAAAACTCCGAAACTCCAAAACTCCAATACTCCAAAACTCCAAAACTCCAAAACTCCGAAACTCCAAAACTCCAAAACTCCAATACTCCAAAACTCCAAAACTCCAAAACACCGAAACTCCGAAACTCCGAAACTCCAAAACTCCAAAACTCCAAGACTCCAAAACTCCGAAACTCCGAAACTCCAAAACTCCAAAACTCCAAAGCTCCAAAACTCCAAAACTCAAAAACTCCAAAACTCAAAAACTCCAAAACTCCAAAACTCCAAAACTCCGAAACTCCAAAACTCCGGAACTCCAACACTCCGAAACTCCAAAACTCCGAAACTCCAAAACTCCGAATCTCCAAAACTCCAAAACTCCAAAACTCCGAAACTCCGAAACTCCAAAACTCCAAAACTCCAATACTCCAAAACTCCAAAACTCGGAAACTCCAAAACTCCGAAACTCCAAAACTCCAATACTCCAAAACTCCGAAACTCCAAAACTCCGAAACTCCAAAACTCCAAAACTCCAATACTCCAAAACTCCAAAACTCCAAAACACCGAAACTCCGAAACTCCGAAACTCCAAAACTCCAAGACTCCAAAACTCCGAAACTCCGAAATTCCAAAACTCCAAAACTCCAAGACTCCAAAACTCCGAAACTCAAAAACTCCGAAACTCCAAAACTCCAAAACTCCAAAACTCCGAAACTCCAAAACTCCAATACTCCAAAACTCCAAAACTCCAAAACACCGAAACTCCGAAACTCCGAAACTCCAAAACTCCAAAACTCCAAGACTCCAAAACTCCGAAACTCCGAAACTCCAAAACTCCAAAACTCCAAAGCTCCAAAACTCCAAAACTCAAAAACTCCAAAACTCAAAAACTCCAAAACTCCAAAACTCCAAAACTCCGAAACTCCAAAACTCCGGAACTCCAACACTCCGAAACTCCAAAACTCCGAAACTCCAAAACTCCGAATCTCCAAAACTCCAAAACTCCAAAACTCCGAAACTCCGAAACTCCAAAACTCCAAAACTCCAATACTCCAAAACTCCAAAACTCGGAAACTCCAAAACTCCGAAACTGCAAAACTCCAATACTCCAAAACTCCGAAACTCCAAAACTCCGAAACTCCAAAACTCCAAAACTCCAATACTCCAAAACTCCAAAACTCCAAAACACCGAAACTCCGAAACTCCGAAACTCCGAAACTCCAAAACTCCGAAACTCCGAAACTCCAAAACTCCAAAACTCCAAAACTCCAAAACTCCGAAACTCCAAAACTCCGAAACTCCGAAACTCCAAAACTCCAAAACTCCGAAACTCCAAAACTCCGAAACTCCGAAACTCCGAAACTCCGAAACCCCGAAACTCCAAAACTCCAAAACTCCAAAACTCCGAAACTCCAAAACTCCAAAACTCCAAAACTCCAAAACTCCAAAACTCCAAAACTCCGAAACTCCAAAACTCCAAAACTCCAAAACTGCGAAACTCCAAAACTCCGAAACTCCAAAACTCCAAAACTCCGAAACTCCAAAACTCCGAAACTCCGAAACTCCAAAACTCCGAAACTCCGAAACTCCGAAACTCCGAAACCCCGAAACTCCAAAACTCCAAAACTCCAAAACTCCGAAACTCCAAAACTCCGAAACTCCGAAACTCCAAAACTCCAAAACTCCAAAACTCCAAAACTCCGAAACTCCAAAGCTCCAAAACTCCAAAACTCCGAAACTCCAAAACTCCGAAACTCCAAAACTCCAAAACTCCAAAACTCCGAAACTCCAAAACTCCAAAACTCCAAAACTCCGAAACTCCGAAACTCCAAAACTCCAATACTCCAAAACTCCGAAACTCCAAAACTCCAAAACTCCAAAACTCCAAAACTCCGAAACTGCGAAACTCCGAAACTCCGAAACTCCAAAACTCCAAAACTCCGAAACTCCGAAACTGCAAAACTGCAAAACTCCAAAACTCCGAAACTCCAAAACTCCGAAACTCCAAAACTCCAAAACTCCAAAACTCCGAAACTCCAAAACTCCAAAACTCCAAAACTCCAAAACTCCGAAACTCCAAAACTCCGAAACTCCGAAACTCGGAAACTCCAAAACTCCAAAACTCCAAAACTCCAAAACTCCGAAACTCCAAAACTCCAAAACTCCAAAACTCCGAAACTCCAAAACTCCAAAACTCCAAAACTCCAAAACTCCAAAGCTCCAAAACTCCAAAACTCCAAAACTCCAAAACTCCGAAACTCCAAAACTCCAAAACTCCAAAGCTCCAAAACTCCAAAACTCCAAAACTCAAAAACTCCGAAACTCCAAAACTCCAAAACTCCAAAACTCCAAAACTCCAAAACTCCAAAACTCCGAAACTCCAAAACTCCAAAACTCCAAAACTGCGAAACTCCAAAACTCCGAAACTCCAAAACTCCAAAACTCCGAAACTCCAAAACTCCGAAACTCCGAAACTCCAAAACTCCGAAACTCCGAAACTCCGAAACTCCGAAACCCCGAAACTCCAAAACTCCAAAACTCCAAAACTCCGAAACTCCAAAACTCCGAAACTGCGAAACTCCAAAACTCCAAAACTCCAAAACTCCAAAACTCCGAAACTCCAAAGTTCCAAAACTCCAAAACTCCGAAACTCCAAAACTCCGAAACTCCAAAACTCCAAAACTCCAAAACTCCGAAACTCCAAAACTCCAAAACTCCAAAACTCCGAAACTCCGAAACTCCAAAACTCCAATACTCCAAAACTCCGAAACTCCAAAACTCCAAAACTCCAAAACTCCAAAACTCCAAAACTCCGAAACTGCGAAACTCCGAAACTCCGAAACTCCAAAACTCCAAAACTCCGAAACTCCGAAACTGCAAAACTGCAAAACTCCAAAACTCCGAAACTCCAAAACTCCGAAACTCCAAAACTCCAAAACTCCAAAACTCCGAAACTCCAAAACTCCAAAACTCCAAAACTCCAAAACTCCGAAACTCCAAAACTCCGAAACTCCGAAACTCTGAAACTCCAAAACTCCAAAACTCCAAAACTCCAAAACTCCGAAACTCCAAAACTCCAAAACTCCAAAACTCCGAAACTCCAAAACTCCAAAACTCCAAAACTCCCAAACTCCAAAGCTCCAAAACTCCAAAACTCCAAAACTCCAAAACTCCGAAACTCCAAAACTCCAAAACTGCGAAACTCCAAAACTCCGAAACTCCAAAACTCCAAAACTCCGAAACTCCAAAACTCCGAAACTCCGAAACTCCAAAACTCCGAAACTCCGAAACTCCGAAACTCCGAAACCCCGAAACTCCAAAACTCCAAAACTCCAAAACTCCGAAACTCCAAAACTCCGAAACTGCGAAACTCCAAAACTCCAAAACTCCAAAACTCCAAAACTCCGAAACTCCAAAGTTCCAAAACTCCAAAACTCCGAAACTCCAAAACTCCGAAACTCCAAAACTCCAAAACTCCAAAACTCCGAAACTCCAAAACTCCAAAACTCCAAAACTCCGAAACTCCGAAACTCCAAAACTCCAATACTCCAAAACTCCGAAACTCCAAAACTCCAAAACTCCAAAACTCCAAAACTCCAAAACTCCGAAACTGCGAAACTCCGAAACTCCGAAACTCCAAAACTCCAAAACTCCGAAACTCCGAAACTGCAAAACTGCAAAACTCCAAAACTCCGAAACTCCAAAACTCCGAAACTCCAAAACTCCAAAACTCCAAAACTCCGAAACTCCAAAACTCCAAAACTCCAAAACTCCAAAACTCCGAAACTCCAAAACTCCGAAACTCCGAAACTCTGAAACTCCAAAACTCCAAAACTCCAAAACTCCAAAACTCCGAAACTCCAAAACTCCAAAACTCCAAAACTCCGAAACTCCAAAACTCCAAAACTCCAAAACTCCCAAACTCCAAAGCTCCAAAACTCCAAAACTCCAAAACTCCAAAACTCCGAAACTCCAAAACTCCAAAACTCCAAAGCTCCAAAACTCCAAAACTCCAAAACTCAAAAACTCCAAAACTCCAAAACTCCAAAACTCCGAAACTCCAAAACTCCGAAACTCCAAAACTCCGAAACTCCAAAACTCCGAATCTCCAAAACTCGGAAACTCCAAAACTCCAAAACTCCAAAACTCCAAAGCTCCAAAACTCCAAAACTCCAAAACTCCAAAACTCCAAAACTCCAAAACTCCAAAACTCCAAAACTCCGAAACTCCAAAACTCCAAAACTCCAAAGCTCCAAAACTCCAAAACTCAAAAACTCCAAAACTCAAAAACTCCAAAACTCCAAAACTCCAAAACTCCGAAACTCCAAAACTCCAATACTCCAAAACTCCAAAACTCCAAAACTCCGAAACTCCAAAACTCCAAAACTCCAATACTCCAAAACTCCAAAACTCCAAGACTCCAAAACTCCGAAACTCCGAAACTCCAAAACTCCAAAACTCCAAAGCTCCAAAACTCCAAAACTCAAAAACTCCAAAACTCAAAAACTCCAAAACTCCAAAACTCCAAAACTCCGAAACTCCAAAACTGCGGAACTCCAACACTCCGAAACTCCAAAACTCCGAAACTCCAAAACTCCGAATCTCCAAAACTCCAAAACTCCAAAACTCCGAAACTCCGAAACTCCAAAACTCCAAAACTCCAATACTCCAAAACTCCAAAACTCGGAAACTCCAAAACTCCGAAACTCCAAAACTCCAATACTCCAAAACTCCGAAACTCCAAAACTCCGAAACTCCAAAACTCCAAAACTCCAATACTCCAAAACTCCAAAACTCCAAAACACCGAAACTCCGAAACTCCGAAACTCCGAAACTCCAAAACTCCGAAACTCCGAAACTCCGAAACTCCAAAACTCCAAAACTCCAAAACTCCAAAACTCCGAAACTCCAAAACTCCAAAACTCCAAAACTCCAAAACTCCAAAACTCCAAAACTCCGAAACTCCAAAACTCCAAAACTCCAAAACTCCAAAACTCCGAAACTCCAAAACTCCAAAACTCCAAAACTCCAAAACTCCGAAACTCCAAAACTCCAAAACTCCGAAACTCCAAAACTCCAAAACTCCAAAACTCCAAAACTCCAAAACTGCGAAACTCCAAAACTCCGAAACTCCAAAACTCCAAAACTTCAAAACTCCAAAACTCCGAAACTCCAAAACTCCAAAACTCCAAAACTCCAAAACTCCAAAACTCCAAAACTCCGAAACTCCAAAACTCCAAAACTCCAAAACTGCGAAACTCCAAAACTCCGAAACTCCAAAACTCCAAAACTCCGAAACTCCAAAACTCCGAAACTCCGAAACTCCAAAACTCCGAAACTCCGAAACTCCGAAACTCCGAAACCCCGAAACTCCAAAACTCCAAAACTCCAAAACTCCGAAACTCCAAAACTCCGAAACTCCGAAACTCCAAAACTCCAAAACTCCAAAACTCCAAAACTCCGAAACTCCAAAGCTCCAAAACTCCAAAACTCCGAAACTCCAAAACTCCGAAACTCCAAAACTCCAAAACTCCAAAACTCCGAAACTCCAAAACTCCAAAACTCCAAAACTCCGAAACTCCGAAACTCCAAAACTCCAATACTCCAAAACTCCGAAACTCCAAAACTCCAAAACTCCAAAACTCCAAAACTCCAAAACTCCGAAACTGCGAAACTCCGAAACTCCGAAACTCCAAAACTCCAAAACTCCGAAACTCCGAAACTGCAAAACTGCAAAACTCCAAAACTCCGAAACTCCAAAACTCCGAAACTCCAAAACTCCAAAACTCCAAAACTCCGAAACTCCAAAACTCCAAAACTCCAAAACTCCGAAACTCCAAAACTCCGAAACTCCGAAACTCGGAAACTCCAAAACTCCAAAACTCCAAAACTCCAAAACTCCGAAACTCCAAAACTCCAAAACTCCAAAACTCCGAAACTCCAAAACTCCAAAACTCCAAAACTCCAAAACTCCAAAGCTCCAAAACTCCAAAACTCCAAAACTCCAAAACTCCGAAACTCCAAAACTCCAAAACTCCAAAGCTCCAAAACTCCAAAACTCCAAAACTCAAAAACTCCAAAACTCCAAAACTCCAAAACTCCAAAACTCCGAAACTCCAAAACTCCGAAACTCCAAAACTCCGAAACTCCAAAACTCCGAATCTCCAAAACTCGGAAACTCCAAAACTCCAAAACTCCAAAACTCCAAAGCTCCAAAACTCCAAAACTCCAAAACTCCAAAACTCCAAAACTCCAAAACTCCAAAACTCCAAAACTCCGAAACTCCAAAACTCCAAAACTCCAAAGCTCCAAAACTCCAAAACTCAAAAACTCCAAAACTCAAAAACTCCAAAACTCCAAAACTCCAAAACTCCGAAACTCCAAAACTCCAATACTCCAAAACTCCAAAACTCCAAAACTCCGAAACTCCGAAACTCCAAAACTCCAAAACTCCAATACTCCAAAACTCCAAAACTCCAAAACACCGAAACTCCGAAACTCCAAAACTCCAAAACTCCAAGACTCCAAAACTCCGAAACTCCGAAACTCCAAAACTCCAAAACTCCAAAGCTCCAAAACTCCAAAACTCAAAAACTCCAAAACTCAAAAACTCCAAAACTCCAAAACTCCAAAACTCCGAAACTCCAAAACTCCGGAACTCCAACACTCCGAAACTCCAAAACTCCGAAACTCCAAAACTCCGAATCTCCAAAACTCCAAAACTCCAAAACTCCGAAACTCCGAAACTCCAAAACTCCAAAACTCCAATACTCCAAAACTCCAAAACTCGGAAACTCCAAAACTCCGAAACTCCAAAACTCCAATACTCCAAAACTCCGAAACTCCAAAACTCCGAAACTCCAAAACTCCAAAACTCCAATACTCCAAAACTCCAAAACTCCAAAACACCGAAACTCCGAAACTCCGAAACTCCAAAACTCCAAAACTCCAAGACTCCAAAACTCCGAAACTCCGAAATTCCAAAACTCCAAAACTCCAAGACTCCAAAACTCCGAAACTCAAAAACTCCGAAACTCCAAAACTCCAAAACTCCAAAACTCCGAAACTCCAAAACTCCAATACTCCAAAACTCCAAAACTCCAAAACACCGAAACTCCGAAACTCCGAAACTCGGAAACTCCAAAACTCCAAAACTCCAAAACTCCAAAACTCCGAAACTCCAAAACTCCAAAACTCCAAAACTCCGAAACTCCAAAACTCCAAAACTCCAAAGCTCCAAAACTCCAAAACTCCAAAACTCAAAAACTCCAAAACTCCAAAACTCCAAAACTCCAAAACTCCGAAACTGCGAAACTCCAAAACTCCAAAACTCCAAAACTCCAAAACTCCGAAACTCCAAAGTTCCAAAACTCCAAAACTCCGAAACTCCAAAACTCCGAAACTCCAAAACTCCAAAACTCCAAAACTCCGAAACTCCAAAACTCCAAAACTCCAAAACTCCGAAACTCCGAAACTCCAAAACTCCAATACTCCAAAACTCCGAAACTCCAAAACTCCAAAACTCCAAAACTCCAAAACTCCAAAACTCCGAAACTGCGAAACTCCGAAACTCCGAAACTCCAAAACTCCAAAACTCCGAAACTCCGAAACTGCAAAACTGCAAAACTCCAAAACTCCGAAACTCCAAAACTCCGAAACTCCAAAACTCCAAAACTCCAAAACTCCGAAACTCCAAAACTCCAAAACTCCAAAACTCCAAAACTCCGAAACTCCAAAACTCCGAAACTCTGAAACTCCAAAACTCCAAAACTCCAAAACTCCAAAACTCCGAAACTCCAAAACTCCAAAACTCCAAAACTCCGAAACTCCAAAACTCCAAAACTCCAAAACTCCCAAACTCCAAAGCTCCAAAACTCCAAAACTCCAAAACTCCAAAACTCCGAAACTCCAAAACTCCAAAACTGCGAAACTCCAAAACTCCGAAACTCCAAAACTCCAAAACTCCGAAACTCCAAAACTCCGAAACTCCGAAACTCCAAAACTCCGAAACTCCGAAACTCCGAAACTCCGAAACCCCGAAACTCCAAAACTCCAAAACTCCAAAACTCCGAAACTCCAAAACTCCGAAACTGCGAAACTCCAAAACTCCAAAACTCCAAAACTCCAAAACTCCGAAACTCCAAAGTTCCAAAACTCCAAAACTCCGAAACTCCAAAACTCCGAAACTCCAAAACTCCAAAACTCCAAAACTCCGAAACTCCAAAACTCCAAAACTCCAAAACTCCGAAACTCCGAAACTCCAAAACTCCAATACTCCAAAACTCCGAAACTCCAAAACTCCAAAACTCCAAAACTCCAAAACTCCAAAACTCCGAAACTGCGAAACTCCGAAACTCCGAAACTCCAAAACTCCAAAACTCCGAAACTCCGAAACTGCAAAACTGCAAAACTCCAAAACTCCGAAACTCCAAAACTCCGAAACTCGAAAACTCCAAAACTCCAAAACTCCGAAACTCCAAAACTCCAAAACTCCAAAACTCCAAAACTCCGAAACTCCAAAACTCCGAAACTCCGAAACTCTGAAACTCCAAAACTCCAAAACTCCAAAACTCCAAAACTCCGAAACTCCAAAACTCCAAAACTCCAAAACTCCGAAACTCCAAAACTCCAAAACTCCAAAACTCCCAAACTCCAAAGCTCCAAAACTCCAAAACTCCAAAACTCCAAAACTCCGAAACTCCAAAACTCCAAAACTCCAAAGCTCCAAAACTCCAAAACTCCAAAACTCAAAAACTCCAAAACTCCAAAACTCCAAAACTCCGAAACTCCAAAACTCCGAAACTCCAAAACTCCGAAACTCCAAAACTCCGAATCTCCAAAACTCGGAAACTCCAAAACTCCAAAACTCCAAAACTCCAAAGCTCCAAAACTCCAAAACTCCAAAACTCCAAAACTCCAAAACTCCAAAACTCCAAAACTCCAAAACTCCGAAACTCCAAAACTCCAAAACTCCAAAGCTCCAAAACTCCAAAACTCAAAAACTCCAAAACTCAAAAACTCCAAAACTCCAAAACTCCAAAACTCCGAAACTCCAAAACTCCAATACTCCAAAACTCCAAAACTCCAAAACTCCGAAACTCCAAAACTCCAAAACTCCAATACTCCAAAACTCCAAAACTCCAAGACTCCAAAACTCCGAAACTCCGAAACTCCAAAACTCCAAAACTCCAAAGCTCCAAAACTCCAAAACTCAAAAACTCCAAAACTCAAAAACTCCAAAACTCCAAAACTCCAAAACTCCGAAACTCCAAAACTGCGGAACTCCAACACTCCGAAACTCCAAAACTCCGAAACTCCAAAACTCCGAATCTCCAAAACTCCAAAACTCCAAAACTCCGAAACTCCGAAACTCCAAAACTCCAAAACTCCAATACTCCAAAACTCCAAAACTCGGAAACTCCAAAACTCCGAAACTCCAAAACTCCAATACTCCAAAACTCCGAAACTCCAAAACTCCGAAACTCCAAAACTCCAAAACTCCAATACTCCAAAACTCCAAAACTCCAAAACACCGAAACTCCGAAACTCCGAAACTCCGAAACTCCAAAACTCCGAAACTCCGAAACTCCGAAACTCCAAAACTCCAAAACTCCAAAACTCCAAAACTCCGAAACTCCAAAACTCCAAAACTCCAAAACTCCAAAACTCCAAAACTCCGAAACTCCAAAACTCCAAAACTCCAAAACTCCAAAACTCCGAAACTCCAAAACTCCAAAACTCCAAAACTCCAAAACTCCGAAACTCCAAAACTCCAAAACTCCGAAACTCCAAAACTCCAAAACTCCAAAACTCCAAAACTGCGAAACTCCAAAACTCCGAAACTCCAAAACTCCAAAACTTCAAAACTCCAAAACTCCGAAACTCCAAAACTCCAAAACTCCAAAACTCCAAAACTCCAAAACTCCAAAACTCCGAAACTCCAAAACTCCAAAACTCCAAAACTGCGAAACTCCAAAACTCCGAAACTCCAAAACTCCAAAACTCCGAAACTCCAAAACTCCGAAACTCCGAAACTCCAAAACTCCGAAACTCCGAAACTCCGAAACTCCGAAACCCCGAAACTCCAAAACTCCAAAACTCCAAAACTCCGAAACTCCAAAACTCCGAAACTCCGAAACTCCAAAACTCCAAAACTCCAAAACTCCAAAACTCCGAAACTCCAAAGCTCCAAAACTCCAAAACTCCGAAACTCCAAAACTCCGAAACTCCAAAACTCCAAAACTCCAAAACTCCGAAACTCCAAAACTCCAAAACTCCAAAACTCCGAAACTCCGAAACTCCAAAACTCCAATACTCCAAAACTCCGAAACTCCAAAACTCCAAAACTCCAAAACTCCAAAACTCCAAAACTCCGAAACTGCGAAACTCCGAAACTCCGAAACTCCAAAACTCCAAAACTCCGAAACTCCGAAACTGCAAAACTGCAAAACTCCAAAACTCCGAAACTCCAAAACTCCGAAACTCCAAAACTCCAAAACTCCAAAACTCCGAAACTCCAAAACTCCAAAACTCCAAAACTCCAAAACTCCGAAACTCCAAAACTCCGAAACTCCGAAACTCGGAAACTCCAAAACTCCAAAACTCCAAAACTCCAAAACTCCGAAACTCCAAAACTCCAAAACTCCAAAACTCCGAAACTCCAAAACTCCAAAACTCCAAAACTCCAAAACTCCAAAGCTCCAAAACTCCAAAACTCCAAAACTCCAAAACTCCGAAACTCCAAAACTCCAAAACTCCAAAGCTCCAAAACTCCAAAACTCCAAAACTCAAAAACTCCAAAACTCCAAAACTCCAAAACTCCAAAACTCCGAAACTCCAAAACTCCGAAACTCCAAAACTCCGAAACTCCAAAACTCCGAATCTCCAAAACTCGGAAACTCCAAAACTCCAAAACTCCAAAACTCCAAAGCTCCAAAACTCCAAAACTCCAAAACTCCAAAACTCCAAAACTCCAAAACTCCAAAACTCCAAAACTCCGAAACTCCAAAACTCCAAAACTCCAAAGCTCCAAAACTCCAAAACTCAAAAACTCCAAAACTCAAAAACTCCAAAACTCCAAAACTCCAAAACTCCGAAACTCCAAAACTCCAATACTCCAAAACTCCAAAACTCCAAAACTCCGAAACTCCGAAACTCCAAAACTCCAAAACTCCAATACTCCAAAACTCCAAAACTCCAAAACACCGAAACTCCGAAACTCCAAAACTCCAAAACTCCAAGACTCCAAAACTCCGAAACTCCGAAACTCCAAAACTCCAAAACTCCAAAGCTCCAAAACTCCAAAACTCAAAAACTCCAAAACTCAAAAACTCCAAAACTCCAAAACTCCAAAACTCCGAAACTCCAAAACTCCGGAACTCCAACACTCCGAAACTCCAAAACTCCGAAACTCCAAAACTCCGAATCTCCAAAACTCCAAAACTCCAAAACTCCGAAACTCCGAAACTCCAAAACTCCAAAACTCCAATACTCCAAAACTCCAAAACTCGGAAACTCCAAAACTCCGAAACTCCAAAACTCCAATACTCCAAAACTCCGAAACTCCAAAACTCCGAAACTCCAAAACTCCAAAACTCCAATACTCCAAAACTCCAAAACTCCAAAACACCGAAACTCCGAAACTCCGAAACTCCAAAACTCCAAAACTCCAAGACTCCAAAACTCCGAAACTCCGAAATTCCAAAACTCCAAAACTCCAAGACTCCAAAACTCCGAAACTCAAAAACTCCGAAACTCCAAAACTCCAAAACTCCAAAACTCCGAAACTCCAAAACTCCAATACTCCAAAACTCCAAAACTCCAAAACACCGAAACTCCGAAACTCCGAAACTCGGAAACTCCAAAACTCCAAAACTCCAAAACTCCAAAACTCCGAAACTCCAAAACTCCAAAACTCCAAAACTCCGAAACTCCAAAACTCCAAAACTCCAAAGCTCCAAAACTCCAAAACTCCAAAACTCAAAAACTCCAAAACTCCAAAACTCCAAAACTCCAAAACTCCGAAACTCCAAAACTCCGAAACTCCAAAACTCCGAAACTCCAAAACTCCGAATCTCCAAAACTCGGAAACTCCAAAACTCCAAAACTCCAAAACTCCAAAGCTCCAAAACTCCAAAACTCCAAAACTCCAAAACTCCAAAACTCCAAAACTCCAAAACTCCGAAACTCCAAAACTCCAAAACTCCAAAGCTCCAAAACTCCAAAACTCAAAAACTCCAAAACTCAAAAACTCCAAAACTCCAAAACTCCGAAACTCCGAAACTCCAAAACTCCGAAACTCCGAAACTCCAAAACTCCAAAACTCCAAAACTCCAAAACTCCGAAACTCCAAAGCTCCAAAACTCCAAAACTCCGAAACTCCAAAACTCCGAAACTCCAAAACTCCAAAACTCCAAAACTCCGAAACTCCAAAACTCCAAAACTCCAAAACTCCGAAACTCCGAAACTCCAAAACTCCAATACTCCAAAACTCCGAAACTCCAAAACTCCAAAACTCCAAAACTCCAAAACTCCAAAACTCCGAAACTGCGAAACTCCGAAACTCCGAAACTCCAAAACTCCAAAACTCCGAAACTCCGAAACTGCAAAACTGCAAAACTCCAAAACTCCGAAACTCCAAAACTCCGAAACTCCAAAACTCCAAAACTCCAAAACTCCGAAACTCCAAAACTCCAAAACTCCAAAACTCCAAAACTCCGAAACTCCAAAACTCCAAAACTCCGAAACTCCAAAACTCCGAAACTCCGAAACTCGGAAACTCCAAAACTCCAAAACTCCAAAACTCCAAAACTCCGAAACTCCAAAACTCCAAAACTCCAAAACTCCGAAACTCCAAAACTCCAAAACTCCAAAGCTCCAAAACTCCAAAACTCCAAAACTCAAAAACTCCAAAACTCCAAAACTCCAAAACTCCGAAACTCCAAAACTCCGAAACTCCAAAACTCCGAAACTCCAAAACTCCGAATCTCCAAAACTCGGAAACTCCAAGTTTCCGAGTTTTGGAGTTTCAAACTCCGAAACTCGGAAACTCCAAAACTCCAAAACTCCAAAACTCCAAAACTCCGAAACTCCAAAACTCCAAAACTCCAAAACTCCGAAACTCCAAAACTCCAAAACTCCAAAGCTCCAAAACTCCAAAACTCCAAAACTCAAAAACTCCAAAACTCCAAAACTCCAAAACTCCAAAACTCCGAAACTCCAAAACTCCGAAACTCCAAAACTCCGAAACTCCAAAACTCCGAATCTCCAAAACTCGGAAACTCCAAAACTCCAAAACTCCAAAACTCCAAAGCTCCAAAACTCCAAAACTCCAAAACTCCAAAACTCCAAAACTCCAAAACTCCAAAACTCCGAAACTCCAAAACTCCAAAACTCCAAAGCTCCAAAACTCCAAAACTCAAAAACTCCAAAACTCAAAAACTCCAAAACTCCAAAACTCCGAAACTCCGAAACTCCAAAACTCCGAAACTCCGAAACTCCAAAACTCCAAAACTCCAAAACTCCAAAACTCCGAAACTCCAAAGCTCCAAAACTCCAAAACTCCGAAACTCCAAAACTCCGAAACTCCAAAACTCCAAAACTCCAAAACTCCGAAACTCCAAAACTCCAAAACTCCAAAACTCCGAAACTCCGAAACTCCAAAACTCCAATACTCCAAAACTCCGAAACTCCAAAACTCCAAAACTCCAAAACTCCAAAACTCCAAAACTCCGAAACTGCGAAACTCCGAAACTCCGAAACTCCAAAACTCCAAAACTCCGAAACTCCGAAACTGCAAAACTGCAAAACTCCAAAACTCCGAAACTCCAAAACTCCGAAACTCCAAAACTCCAAAACTCCAAAACTCCGAAACTCCAAAACTCCAAAACTCCAAAACTCCAAAACTCCGAAACTCC
The DNA here is from genome assembly GCF_055824585.1 of Amblyomma mixtum. Taxonomy (NCBI): domain Eukaryota; kingdom Metazoa; phylum Arthropoda; class Arachnida; order Ixodida; family Ixodidae; genus Amblyomma; species Amblyomma mixtum. The sequence goes on along the minus strand of NC_143021.1, from coordinate 104,665,585 downwards.
AAAACTCCAAAACTCCGAAACTCCAAAACTCCGAAACTCCGAAACTCGGAAACTCCAAAACTCCAAAACTCCAAAACTCCAAAACTCCGAAACTCCAAAACTCCAAAACTCCAAAACTCCGAAACTCTCCAAAACTCCGAAACTCCAAAGCTCCAAAACTCCGAAACTCCAAAACTCCAAAACTCCAAAACTCCAAAACTCCGAAACTCCAAAACTCCAAAACTCCGAAACTGCGAAACTCCGAAACTCCGAAACTCCAAAACTCCAAAACTCCGAAACTCCGAAACTGCAAAACTGCAAAACTCCAAAACTCCGAAACTCCAAAACTCCGAAACTCCAAAACTCCAAAACTCCAAAACTCCGAAACTCCAAAACTCCAAAACTCCAAAACTCCAAAACTCCGAAACTCCAAAACTCCGAAACTCCGAAACTCGGAAACTCCAAAACTCCAAAACTCCAAAACTCCAAAACTCCGAAACTCCAAAACTCCAAAACTCCGAAACTCCAAAACTCCAAAACTCCAAAACTCCAAAACTCCAAAGCTCCAAAACTCCAAAACTCCAAAACTCCAAAACTCCGAAACTCCAAAACTCCAAAACTCCAAAGCTCCAAAACTCCAAAACTCAAAAACTCCAAAACTCCAAAACTCCAAAACTCCAAAACTCCGAAACTCCAAAACTCCGAAACTCCAAAACTCCGAAACTCCAAAACTCCGAATCTCCAAAACTCGGAAACTCCAAAACTCCAAAACTCCAAAACTCCAAAGCTCCAAAACTCCAAAACTCCAAAACTCCAAAACTCCAAAACTCCAAAACTCCAAAACTCCAAAACTCCAAAACTCCGAAACTCCAAAACTCCAAAACTCCAAAGCTCCAAAACTCCAAAACTCAAAAACTCCAAAACTCAAAAACTCCAAAACTCCAAAACTCCAAAACTCCGAAACTCCAAAACTCCAATACTCCAAAACTCCAAAACTCCAAAACTCCGAAACTCCAAAACTCCAAAACTCCAATACTCCAAAACTCCAAAACTCCAAAACACCGAAACTCCGAAACTCCGAAACTCCAAAACTCCAAAACTCCAAGACTCCAAAACTCCGAAACTCCGAAACTCCAAAACTCCAAAACTCCAAAGCTCCAAAACTCCAAAACTCAAAAACTCCAAAACTCAAAAACTCCAAAACTCCAAAACTCCAAAACTCCGAAACTCCAAAACTCCGGAACTCCAACACTCCGAAACTCCAAAACTCCGAAACTCCAAAACTCCGAATCTCCAAAACTCCAAAACTCCAAAACTCCGAAACTCCGAAACTCCAAAACTCCAAAACTCCAATACTCCAAAACTCCAAAACTCGGAAACTCCAAAACTCCGAAACTCCAAAACTCCAATACTCCAAAACTCCGAAACTCCAAAACTCCGAAACTCCAAAACTCCAAAACTCCAATACTCCAAAACTCCAAAACTCCAAAACACCGAAACTCCAAAACTCCAAAACTCCAAAACTCCAAAACTCCAAAACTCCAAAACTCCAAAACTCCAAAACTCCAAAACTCCGAAACTCCAAAACTCCAAAACTCCAAAGCTCCAAAACTCCAAAACTCAAAAACTCCAAAACTCAAAAACTCCGAAACTCCAAAACTCCAATACTCCAAAACTCCGAAACTCCAAAACTCCAAAACTCCAAAACTCCAAAACTCCAAAACTCCGAAACTGCGAAACTCCGAAACTCCAAAACTCCAAAACTCCAAAACTCCAAAACTCCAAGACTCCAAAACTCCGAAACTCCGAAACTCCAAAACTCCAAAACTCCAAAGCTCCAAAACTCCAAAACTCAAAAACTCCAAAACTCAAAAACTCCAAAACTCCAAAACTCCAAAACTCCGAAACTCCAAAACTCCGGAACTCCAACACTCCGAAACTCCAAAACTCCGAAACTCCAAAACTCCGAATCTCCAAAACTCCAAAACTCCAAAACTCCGAAACTCCGAAACTCCAAAACTCCAAAACTCCAATACTCCAAAACTCCAAAACTCGGAAACTCCAAAACTCCGAAACTCCAAAACTCCAATACTCCAAAACTCCGAAACTCCAAAACTCCGAAACTCCAAAACTCCAAAACTCCAATACTCCAAAACTCCAAAACTCCAAAACACCGAAACTCCGAAACTCCGAAACTCCGAAACTCCAAAACTCCGAAACTCCGAAACTCCAAAACTCCAAAACTCCAAAACTCCGAAACTCCAAAACTCCGAAACTCCGAAACTCCAAAACTCCAAAACTCCGAAACTCCAAAACTCCGAAACTCCGAAACTCCGAAACTGCGAAACTCCGAAACTCCGAAACTCCAAAACTCCAAAACTCCGAAACTCCGAAACTGCAAAACTGCAAAACTCCAAAACTCCGAAACTCCAAAACTCCGAAACTCCAAAACTCCAAAACTCCAAAACTCCGAAACTCCAAAACTCCAAAACTCCAAAACTCCAAAACTCCGAAACTCCAAAACTCCGAAACTCCGAAACTCGGAAACTCCAAAACTCCAAAACTCCAAAACTCCAAAACTCCGAAACTCCAAAACTCCAAAACTCCGAAACTCCAAAACTCCAAAACTCCAAAACTCCAAAACTCCAAAGCTCCAAAACTCCAAAACTCCAAAACTCCAAAACTCCGAAACTCCAAAACTCCAAAACTCCAAAGCTCCAAAACTCCAAAACTCAAAAACTCCAAAACTCCAAAACTCCAAAACTCCAAAACTCCGAAACTCCAAAACTCCGAAACTCCAAAACTCCGAAACTCCAAAACTCCGAATCTCCAAAACTCGGAAACTCCAAAACTCCAAAACTCCAAAACTCCAAAGCTCCAAAACTCCAAAACTCCAAAACTCCAAAACTCCAAAACTCCAAAACTCCAAAACTCCAAAACTCCAAAACTCCGAAACTCCAAAACTCCAAAACTCCAAAGCTCCAAAACTCCAAAACTCAAAAACTCCAAAACTCAAAAACTCCAAAACTCCAAAACTCCAAAACTCCGAAACTCCAAAACTCCAATACTCCAAAACTCCAAAACTCCAAAACTCCGAAACTCCAAAACTCCAAAACTCCAATACTCCAAAACTCCAAAACTCCAAAACACCGAAACTCCGAAACTCCGAAACTCCAAAACTCCAAAACTCCAAGACTCCAAAACTCCGAAACTCCGAAACTCCAAAACTCCAAAACTCCAAAGCTCCAAAACTCCAAAACTCAAAAACTCCAAAACTCAAAAACTCCAAAACTCCAAAACTCCAAAACTCCGAAACTCCAAAACTCCGGAACTCCAACACTCCGAAACTCCAAAACTCCGAAACTCCAAAACTCCGAATCTCCAAAACTCCAAAACTCCAAAACTCCGAAACTCCGAAACTCCAAAACTCCAAAACTCCAATACTCCAAAACTCCAAAACTCGGAAACTCCAAAACTCCGAAACTCCAAAACTCCAATACTCCAAAACTCCGAAACTCCAAAACTCCGAAACTCCAAAACTCCAAAACTCCAATACTCCAAAACTCCAAAACTCCAAAACACCGAAACTCCGAAACTCCGAAACTCCAAAACTCCAAAACTCCAAAACTCCAAGACTCCAAAACTCCGAAACTCCGAAATTCCAAAACTCCAAAACTCCAAGACTCCAAAACTCCGAAACTCAAAAACTCCGAAACTCCAAAACTCCAAAACTCCAAAACTCCGAAACTCCAAAACTCCAATACTCCAAAACTCCGAAACTCCAAAACTCCAAAACTCCAATACTCCAAAACTCCGAAACTCCGAAACTCCAAAACTCCAAAACTCCGAAACTCCAAAACTCCAAAACTCCAATACTCCAAAACTCCAAAACTCGGAAACTCCAAAACTCCGAAACTCCAAAACTCCAATACTCCAAAACTCCGAAACTCCAAAACTCCGAAACTCCAAAACTCCAAAACTCCAATACTCCAAAACTCCAAAACTCCAAAACACCGAAACTCCGAAACTCCGAAACTCCAAAACTCCGAAACTCCGAAACTCCGAAACTCCAAAACTCCAAAACTCCAAAACTCCAAAACTCCGAAACTCCAAAACTCCGAAACTCCGAAACTCCAAAACTCCAAAACTCCGAAACTCCAAAACTCCGAAACTCCGAAACTCCAAAACTCCGAAACTCCGAAACTCCGAAACTCCGAAACCCCGAAACTCCAAAACTCCAAAACTCCAAAACTCCGAAACTCCAAAACTCCGAAACTCCGAAACTCCAAAACTCCAAAACTCCAAAACTCCAAAACTCCGAAACTCCAAAGCTCCAAAACTCCAAAACTCCGAAACTCCAAAACTCCGAAACTCCAAAACTCCAAAACTCCAAAACTCCGAAACTCCAAAACTCCAAAACTCCAAAACTCCGAAACTCCGAAACTCCAAAACTCCAATACTCCAAAACTCCGAAACTCCAAAACTCCAAAACTCCAAAACTCCAAAACTCCAAAACTCCGAAACTGCGAAACTCCGAAACTCCGAAACTCCAAAACTCCAAAACTCCGAAACTCCGAAACTGCAAAACTGCAAAACTCCAAAACTCCGAAACTCCAAAACTCCGAAACTCCAAAACTCCAAAACTCCAAAACTCCGAAACTCCAAAACTCCAAAACTCCAAAACTCCAAAACTCCGAAACTCCAAAACTCCGAAACTCCGAAACTCGGAAACTCCAAAACTCCAAAACTCCAAAACTCCAAAACTCCGAAACTCCAAAACTCCAAAACTCCAAAACTCCGAAACTCCAAAACTCCAAAACTCCAAAACTCCAAAACTCCAAAGCTCCAAAACTCCAAAACTCCAAAACTCCAAAACTCCGAAACTCCAAAACTCCAAAACTCCAAAGCTCCAAAACTCCAAAACTCCAAAACTCAAAAACTCCAAAACTCCAAAACTCCAAAACTCCAAAACTCCGAAACTCCAAAACTCCGAAACTCCAAAACTCCGAAACTCCAAAACTCCGAATCTCCAAAACTCGGAAACTCCAAAACTCCAAAACTCCAAAACTCCAAAGCTCCAAAACTCCAAAACTCCAAAACTCCAAAACTCCAAAACTCCAAAACTCCAAAACTCCAAAACTCCAAAACTCCGAAACTCCAAAACTCCAAAACTCCAAAGCTCCAAAACTCCAAAACTCAAAAACTCCAAAACTCAAAAACTCCAAAACTCCAAAACTCCAAAACTCCGAAACTCCAAAACTCCAATACTCCAAAACTCCAAAACTCCAAAACTCCGAAACTCCAAAACTCCAAAACTCCAATACTCCAAAACTCCAAAACTCCAAAACACCGAAACTCCGAAACTCCGAAACTCCAAAACTCCAAAACTCCAAGACTCCAAAACTCCGAAACTCCGAAACTCCAAAACTCCAAAACTCCAAAGCTCCAAAACTCCAAAACTCAAAAACTCCAAAACTCAAAAACTCCAAAACTCCAAAACTCCAAAACTCCGAAACTCCAAAACTCCGGAACTCCAACACTCCGAAACTCCAAAACTCCGAAACTCCAAAACTCCGAATCTCCAAAACTCCAAAACTCCAAAACTCCGAAACTCCGAAACTCCAAAACTCCAAAACTCCAATACTCCAAAACTCCAAAACTCGGAAACTCCAAAACTCCGAAACTCCAAAACTCCAATACTCCAAAACTCCGAAACTCCAAAACTCCGAAACTCCAAAACTCCAAAACTCCAATACTCCAAAACTCCAAAACTCCAAAACACCGAAACTCCGAAACTCCGAAACTCCAAAACTCCAAAACTCCAAGACTCCAAAACTCCGAAACTCCGAAATTCCAAAACTCCAAAACTCCAAGACTCCAAAACTCCGAAACTCAAAAACTCCGAAACTCCAAAACTCCAAAACTCCAAAACTCCGAAACTCCAAAACTCCAATACTCCAAAACTCCGAAACTCCAAAACTCCAAAACTCCAATACTCCAAAACTCCGAAACTCCGAAACTCCAAAACTCCAAAACTCCGAAACTCCAAAACTCGGAAACTCCAAAACTACAAAACTACAAAACTCCAAAACTCCGAAACTCCAAAACTCCGAAACTCCAAAACTCCGAATCTCCAAAACTCCAAAACTCGAAAACTCCGAAACTCCAAAACTCCGAAACTCCAAAACTCCGAATCTCCAAAACTCCAAAACTCCAAAACTCCGAAACTCCAAAACTCCAAAACTCCAATACTCCAAAACTCCAAAACTCCGAAACTCCAAAACTCCGAAACTCCAAAACTCCAATACTCCAAAACTCCGAAACTCCAAAACTCCGAAACTCCAAAACTCCAAAACTCCAATACTCCAAAACTCCAAAACTCCAAAACACCGAAACTCCGAAACTCCGAAACTCCAAAACTCCAAAACTCCAAAACTCCAAAACTCCGAAACTCCAAAACTCCGAAACTCCAAAACTCCAAAACTCCCAAACTCCGAAACTCCAAAACTCCAATACCCCAAAACTACTAAACTCCAAAACTCCAAAACTCCAATACTCCAAAACTCCGAAACTCCGAAACTCCAAAACTCCAAAACTCCAAAACTGCAAAACTCCAAAACTCCGAAACGCCGAAACTCCAAAATTCCGAAACTCCAAAACTCGGAAACTCCAAAACTCCAAAACTCCGAAACTCCAAAACTCCGAAACTCCAAAACTCCGAATCTCCAAAACTCCAAAACTCCGAAACTCCAAAACTCCGAACTTCCAAAACTCCGAAACTCCAAAACTCCGAATCTCCAAAACTCGGAAACTCCAAAACTCCAAAACTCCAAAACTCCAAAACTCCAAAACTCCGAAACCCCAAAACTCCAAAACTCCAAAACTCCAAAACTCCAAAACTCCAAAACTCCGAAACTCCAAAACTCCGAAACTCCGCAACTCCGAAACTCCAAAACTCCGAAACTCCGAAACTCCGAAACTCCAAAACTCCAAAACTCCAAAACTCCGAAACTCCGAAACTCCAAAACTCCGAAACTCCAAAACTCCAAAACTCCGAAACTCCAAAACTCCGAAACTCCAAAACTCCAAAACTCCAAAACTCCGAAACTCCAAAACTCCGAAACTCCGAAACTCCAAAACTCCGAAACTCCGAAACTCCAAAACTCCAAAACTCCAATACTCCAAAACTCCAAAACTCCGAAACTCCAAAACTCCGAAACTCCAAAACTCCAATACTCCAAAACTCCGAAACTCCAAAACTGCGAAACTCCAAAACTCCAAAACTCCAATACTCCAAAACTCCAAAACACCGAAACTCCGAAACTCCGAAAAACTCCAAAACTCCAAAACTGCAAAACTCCAAAACTCCGAAACTCCGAAACTCCAAAATTCCGAAACTCCAAAACTCGGAAACTCCAAAACTCCAAAACTCCGAAACTCCAAAACTCCGAAACTCCAAAACTCCGAATCTCCAAAACTCCAAAACTCCGAAACTCCAAAACTCCGAACTTCCAAAACTCCGAAACTCCAAAACTCCGAATCTCCAAAACTCGGAAACTCCAAAACTCCAAAACTCCAAAACTCCAAAACTCCGAAACTCCAAAACTCCAAAACTCCAAAACTCCAAAACTCCAAAACTCCAAAACTCCAAAACTCCAAAACTCCGAAACTCCAAAACTCCGAAACTCCGCAACTCCGAAACTCCAAAACTCCGAAACTCCGAAACTCCGAAACTCCAAAACTCCAAAACTCCAAAACTCCGAAACTCCGAAACTCCAAAACTCCGAAACTCCAAAACTCCAAAACTCCGAAACTCCAAAACTCCGAAACTCCAAAACTCCAAAACTCCGAAACTCCAAAGCTCCAAAACTCCAAAACTCCGAAACTCCAAAACTCCGAAACTCCAAAACTCCAAAACTCCAAAACTCCGAAACTCCAAAACTCCAAAACTCCAAAACTCCAAAACTCCGAAACTCCGAAACTCCAAAACTCCAATACTCCAAAACTCCGAAACTCCAAAACTCCAAAACTCCAAAACTCCAAAACTCCAAAACTCCGAAACTGCGAAACTCCGAAACTCCGAAACTCCAAAACTCCAAAACTCCGAAACTCCGAAACTGCAAAACTGCAAAACTCCAAAACTCCGAAACTCCAAAACTCCGAAACTCCAAAACTCCAAAACTCCAAAACTCCGAAACTCCAAAACTCCAAAACTCCGAAACTCCAAAACCCCAAAACTCCAAAACTCCGAAACTCCAAAACTCCAAAACTCCAAAACTCCAAAACTCCAAAACTCCAAAGCTCCAAAACTCCAAAACTCCAAAACTCCAAAACTCCGAAACTCCAAAACTCCAAAACTCCAAAGCTCCAAAACTCCAAAACTCCAAAACTCAAAAACTCCAAAACTCCAAAACTCCGAAACTCCAAAACTCCGAAACTCCAAAACTCCGAAACTCCAAAACTCCGAATCTCCAAAACTCGGAAACTCCAAAACTCCAAAACTCCAAAACTCCAAAGCTCCAAAACTCCAAAACTCCAAAACTCCAAAACTCCAAAACTCCAAAACTCCAAAACTCCAAAACTCCAAAACTCCAAAACTCCAAAACTCCGAAACTCCAAAACTCCAAAACTCCAAAGCTCCAAAACTCCAAAACTCAAAAACTCCAAAACTCAAAAACTCCAAAACTCCAAAACTCCAAAACTCCGAAACTCCAAAACTCCAATACTCCAAAACTCCGAAACTCCAAAACTCCGAAACTCCAAAACTCCAAAACTCCAATACTCCAAAACTCCAAAACTCCAAAACACCGAAACTCCGAAACTCCGAAACTCCAAAACTCCAAAACTCCAAGACTCCAAAACTCCGAAACTCCGAAACTCCAAAACTCCGAAACTCCAAAGCTCCAAAACTCCAAAACTCAAAAACTCCAAAACTCAAAAACTCCAAAACTCCAAAACTCCAAAACTCCGAAACTCCAAAACTCCGGAACTCCAACACTCCGAAACTCCAAAACTCCGAAACTCCAAAACTCCGAATCTCCAAAACTCCAAAACTCCAAAACTCCGAAACTCCGAAACTCCAAAACTCCAAAACTCCAATACTCCAAAACTCCAAAACTCCGAAACTCCAAAACTCCGAAACTCCAAAACTCCAAAACTCCAAAACTCCGAAACTCCAAAACTCCGAAACTCCAAAACTCCAAAACTCCAATACTCCAAAACTCCAAAACTCCAAAACACCGAAACTCCGAAACTCCGAAACTCCAAAACTCCAAAACTCCAAGACTCCAAAACTCCGAAACTCCGAAATTCCAAAACTCCAAAACTCCAAGACTCCAAAACTCCGAAACTCAAAAACTCCGAAACTCCAAAACTCCAAAACTCCAAAACTCCGAAACTCCAAAACTCCAAAACTCCGAAACTCCAAAACTCCAATACTCCAAAACTCCAAAACTCCAAAACACCGAAACTCTGAAACTCCGAAACTCCAAAACTCCAAAACTCCAAGACTCCAAAACTCCGAAACTCCGAAACTCCAAAACTCCAAAACTCCAAAGCTCCAAAACTCCAAAACTCAAAAACTCCAAAACTCAAAAACTCCAAAACTCCAAAACTCCGAAACTCCAAAACTCCGGAACTCCAACACTCCGAAACTCCAAAACTCCGAAACTCCAAAACTCCGAATCTCCAAAACTCCAAAACTCCAAAACTCCGAAACTCCGAAACTCCAAAACTCCAAAACTCCAATACTCCAAAACTCCAAAACTCCGAAACTCCAAAACTCCGAAACTCCAAAACTCCAATACTCCAAAACTCCGAAACTCCAAAACTCCGAAACTCCAAAACTCCAAAACTCCAATACTCCAAAACTCCAAAACTCCAAAACACCGAAAATCCGAAACTCCGAAACTCCAAAACTCCAAAACTCCAAGACTCCAAAACTCCGAAACTCCGAAATTCCAAAACTCCAAAACTCCAAGACTCCAAAACTCCGAAACTCAAAAACTCCGAAACTCCAAAACTCCAAAACTCCAAAACTCCGAAACTCCAAAACTCCAATACTCCAAAACTCCGAAACTCCAAAACTCCAAAACTCCAAAACTCCAATACTCCAAAACTCCGAAACTCCGAAACTCCAAAACTCCAAAACTCCGAAACTCCAAAACTCGGAAACTCCAAAACTACAAAACTACAAAACTCCAAAACTCCGAAACTCCAAAACTCCGAAACTCCAAAACTCCGAATCTCCAAAACTCCAAAACTCCAAAACTCCGAAACTCCAAAACTCCAAAACTCCAATACTCCAAAACTCCAAAACTCCGAAACTCCAAAACTCCGAAACTCCAAAACTCCGAATCTCCAAAACTCCAAAACTCCAAAACTCCGAAACTCCGAAACTCCGAAACTCCAAAACTCCGAAACTCCAAAACTCCAATACTCCAAAACTCCGAAACTCCAAAACTCCGAAACTCCAAAACTCCAAAACTCCAATACTCCAAAACTCCAAAACTCCAAAACACCGAAACTCCGAAACTCCGAAACTCCAAAACTCCAAAACTCCAAAACTCCAAAACTCCGAAACTCCAAAACTCCGAAACTCCAAAACTCCAAAACTCCCAAACTCCGAAACTCCAAAACTCCAATACCCCAAAACTACTAAACTCCAAAACTCCAAAACTCCAATACTCCAAAACTCCGAAACTCCGAAACTCCAAAACTCCAAAACTCCAAAACTGCAAAACTCCAAAACTCCGAAACTCCGAAACTCCAAAATTCCGAAACTCCAAAACTCGGAAACTCCAAAACTCCAAAACTCCGAAACTCCAAAACTCCGAAACTCCAAAACTCCGAATCTCCAAAACTCCAAAACTCCGAAACTCCAAAACTCCAAAACTCCAAAACTCCGAAACTCCAAAACTCCAAAACTCCAAAGCTCCAAAACTCCAAAACTCAAAAACTCAAAAACTCAAAAACTCCAAAACTCCAAAACTCCAAAACTCCGAAACTCCAAAACTCCAATACTCCAAAACTCCAAAACTCCGAAACTCCAAAACTCCAAAACTCCAATACTCCAAAACTCCAAAACTCCAAAACACCGAAACTCCGAAACTCCGAAACTCCAAAACTCCAAAACTCCAAGACTCCAAAACTCCGAAACTCCGAAACTCCAAAACTCCAAAACTCCAAAGCTCCAAAACTCCAAAACTCAAAAACTCCAAAACTCAAAAACTCCAAAACTCCAAAACTCCAAAACTCCGAAACTCCAAAACTCCGGAACTCCAACACTCCGAAACTCCAAAACTCCGAAACTCCAAAACTCCGAATCTCCAAAACTCCAAAACTCCAAAACTCCGAAACTCCGAAACTCCAAAACTCCAAAACTCCAATACTCCAAAACTCCAAAACTCGGAAACTCCAAAACTCCGAAACTCCAAAACTCCAATACTCCAAAACTCCGAAACTCCAAAACTCCGAAACTCCAAAACTCCAAAACTCCAATACTCCAAAACTCCAAAACTCCAAAACACCGAAACTCCGAAACTCCGAAACTCCAAAACTCCAAAACTCCAAGACTCCAAAACTCCGAAACTCCGAAATTCCAAAACTCCAAAACTCCAAGACTCCAAAACTCCGAAACTCAAAAACTCCGAAACTCCAAAACTCCAAAACTCCAAAACTCCGAAACTCCAAAACTCCAATACTCCAAAACTCCGAAACTCCAAAACTCCAAAACTCCAATACTCCAAAACTCCGAAACTCCGAAACTCCAAAACTCCAAAACTCCGAAACTCCAAAACTCGGAAACTCCAAAACTACAAAACTACAAAACTCCAAAACTCCGAAACTCCAAAACTCCGAAACTCCAAAACTCCGAATCTCCAAAACTCCAAAACTCGAAAACTCCGAAACTCCAAAACTCCGAAACTCCAAAACTCCGAATCTCCAAAACTCCAAAACTCCAAAACTCCGAAACTCCAAAACTCCAAAACTCCAATACTCCAAAACTCCAAAACTCCGAAACTCCAAAACTCCGAAACTCCAAAACTCCAATACTCCAAAACTCCGAAACTCCAAAACTCCGAAACTCCAAAACTCCAAAACTCCAATACTCCAAAACTCCAAAACTCCAAAACACCGAAACTCCGAAACTCCGAAACTCCAAAACTCCAAAACTCCAAAACTCCAAAACTCCGAAACTCCAAAACTCCGAAACTCCAAAACTCCAAAACTCCCAAACTCCGAAACTCCAAAACTCCAATACCCCAAAACTACTAAACTCCAAAACTCCAAAACTCCAATACTCCAAAACTCCGAAACTCCGAAACTCCAAAACTCCAAAACTCCAAAACTGCAAAACTCCAAAACTCCGAAACGCCGAAACTCCAAAATTCCGAAACTCCAAAACTCGGAAACTCCAAAACTCCAAAACTCCGAAACTCCAAAACTCCGAAACTCCAAAACTCCGAATCTCCAAAACTCCAAAACTCCGAAACTCCAAAACTCCGAACTTCCAAAACTCCGAAACTCCAAAACTCCGAATCTCCAAAACTCGGAAACTCCAAAACTCCAAAACTCCAAAACTCCAAAACTCCAAAACTCCGAAACCCCAAAACTCCAAAACTCCAAAACTCCAAAACTCCAAAACTCCAAAACTCCGAAACTCCAAAACTCCGAAACTCCGCAACTCCGAAACTCCAAAACTCCGAAACTCCGAAACTCCGAAACTCCAAAACTCCAAAACTCCAAAACTCCGAAACTCCGAAACTCCAAAACTCCGAAACTCCAAAACTCCAAAACTCCGAAACTCCAAAACTCCGAAACTCCAAAACTCCAAAACTCCAAAACTCCGAAACTCCAAAACTCCGAAACTCCGAAACTCCAAAACTCCGAAACTCCGAAACTCCAAAACTCCAAAACTCCAATACTCCAAAACTCCAAAACTCCGAAACTCCAAAACTCCGAAACTCCAAAACTCCAATACTCCAAAACTCCGAAACTCCAAAACTGCGAAACTCCAAAACTCCAAAACTCCAATACTCCAAAACTCCAAAACACCGAAACTCCGAAACTCCGAAAAACTCCAAAACTCCAAAACTGCAAAACTCCAAAACTCCGAAACTCCGAAACTCCAAAATTCCGAAACTCCAAAACTCGGAAACTCCAAAACTCCAAAACTCCGAAACTCCAAAACTCCGAAACTCCAAAACTCCGAATCTCCAAAACTCCAAAACTCCGAAACTCCAAAACTCCGAACTTCCAAAACTCCGAAACTCCAAAACTCCGAATCTCCAAAACTCGGAAACTCCAAAACTCCAAAACTCCAAAACTCCAAAACTCCGAAACTCCAAAACTCCAAAACTCCAAAACTCCAAAACTCCAAAACTCCAAAACTCCAAAACTCCAAAACTCCGAAACTCCAAAACTCCGAAACTCCGCAACTCCGAAACTCCAAAACTCCGAAACTCCGAAACTCCGAAACTCCAAAACTCCAAAACTCCAAAACTCCGAAACTCCGAAACTCCAAAACTCCGAAACTCCAAAACTCCAAAACTCCGAAACTCCAAAACTCCGAAACTCCAAAACTCCAAAACTCCGAAACTCCAAAGCTCCAAAACTCCAAAACTCCGAAACTCCAAAACTCCGAAACTCCAAAACTCCAAAACTCCAAAACTCCGAAACTCCAAAACTCCAAAACTCCAAAACTCCAAAACTCCGAAACTCCGAAACTCCAAAACTCCAATACTCCAAAACTCCGAAACTCCAAAACTCCAAAACTCCAAAACTCCAAAACTCCAAAACTCCGAAACTGCGAAACTCCGAAACTCCGAAACTCCAAAACTCCAAAACTCCGAAACTCCGAAACTGCAAAACTGCAAAACTCCAAAACTCCGAAACTCCAAAACTCCGAAACTCCAAAACTCCAAAACTCCAAAACTCCGAAACTCCAAAACTCCAAAACTCCGAAACTCCAAAACCCCAAAACTCCAAAACTCCGAAACTCCAAAACTCCAAAACTCCAAAACTCCAAAACTCCAAAACTCCAAAGCTCCAAAACTCCAAAACTCCAAAACTCCAAAACTCCGAAACTCCAAAACTCCAAAACTCCAAAGCTCCAAAACTCCAAAACTCCAAAACTCAAAAACTCCAAAACTCCAAAACTCCGAAACTCCAAAACTCCGAAACTCCAAAACTCCGAAACTCCAAAACTCCGAATCTCCAAAACTCGGAAACTCCAAAACTCCAAAACTCCAAAACTCCAAAGCTCCAAAACTCCAAAACTCCAAAACTCCAAAACTCCAAAACTCCAAAACTCCAAAACTCCAAAACTCCAAAACTCCAAAACTCCAAAACTCCGAAACTCCAAAACTCCAAAACTCCAAAGCTCCAAAACTCCAAAACTCAAAAACTCCAAAACTCAAAAACTCCAAAACTCCAAAACTCCAAAACTCCGAAACTCCAAAACTCCAATACTCCAAAACTCCGAAACTCCAAAACTCCGAAACTCCAAAACTCCAAAACTCCAATACTCCAAAACTCCAAAACTCCAAAACACCGAAACTCCGAAACTCCGAAACTCCAAAACTCCAAAACTCCAAGACTCCAAAACTCCGAAACTCCGAAACTCCAAAACTCCGAAACTCCAAAGCTCCAAAACTCCAAAACTCAAAAACTCCAAAACTCAAAAACTCCAAAACTCCAAAACTCCAAAACTCCGAAACTCCAAAACTCCGGAACTCCAACACTCCGAAACTCCAAAACTCCGAAACTCCAAAACTCCGAATCTCCAAAACTCCAAAACTCCAAAACTCCGAAACTCCGAAACTCCAAAACTCCAAAACTCCAATACTCCAAAACTCCAAAACTCCGAAACTCCAAAACTCCGAAACTCCAAAACTCCAAAACTCCAAAACTCCGAAACTCCAAAACTCCGAAACTCCAAAACTCCAAAACTCCAATACTCCAAAACTCCAAAACTCCAAAACACCGAAACTCCGAAACTCCGAAACTCCAAAACTCCAAAACTCCAAGACTCCAAAACTCCGAAACTCCGAAATTCCAAAACTCCAAAACTCCAAGACTCCAAAACTCCGAAACTCAAAAACTCCGAAACTCCAAAACTCCAAAACTCCAAAACTCCGAAACTCCAAAACTCCAAAACTCCGAAACTCCAAAACTCCAATACTCCAAAACTCCAAAACTCCAAAACACCGAAACTCTGAAACTCCGAAACTCCAAAACTCCAAAACTCCAAGACTCCAAAACTCCGAAACTCCGAAACTCCAAAACTCCAAAACTCCAAAGCTCCAAAACTCCAAAACTCAAAAACTCCAAAACTCAAAAACTCCAAAACTCCAAAACTCCGAAACTCCAAAACTCCGGAACTCCAACACTCCGAAACTCCAAAACTCCGAAACTCCAAAACTCCGAATCTCCAAAACTCCAAAACTCCAAAACTCCGAAACTCCGAAACTCCAAAACTCCAAAACTCCAATACTCCAAAACTCCAAAACTCCGAAACTCCAAAACTCCGAAACTCCAAAACTCCAATACTCCAAAACTCCGAAACTCCAAAACTCCGAAACTCCAAAACTCCAAAACTCCAATACTCCAAAACTCCAAAACTCCAAAACACCGAAAATCCGAAACTCCGAAACTCCAAAACTCCAAAACTCCAAGACTCCAAAACTCCGAAACTCCGAAATTCCAAAACTCCAAAACTCCAAGACTCCAAAACTCCGAAACTCAAAAACTCCGAAACTCCAAAACTCCAAAACTCCAAAACTCCGAAACTCCAAAACTCCAATACTCCAAAACTCCGAAACTCCAAAACTCCAAAACTCCAAAACTCCAATACTCCAAAACTCCGAAACTCCGAAACTCCAAAACTCCAAAACTCCGAAACTCCAAAACTCGGAAACTCCAAAACTACAAAACTACAAAACTCCAAAACTCCGAAACTCCAAAACTCCGAAACTCCAAAACTCCGAATCTCCAAAACTCCAAAACTCCAAAACTCCGAAACTCCAAAACTCCAAAACTCCAATACTCCAAAACTCCAAAACTCCGAAACTCCAAAACTCCGAAACTCCAAAACTCCGAATCTCCAAAACTCCAAAACTCCAAAACTCCGAAACTCCGAAACTCCGAAACTCCAAAACTCCGAAACTCCAAAACTCCAATACTCCAAAACTCCGAAACTCCAAAACTCCGAAACTCCAAAACTCCAAAACTCCAATACTCCAAAACTCCAAAACTCCAAAACACCGAAACTCCGAAACTCCGAAACTCCAAAACTCCAAAACTCCAAAACTCCAAAACTCCGAAACTCCAAAACTCCGAAACTCCAAAACTCCAAAACTCCCAAACTCCGAAACTCCAAAACTCCAATACCCCAAAACTACTAAACTCCAAAACTCCAAAACTCCAATACTCCAAAACTCCGAAACTCCGAAACTCCAAAACTCCAAAACTCCAAAACTGCAAAACTCCAAAACTCCGAAACTCCGAAACTCCAAAATTCCGAAACTCCAAAACTCGGAAACTCCAAAACTCCAAAACTCCGAAACTCCAAAACTCCGAAACTCCAAAACTCCGAATCTCCAAAACTCCAAAACTCCGAAACTCCAAAACTCCGAACTTCCAAAACTCCGAAACTCCAAAACTCCGAATCTCCAAAACTCGGAAACTCCAAAACTCCAAAACTCCAAAACTCCAAAACTCCGAAACTCCAAAACTCCAAAACTCCAAAACTCCAAAACTCCAAAACTCCGAAACTCCAAAACTCCAAAACTCCAAAACTCCGAAACTCCGAAACTCCAAAACTCCAATACTCCAAAACTCCGAAACTCCAAAACTCCAAAACTCCAAAACTCCAAAACTCCAAAACTCCGAAACTGCGAAACTCCGAAACTCAAAAACTCCAAAACTCCAAAACTCCAAAACTCCGAAACTCCAAAACTCCGAAACTCCAAAACTCCGAAACTCCAAAACTCCGAATCTCCAAAACTCGGAAACTCCAAAACTCCAAAACTCCAAAACTCCAAAGCTCCAAAACTCCAAAACTCCAAAACTCCAAAACTCCAAAACTCCAAAACTCCAAAACTCCAAAACTCCGAAACTCCAAAACTCCAAAACTCCAAAGCTCCAAAACTCCAAAACTCAAAAACTCCAAAACTCAAAAACTCCAAAACTCCAAAACTCCAAAACTCCGAAACTCCAAAACTCCAATACTCCAAAACTCCAAAACTCCAAAACTCCGAAACTCCAAAACTCCAAAACTCCGAAACTCCAAAGCTCCAAAACTCCAAAACTCCGAAACTCCAAAACTCCGAAACTCCAAAACTCCAAAACTCCAAAACTCCGAAACTCCAAAACTCCAAAACTCCAAAACTCCGAAACTCAGAAACTCCAAAACTCCGAAACTCCAAAACTCCAAAACTCCGAAACTCCAAAACTCCGAAACTCCGAAACTCCAAAACTCCGAAACTCCGAAACTCCGAAACTCCGAAACCCCGAAACTCCAAAACTCCAAAACTCCAAAACTCCGAAACTCCAAAACTCCGAAACTCCGAAACTCCAAAACTCCAAAACTCCAAAACTCCAAAACTCCGAAACTCCAAAGCTCCAAAACTCCAAAACTCCGAAACTCCAAAACTCCGAAACTCCAAAACTCCAAAACTCCAAAACTCCGAAACTCCAAAACTCCAAAACTCCAAAACTCCGAAACTCCGAAACTCCAAAACTCCAATACTCCAAAACTCCGAAACTCCAAAACTCCAAAACTCCAAAACTCCAAAACTCCAAAACTCCGAAACTGCGAAACTCCGAAACTCCGAAACTCCAAAACTCCAAAACTCCGAAACTCCGAAACTGCAAAACTGCAAAACTCCAAAACTCCGAAACTCCAAAACTCCGAAACTCCAAAACTCCAAAACTCCAAAACTCCGAAACTCCAAAACTCCAAAACTCCAAAACTCCAAAACTCCGAAACTCCAAAACTCCGAAACTCCGAAACTCGGAAACTCCAAAACTCCAAAACTCCAAAACTCCAAAACTCCGAAACTCCAAAACTCCAAAACTCCAAAACTCCGAAACTCCAAAACTCCAAAACTCCAAAACTCCAAAACTCCAAAGCTCCAAAACTCCAAAACTCCAAAACTCCAAAACTCCGAAACTCCAAAACTCCAAAACTCCAAAGCTCCAAAACTCCAAAACTCCAAAACTCAAAAACTCCAAAACTCCAAAACTCCAAAACTCCAAAACTCCGAAACTCCAAAACTCCGAAACTCCAAAACTCCGAAACTCCAAAACTCCGAATCTCCAAAACTCGGAAACTCCAAAACTCCAAAACTCCAAAACTCCAAAGCTCCAAAACTCCAAAACTCCAAAACTCCAAAACTCCAAAACTCCAAAACTCCAAAACTCCAAAACTCCAAAACTCCGAAACTCCAAAACTCCGAAACTCCAAAGCTCCAAAACTCCAAAACTCAAAAACTCCAAAACTCAAAAACTCCAAAACTCCAAAACTCCAAAACTCCGAAACTCCAAAACTCCAATACTCCAAAACTCCAAAACTCCAAAACTCCGAAACTCCAAAACTCCAAAACTCCGAAACTCCAAAACTCCAAAGCTCCAAAACTCCAAAACTCCAAAACTCCAAAACTCCAAAACTCCAAAACTCCAAAACTCCGAAACTCCAAAACTCCAAAACTCCAAAGCTCCAAAACTCCAAAACTCAAAAACTCCAAAACTCAAAAACTCCAAAACTCCAAAGCTCCAAAACTCCAAAACTCCAAAACTCCAAAACTCCGAAACTCCAAAACTCCAAAACTCCAAAGCTCCAAAACTCCAAAACTCCAAAACTCAAAAACTCCAAAACTCCAAAACTCCGAAACTCCAAAACTCCGAAACTCCAAAACTCCGAAACTCCAAAACTCCGAATCTCCAAAACTCGGAAACTCCAAAACTCCAAAACTCCAAAACTCCAAAGCTCCAAAACTCCAAAACTCCAAAACTCCAAAACTCCAAAACTCCAAAACTCCAAAACTCCAAAACTCCAAAACTCCGAAACTCCAAAACTCCAAAACTCCAAAGCTCCAAAACTCCAAAACTCAAAAACTCCAAAACTCAAAAACTCCAAAACTCCAAAACTCCAAAACTCCGAAACTCCAAAACTCCAATACTCCAAAACTCCGAAACTCCAAAACTCCGAAACTCCAAAACTACAAAACTCCAATACTCCAAAACTCCAAAACTCCAAAACACCGAAACTCCGAAACTCCGAAACTCCAAAACTCCAAAACTCCAAGACTCCAAAACTCCGAAACTCCGAAACTCCAAAACTCCGAAACTCCAAAGCTCCAAAACTCCAAAACTCAAAAACTCCAAAACTCAAAAACTCCAAAACTCCAAAACTCCAAAACTCCGAAACTCCAAAACTCCGGAACTCCAACACTCCGAAACTCCAAAACTCCGAAACTCCAAAACTCCGAATCTCCAAAACTCCAAAACTCCAAAACTCCGAAACTCCGAAACTCCAAAACTCCAAAACTCCAATACTCCAAAACTCCAAAACTCCGAAACTCCAAAACTCCGAAACTCCAAAACTCCAATACTCCAAAACTCCGAAACTCCAAAACTCCGAAACTCCAAAACTCCAAAACTCCAATACTCCAAAACTCCAAAACTCCAAAACACCGAAACTCCGAAACTCCGAAACTCCAAAACTCCAAAACTCCGAAACTCCGAAACTGCAAAACTGCAAAACTCCAAAACTCCGAAACTCCAAAACTCCGAAACTCCAAAACTCCAAAACTCCAAAACTCCGAAACTCCAAAACTCCAAAACTCCAAAACTCCAAAACTCCGAAACTCCAAAACTCCGAAACTCCGAAACTCGGAAACTCCAAAACTCCAAAACTCCAAAACTCCAAAACTCCGAAACTCCAAAACTCCAAAACTCCAAAACTCCGAAACTCCAAAACTCCAAAACTCCAAAACTCCAAAACTCCAAAGCTCCAAAACTCCAAAACTCCAAAACTCCAAAACTCCGAAACTCCAAAACTCCAAAACTCCAAAGCTCCAAAACTCCAAAACTCCAAAACTCAAAAACTCCAAAACTCCAAAACTCCAAAACTCCAAAACTCCGAAACTCCAAAACTCCGAAACTCCAAAACTCCGAAACTCCAAAACTCCGAATCTCCAAAACTCGGAAACTCCAAAACTCCAAAACTCCAAAACTCCAAAGCTCCAAAACTCCAAAACTCCAAAACTCCAAAACTCCAAAACTCCAAAACTCCAAAACTCCAAAACTCCAAAACTCCGAAACTCCAAAACTCCAAAACTCCAAAACTCCGAATCTCCAAAACTCGGAAACTCCAAAACTCCAAAACTCCAAAACTCCAAAGCTCCAAAACTCCAAAACTCCAAAACTCCAAAACTCCAAAACTCCAAAACTCCAAAACTCCAAAACTCCAAAACTCCGAAACTCCAAAACTCCAAAACTCCAAAGCTCCAAAACTCCAAAACTCAAAAACTCCAAAACTCAAAAACTCCAAAACTCCAAAACTCCAAAACTCCGAAACTCCAAAACTCCAATACTCCAAAACTCCAAAACTCCAAAACTCCGAAACTCCAAAACTCCAAAACTCCGAAACTCCAAAGCTCCAAAACTCCAAAACTCCGAAACTCCAAAACTCCGAAACTCCAAAACTCCAAAACTCCAAAACTCCGAAACTCCAAAACTCCAAAACTCCAAAACTCCAAAACTCCGAAACTCCGAAACTCCAAAACTCCAATACTCCAAAACTCCGAAACTCCAAAACTCCAAAACTCCAAAACTCCAAAACTCCGAAACTGCGAAACTCCGAAACTCCGAAACTCCAAAACTCCAAAACTCCGAAACTCCGAAACTGCAAAACTGCAAAACTCCAAAACTCCGAAACTCCAAAACTCCGAAACTCCAAAACTCCAAAACTCCAAAACTCCGAAACTCCAAAACTCCAAAACTCCAAAACTCCGAAACTCCAAAACTCCGAAACTCCGAAACTCGGAAACTCCAAAACTCCAAAACTCCAAAACTCCAAAACTCCGAAACTCCAAAACCCCAAAACTCCAAAACTCCGAAACTCCGAAACTCCAAAACTCCAAAACTCCAAAACTCCAAAACTCCAAAGCTCCAAAACTCCAAAACTCCAAAACTCCAAAACTCCGAAACTCCAAAACTCCAAAACTCCAAAGCTCCAAAACTCCAAAACTCCAAAACTCAAAAACTCCAAAACTCCAAAACTCCGAAACTCCAAAACTCCGAAACTCCAAAACTCCGAAACTCCAAAACTCCGAATCTCCAAAACTCCAAAATTCCGAAACTCCAAAACTCGGAAACTCCAAAACTCCAAAACTCCGAAACTCCAAAACTCCGAAACTCCAAAACTCCGAATCTCCAAAACTCCAAAACTCCGAAACTCCAAAACTCCGAACTTCCAAAACTCCGAAACTCCAAAACTCCGAATCTCCAAAACTCGGAAACTCCAAAACTCCAAAACTCCAAAACTCCAAAACTCCGAAACTCCAAAACTCCAAAACTCCAAAACTCCAAAACTCCAAAACTCCGAAACTCCAAAACTCCAAAACTCCAAAACTCCGAAACTCCGAAACTCCGAAACTCAAAAACTCCAAAACTCCAAAACTCCAAAACTCCAAAACTCCGAAACTCCAAAACTCCGAAACTCCAAAACTCCAAAACACCGAAACTCCGAAACTCCGAAACTCCAAAACTCCAAAACTCCGAAACTCCAAAACTCCGGAACTCCAACACTCCGAAACTCCAAAACTCCGAAACTCCAAAACTCCGAATCTCCAAAACTCCAAAACTCCAAAACTCCGAAACTCCGAAACTCCAAAACTCCAAAACTCCAATACTCCAAAACTCCAAAACTCCGAAACTCCAAAACTCCGAAACTCCAAAACTCCAATACTCCAAAACTCCGAAACTCCAAAACTCCGAAACTCCAAAACTCCAAAACTCCAATACTCCAAAACTCCAAAACTCCAAAACACCGAAACTCCGAAACTCCGAAACTCCAAAACTCCAAAACTCCAAGACTCCAAAACTCCGAAACTCCGAAATTCCAAAACTCCAAAACTCCAAGACTCCAAAACTCCGAAACTCAAAAACTCCGAAACTCCAAAACTCCAAAACTCCAAAACTCCGAAACTCCAAAACTCCAAAACTCCGAAACTCCAAAACTCCAATACTCCAAAACTCCAAAACTCCAAAACACCGAAACTCTGAAACTCCGAAACTCCAAAACTCCAAAACTCCAAGACTCCAAAACTCCGAAACTCCGAAACTCCAAAACTCCAAAACTCCAAAGCTCCAAAACTCCAAAACTCAAAAACTCCAAAACTCAAAAACTCCAAAACTCCAAAACTCCGAAACTCCAAAACTCCGGAACTCCAACACTCCGAAACTCCAAAACTCCGAAACTCCAAAACTCCGAATCTCCAAAACTCCAAAACTCCAAAACTCCGAAACTCCGAAACTCCAAAACTCCAAAACTCCAATACTCCAAAACTCCAAAACTCCGAAACTCCAAAACTCCGAAACTCCAAAACTCCAATACTCCAAAACTCCGAAACTCCAAAACTCCGAAACTCCAAAACTCCAAAACTCCAATACTCCAAAACTCCAAAACTCCAAAACACCGAAACTCCGAAACTCCGAAACTCCAAAACTCCAAAACTCCAAGACTCCAAAACTCCGAAACTCCGAAATTCCAAAACTCCAAAACTCCAAGACTCCAAAACTCCGAAACTCAAAAACTCCGAAACTCCAAAACTCCAAAACTCCAAAACTCCGAAACTCCAAAACTCCAATACTCCAAAACTCCGAAACTCCAAAACTCCAAAACTCCAAAACTCCAATACTCCAAAACTCCGAAACTCCGAAACTCCAAAACTCCAAAACTCCGAAACTCCAAAACTCGGAAACTCCAAAACTACAAAACTACAAAACTCCAAAACTCCGAAACTCCAAAACTCCGAAACTCCAAAACTCCGAATCTCCAAAACTCCAAAACTCGAAAACTCCGAAACTCCAAAACTCCAAAACTCCAATACTCCAAAACTCCAAAACTCCGAAACTCCAAAACTCCGAAACTCCAAAACTCCGAATCTCCAAAACTCCAAAACTCCAAAACTCCGAAACTCCGAAACTCCAAAACTCCAAAACTCCAATACTCCAAAACTCCAAAACTCCGAAACTCCAAAACTCCGAAACTCCAAAACTCCAATACTCCAAAACTCCGAAACTCCAAAACTCCGAAACTCCAAAACTCCAAAACTCCAATACTCCAAAACTCCAAAACTCCAAAACACCGAAACTCCGAAACTCCGAAACTCCAAAACTCCAAAACTCCAAAACTCCAAAACTCCGAAACTCCAAAACTCCGAAACTCCAAAACTCCAAAACTCCCAAACTCCGAAACTCCAAAACTCCAATACCCCAAAACTACTAAACTCCAAAACTCCAAAACTCCAATACTCCAAAACTCCGAAACTCCGAAACTCCAAAACTCCAAAACTCCAAAACTGCAAAACTCCAAAACTCCGAAACTCCGAAACTCCAAAATTCCGAAACTCCAAAACTCGGAAACTCCAAAACTCCAAAACTCCGAAACTCCAAAACTCCGAAACTCCAAAACTCCGAATCTCCAAAACTCCAAAACTCCGAAACTCCAAAACTCCGAACTTCCAAAACTCCGAAACTCCAAAACTCCGAATCTCCAAAACTCGGAAACTCCAAAACTCCAAAACTCCAAAACTCCAAAACTCCGAAACTCCAAAACTCCAAAACTCCAAAACTCCAAAACTCCAAAACTCCGAAACTCCAAAACTCCAAAACTCCAAAACTCCGAAACTCCGAAACTCCAAAACTCCAATACTCCAAAACTCCGAAACTCCAAAACTCCAAAACTCCAAAACTCCAAAACTCCAAAACTCCGAAACTGCGAAACTCCGAAACTCAAAAACTCCAAAACTCCAAAACTCCAAAACTCCAAAACTCCGAAACTCCAAAACTCCGAAACTCCAAAACTCCGAAACTCCAAAACTCCGAATCTCCAAAACTCGGAAACTCCAAAACTCCAAAACTCCAAAGCTCCAAAACTCCAAAACTCCAAAACTCCAAAACTCCAAAACTCCAAAACTCCAAAACTCCAAAACTCCGAAACTCCAAAACTCCAAAACTCCAAAGCTCCAAAACTCCAAAACTCAAAAACTCCAAAACTCAAAAACTCCAAAACTCCAAAACTCCAAAACTCCGAAACTCCAAAACTCCAATACTCCAAAACTCCAAAACTCCAAAACTCCGAAACTCCAAAACTCCAAAACTCCGAAACTCCAAAGCTCCAAAACTCCAAAACTCCGAAACTCCAAAACTCCGAAACTCCAAAACTCCAAAACTCCAAAACTCCGAAACTCCAAAACTCCAAAACTCCAAAACTCCAAAACTCCGAAACTCCGAAACTCCAAAACTCCGAAACTCCAAAACTCCAAAACTCCGAAACTCCAAAACTCCGAAACTCCGAAACTCCAAAACTCCGAAACTCCGAAACTCCGAAACTCCGAAACCCCGAAACTCCAAAACTCCAAAACTCCAAAACTCCGAAACTCCAAAACTCCGAAACTCCGAAACTCCAAAACTCCAAAACTCCAAAACTCCAAAACTCCGAAACTCCAAAGCTCCAAAACTCCAAAACTCCGAAACTCCAAAACTCCGAAACTCCAAAACTCCAAAACTCCAAAACTCCGAAACTCCAAAACTCCAAAACTCCAAAACTCCGAAACTCCGAAACTCCAAAACTCCAATACTCCAAAACTCCGAAACTCCAAAACTCCAAAACTCCAAAACTCCAAAACTCCAAAACTCCGAAACTGCGAAACTCCGAAACTCCGAAACTCCAAAACTCCAAAACTCCGAAACTCCGAAACTGCAAAACTGCAAAACTCCAAAACTCCGAAACTCCAAAACTCCGAAACTCCAAAACTCCAAAACTCCAAAACTCCGAAACTCCAAAACTCCAAAACTCCAAAACTCCAAAACTCCGAAACTCCAAAACTCCGAAACTCCGAAACTCGGAAACTCCAAAACTCCAAAACTCCAAAACTCCAAAACTCCGAAACTCCAAAACTCCAAAACTCCAAAACTCCGAAACTCCAAAACTCCAAAACTCCAAAACTCCAAAACTCCAAAGCTCCAAAACTCCAAAACTCCAAAACTCCAAAACTCCGAAACTCCAAAACTCCAAAACTCCAAAGCTCCAAAACTCCAAAACTCCAAAACTCAAAAACTCCAAAACTCCAAAACTCCAAAACTCCAAAACTCCGAAACTCCAAAACTCCGAAACTCCAAAACTCCGAAACTCCAAAACTCCGAATCTCCAAAACTCGGAAACTCCAAAACTCCAAAACTCCAAAACTCCAAAGCTCCAAAACTCCAAAACTCCAAAACTCCAAAACTCCAAAACTCCAAAACTCCAAAACTCCAAAACTCCAAAACTCCGAAACTCCAAAACTCCAAAACTCCAAAGCTCCAAAACTCCAAAACTCAAAAACTCCAAAACTCAAAAACTCCAAAACTCCAAAACTCCAAAACTCCGAAACTCCAAAACTCCAATACTCCAAAACTCCAAAACTCCAAAACTCCGAAACTCCAAAACTCCAAAACTCCGAAACTCCAAAACTCCAAAGCTCCAAAACTCCAAAACTCCAAAACTCCAAAACTCCAAAACTCCAAAACTCCAAAACTCCAAAACTCCGAAACTCCAAAACTCCAAAACTCCAAAGCTCCAAAACTCCAAAACTCAAAAACTCCAAAACTCAAAAACTCCAAAACTCCAAAACTCCAAAACTCCGAAACTCCAAAACTCCAATACTCCAAAACTCCAAAACTCCAAAACTCCGAAACTCCAAAACTCCAAAACTCCGAAACTCCAAAGCTCCAAAACTCCAAAACTCCGAAACTCCAAAACTCCGAAACTCCAAAACTCCAAAACTCCAAAACTCCGAAACTCCAAAACTCCAAAACTCCAAAACTCCAAAACTCCAAAACTCCAAAGCTCCAAAACTCCAAAACTCCAAAACTCCAAAACTTCGAAACTCCAAAACTCCAAAACTCCAAAGCTCCAAAACTCCAAAACTCCAAAACTCAAAAACTCCAAAACTCCAAAACTCCGAAACTCCAAAACTCCGAAACTCCAAAACTCCGAAACTCCAAAACTCCGAATCTCCAAAACTCGGAAACTCCAAAACTCCAAAACTCCAAAACTCCAAAGCTCCAAAACTCCAAAACTCCAAAACTCCAAAACTCCAAAACTCCAAAACTCCAAAACTCCAAAACTCCAAAACTCCGAAACTCCAAAACTCCAAAACTCCAAAGCTCCAAAACTCCAAAACTCAAAAACTCCAAAACTCAAAAACTCCAAAACTCCAAAACTCCAAAACTCCGAAACTCCAAAACTCCAATACTCCAAAACTCCGAAACTCCAAAACTCCGAAACTCCAAAACTACAAAACTCCAATACTCCAAAACTCCAAAACTCCAAAACACCGAAACTCCGAAACTCCGAAACTCCAAAACTCCAAAACTCCAAGACTCCAAAACTCCGAAACTCCGAAACTCCAAAACTCCGAAACTCCAAAGCTCCAAAACTCCAAAACTCAAAAACTCCAAAACTCAAAAACTCCAAAACTCCAAAACTCCAAAACTCCGAAACTCCAAAACTCCGGAACTCCAACACTCCGAAACTCCAAAACTCCGAAACTCCAAAACTCCGAATCTCCAAAACTCCAAAACTCCAAAACTCCGAAACTCCGAAACTCCAAAACTCCAAAACTCCAATACTCCAAAACTCCAAAACTCCGAAACTCCAAAACTCCGAAACTCCAAAACTCCAATACTCCAAAACTCCGAAACTCCAAAACTCCGAAACTCCAAAACTCCAAAACTCCAATACTCCAAAACTCCAAAACTCCAAAACACCGAAACTCCGAAACTCCGAAACTCCAAAACTCCAAAACTCCGAAACTCCGAAACTGCAAAACTGCAAAACTCCAAAACTCCGAAACTCCAAAACTCCGAAACTCCAAAACTCCAAAACTCCAAAACTCCGAAACTCCAAAACTCCAAAACTCCAAAACTCCAAAACTCCGAAACTCCAAAACTCCGAAACTCCGAAACTCGGAAACTCCAAAACTCCAAAACTCCAAAACTCCAAAACTCCGAAACTCCAAAACTCCAAAACTCCAAAACTCCGAAACTCCAAAACTCCAAAACTCCAAAACTCCAAAACTCCAAAGCTCCAAAACTCCAAAACTCCAAAACTCCGAAACTCCAAAACTCCAAAACTCCAAAGCTCCAAAACTCCAAAACTCCAAAACTCAAAAACTCCAAAACTCCAAAACTCCAAAACTCCAAAACTCCGAAACTCCAAAACTCCGAAACTCCAAAACTCCGAAACTCCAAAACTCCGAATCTCCAAAACTCGGAAACTCCAAAACTCCAAAACTCCAAAACTCCAAAGCTCCAAAACTCCAAAACTCCAAAACTCCAAAACTCCAAAACTCCAAAACTCCAAAACTCCAAAACTCCGAAACTCCAAAACTCCAAAACTCCAAAGCTCCAAAACTCCAAAACTCAAAAACTCCAAAACTCAAAAACTCCAAAACTCCAAAACTCCAAAACTCCGAAACTCCAAAACTCCAATACTCCAAAACTCCAAAACTCCAAAACTCCGAAACTCCAAAACTCCAAAACTCCGAAACTCCAAAGCTCCAAAACTCCAAAACTCCGAAACTCCAAAACTCCGAAACTCCAAAACTCCAAAACTCCGAAACTCCAAAACTCCAAAACTCCAAAACTCCAAAACTCCGAAACTCCGAAACTCCAAAACTCCAATACTCCAAAACTCCGAAACTCCAAAACTCCAAAACTCCAAAACTCCAAAACTCCAAAACTCCGAAACTGCGAAACTCCGAAACTCCGAAACTCCAAAACTCCAAAACTCCGAAACTCCGAAACTGCAAAACTGCAAAACTCCAAAACTCCGAAACTCCAAAACTCCGAAACTCCAAAACTCCAAAACTCCAAAACTCCGAAACTCCAAAACTCCAAAACTCCAAAACTCCGAAACTCCAAAACTCCGAAACTCCGAAACTCGGAAACTCCAAAACTCCAAAACTCCAAAACTCCAAAACTCCAAAACTCCGAAACTCCAAAACCCCAAAACTCCAAAACTCCGAAACTCCAAAACTCCAAAACTCCAAAACTCCAAAACTCCAAAACTCCAAAGCTCCAAAACTCCAAAACTCCAAAACTCCAAAACTCCGAAACTCCAAAACTCCAAAACTCCAAAGCTCCAAAACTCCAAAACTCCAAAACTCAAAAACTCCAAAACTCCAAAACTCCGAAACTCCAAAACTCCGAAACTCCAAAACTCCGAAACTCCAAAACTCCGAATCTCCAAAACTCGGAAACTCCAAAACTCCAAAACTCCAAAGCTCCAAAACTCCAAAACTCCAAAACTCCAAAACTCCAAAACTCCAAAACTCCAAAACTCCAAAACTCCAAAACTCCAAAACTCCAAAACTCCGAAACTCCAAAACTCCAAAACTCCAAAGCTCCAAAACTCCAAAACTCAAAAACTCCAAAACTCAAAAACTCCAAAACTCCAAAACTCCAAAACTCCGAAACTCCAAAACTCCAATACTCCAAAACTCCGAAACTCCAAAACTCCGAAACTCCAAAACTCCAAAACTCCAATACTCCAAAACTCCAAAACTCCAAAACACCGAAACTGCGAAACTCCGAAACTCCAAAACTCCAAAACTCCAAGACTCCAAAACTCCGAAACTCCGAAACTCCAAAACTCCGAAACTCCAAAGCTCCAAAACTCCAAAACTCAAAAACTCCAAAACTCAAAAACTCCAAAACTCCAAAACTCCAAAACTCCGAAACTCCAAAACTCCGGAACTCCAACACTCCGAAACTCCAAAACTCCGAAACTCCAAAACTCCGAATCTCCAAAACTCCAAAACTCCAAAACTCCGAAACTCCGAAACTCCAAAACTCCAAAACTCCAATACTCCAAAACTCCAAAACTCCGAAACTCCAAAACTCCGAAACTCCAAAACTCCAATACTCCAAAACTCCGAAACTCCAAAACTCCGAAACTCCAAAACTCCAAAACTCCAATACTCCAAAACTCCAAAACTCCAAAACACCGAAACTCCGAAACTCCGAAACTCCAAAACTCCAAAACTCCAAGACTCCAAAACTCCGAAACTCCGAAATTCCAAAACTCCAAAACTCCAAGACTCCAAAACTCCGAAACTCAAAAACTCCGAAACTCCAAAACTCCAAAACTCCAAAACTCCGAAACTCCAAAACTCCAAAACTCCGAAACTCCAAAACTCCAATACTCCAAAACTCCAAAACTCCAAAACACCGAAACTCTGAAACTCCGAAACTCCAAAACTCCAAAACTCCAAGACTCCAAAACTCCGAAACTCCGAAACTCCAAAACTCCAAAACTCCAAAGCTCCAAAACTCCAAAACTCAAAAACTCCAAAACTCAAAAACTCCAAAACTCCAAAACTCCGAAACTCCAAAACTCCGGAACTCCAACACTCCGAAACTCCAAAACTCCGAAACTCCAAAACTCCGAATCTCCAAAACTCCAAAACTCCAAAACTCCGAAACTCCGAAACTCCAAAACTCCAAAACTCCAATACTCCAAAACTCCAAAACTCCGAAACTCCAAAACTCCGAAACTCCAAAACTCCAATACTCCAAAACTCCGAAACTCCAAAACTCCGAAACTCCAAAACTCCAAAACTCCAATACTCCAAAACTCCAAAACTCCAAAACACCGAAACTCCGAAACTCCGAAACTCCAAAACTCCAAAACTCCAAGACTCCAAAACTCCGAAACTCCGAAATTCCAAAACTCCAAAACTCCAAGACTCCAAAACTCCGAAACTCAAAAACTCCGAAACTCCAAAACTCCAAAACTCCAAAACTCCGAATCTCCAAAACTCCAAAACTCCAAAACTCCGAAACTCCGAAACTCCAAAACTCCAAAACTCCAATACTCCAAAACTCCAAAACTCCGAAACTCCAAAACTCCGAAACTCCAAAACTCCAATACTCCAAAACTCCGAAACTCCAAAACTCCGAAACTCCAAAACTCCAAAACTCCAATACTCCAAAACTCCAAAACTCCAAAACACCGAAACTCCGAAACTCCGAAACTCCAAAACTCCAAAACTCCAAGACTCCAAAACTCCGAAACTCCGAAATTCCAAAACTCCAAAACTCCAAGACTCCAAAACTCCGAAACTCAAAAACTCCGAAACTCCAAAACTCCAAAACTCCAAAACTCCGAAACTCCAAAACTCCAAAACTCCGAAACTCCAAAACTCCAATACTCCAAAACTCCAAAACTCCAAAACACCGAAACTCTGAAACTCCGAAACTCCAAAACTCCAAAACTCCAAGACTCCAAAACTCCGAAACTCCGAAACTCCAAAACTCCAAAACTCCAAAGCTCCAAAACTCCAAAACTCAAAAACTCCAAAACTCAAAAACTCCAAAACTCCAAAACTCCGAAACTCCAAAACTCCGGAACTCCAACACTCCGAAACTCCAAAACTCCGAAACTCCAAAACTCCGAATCTCCAAAACTCCAAAACTCCAAAACTCCGAAACTCCGAAACTCCAAAACTCCAAAACTCCAATACTCCAAAACTCCAAAACTCCGAAACTCCAAAACTCCAAAACTCCGAAACTCCAAAACTCCAATACTCCAAAACTCCGAAACTCCAAAACTCCGAAACTCCAAAACTCCAAAACTCCAATACTCCAAAACTCCAAAACTCCAAAACACCGAAACTCCGAAACTCCGAAACTCCAAAACTCCAAAACTCCAAGACTCCAAAACTCCGAAACTCCGAAATTCCAAAACTCCAAAACTCCAAGACTCCAAAACTCCGAAACTCAAAAACTCCGAAACTCCAAAACTCCAAAACTCCAAAACTCCGAAACTCCAAAACTCCAATACTCCAAAACTCCGAAACTCCAAAACTCCAAAACTCCAAAACTCCAAGACTCCAAAACTCCGAAACTCCGAAACTCCAAAACAACAAAACTCCGAAACTCCAAAACTCGGAAACTCCAAAACTACAAAACTACAAAACTCCAAAACTCCGAAACTCCAAAACTCCGAAACTCCAAAACTCCGAATCTCCAAAACTCCAAAACTCGAAAACTCCGAAACTCCAAAACTCCAAAACTCCAATACTCCAAAACTCCAAAACTCCGAAACTCCAAAACTCCGAAACTCCAAAACTCCGAATCTCCAAAACTCCAAAACTCCAAAACTCCGAAACTCCGAAACTCCAAAACTCCAAAACTCCAATACTCCAAAACTCCAAAACTCCGAAACTCCAAAACTCCGAAACTCCAAAACTCCAATACTCCAAAACTCCGAAACTCCAAAACTCCGAAACTCCAAAACTCCAAAACTCCAATACTCCAAAACTCCAAAACTCCAAAACACCGAAACTCCGAAACTCCGAAACTCCAAAACTCCAAAACTCCAAAACTCCAAAACTCCGAAACTCCAAAACTCCGAAACTCCAAAACTCCAAAACTCCCAAACTCCGAAACTCCAAAACTCCAATACCCCAAAACTACTAAACTCCAAAACTCCAAAACTCCAATACTCCAAAACTCCGAAACTCCGAAACTCCAAAACTCCAAAACTCCAAAACTGCAAAACTCCAAAACTCCGAAACTCCGAAACTCCAAAATTCCGAAACTCCAAAACTCGGAAACTCCAAAACTCCAAAACTCCGAAACTCCAAAACTCCGAAACTCCAAAACTCCGAATCTCCAAAACTCCAAAACTCCGAAACTCCAAAACTCCGAACTTCCAAAACTCCGAAACTCCAAAACTCCGAATCTCCAAAACTCGGAAACTCCAAAACTCCAAAACTCCAAAACTCCAAAACTCCGAAACTCCAAAACTCCAAAACTCCAAAACTCCAAAACTCCAAAACTCCAAAACTCCAAAACTCCGAAACTCCAAAACTCCGAAACTCCGCAACTCCGAAACTCCAAAACTCCGAAACTCCGAAACTCCGAAACTCCAAAACTCCGAAACTCCAAAACTCCAAAACTCCGAAACTCCAAAACTCCGAAACTCCAAAACTCCAAAACTCCAAAACTCCGAAACTCCAAAACTCCGAAACTCCGAAACTCCAAAACTCCGAAACTCCGAAACTCCAAAACTCCAAAACTCCAATACTCCAAAACTCCAAAACTCCGAAACTCCAAAACTCCGAAACTCCAAAACTCCAATACTCCAAAACTCCGAAACTCCAAAACTCCGAAACTCCAAAACTCCAAAACTCCAATACTCCAAAACTCCAAAACTCCAAAACACCGAAACTCCGAAACTCCGAAACTCCAAAACTCCAAAACTCCAAAACTGCAAAACTCCAAAACTCCGAAACTCCGAAACTCCAAAATTCCGAAACTCCAAAACTCGGAAACTCCAAAACTCCAAAACTCCGAAACTCCAAAACTCCGAAACTCCAAAACTCCGAATCTCCAAAACTCCAAAACTCCGAAACTCCAAAACTCCGAACTTCCAAAACTCCGAAACTCCAAAACTCCGAATCTCCAAAACTCGGAAACTCCAAAACTCCAAAACTCCAAAACTCCAAAACTCCAAAACTCCGAAACTCCAAAACTCCAAAACTCCAAAACTCCAAAACTCCAAAACTCCAAAACTCCAAAACTCCGAAACTCCAAAACTCCGAAACTCCGCAACTCCGAAACTCCAAAACTCCGAAACTCCGAAACTCCGAAACTCCAAAACTCCAAAACTCCAAAACTCCGAAACTCCGAAACTCCAAAACTCCGAAACTCCAAAACTCCAAAACTCCGAAACTCCAAAACTCCGAAACTCCAAAACCCTAAAACTCCGAAACTCCAAAGCTCCAAAACTCCAAAACTCCGAAACTCCAAAACTCCGAAACTCCAAAACTCCAAAACTCCAAAACTCCGAAACTCCAAAACTCCAAAACTCCAAAACTCCGAAACTCCGAAACTCCAAAACTCCAATACTCCAAAACTCCGAAACTCCAAAACTCCAAAACTCCAAAACTCCAAAACTCCAAAACTCCGAAACTGCGAAACTCCGAAACTCCGAAACTCCGAAACTCCAAAACTCCGAAACTCCAAAACTCCAAAACTCCAAAACTCCAAAACTCCGAAACTCCAAAACTCCGAAACTCCGAAAATCGGAAACTCCAAAACTCCAAAACTCCAAAACTCCGAAACTCCAAAACTCCAAAACTCCAAAACTCCGAAACTCCAAAACTCCAAAACTCCAAAACTCCAAAACTCCAAAACTCCAAAACTCCAAAACTCCAAAACTCCAAAACTCCAAAACTCCAAAACTCCGAAACTCCAAAACTCCAAAACTCCAAAGCTCCAAAACTCCAAAACTCAAAAACTCAAAAACTCCAAAACTCCAAAACTCCAAAACTCCGAAACTCCAAAACTCCGAAACTCCAAAACTCCGAAACTCCAAAACTCCGAATCTCCAAAACTCGGAAACTCCAAAACTCCAAAACTCCAAAACTCCAAAGCTCCAAAACTCCAAAACTCCAAAACTCCAAAACTCCAAAACTCCAAAACTCCAAAACTCCAAAACTCCGAAACTCCAAAACTCCAAAACTCCAAAGCTCCAAAACTCAAAAACTCAAAAACTCCAAAACTCAAAAACTCCAAAACTCCAAAACTCCAAAACTCCGAAACTCCAAAACTCCAATACTCCAAAACTCCGAAACTCCAAAACTCCGAAACTCCAAAACTCCAAAACTCCAATACTCCAAAACTCCAAAACTCCAAAACACCGAAACTCCGAAACTCCGAAACTCCAAAACTCCAAAACTCCAAGACTCCAAAACTCCGAAACTCCGAAACTCCAAAACTCCAAAACTCCAAAGCTCCAAAACTCCAAAACTCAAAAACTCCAAAACTCAAAAACTCCAAAACTCCAAAACTCCAAAACTCCGAAACTCCAAAACTCCGGAACTCCAACACTCCGAAACTCCAAAACTCCGAAACTCCAAAACTCCGAATCTCCAAAACTCCAAAACTCCAAAACTCCGAAACTCCGAAACTCCAAAACTCCAAAACTCCAATACTCCAAAACTCCAAAACTCCGAAACTCCAAAACTCCGAAACTCCAAAACTCCAATACTCCAAAACTCCGAAACTCCAAAA
This sequence comes from Amblyomma mixtum, assembly GCF_055824585.1. Classification (NCBI taxonomy): domain Eukaryota; kingdom Metazoa; phylum Arthropoda; class Arachnida; order Ixodida; family Ixodidae; genus Amblyomma; species Amblyomma mixtum. The sequence continues at coordinate 104,631,247 of NC_143021.1, read as the reverse complement.
CTCCGAAACTCCAAAACTCCAAAACTCCAATACTCCAAAACTCCAAAACTCCAAAACACCGAAACTCCGAAACTCCGAAACTCCGAAACTCCAAAACTCCAAGACTCCAAAACTCCGAAACTCCGAAATTCCAAAACTCCAAAACTCCAAGACTCCAAAACTCCGAAACTCAAAAACTCCGAAACTCCAAAACTCCAAAACTCCAAAACTCCGACACTCCAAAACTCCAATACTCCAAAACTCCGAAACTCCAAAACTCCAAAACTCCAAAACTCCAATACTCCAAAACTCCGAAACTCCGAAACTCCAAAACTCCAAAACTCCGAAACTCCAAAACTCGGAAACTCCAAAACTACAAAACTACAAAACTCCAAAACTCCGAAACTCCAAAACTCCGAAACTCCAAAACTCCGAATCTCCAAAACTCCAAAACTCGAAAACTCCGAAACTCCAAAACTCCAAAACTCCAATACTCCAAAACTCCAAAACTCCGAAACTACAAAACTCCGAAACTCCAAAACTCCGAATCTCCAAAACTCCAAAACTCCAAAACTCCGAAACTCCGAAACTCCAAAACTCCAAAACTCCAATACTCCAAAACTCCAAAACTCCGAAACTCCAAAACTCCGAAACTCCAAAACTCCAATACTCCAAAACTCCGAAACTCCAAAACTCCGAAACTCCAAAACTCCAAAACTCCAATACTCCAAAACTCCAAAACTCCAAAACACCGAAACTCCGAAACTCCGAAACTCCAAAACTCCAAAACTCCAAAACTCCGAAACTCCAAAACTCCGAAACTCCAAAACTCCAAAACTCCCAAACTCCGAAACTCCAAAACTCCAATACCCCAAAACTACTAAACTCCAAAACTCCAAAACTCCAATACTCCAAAACTCCGAAACTCCGAAACTCCAAAACTCCAAAACTCCAAAACTGCAAAACTCCAAAACTCCGAAACTCCGAAACTCCAAAATTCCGAAACTCCAAAACTCGGAAACTCCAAAACTCCAAAACTCCGAAACTCCAAAACTCCGAAACTCCAAAACTCCGAAACTCCAAAACTCCGAATCTCCAAAACTCCAAAACTCCGAAACTCCAAAACTCCGAACTTCCAAAACTCCGAAACTCCAAAACTCCGAATCTCCAAAACTCGGAAAATCCAAAACTCCAAAACTCCAAAACTCCAAAACTCCGAAACTCCAAAACTCCAAAACTCCAAAACTCCAAAACTCCAAAACTCCAAAACTCCGAAACTCCAAAACTCCGAAACTCCGCAACTCCGAAACTCCAAAACTCCGAAACTCCGAAACTCCGAAACTCCAAAACTCCAAAACTCCAAAACTCCGAAACTCCGAAACTCCAAAACTCCGAAACTCCAAAACTCCAAAACTCCGAAACTCCAAAACTCCGAAACTCCAAAACTCCAAAACTCCAAAACTCCGAAACTCCAAAACTCCGAAACTCCGAAACTCCAAAACTCCGAAACTCCGAAACTCCAAAACTCCAAAACTCCAATACTCCAAAACTCCAAAACTCCGAAACTCCAAAACTCCGAAACTCCAAAACTCCAATACTCCAAAACTCCGAAACTCCAAAACTCCGAAACTCCAAAACTCCAAAACTCCAATACTCCAAAACTCCAAAACTCCAAAACACCGAAACTCCGAAACTCCGAAACTCCAAAACTCCAAAACTCCAAAACTGCAAAACTCCAAAACTCCGAAACTCCGAAACTCCAAAATTCCGAAACACCGAAACTCCAAAACTCCAAAACTCCAAAACTCCAAAACTCCAAAACTCCAAAACTCCGAAACTCCAAAACTCCGAAACTCCGCAACTCCGAAACTCCAAAACTCCGAAACTCCGAAACTCCGAAACTCCAAAACTCCAAAACTCCAAAACTCCAAAACTCCGAAACTCCAAAACTCCAAAACTCCAAAGCTCCAAAACTCCAAAACTCCAAAACTCAAAAACTCCAAAACTCCAAGACTCCAAAACTCCGAAACTCCAAAACTCCGAAACTCCAAAACTCCGAAACTCCAAAACTCCGAATCTCCAAAACTCGGAAACTCCAAAACTCCAAAACTCCAAAACTCCAAAGCTCCAAAACTCCAAATCTCCAAAACTCCAAAACTCCAAAACTCCAAAACTCCAAAACTCCAAAACTCCAAAGCTCCAAAACTCCAAAACTCAAAAACTCCAAAACTCAAAAACTCCAAAACTCCAAAACTCCGAAACTCCAAAACTCCAATACTCCAAAACTCCGAAACTCCAAAACTCCGAAACTCCAAAACTCCAAAACTCCAATACTCCAAAACTCCAAAACTCCGAAACTCCAAAACTCCGAATCTCCAAAACTCCAAAACTCCAAAACTCCGAAACTCCGAAACTCCGAAACTCCAAAACTCCAAAACTCCAATACTCCAAAACTCCAAAACTCCGAAACTCCAAAACTCCGAAACTCCAAAACTCCAATACTCCAAAACTCCGAAACTCCAAAACTCCGAAACTCCAAAACTCCAAAACTCCAATACTCCAAAACTCCAAAACTCCAAAACACCGAAACTCCGAAACTCCGAAACTCCAAAACTCCAAAACTCCAAAACTCCGAAACTCCAAAACTCCGAAACTCCAAAACTCCCAAACTCCGAAACTCCAAAACTCCAATACCCCAAAACTACTAAACTCCAAAACTCCAAAACTCCAATACTCCAAAACTCCGAAACTCCGAAACTCCAAAACTCCAAAACTCCAAAACTCCAAAACTCCAAAACTCCGAAACTCCGAAACTCAAAAATTCCGAAACTCCAAAACTCGGAAACTCCAAAACTCCAAAACTCCGAAACTCCAAAACTCCGAAACTCCAAAACTCCGAATCTCCAAAACTCCAAAACTCCGAAACTCCAAAACTCCGAACTTCCAAAACTCCGAAACTCCAAAACTCCGAATCTCCAAAACTCGGAAACTCCAAAACTCCAAAACTCCAAAACTCCAAAACTCCAAAACTCCGAAACTCCAAAACTCCAAAACTCCAAAACTCCAAAACTCCAAAACTCCAAAACTCCGAAACTCCAAAACTCCGAAACTCCGCAACTCCGAAACTCCAAAACTCCGAAACTCCGAAACTCCGAAACTCCAAAACTCCAAAACTCCAAAACTCCGAAACTCCGAAACTCCAAAACTCCGAAACTCCAAAACTCCAAAACTCCGAAACTCCAAAACTCCGAAACTCCAAAACTCCAAAACTCCAAAACTCCAAAACTCCGAAACTCCAAAACTCCAAAACTCCAAAACTCCGAAACTCCGAAATCCAAAACTCCAAAACTCCAAAACTCCAATACTCCAAAACTCCAAAACTCCGAAACTCCAAAACTCCGAAACTCCAAAACTCCGAATCTCCAAAACTCCAAAACTCCAAAACTCCGAAACTCCAAAACTCCAAAACTCCAATACTCCAAAACTCCAAAACTCCGAAACTCCAAAACTCCGAAACTCCAAAACTCCAATACTCCAAAACTCCGAAACTCCAAAACTCCGAAACTCCAAAACTCCGAATCTCCAAAACTCCAAAACTCCGAAACTCCAAAACTCCGAACTTCCAAAACTCCGAAACTCCAAAACTCCGAATCTCCAAAACTCGGAAACTCCAAAACTCCAAAACTCCAAAACTCCAAAACTCCGAAACTCCAAAACTCCAAAACTCCAAAACTCCAAAACTCCAAAACTCCAAAACTCCAAAACTCCAAAACTCCGAAACTCCGCAACTCCGAAACTCCAAAACTCCGAAACTCCGAAACTCCGAAACTCCGAATCTCCAAAACTCCAAAACTCGAAAACTCCGAAACTCCAAAACTCCGAATCTCCAAAACTCCAAAACTCCAAAACTCCGAAACTCCGAAACTCCAAAACTCCAAAACTCCAATACTCCAAAACTCCAAAACTCCGAAACTCCAAAACTCCGAAACTCCAAAACTCCAATACTCCAAAACTCCGAAACTCCAAAACTCCGAAACTCCAAAACTCCAAAACTCCAAAACTCCAATACTCCAAAACTCCAAAACTCCAAAACACCGAAACTCCGAAACTCCGAAACTCCAAAACTCCAAAACTCCAAAACTCCAAAACTCCGAAACTCCAAAACTCCGAAACTCCAAAACTCCAAAACTCCCAAACTCCGAAACTCCAAAACTCCAATACCCCAAAACTACTAAACTCCAAAACTACAAAACTCCAATACTCCAAAACTCCGAAACTCCGAAACTCCAAAACTCCAAAACTCCAAAACTGCAAAACTCCAAAACTCCGAAACTCCGAAACTCCAAAATTCCGAAACTCCAAAACTCGGAAACTCCAAAACTCCAAAACTCCGAAACTCCAAAACTCCGAAACTCCAAAACTCCGAATCTCCAAAACTCCAAAACTCCGAAACTCCAAAACTCCGAACTTCCAAAACTCCGAAACTCCAAAACTCCGAATCTCCAAAACTCGGAAACTCCAAAACTCCAAAACTCCAAAACTCCAAAACTCCGAAACTCCAAAACTCCAAAACTCCAAAACTCCAAAACTCCAAAACTCCAAAACTCCAAAACTCCGAAACTCCAAAACTCCGAAACTCCGCAACTCCGAAACTCCAAAACTCCGAAACTCCGAAACTCCGAAACTCCAAAACTCCAAAACTCCAAAACTCCGAAACTCCGAAACTCCAAAACTCCGAAACTCCAAAACTCCAAAACTCCGAAACTCCAAAACTCCGAAACTCCAAAACTCCAAAACTCCAAAACTCCGAAACTCCAAAACTCCGAAACTCCGAAACTCCAAAACTCCGAAACTCCGAAACTCCAAAACTCCAAAACTCCAATACTCCAAAACTCCAAAACTCCGAAACTCCAAAACTCCGAAACTCCAAAACTCCAATACTCCAAAACTCCGAAACTCCAAAACTCCGAAACTCCAAAACTCCAAAACTCCAAAACTCCGAAACTCCAAAACTCCAAAACTCCAAAACTCCGAAACTCCAAAACTCCGAAACTCCGAAACTCCGAAACTCCAAAACTCCAAAACTCCAAAACTCGAAAACTCCGAAACTCCAAAACTCCGAATCTCCAAAACTCCAAAACTCCAAAACTCCGAAACTCCGAAACTCCAAAACTCCAAAACTCCAATACTCCAAAACTCCAAAACTCCGAAACTCCAAAACTCCGAAACTCCAAAACTCCAATACTCCAAAACTCCGAAACTCCAAAACTCCGAAACTCCAAAACTCCAAAACTCCAATACTCCAAAACTCCAAAACTCCAAAACACCGAAACTCCGAAACTCCGAAACTCCAAAACTCCAAAACTCCAAAACTCCAAAACTCCGAAACTCCAAAACTCCGAAACTCCAAAACTCCAAAACTCCCAAACTCCGAAACTCCAAAACTCCAATACCCCAAAACTACTAAACTCCAAAACTACAAAACTCCAATACTCCAAAACTCCGAAACTCCGAAACTCCAAAACTCCAAAACTCCAAAACTGCAAAACTCCAAAACTCCGAAACTCCGAAACTCCAAAATTCCGAAACTCCAAAACTCGGAAACTCCAAAACTCCAAAACTCCGAAACTCCAAAACTCCGAAACTCCAAAACTCCGAATCTCCAAAACTCCAAAACTCCGAAACTCCAAAACTCCGAACTTCCAAAACTCCGAAACTCCAAAACTCCGAATCTCCAAAACTCGGAAACTCCAAAACTCCAAAACTCCAAAACTCCAAAACTCCGAAACTCCAAAACTCCAAAACTCCAAAACTCCAAAACTCCAAAACTCCGAAACTCCAAAACTCCGAAACTCCGCAACTCCGAAACTCCAAAACTCCGAAACTCCGAAACTCCGAAACTCCAAAACTCCAAAACTCCAAAACTCCGAAACTCCGAAACTCCAAAACTCCGAAACTCCAAAACTCCAAAACTCCGAAACTCCAAAACTCCGAAACTCCAAAACTCCAAAACTCCAAAACTCCAAAACTCCGAAACTCCAAAACTCCGAAACTCCGAAACTCCAAAACTCCGAAACTCCGAAACTCCAAAACTCCAAAACTCCAATACTCCAAAACTCCAAAACTCCGAAACTCCAAAACTCCGAAACTCCAAAACTCCAATACTCCAAAACTCCGAAACTCCAAAACTCCGAAACTCCAAAACTCCAAAACTCCAAAACTCCGAAACTCCAAAACTCCAAAACTCCAAAACTCCGAAACTCCAAAACTCCGAAACTCCGAAACTCCGAAACTCCAAAACTCCAATACTCCAAAACTCCGAAACTCCAAAACTCCGAAACTCCAAAACTCCAAAACTCCAATACTCCAAAACTCCAAAACTCCAAAACACCGAAACTCCGAAACTCCGAAACTCCAAAACTCCAAAACTCCAAAACTCCGAAACTCCAAAACTCCGAAACTCCAAAACTCCAAAACTCCCAAACTCCGAAACTCCAAAACTCCAATACCCCAAAACTACTAAACTCCAAAACTCCAAAACTCCAATACTCCAAAACTCCGAAACTCCGAAACTCCAAAACTCCAAAACTCCAAAACTGCAAAACTCCAAAACTCCGAAACTCCGAAACTCCAAAATTCCGAAACTCCAAAACTCGGAAACTCCAAAACTCCAAAACTCCGAAACTCCAAAACTCCGAAACTCCAAAACTCCGAAACTCCAAAACTCCGAATCTCCAAAACTCCAAAACTCCGAAACTCCAAAACTCCGAACTTCCAAAACTCCGAAACTCCAAAACTCCGAATCTCCAAAACTCGGAAACTCCAAACCTCCAAAACTCCAAAACTCCAAAACTCCGAAACTCCAAAACTCCAAAACTCCAAAACTCCAAAACTCCAAAACTCCAAAACTCCAAAACTCCGAAACTCCAAAACTCCGAAACTCCGCAACTCCGAAACTCCAAAACTCCGAAACTCCGAAACTCCGAAACTCCAAAACTCCAAAACTCCAAAACTCCGAAACTCCGAAACTCCAAAACTCCGAAACTCCAAAACTCCAAAACTCCGAAACTCCAAAACTCCGAAACTCCAAAACTCCAAAACTCCAAAACTCCGAAACTCCAAAACTCCGAAACTCCGAAACTCCAAAACTCCGAAACTCCGAAACTGCAAAACTCCAAAACTCCAATACTCCAAAACTCCAAAACTCCGAAACTCCAAAACTCCGAAACTCCAAAACTCCAATACTCCAAAACTCCGAAACTCCAAAACTCCGAAACTCCAAAACTCCAAAACTCCAATACTCCAAAACTCCAAAACTCCAAAACACCGAAACTCCGAAACTCCGAAACTCCAAAACTCCAAAACTCCAAAACTGCAAAACTCCAAAACTCCGAAACTCCGAAACTCCAAAATTCCGAAACACCGAAACTCCAAAACTCCAAAACTCCAAAACTCCAAAACTCCAAAACTCCAAAACTCCAAAACTCCAAAACTCCGAAACTCCAAAACTCCGAAACTCCGCAACTCCGAAACTCCAAAACTCCGAAACTCCGAAACTCCGAAACTCCAAAACTCCAAAACTCCAAAACTCCAAAACTCCGAAACTCCAAAACTCCAAAACTCCAAAGCTCCAAAACTCCAAAACTCAAAAACTCAAAAACTCCAAAACTCCAAGACTCCAAAACTCCGAAACTCCAAAACTCCGAAACTCCAAAACTCCGAAACTCCAAAACTCCGAATCTCCAAAACTCGGAAACTCCAAAACTCCAAAACTCCAAAACTCCAAAGCTCCAAAACTCCAAATCTCCAAAACTCCAAAACTCCAAAACTCCAAAACTCCAAAACTCCAAAGCTCCAAAACTCCAAAACTCAAAAACTCCAAAACTCAAAAACTCCAAAACTCCAAAACTCCGAAACTCCAAAACTCCAATACTCCAAAACTCCGAAACTCCAAAACTCCGAAACTCCAAAACTCCAAAACTCCAATACTCCAAAACTCCAAAACTCCGAAACTCCAAAACTCCGAATCTCCAAAACTCCAAAACTCCAAAACTCCAAAACTCCGAAACTCCGAAACTCCAAAACTCCAAAACTCCAATACTCCAAAACTCCAAAACTCCGAAACTCCAAAACTCCGAAACTCCAAAACTCCAATACTCCAAAACTCCGAAACTCCAAAACTCCGAAACTCCAAAACTCCAAAACTCCAATACTCCAAAACTCCAAAACTCCAAAACACCGAAACTCCGAAACTCCGAAACTCCAAAACTCCAAAACTCCAAAACTCCGAAACTCCAAAACTCCGAAACTCCAAAACTCCCAAACTCCGAAACTCCAAAACTCCAATACCCCAAAACTACTAAACTCCAAAACTCCAAAACTCCAATACTCCAAAACTCCGAAACTCCGAAACTCCAAAACTCCAAAACTCCAAAACTCCAAAACTCCAAAACTCCGAAACTCCGAAACTCAAAAATTCCGAAACTCCAAAACTCGGAAACTCCAAAACTCCAAAACTCCGAAACTCCAAAACTCCGAAACTCCAAAACTCCGAATCTCCAAAACTCCAAAACTCCGAAACTCCAAAACTCCGAACTTCCAAAACTCCGAAACTCCAAAACTCCGAATCTCCAAAACTCGGAAACTCCAAAACTCCAAAACTCCAAAACTCCAAAACTCCAAAACTCCGAAACTCCAAAACTCCAAAACTCCAAAACTCCAAAACTCCAAAACTCCAAAACTCCGAAACTCCAAAACTCCGAAACTCCGCAACTCCGAAACTCCAAAACTCCGAAACTCCGAAACTCCGAAACTCCAAAACTCCAAAACTCCAAAACTCCGAAACTCCGAAACTCCAAAACTCCGAAACTCCAAAACTCCAAAACTCCGAAACTCCAAAACTCCGAAACTCCAAAACTCCAAAACTCCAAAACTCCAAAAGTCCAAAACTCCGAAACTCCAAAACTCCAAAACTCCAAAACTCCGAAACTCCGAAATCCAAAACTCCAAAACTCCAAAACTCCAATACTCCAAAACTCCAAAACTCCGAAACTCCAAAACTCCGAAACTCCAAAACTCCGAATCTCCAAAACTCCAAAACTCCAAAACTCCGAAACTCCGAAACTCCAAAACTCCAAAACTCCAATACTCCAAAACTCCAAAACTCCGAAACTCCAAAACTCCGAAACTCCAAAACTCCAATACTCCAAAACTCCGAAACTCCAAAACTCCGAAACTCCAAAACTCCGAATCTCCAAAACTCCAAAACTCCGAAACTCCAAAACTCCGAACTTCCAAAACTCCGAAACTCCAAAACTCCGAATCTCCAAAACTCGGAAACTCCAAAACTCCAAAACTCCAAAACTCCAAAACTCCGAAACTCCAAAACTCCAAAACTCCAAAACTCCAAAACTCCAAAACTCCAAAACTCCAAAACTCCAAAACTCCGAAACTCCGCAACTCCGAAACTCCAAAACTCCGAAACTCCGAAACTCCGAATCTCCAAAACTCCAAAACTCGAAAACTCCGAAACTCCAAAACTCCGAATCTCCAAAACTCCAAAACTCCAAAACTCCGAAACTCCGAAACTCCAAAACTCCAAAACTCCAATACTCCAAAACTCCAAAACTCCGAAACTCCAAAACTCCGAAACTCCAAAACTCCAATACTCCAAAACTCCGAAACTCCAAAACTCCGAAACTCCAAAACTCCAAAACTCCAATACTCCAAAACTCCAAAACTCCAAAACACCGAAACTCCGAAACTCCGAAACTCCAAAACTCCAAAACTCCAAAACTCCAAAACTCCGAAACTCCAAAACTCCGAAACTCCAAAACTCCAAAACTCCCAAACTCCGAAACTCCAAAACTCCAATACCCCAAAACTACTAAACTCCAAAACTACAAAACTCCAATACTCCAAAACTCCGAAACTCCGAAACTCCAAAACTCCAAAACTCCAAAACTGCAAAACTCCAAAACTCCGAAACTCCGAAACTCCAAAATTCCGAAACTCCAAAACTCGGAAACTCCAAAACTCCAAAACTCCGAAACTCCAAAACTCCGAAACTCCAAAACTCCGAATCTCCAAAACTCCAAAACTCCGAAACTCCAAAACTCCGAACTTCCAAAACTCCGAAACTCCAAAACTCCGAATCTCCAAAACTCGGAAACTCCAAAACTCCAAAACTCCAAAACTCCAAAACTCCGAAACTCCAAAACTCCAAAACTCCAAAACTCCAAAACTCCAAAACTCCAAAACTCCGAAACTCCAAAACTCCGAAACTCCGCAACTCCGAAACTCCAAAACTCCGAAACTCCGAAACTCCGAAACTCCAAAACTCCAAAACTCCAAAACTCCGAAACTCCGAAACTCCAAAACTCCGAAACTCCAAAACTCCAAAACTCCGAAACTCCAAAACTCCGAAACTCCAAAACTCCAAAACTCCAAAACTCCGAAACTCCAAAACTCCGAAACTCCGAAACTCCAAAACTCCGAAACTCCGAAACTCCAAAACTCCAAAACTCCAATACTCCAAAACTCCAAAACTCCGAAACTCCAAAACTCCGAAACTCCAAAACTCCAATACTCCAAAACTCCGAAACTCCAAAACTCCGAAACTCCAAAACTCCAAAACTCCAAAACTCCGAAACTCCAAAACTCCAAAACTCCAAAACTCCGAAACTCCAAAACTCCGAAACTCCGAAACTCCGAAACTCCAAAACTCCAAAACTCCGAAACTCCAAAACTCCAAAACTCCAATACTCCAAAACTCCAAAACTCCAAAACTCCGAAACTCCAAAACTCCAAAACTCCGAAACTCCGAAACTCCGAAACTCCGAAACTCCAAAACTCCGAAACTCCGAAACTCCGAAACTCCAAAACTCCAAAACTCCGAAACTCCGAAACTCCGAAACTCCGAAACTCCAAAACTCCCAAACTCCAAAACTCCGAAACTCCAAAACTCCGAAACTCCAAAACTCCGAAACTCCAAAACTCCAAAACTCCGAAACTCCAAAACTCCGAAACTCCAAAACTCCAAAACTCCAAAACTCCGAAACTCCAAAACTCCGAAACTCCGAAACTCGGAAACTCCAAAACTCCAAAACTCCAAAACTCCGAAACTCCAAAACTCCAAAACTCCGAAACTCCAAATCTCCGAAACTCCGAAACTCCGAAACTCCAAAACTCCAAAACTCCAAAACTCCAAAACTCCGAAACTCCGAAACTCCAAAACTCCGAAACTCCGAAACTCCGAAACTCCGAAACTCCAAAACTCCAAAACTCCGAAACTCCAAAACTCCGAAACTCCAAAACTCCAAAACTCCAAAACTCCGAAACTCCAAAACTCCGAAACTCCAAAACTCCAAAACTCCAAAACTCCGAAACTCCAAAACTCCGAAACTCCGAAACTCCGAAACTCCGAAACTCCAAAACTCCGAAACTCCAAAACTCCAAAACTCCAAAACTCCAATACTCCAAAACTCCAAAACTCCAAAACTCCGAAACTCCAAAACTCCAAAACTCCAAAACTCCGAAACTCCGAAACTCCAAAACTCCAAAACTCCAAAACTCCGAAACTCCAAAACTCCAAAACTCCAAAACTCCGAAACTCCAAAACTCCGAAACTCCGAAACTCCGAAACTCCAAAACTCCAAAACTCCAAAACTGCAAAACTCCAAAACTCCGAAACTCCGAAACTCCAAAACTCCGAATCTCCAAAACTCGGAAACTCCAAAACTCCAAAACTCCAAAACTCCAAAACTCCGAAACTCCAAAACTCCAAAACTCCAAAACTCCAAAACTCCAAAACTCCAAAACTCCGAAACTCCAAAACTCCGAAACTCCGCAACTCCGAAACTCCAAAACTCCGAAACTCCGAAACTCCAAAACTCCAAAACTCCAATACTCCAAAACTCCAAAACTCCGAAACTCCAAAACTCCGAAACTCCAAAACTCCAATACTCCAAAACTCCGAAACTCCAAAACTCCGAAACTCCAAAACTCCAATACTCCAATACTCCAAAACTCCAAAACTCCAAAACACCGAAACTCCGAAACTCCGAAACTCCAAAACTCCAAAACTCCAAAACTGCAAAACTCCAAAACTCCGAAACTCCGAAACTCCAAAATTCCGAAACTCCAAAACTCGGAAACTCCAAAACTCCAAAACTCCGAAACTCCAAAACTCCGAAACTCCAAAACTCCGAATCTCCAAAACTCCAAAACTCCGAAACTCCAAAACTCCGAACTTCCAAAACTCTGAAACTCCAAAACTCCGAATCTCCAAAACTCGGAAACTCCAAAACTCCAAAACTCCAAAACTCCAAAACACCGAAACTCCAAAACTCCAAAACTCCAAAACTCCAAAACTCCAAAACTCCAAAACTCCAAAACTCCAAAACTCCGAAACTCCAAAACTCCGAAACTCCGCAACTCCGAAACTCCAAAACTCCGAAACTCCGAAACTCCGAAACTCCAAAACTCCAAAACTCCAAAACTCCGAAACTCCGAAACTCCAAAACTCCGAAACTCCAAAACTCCAAAACTCCGAAACTCCAAAACTCCGAAACTCCAAAACTCCAAAACTCCAAAACTCCGAAACTCCAAAACTCCGAAACTCCGAAACTCCAAAACTCCGAAACTCCGAAACTCCAAAACTCCAAAACTCCAATACTCCAAAACTCCAAAACTCCGAAACTCCAAAACTCCGAAACTCCAAAACTCCAATACTCCAAAACTCCGAAACTCCAAAACTCCGAAACTCCAAAACTCCAAAACTCCAATACTCCAAAACTCCAAAACACCGAAACTCCGAAACTCCGAAACTCCAAAACTCCAAGACTCCAAAACTCCGAAACTCCGAAACTCCAAAACTCCAAAACTCCAAGACTCCAAAACTCCGAAACTCAAAAACTCCGAAACTCCAAAACTCCAAAACTCCAAAACTCCGAAACTCCAAAACTCCAATACTCCAAAACTCCGAAACTCCAAAACTCCAAAACTCCAATACTCCAAAACTCCGAAACTCCGAAACTCCAAAACTCCAAAACTCCGAAACTCCAAAACTCGGAAACTCCAAAACTACAAAACTACAAAACTCCAAAACTCCGAAACTCCAAAACTCCGAAACTCCAAAACTCCGAATCTCCAAAACTCCAAAACTCGAAAACTCCGAAACTCCAAAACTCCAAAACTCCAATACTCCAAAACTCCAAAACTCCGAAACTCCAAAACTCCGAAACTCCAAAACTCCGAATCTCCAAAACTCCAAAACTCCAAAACTCCGAAACTCCGAAACTCCAAAACTCCAAAACTCCAATACTCCAAAACTCCAAAACTCCGAAACTCCAAAACTCCGAAACTCCAAAACTCCAATACTCCAAAACTCCGAAACTCCAAAACTCCGAAACTCCAAAACTCCAAAACTCCAATACTCCAAAACTCCAAAACTCGGAAACTCCAAAACTCCAAAACTCCGAAACTCCAAAACTCCGAAACTCCAAAACTCCGAATCTCCAAAACTCCAAAACTCCGAAACTCCAAAACTCCGAACTTCCAAAACTCCGAAACTCCAAAACTCCGAATCTCCAAAACTCGGAAACTCCAAAACTCCAAAACTCCAAAACTCCAAAACTCCGAAACTCCAAAACTCCAAAACTCCAAAACTCCAAAACTCCAAAACTCCAAAACTCCAAAACTCCAAAACTCCGAAACTCCAAAACTCCGAAACTCCGCAACTCCGAAACTCCAAAACTCCGAAACTCCGAAACTCCGAAACTCCGAAACTCCAAAACTCCAAAACTCCAAAACTCCGAAACTCCAAAACTCCGAAACTCCGAAACTCCGAAACTCCAAAACTCCGAAACTCCAAAACTCCGAAACTCCAAAACTCCAAAACTCCGAAACTCCAAAACTCCGAAACTCCAAAACTCCAAAACTCCAAAACTCCGAAACTCCAAAACTCCGAAACTCCGAAACTCCAAAACTCCGAAACTCCAAAACTCCAAAACTCCAAAACTCCAATACTCCAAAACTCCAAAACTCCAAAACTCCAAAACTCCGAAACTCCAAAACTCCAAAACTCCAAAACTCCGAAACTCCTAAACTCCAAAACTCCAAAACTCCAAAACTCCGAAACTCCAAAACTCCAAAACTCCAAAACTCCGAAACTCCGAAACTCCGAAACTCCAAAACTCCAAAACTCCGAAACTCCAAAACTCCAAAACTCCAATACTCCAAAACTCCAAAACTCCAAAACTCCGAAACTCCAAAACTCCAAAACTCCGAAACTCCGAAACTCCGAAACTCCGAAACTCCAAAACTCCGAAACTCCGAAACTCCGAAACTCCGAAACTCCGAAACTCCAAAACTCCAAAACTCCAAAACTCCAAAACTCCAAAACTCCGAAACTCCAAAACTCCGAAACTCCGAAACTCCGAAACTCCAAAACTCCGAAACTCCGAAACTCCGAAACTCCGAAACTCCAAAACTCCAAAACTCCGAAACTCCAAAACTCCGAAACTCCGAAACTCCAAAACTCCGAAACTCCAAAACTCCGAATCTCCAAAACTCCAAAACTCCGAAACTCCAAAACTCCGAACTTCCAAAACTCCGAAACTCCAAAACTCCAAATCTCCAAAACTCGGAAACTCCAAAACTCCAAAACTCCAAAACTCCGAAACTCCAAAACTCCAAAACTCCAAAACTCCAAAACTCCAAAACTCCAAAACTCCAAAACTCCGAAACTCCAAAATTCCGAAACTCCGAAACTCCGAAACTCCAAAACTCCGAAACTCCGAAACTCCGAAACTCCGAAACTCCAAAACTCCAAAACTCCAAAACTCCGAAACTCCAAAACTCCGAAACTCCGAAACTCCGAAACTCCGAAACTCCAAAACTCCAAAACTCCAAAACTCCGAAACTCCAAAACTCCGAAACTCCAAAACTCCAAAACTCCGAAACTCCAAAACTCCAAAACTCCAAAACTCCGAAACTCCAAAACTCCGAAACTCCAAAACTCCGAAACTCCAAAACTCCGAATCTCCAAAACTCCAAAACTCCGAAACTCCAAAACTCCGAACTTCCAAAACTCCGAAACTCCAAAACTCCAAATCTCCAAAACTCGGAAACTCCAAAACTCCAAAACTCCAAAACTCCGAAACTCCAAAACTCCAAAACTCCAAAACTCCAAAACTCCAAAACTCCAAAACTCCAAAACTCCAAAACTCCGAAACTCCAAAACTTCGAAACTCCGAAACTCCGAAACTCCGAAACTCCAAAACTCCGAAACTCCGAAACTCCGAAACTCCGAAACTCCAAAACTCCAAAACTCCAAAACTCCGAAACTCCAAAACTCCGAAACTCCGAAACTCCGAAACTCCGAAACTCCAAAACTCCAAAACTCCAAAACTCCGAAACTCCAAAACTCCGAAACTCCAAAACTCCAAAACTCCGAAACTCCAAAACTCCAAAACTCCAAAACTCCGAAACTCCAAAACTCCGAAACTCCAAAACTCCAAAACTCCAAAACTCCGAAACTCCAAAACTCCGAAACTCCGAAACTCCAAAACTCCGAAACTCCAAAACTCCAAAACTCCAAAACTCCAATACTCCAAAACTCCAAAACTCCAAAACTCCGAAACTCCAAAACTCCAAAACTCCAAAACTCCGAAACTCCGAAACTCCAAAACTCCAAAACTCCAAAACTCCGAAACTCCAAAACTCCAAAACTCCAAAACTCCGAAACTCCAAAACTCCGAAACTCCGAAACTCCGAAACTCCAAAACTCCAAAACTCCGAAACTCCAAAACTCCAAAACTCCAATACTCCAAAACTCCAAAACTCCAAAACTCCGAAACTCCAAAACTCCAAAACTCCGAAACTCCGAAACTCCGAAACTCCGAAACTCCAAAACTCCGAAACTCCGAAACTCCGAAACTCCGAAACTCCAAAACTCCAAAACTCCGAAACTCCGAAACTCCGAAACTCCGAAACTCCAAAACTCCCAAACTCCAAAACTCCGAAACTCCAAAACTCCGAAACTCCAAAACTCCGAAACTCCAAAACTCCAAAACTCCGAAACTCCAAAACTCCGAAACTCCAAAACTCCAAAACTCCAAAACTCCGAAACTCCAAAACTCCGAAACTCCGAAACTCGGAAACTCCAAAACTCCAAAACTCCAAAACTCCGAAACTCCAAAACTCCAAAACTCCGAAACTCCAAATCTCCGAAACTCCGAAACTCCGAAACTCCAAAACTCCAAAACTCCAAAACTCCAAAACTCCGAAACTCCGAAACTCCAAAACTCCGAAACTCCGAAACTCCGAAACTCCAAAACTCCAAAACTCCGAAACTCCAAAACTCCGAAACTCCAAAACTCCAAAACTCCAAAACTCCGAAACTCCAAAACTCCGAAACTCCAAAACTCCAAAACTCCAAAACTCCGAAACTCCAAAACTCCGAAACTCCGAAACTCCGAAACTGCAAAACTCCGAAACTCCAAAACTCCAAAACTCCAAAACTCCAATACTCCAAAACTCCAAAACTCCAAAACTCCGAAACTCCAAAACTCCAAAACTCCAAAACTCCGAAACTCCGAAACTCCAAAACTCCAAAACTCCGAAACTCCAAAACTCCAAAACTCCAAAACTCCGAAACTCCAAAACTCCGAAACTCCGAAACTCCGAAACTCCAAAACTCCAAAACTCCAAAACTGCAAAACTCCAAAACTCCGAAACTCCGAAACTCCAAAACTCCGAATCTCCAAAACTCGGAAACTCCAAAACTCCAAAACTCCAAAACTCCAAAACTCCGAAACTCCAAAACTCCAAAACTCCGAAACTCCGCAACTCCGAAACTCCAAAACTCCAAAACTCCAAAACTCCGAAACTCCAAAACTCCGAAACTCCGCAACTCCGAAACTCCAAAACTCCGAAACTCCGAAACTCCAAAACTCCAAAACTCCAATACTCCAAAACTCCAAAACTCCGAAACTCCAAAACTCCGAAACTCCAAAACTCCAATACTCCAAAACTCCGAAACTCCAAAACTCCGAAACTCCAAAACTCCAAAACTCCAATACTCCAAAACTCCAAAACTCCAAAACACCGAAACTCCGAAACTCCGAAACTCCAAAACTCCAAAACTCCAAAACTGCAAAACTCCAAAACTCCGAAACTCCGAAACTCCAAAATTCCGAAACTCCAAAACTCGGAAACTCCAAAACTCCAAAACTCCGAAACTCCAAAACTTCGAAACTCCAAAACTCCGAATCTCCAAAACTCCAAAACTCCGAAACTCCAAAACTCCGAACTTCCAAAACTCTGAAACTCCAAAACTCCGAATCTCCAAAACTCGGAAACTCCAAAACTCCAAAACTCCAAAACTCCAAAACACCGAAACTCCAAAACTCCAAAACTCCAAAACTCCAAAACTCCAAAACTCCAAAACTCCAAAACTCCAAAACTCCGAAACTCCAAAACTCCGAAACTCCGCAACTCCGAAACTCCAAAACTCCGAAACTCCGAAACTCCGAAACTCCAAAACTCCAAAACTCCAAAACTCCGAAACTCCGAAACTCCAAAACTCCGAAACTCCAAAACTCCAAAACTCCGAAACTCCAAAACTCCGAAACTCCAAAACTCCAAAACTCCAAAACTCCGAAACTCCAAAACTCCGAAACTCCGAAACTCCAAAACTCCGAAACTCCGAAACTCCAAAACTCCAAAACTCCAATACTCCAAAACTCCAAAACTCCGAAACTCCAAAACTCCGAAACTCCAAAACTCCAATACTCCAAAACTCCGAAACTCCAAAACTCCGAAACTCCAAAACTCCAAAACTCCAATACTCCAAAACTCCAAAACTCCAAAACACCGAAACTCCGAAACTCCGAAACTCCAAAACTCCAAAACTCCAAGACTCCAAAACTCCGAAACTCCGAAACTCCAAAACTCCAAAACTCCAAGACTCCAAAACTCCGAAACTCAAAAACTCCGAAACTCCAAAACTCCAAAACTCCAAAACTCCGAAACTCCAAAACTCCAATACTCCAAAACTCCGAAACTCCAAAACTCCAAAACTCCAAAACTCCAATACTCCAAAACTCCGAAACTCCGAAACTCCAAAACTCCAAAACTCCGAAACTCCAAAACTCGGAAACTCCAAAACTACAAAACTACAAAACTCCAAAACTCCGAAACTCCAAAACTCCGAAACTCCAAAACTCCGAATCTCCAAAACTCCAAAACTCGAAAACTCCGAAACTCCAAAACTCCAAAACTCCAATACTCCAAAACTCCAAAACTCCGAAACTCCAAAACTCCGAAACTCCAAAACTCCGAATCTCCAAAACTCCAAAACTCCAAAACTCCGAAACTCCGAAACTCCAAAACTCCAAAACTCCAATACTCCAAAACTCCAAAACTCCGAAACTCCAAAACTCCGAAACTCCAAAACTCCAATACTCCAAAACTCCGAAACTCCAAAACTCCGAAACTCCAAAACTCCAAAACTCCAATACTCCAAAACTCCAAAACTCGGAAACTCCAAAACTCCAAAACTCCGAAACTCCAAAACTCCGAAACTCCAAAACTCCGAATCTCCAAAACTCCAAAACTCCGAAACTCCAAAACTCCGAACTTCCAAAACTCCGAAACTCCAAAACTCCGAATCTCCAAAACTCGGAAACTCCAAAACTCCAAAACTCCAAAACTCCAAAACTCCGAAACTCCAAAACTCCAAAACTCCAAAACTCCAAAACTCCAAAACTCCAAAACTCCAAAACTCCAAAACTCCGAAACTCCAAAACTCCGAAACTCCGCAACTCCGAAACTCCAAAACTCCGAAACTCCGAAACTCCGAAACTCCGAAACTCCAAAACTCCAAAACTCCAAAACTCCGAAACTCCAAAACTCCGAAACTCCGAAACTCCGAAACTCCAAAACTCCGAAACTCCAAAACTCCGAAACTCCAAAACTC
Source organism: Amblyomma mixtum (assembly GCF_055824585.1). Lineage (NCBI taxonomy): Eukaryota > Metazoa > Arthropoda > Arachnida > Ixodida > Ixodidae > Amblyomma > Amblyomma mixtum. The sequence continues at coordinate 104,612,286 of NC_143021.1, read as the reverse complement.
CAAAACTCCGAAACTCCAAAACTCCGAAACTCCAAAACTCCAAAACTCCAAAACTCCGAAACTCCGAAACTCCGAAACTCCGAAACTCCAAAACTCCGAAACTCCAAAACTCCAAAACTCCAAAACTCCAATACTCCAAAACTCCAAAACTCCAAAACTCCAAAACTCCGAAACTCCAAAACTCCAAAACTCCAAAACTCCGAAACTCCGAAACTCCAAAACTCCAAAACTCCAAAACTCCGAAACTCCAAAACTCCAAAACTCCAAAACTCCGAAACTCCGAAACTCCGAAACTCCAAAACTCCAAAACTCCGAAACTCCAAAACTCCAAAACTCCAATACTCCAAAACTCCAAAACTCCAAAACTCCGAAACTCCAAAACTCCAAAACTCCGAAACTCCGAAACTCCGAAACTCCGAAACTCCAAAACTCCGAAACTCCGAAACTCCGAAACTCCGAAACTCCGAAACTCCAAAACTCCAAAACTCCAAAACTCCAAAACTCCAAAACTCCGAAACTCCAAAACTCCGAAACTCCGAAACTCCGAAACTCCAAAACTCCGAAACTCCGAAACTCCGAAACTCCGAAACTCCAAAACTCCAAAACTCCGAAACTCCAAAACTCCGAAACTCCGAAACTCCAAAACTCCGAAACTCCAAAACTCCGAATCTCCAAAACTCCAAAACTCCGAAACTCCAAAACTCCGAACTTCCAAAACTCCGAAACTCCAAAACTCCAAATCTCCAAAACTCGGAAACTCCAAAACTCCAAAACTCCAAAACTCCGAAACTCCAAAACTCCAAAACTCCAAAACTCCAAAACTCCAAAACTCCAAAACTCCAAAACTCCGAAACTCCAAAACTCCGAAACTCCGAAACTCCGAAACTCCAAAACTCCGAAACTCCGAAACTCCGAAACTCCGAAACTCCAAAACTCCAAAACTCCAAAACTCCGAAACTCCAAAACTCCGAAACTCCGAAACTCCGAAACTCCGAAACTCCAAAACTCCAAAACTCCAAAACTCCGAAACTCCAAAACTCCGAAACTCCAAAACTCCAAAACTCCGAAACTCCAAAACTCCAAAACTCCAAAACTCCGAAACTCCAAAACTCCGAAACTCCAAAACTCCAAAACTCCAAAACTCCGAAACTCCAAAACTCCGAAACTCCGAAACTCCAAAACTCCGAAACTCCAAAACTCCAAAACTCCAAAACTCCAATACTCCAAAACTCCAAAACTCCAAAACTCCGAAACTCCAAAACTCCAAAACTCCAAAACTCCGAAACTCCGAAACTCCAAAACTCCAAAACTCCAAAACTCCGAAACTCCAAAACTCCAAAACTCCAAAACTCCGAAACTCCAAAACTCCGAAACTCCGAAACTCCGAAACTCCAAAACTCCAAAACTCCGAAACTCCAAAACTCCAAAACTCCAATACTCCAAAACTCCAAAACTCCAAAACTCCGAAACTCCAAAACTCCAAAACTCCGAAACTCCGAAACTCCGAAACTCCGAAACTCCAAAACTCCGAAACTCCGAAACTCCGAAACTCCGAAACTCCAAAACTCCAAAACTCCGAAACTCCGAAACTCCGAAACTCCAAAACTCCCAAACTCCAAAACTCCGAAACTCCAAAACTCCGAAACTCCAAAACTCCGAAACTCCAAAACTCCAAAACTCCGAAACTCCAAAACTCCGAAACTCCAAAACTCCAAAACTCCAAAACTCCGAAACTCCAAAACTCCGAAACTCCGAAACTCGGAAACTCCAAAACTCCAAAACTCCAAAACTCCGAAACTCCAAAACTCCAAAACTCCGAAACTCCAAATCTCCGAAACTCCGAAACTCCGAAACTCCAAAACTCCAAAACTCCAAAACTCCAAAACTCCGAAACTCCGAAACTCCAAAACTCCGAAACTCCAAAACTCCGAAACTCCGAAACTCCGAAACTCCGAAACTCCAAAACTCCAAAACTCCAAAACTCCAAAACTCGGAAACTCCAAAACTCCAAAACTCCGAAACTCCAAAACTCCAAAACTCCGAAACTCCAAAACTCCGAACTTCCAAAACTCCGAAACTCCAAAACTCCAAATCTCCAAAACTCGGAAACTCCAAAACTCCAAAACTCCAAAACTCCAAAACTCCAAAACTCCGAAACTCCAAAACTCCGAAACTCCGAAACTCCGAAACTCCGAAACTCCAAAACTCCAAAACTCCGAAACTCCAAAACTCCGAAACTCCGAAACTCCAAAACTCCGAAACTCCAAAACTCCGAATCTCCAAAACTCCAAAACTCCGAAACTCCAAAACTCCGAACTTCCAAAACTCCGAAACTCCAAAACTCCAAATCTCCAAAACTCGGAAACTCCAAAACTCCAAAACTCCAAAACTCCGAAACTCCAAAACTCCAAAACTCCAAAACTCCAAAACTCCAAAACTCCAAAACTCCGAAACTCCAAAACTCCGAAACTCCGAAACTCCGAAACTCCAAAACTCCGAAACTCCGAAACTCCGAAACTCCAAAACTCCAAAACTCCAAAACTCCGAAACTCCAAAACTCCGAAACTCCGAAACTCCGAAACTCCGAAACTCCAAAACTCCAAAACTCCAAAACTCCGAAACTCCAAAACTCCGAAACTCCAAAACTCCAAAACTCCGAAACTCCAAAACTCCAAAACTCCAAAACTCCGAAACTCCAAAACTCCGAAACTCCAAAACTCCGAAACTCCAAAACTCCGAATCTCCAAAACTCCAAAACTCCGAAACTCCAAAACTCCGAACTTCCAAAACTCCGAAACTCCAAAACTCCAAATCTCCAAAACTCGGAAACTCCAAAACTCCAAAACTCCAAAACTCCGAAACTCCAAAACTCCAAAACTCCAAAACTCCAAAACTCCAAAACTCCAAAACTCCAAAACTCCGAAACTCCAAAACTCCGAAACTCCGAAACTCCGAAACTCCGAAACTCCAAAACTCCGAAACTCCGAAACTCCGAAACTCCGAAACTCCAAAACTCCAAAACTCCAAAACTCCGAAACTCCAAAACTCCGAAACTCCGAAACTCCGAAACTCCGAAACTCCAAAACTCCAAAACTCCAAAACTCCGAAACTCCAAAACTCCGAAACTCCAAAACTCCAAAACTCCGAAACTCCAAAACTCCAAAACTCCAAAACTCCGAAACTCCAAAACTCCGAAACTCCAAAACTCCAAAACTCCAAAACTCCGAAACTCCAAAACTCCGAAACTCCGAAACTCCAAAACTCCGAAACTCCAAAACTCCAAAACTCCAAAACTCCAATACTCCAAAACTCCAAAACTCCAAAACTCCGAAACTCCAAAACTCCAAAACTCCGAAACTCCGAAACTCCAAAACTCCAAAACTCCAAAACTCCGAAACTCCAAAACTCCAAAACTCCAAAACTCCGAAACTCCAAAACTCCGAAACTCCGAAACTCCGAAACTCCAAAACTCCAAAACTCCGAAACTCCAAAACTCCAAAACTCCAATACTCCAAAACTCCAAAACTCCAAAACTCCGAAACTCCAAAACTCCAAAACTCCGAAACTCCGAAACTCCGAAACTCCGAAACTCCAAAACTCCGAAACTCCGAAACTCCGAAACTCCGAAACTCCAAAACTCCAAAACTCCGAAACTCCGAAACTCCGAAACTCCGAAACTCCAAAACTCCCAAACTCCAAAACTCCGAAACTCCAAAACTCCGAAAATCCAAAACTCCGAAACTCCAAAACTCCAAAACTCCGAAACTCCAAAACTCCGAAACTCCAAAACTCCAAAACTCCAAAACTCCGAAACTCCAAAACTCCGAAACTCCGAAACTCGGAAACTCCAAAACTCCAAAACTCCAAAACTCCGAAACTCCAAAACTCCAAAACTCCGAAACTCCAAATCTCCGAAACTCCGAAACTCCGAAACTCCAAAACTCCAAAACTCCAAAACTCCAAAACTCCGAAACTCCGAAACTCCAAAACTCCGAAACTCCGAAACTCCGAAACTCCAAAACTCCAAAACTCCGAAACTCCAAAACTCCGAAACTCCAAAACTCCAAAACTCCAAAACTCCGAAACTCCAAAACTCCGAAACTCCAAAACTCCAAAACTCCAAAACTCCGAAACTCCAAAACTCCGAAACTCCGAAACTCCGAAACTCCGAAACTCCAAAACTCCGAAACTCCAAAACTCCAAAACTCCAAAACTGCAATACTCCAAAACTCCAAAACTCCAAAACTCCGAAACTCCAAAGCTCCAAAACTCCAAAACTCCGAAACTCCGAAACTCCAAAACTCCAAAACTCCGAAACTCCAAAACTCCGAAACTCCGAAACTCCGAAACTCCAAAACTCCAAAACTCCAAAACTGCAAAACTCCAAAACTCCGAAACTCCGAAACTCCAAAACTCCGAAACTCCGAAACTCCGAAACTCCGAAACTCCGAAACTCCAAAACTCCGAAACTCCAAAACTCCAAAACTCCAAAACTGCAATACTCCAAAACTCCAAAACTCCAAAACTCCGAAACTCCAAAGCTCCAAAACTCCAAAACTCCGAAACTCCGAAACTCCAAAACTCCAAAACTCCGAAACTCCAAAACTCCGAAACTCCGAAACTCCGAAACTCCAAAACTCCAAAACTCCAAAACTGCAAAACTCCAAAACTCCGAAACTCCGAAACTCCGAAACTCCAAAACTCCAAAACTCCGAAACTCCAAAACTCCAAAACTCCAATACTCCAAAACTCCAAAACTCCAAAACTCCGAAACTCCAAAACTCCAAAACTCCGAAACTCCGAAACTCCGAAACTCCGAAACTCCGAAACTCCGAAACTCCGAAACTCCGAAACTCCAAAACTCCAAAACTCCGAAACTCCAAAACTCCGAAACTCCGAAACTCCAAAACTCCGAAACTCCAAAACTCCGAATCTCCAAAACTCCAAAACTCCGAAACTCCAAAACTCCGAACTTCCAAAACTCCGAAACTCCAAAACTCCAAATCTCCAAAACTCGGAAACTCCAAAACTCCAAAACTCCAAAACTCCGAAACTCCAAAACTCCAAAACTCCAAAACTCCAAAACTCCAAAACTCCAAAACTCCGAAACTCCAAAACTCCGAAACTCCGAAACTCCGAAACTCCAAAACTCCGAAACTCCGAAACTCCGAAACTCCGAAACTCCAAAACTCCAAAACTCCAAAACTCCGAAACTCCAAAACTCCGAAACTCCGAAACTCCGAAACTCCGAAACTCCAAAACTCCAAAACTCCAAAACTCCGAAACTCCAAAACTCCGAAACTCCAAAACTCCAAAACTCCGAAACTCCAAAACTCCAAAACTCCAAAACTCCGAAACTCCAAAACTCCGAAACTCCAAAACTCCAAAACTCCAAAACTCCGAAACTCCAAAACTCCGAAACTCCGAAACTCCAAAACTCCGAAACTCCAAAACTCCAAAACTCCAAAACTCCAATACTCCAAAACTCCAAAACTCCAAAACTCCGAAACTCCAAAACTCCAAAACTCCAAAACTCCGAAACTCCGAAACTCCAAAACTCCAAAACTCCAAAACTCCGAAACTCCAAAACTCCAAAACTCCAAAACTCCGAAACTCCAAAACTCCGAAACTCCGAAACTCCGAAACTCCAAAACTCCAAAACTCCGAAACTCCAAAACTCCAAAACTCCAATACTCCAAAACTCCAAAACTCCAAAACTCCGAAACTCCAAAACTCCAAAACTCCGAAACTCCGAAACTCCGAAACTCCGAAACTCCAAAACTCCGAAACTCCGAAACTCCGAAACTCCGAAACTCCAAAACTCCAAAACTCCGAAACTCCGAAACTCCGAAACTCCAAAACTCCCAAACTCCAAAACTCCGAAACTCCAAAACTCCGAAACTCCAAAACTCCGAAACTCCAAAACTCCAAAACTCCGAAACTCCAAAACTCCGAAACTCCAAAACTCCAAAACTCCAAAACTCCGAAACTCCAAAACTCCGAAACTCCGAAACTCGGAAACTCCAAAACTCCAAAACTCCAAAACTCCGAAACTCCAAAACTCCAAAACTCCGAAACTCCAAATCTCCGAAACTCCGAAACTCCGAAACTCCAAAACTCCAAAACTCCAAAACTCCAAAACTCCGAAACTCCGAAACTCCAAAACTCCGAAACTCCAAAACTCCGAAACTCCGAAACTCCGAAACTCCGAAACTCCAAAACTCCAAAACTCCAAAACTCCAAAACTCGGAAACTCCAAAACTCCAAAACTCCGAAACTCCAAAACTCCAAAACTCCGAAACTCCAAAACTCCGAACTTCCAAAACTCCGAAACTCCAAAACTCCAAATCTCCAAAACTCGGAAACTCCAAAACTCCAAAACTCCAAAACTCCAAAACTCCAAAACTCCGAAACTCCAAAACTCCGAAACTCCGAAACTCCGAAACTCCGAAACTCCAAAACTCCAAAACTCCGAAACTCCAAAACTCCGAAACTCCGAAACTCCAAAACTCCGAAACTCCAAAACTCCGAATCTCCAAAACTCCAAAACTCCGAAACTCCAAAACTCCGAACTTCCAAAACTCCGAAACTCCAAAACTCCAAATCTCCAAAACTCGGAAACTCCAAAACTCCAAAACTCCAAAACTCCGAAACTCCAAAACTCCAAAACTCCAAAACTCCAAAACTCCAAAACTCCAAAACTCCAAAACTCCGAAACTCCAAAACTCCGAAACTCCGAAACTCCGAAACTCCAAAACTCCGAAACTCCGAAACTCCGAAACTCCAAAACTCCAAAACTCCAAAACTCCGAAACTCCAAAACTCCGAAACTCCGAAACTCCGAAACTCCGAAACTCCAAAACTCCAAAACTCCAAAACTCCGAAACTCCAAAACTCCGAAACTCCAAAACTCCAAAACTCCGAAACTCCAAAACTCCAAAACTCCAAAACTCCGAAACTCCAAAACTCCGAAACTCCAAAACTCCGAAACTCCAAAACTCCGAATCTCCAAAACTCCAAAACTCCGAAACTCCAAAACTCCGAACTTCCAAAACTCCGAAACTCCAAAACTCCAAATCTCCAAAACTCGGAAACTCCAAAACTCCAAAACTCCAAAACTCCGAAACTCCAAAACTCCAAAACTCCAAAACTCCAAAACTCCAAAACTCCAAAACTCCAAAACTCCGAAACTCCAAAACTCCGAAACTCCGAAACTCCGAAACTCCGAAACTCCAAAACTCCGAAACTCCGAAACTCCAAAACTCCAAAACTCCAAAACTCCGAAACTCCAAAACTCCGAAACTCCGAAACTCCGAAACTCCGAAACTCCAAAACTCCAAAACTCCAAAACTCCGAAACTCCAAAACTCCGAAACTCCAAAACTCCAAAACTCCGAAACTCCAAAACTCCAAAACTCCAAAACTCCAAAACTCCGAAACTCCAAAACTCCGAAACTCCAAAACTCCAAAACTCCAAAACTCCGAAACTCCAAAACTCCGAAACTCCGAAACTCCAAAACTCCGAAACTCCAAAACTCCAAAACTCCAAAACTCCAATACTCCAAAACTCCAAAACTCCAAAACTCCGAAACTCCAAAACTCCAAAACTCCGAAACTCCGAAACTCCAAAACTCCAAAACTCCAAAACTCCGAAACTCCAAAACTCCAAAACTCCAAAACTCCGAAACTCCAAAACTCCGAAACTCCGAAACTCCGAAACTCCAAAACTCCAAAACTCCGAAACTCCAAAACTCCAAAACTCCAATACTCCAAAACTCCAAAACTCCAAAACTCCGAAACTCCAAAACTCCAAAACTCCGAAACTCCGAAACTCCGAAACTCCGAAACTCCAAAACTCCGAAACTCCGAAACTCCGAAACTCCGAAACTCCAAAACTCCAAAACTCCGAAACTCCGAAACTCCGAAACTCCGAAACTCCAAAACTCCCAAACTCCAAAACTCCGAAACTCCAAAACTCCGAAAATCCAAAACTCCGAAACTCCAAAACTCCAAAACTCCGAAACTCCAAAACTCCGAAACTCCAAAACTCCAAAACTCCAAAACTCCGAAACTCCAAAACTCCGAAACTCCGAAACTCGGAAACTCCAAAACTCCAAAACTCCAAAACTCCGAAACTCCAAAACTCCAAAACTCCGAAACTCCAAATCTCCGAAACTCCGAAACTCCGAAACTCCAAAACTCCAAAACTCCAAAACTCCAAAACTCCGAAACTCCGAAACTCCAAAACTCCGAAACTCCGAAACTCCGAAACTCCAAAACTCCAAAACTCCGAAACTCCAAAACTCCGAAACTCCAAAACTCCAAAACTCCAAAACTCCGAAACTCCAAAACTCCGAAACTCCAAAACTCCAAAACTCCAAAACTCCGAAACTCCAAAACTCCGAAACTCCGAAACTCCGAAACTCCGAAACTCCAAAACTCCGAAACTCCAAAACTCCAAAACTCCAAAACTGCAATACTCCAAAACTCCAAAACTCCAAAACTCCGAAACTCCAAAGCTCCAAAACTCCAAAACTCCGAAACTCCGAAACTCCAAAACTCCAAAACTCCGAAACTCCAAAACTCCGAAACTCCGAAACTCCGAAACTCCAAAACTCCAAAACTCCAAAACTGCAAAACTCCAAAACTCCGAAACTCCGAAACTCCAAAACTCCGAAACTCCGAAACTCCGAAACTCCGAAACTCCGAAACTCCAAAACTCCGAAACTCCAAAACTCCAAAACTCCAAAACTGCAATACTCCAAAACTCCAAAACTCCAAAACTCCGAAACTCCAAAGCTCCAAAACTCCAAAACTCCGAAACTCCGAAACTCCAAAACTCCAAAACTCCGAAACTCCAAAACTCCGAAACTCCGAAACTCCGAAACTCCAAAACTCCAAAACTCCAAAACTGCAAAACTCCAAAACTCCGAAACTCCGAAACTCCGAAACTCCGAAACTCCAAAACTCCAAAACTCCGAAACTCCAAAACTCCAAAACTCCAATACTCCAAAACTCCAAAACTCCAAAACTCCGAAACTCCAAAACTCCAAAACTCCGAAACTCCGAAACTCCGAAACTCCGAAACTCCAAAACTCCGAAACTCCGAAACTCCGAAACTCCGAAACTCCGAAACTCCAAAACTCCAAAACTCCAAAACTCCAAAACTCCAAAACTCCGAAACTCCAAAACTCCGAAACTCCGAAACTCCGAAACTCCAAAACTCCGAAACTCCGAAACTCCGAAACTCCGAAACTCCAAAACTCCAAAACTCCGAAACTCCAAAACTCCGAAACTCCGAAACTCCAAAACTCCGAAACTCCAAAACTCCGAATCTCCAAAACTCCAAAACTCCGAAACTCCAAAACTCCGAACTTCCAAAACTCCGAAACTCCAAAACTCCAAATCTCCAAAACTCGGAAACTCCAAAACTCCAAAACTCCAAAACTCCGAAACTCCAAAACTCCAAAACTCCAAAACTCCAAAACTCCAAAACTCCAAAACTCCAAAACTCCGAAACTCCAAAACTCCGAAACTCCGAAACTCCGAAACTCCAAAACTCCGAAACTCCGAAACTCCGAAACTCCGAAACTCCAAAACTCCAAAACTCCAAAACTCCGAAACTCCAAAACTCCGAAACTCCGAAACTCCGAAACTCCGAAACTCCAAAACTCCAAAACTCCAAAACTCCGAAACTCCAAAACTCCGAAACTCCAAAACTCCAAAACTCCGAAACTCCAAAACTCCAAAACTCCAAAACTCCGAAACTCCAAAACTCCGAAACTCCAAAACTCCAAAACTCCAAAACTCCGAAACTCCAAAACTCCGAAACTCCGAAACTCCAAAACTCCGAAACTCCAAAACTCCAAAACTCCAAAACTCCAATACTCCAAAACTCCAAAACTCCAAAACTCCGAAACTCCAAAACTCCAAAACTCCAAAACTCCGAAACTCCGAAACTCCAAAACTCCAAAACTCCAAAACTCCGAAACTCCAAAACTCCAAAACTCCAAAACTCCGAAACTCCAAAACTCCGAAACTCCGAAACTCCGAAACTCCAAAACTCCAAAACTCCGAAACTCCAAAACTCCAAAACTCCAATACTCCAAAACTCCAAAACTCCAAAACTCCGAAACTCCAAAACTCCAAAACTCCGAAACTCCGAAACTCCGAAACTCCGAAACTCCAAAACTCCGAAACTCCGAAACTCCGAAACTCCGAAACTCCAAAACTCCAAAACTCCGAAACTCCGAAACTCCGAAACTCCAAAACTCCCAAACTCCAAAACTCCGAAACTCCAAAACTCCGAAACTCCAAAACTCCGAAACTCCAAAACTCCAAAACTCCGAAACTCCAAAACTCCGAAACTCCAAAACTCCAAAACTCCAAAACTCCGAAACTCCAAAACTCCGAAACTCCGAAACTCGGAAACTCCAAAACTCCAAAACTCCAAAACTCCGAAACTCCAAAACTCCAAAACTCCGAAACTCCAAATCTCCGAAACTCCGAAACTCCGAAACTCCAAAACTCCAAAACTCCAAAACTCCAAAACTCCGAAACTCCGAAACTCCAAAACTCCGAAACTCCAAAACTCCGAAACTCCGAAACTCCGAAACTCCGAAACTCCAAAACTCCAAAACTCCAAAACTCCAAAACTCCAAAACTCCAAAACTCCAAAACTCCGAAACTCCAAAACTCCAAAACTCCGAAACTCCAAAACTCCGAACTTCCAAAACTCCGAAACTCCAAAACTCCAAATCTCCAAAACTCGGAAACTCCAAAACTCCAAAACTCCAAAACTCCAAAACTCCAAAACTCCGAAACTCCAAAACTCCGAAACTCCGAAACTCCGAAACTCCGAAACTCCAAAACTCCAAAACTCCGAAACTCCAAAACTCCGAAACTCCGAAACTCCAAAACTCCGAAACTCCAAAACTCCGAATCTCCAAAACTCCAAAACTCCGAAACTCCAAAACTCCGAACTTCCAAAACTCCGAAACTCCAAAACTCCAAATCTCCAAAACTCGGAAACTCCAAAACTCCAAAACTCCAAAACTCCGAAACTCCAAAACTCCAAAACTCCAAAACTCCAAAACTCCAAAACTCCAAAACTCCAAAACTCCGAAACTCCAAAACTCCGAAACTCCGAAACTCCGAAACTCCAAAACTCCGAAACTCCGAAACTCCGAAACTCCAAAACTCCAAAACTCCAAAACTCCGAAACTCCAAAACTCCGAAACTCCGAAACTCCGAAACTCCGAAACTCCAAAACTCCAAAACTCCAAAACTCCGAAACTCCAAAACTCCGAAACTCCAAAACTCCAAAACTCCGAAACTCCAAAACTCCAAAACTCCAAAACTCCGAAACTCCAAAACTCCGAAACTCCAAAACTCCGAAACTCCAAAACTCCGAATCTCCAAAACTCCAAAACTCCGAAACTCCAAAACTCCGAACTTCCAAAACTCCGAAACTCCAAAACTCCAAATCTCCAAAACTCGGAAACTCCAAAACTCCAAAACTCCAAAACTCCGAAACTCCAAAACTCCAAAACTCCAAAACTCCAAAACTCCAAAACTCCAAAACTCCAAAACTCCGAAACTCCAAAACTCCGAAACTCCGAAACTCCGAAACTCCGAAACTCCAAAACTCCGAAACTCCGAAACTCCGAAACTCCAAAACTCCAAAACTCCAAAACTCCGAAACTCCAAAACTCCGAAACTCCGAAACTCCGAAACTCCGAAACTCCAAAACTCCAAAACTCCAAAACTCCGAAACTCCAAAACTCCGAAACTCCAAAACTCCAAAACTCCGAAACTCCAAAACTCCAAAACTCCAAAACTCCGAAACTCCAAAACTCCGAAACTCCAAAACTCCAAAACTCCAAAACTCCGAAACTCCAAAACTCCGAAACTCCGAAACTCCAAAACTCCGAAACTCCAAAACTCCAAAACTCCAAAACTCCAATACTCCAAAACTCCAAAACTCCAAAACTCCGAAACTCCAAAACTCCAAAACTCCGAAACTCCGAAACTCCAAAACTCCAAAACTCCAAAACTCCGAAACTCCAAAACTCCAAAACTCCAAAACTCCGAAACTCCAAAACTCCGAAACTCCGAAACTCCGAAACTCCAAAACTCCAAAACTCCGAAACTCCAAAACTCCAAAACTCCAATACTCCAAAACTCCAAAACTCCAAAACTCCGAAACTCCAAAACTCCAAAACTCCGAAACTCCGAAACTCCGAAACTCCGAAACTCCAAAACTCCGAAACTCCGAAACTCCGAAACTCCGAAACTCCAAAACTCCAAAACTCCGAAACTCCGAAACTCCGAAACTCCGAAACTCCAAAACTCCCAAACTCCAAAACTCCGAAACTCCAAAACTCCGAAAATCCAAAACTCCGAAACTCCAAAACTCCAAAACTCCGAAACTCCAAAACTCCGAAACTCCAAAACTCCAAAACTCCAAAACTCCGAAACTCCAAAACTCCGAAACTCCGAAACTCGGAAACTCCAAAACTCCAAAACTCCAAAACTCCGAAACTCCAAAACTCCAAAACTCCGAAACTCCAAATCTCCGAAACTCCGAAACTCCGAAACTCCAAAACTCCAAAACTCCAAAACTCCAAAACTCCGAAACTCCGAAACTCCAAAACTCCGAAACTCCGAAACTCCGAAACTCCAAAACTCCAAAACTCCGAAACTCCAAAACTCCGAAACTCCAAAACTCCAAAACTCCAAAACTCCGAAACTCCAAAACTCCGAAACTCCAAAACTCCAAAACTCCAAAACTCCGAAACTCCAAAACTCCGAAACTCCGAAACTCCGAAACTCCGAAACTCCAAAACTCCGAAACTCCAAAACTCCAAAACTCCAAAACTGCAATACTCCAAAACTCCAAAACTCCAAAACTCCGAAACTCCAAAGCTCCAAAACTCCAAAACTCCGAAACTCCGAAACTCCAAAACTCCAAAACTCCGAAACTCCAAAACTCCGAAACTCCGAAACTCCGAAACTCCAAAACTCCAAAACTCCAAAACTGCAAAACTCCAAAACTCCGAAACTCCGAAACTCCAAAACTCCGAAACTCCGAAACTCCGAAACTCCGAAACTCCGAAACTCCAAAACTCCGAAACTCCAAAACTCCAAAACTCCAAAACTGCAATACTCCAAAACTCCAAAACTCCAAAACTCCGAAACTCCAAAGCTCCAAAACTCCAAAACTCCGAAACTCCGAAACTCCAAAACTCCAAAACTCCGAAACTCCAAAACTCCGAAACTCCGAAACTCCGAAACTCCAAAACTCCAAAACTCCAAAACTGCAAAACTCCAAAACTCCGAAACTCCGAAACTCCAAAACTCCGAATCTCCAAAACTCGGAAACTCCAAAACTCCAAAACTCCAAAACTCCAAAACTCCGAAACTCCAAAACTCCAAAACTCCAAAACTCCAAAACTCCAAAACTCCGAAACTCCAAAACTCCAAAACTCCGAAACTCCGAAACTCCAAAACTCCGCAACTCCAATACTCCAAAACTCCAATACTCCAAAACTCCAAAACTCCGAAACTCCAAAACTCCGAAACTCCAAAACTCCAATACTCCAAAACTCCGAAACTCCAAAACTCCGAAACTCCAAAACTCCAAAACTCCAATACTCCAAAACTCCAAAACTCCAAAACACCGAAACTCCGAAACTCCGAAACTCCAAAACTCCAAAACTCCAAAACTGCAAAACTCCAAAACTCCGAAACTCCGAAACTCCAAAATTCCGAAACTCCAAAACTCGGAAACTCCAAAACTCCAAAACTCCGAAACTCCAAAACTCCGAAACTCCAAAACTCCGAATCTCCAAAACTCCAAAACTCCGAAACTCCAAAACTCCGAACTTCCAAAACTCTGAAACTCCAAAACTCCGAATCTCCAAAACTCGGAAACTCCAAAACTCCAAAACTCCAAAACTCCAAAACACCGAAACTCCAAAACACCGAAACTCCAAAACTCCAAAACTCCAAAACTCCAAAACTCCAAAACTCCAAAACTCCAAAACTCCGAAACTCCAAAACTCCGAAACTCCGCAACTCCGAAACTCCAAAACTCCGAAACTCCGAAACTCCGAAACTCCGAAACTCCAAAACTCCAAAACTCCAAAACTCCGAAACTCCGAAACTCCAAAACTCCGAAACTCCAAAACTCCAAAACTCCGAAACTCCAAAACTCCGAAACTCCAAAACTCCAAAACTCCAAAACTCCGAAACTCCAAAACTCCGAAACTCCGAAACTCCAAAACTCCGAAACTCCGAAACTCCAAAACTCCAAAACTCCAATACTCCAAAACTCCAAAACTCCGAAACTCCAAAACTCCGAAACTCCAAAACTCCAATACTCCAAAACTCCGAAACTCCAAAACTCCGAAACTCCAAAACTCCAAAACTCCAATACTCCAAAACTCCAAAACTCCAAAACACCGAAACTCCGAAACTCCGAAACTCCAAAACTCCAAAACTCCAAGACTCCAAAACTCCAAAACTCCAAAACTCCGAAACTCCAAAACTCCAAAACTCCAAAACTCCGAAACTCCAAAACTCCGAAACTCCGAAACTCCGAAACTCCAAAACTCCAAAACTCCAAAACTGCAAAACTCCAAAACTCCGAAACTCCGAAACTCCAAAACTCCGAATCTCCAAAACTCGGAAACTCCAAAACTCCAAAACTCCAAAACTCCAAAACTCCGAAACTCCAAAACTCCAAAACTCCAAAACTCCAAAACTCCAAAACTCCGAAACTCCAAAACTCCGAAACTCCGCAACTCCGAAACTCCAAAACTCCGAAACTCCGAAACTCCAAAACTCCAAAACTCCAATACTCCAAAACTCCAAAACTCCGAAACTCCAAAACTCCGAAACTCCAAAACTCCAATACTCCAAAACTCCGAAACTCCAAAACTCCGAAACTCCAAAACTCCAAAACTCCAATACTCCAAAACTCCAAAACTCCAAAACACCGAAACTCCGAAACTCCGAAACTCCAAAACTCCAAAACTCCAAAACTGCAAAACTCCAAAACTCCGAAACTCCGAAACTCCAAAATTCCGAAACTCCAAAACTCGGAAACTCCAAAACTCCAAAACTCCGAAACTCCAAAACTCCGAAACTCCAAAACTCCGAATCTCCAAAACTCCAAAACTCCGAAACTCCAAAACTCCGAACTTCCAAAACTCTGAAACTCCAAGACTCCGAATCTCCAAAACTCGGAAACTCCAAAACTCCAAAACTCCAAAACTCCAAAACTCCAAAACACCGAAACTCCAAAACTCCAAAACTCCAAAACTCCAAAACTCCAAAACTCCAAAACTCCAAAACTCCAAAACTCCGAAACTCCAAAACTCCGAAACTCCGCAACTCCGAAACTCCAAAACTCCGAAACTCCGAAACTCCGAAACTCCAAAACTCCAAAACTCCGAAACTCCGAAACTCCAAAACTCCGAAACTCCAAAACTCCAAAACTCCGAAACTCCAAAACTCCGAAACTCCAAAACTCCAAAACTCCAAAACTCCGAAACTCCAAAACTCCGAAACTCCGAAACTCCAAAACTCCGAAACTCCGAAACTCCAAAACTCCAAAACTCCAATACTCCAAAACTCCAAAACTCCGAAACTCCAAAACTCCGAAACTCCAAAACTCCAATACTCCAAAACTCCGAAACTCCAAAACTCCGAAACTCCAAAACTCCAAAACTCCAATACTCCAAAACTCCAAAACTCCAAAACACCGAAACTCCGAAACTCCGAAACTCCAAAACTCCAAAACTCCAAGACTCCAAAACTCCGAAACTCCGAAACTCCAAAACTCCAAAACTCCAAGACTCCAAAACTCCGAAACTCAAAAACTCCGAAACTCCAAAACTCCAAAACTCCAAAACTCCGAAACTCCAAAACTCCAATACTCCAAAACTCCGAAACTCCAAAACTCCAAAACTCCAAAACTCCAATACTCCAAAACTCCGAAACTCCGAAACTCCAAAACTCCAAAACTCCGAAACTCCAAAACTCGGAAACTCCAAAACTACAAAACTACAAAACTCCAAAACTCCGAAACTCCAAAACTCCGAAACTCCGAATCTCCAAAACTCCAAAACTCGAAAACTCCGAAACTCCAAAACTCCAAAACTCCAATACTCCAAAACTCCAAAACTCCGAAACTCCAAAACTCCGAAACTCCAAAACTCCAACACTCCAAAACTCCGAAACTCCAAAACTCCGAAACTCCGCAACTCCGAAACTCCAAAACTCCGAAACTCCGAAACTCCGAAACTCCGAAACTCCAAAACTCCAAAACTCCGAAACTCCAAAACTCCAAAACTCCAAAACTCCGAAACTCCGAAACTCCAAAACTCCAAAACTCCAAAACTCCGAAACTCCAAAACTCCAAAACTCCAAAACTCCGAAACTCCGAAACTCCGAAACTCCAAAACTCCAAAACTCCGAAACTCCAAAACTCCAAAACTCCAATACTCCAAAACTCCAAAACTCCAAAACTCCGAAACTCCAAAACTCCAAAACTCCGAAACTCCGAAACTCCGAAACTCCAAAACTCCGAAACTCCGAAACTCCGAAACTCCGAAACTCCGAAACTCCAAAACTCCAAAACTCCAAAACTCCAAAACTCCAAAACTCCGAAACTCCAAAACTCCGAAACTCCGAAACTCCGAAACTCCAAAACTCCGAAACTCCGAAACTCCGAAACTCCGAAACTCCAAAACTCCAAAACTCCGAAACTCCAAAACTCCGAAACTCCGAAACTCCAAAACTCCGAAACTCCAAAACTCCGAATCTCCAAAACTCCAAAACTCCAAAACTCCGAAACTCCAAAACTCCGAAACTCCGCAACTCCGAAACTCCAAAACTCCGAAACTCCGAAACTCCGAAACTCCAAAACTCCAAAACTCCAAAACTCCGAAACTCCGAAACTCCAAAACTCCGAAACTCCAAAACTCCAAAACTCCGAAACTCCAAAACTCCGAAACTCCAAAACTCCAAAACTCCAAAACTCCGAAACTCCAAAACTCCGAAACTCCGAAACTCCAAAACTCCGAAACTCCGAAACTCCAAAACTCCAAAACTCCAATACTCCAAAACTCCAAAACTCCGAAACTCCAAAACTCCGAAACTCCAAAACTCCAATACTCCAAAACTCCGAAACTCCAAAACTCCGAAACTCCAAAACTCCAAAACTCCAATACTCCAAAACTCCAAAACTCCAAAACACCGAAACTCCGAAACTCCGAAACTCCAAAACTCCAAAACTCCAAGACTCCAAAACTCCAAAACTCCAAAACTCCGAAACTCCAAAACTCCAAAACTCCAAAACTCCGAAACTCCAAAACTCCGAAACTCCGAAACTCCGAAACTCCAAAACTCCAAAACTCCAAAACTGCAAAACTCCAAAACTCCGAAACTCCGAAACTCCAAAACTCCGAATCTCCAAAACTCGGAAACTCCAAAACTCCAAAACTCCAAAACTCCAAAACTCCGAAACTCCAAAACTCCAAAACTCCAAAACTCCAAAACTCCAAAACTCCAAAACTCCGAAACTCCAAAACTCCGAAACTCCGCAACTCCGAAACTCCAAAACTCCGAAACTCCGAAACTCCAAAACTCCAAAACTCCAATACTCCAAAACTCCAAAACTCCGAAACTCCAAAACTCCGAAACTCCAAAACTCCAATACTCCAAAACTCCGAAACTCCAAAACTCCGAAACTCCAAAACTCCAAAACTCCAATACTCCAAAACTCCAAAACTCCAAAACACCGAAACTCCGAAACTCCGAAACTCCAAAACTCCAAAACTCCAAAACTGCAAAACTCCAAAACTCCGAAACTCCGAAACTCCAAAATTCCGAAACTCCAAAACTCGGAAACTCCAAAACTCCAAAACTCCGAAACTCCAAAACTCCGAAACTCCAAAACTCCGAATCTCCAAAACTCCAAAACTCCGAAACTCCAAAACTCCGAACTTCCAAAACTCTGAAACTCCAAGACTCCGAATCTCCAAAACTCGGAAACTCCAAAACTCCAAAACTCCAAAACTCCAAAACTCCAAAACACCGAAACTCCAAAACTCCAAAACTCCAAAACTCCAAAACTCCAAAACTCCAAAACTCCAAAACTCCAAAACTCCGAAACTCCAAAACTCCGAAACTCCGCAACTCCGAAACTCCAAAACTCCGAAACTCCGAAACTCCGAAACTCCAAAACTCCAAAACTCCGAAACTCCGAAACTCCAAAACTCCGAAACTCCAAAACTCCAAAACTCCGAAACTCCAAAACTCCGAAACTCCAAAACTCCAAAACTCCAAAACTCCGAAACTCCAAAACTCCGAAACTCCGAAACTCCAAAACTCCGAAACTCCGAAACTCCAAAACTCCAAAACTCCAATACTCCAAAACTCCAAAACTCCGAAACTCCAAAACTCCGAAACTCCAAAACTCCAATACTCCAAAACTCCGAAACTCCAAAACTCCGAAACTCCAAAACTCCAAAACTCCAATACTCCAAAACTCCAAAACTCCAAAACACCGAAACTCCGAAACTCCGAAACTCCAAAACTCCAAAACTCCAAGACTCCAAAACTCCGAAACTCCGAAACTCCAAAACTCCAAAACTCCAAGACTCCAAAACTCCGAAACTCAAAAACTCCGAAACTCCAAAACTCCAAAACTCCAAAACTCCGAAACTCCAAAACTCCAATACTCCAAAACTCCGAAACTCCAAAACTCCAAAACTCCAAAACTCCAATACTCCAAAACTCCGAAACTCCGAAACTCCAAAACTCCAAAACTCCGAAACTCCAAAACTCGGAAACTCCAAAACTACAAAACTACAAAACTCCAAAACTCCGAAACTCCAAAACTCCGAAACTCCGAATCTCCAAAACTCCAAAACTCGAAAACTCCGAAACTCCAAAACTCCAAAACTCCAATACTCCAAAACTCCAAAACTCCGAAACTCCAAAACTCCGAAACTCCAAAACTCCAAAACTCCAAAACTCCGAAACTCCAAAACTCCGAAACTCCGCAACTCCGAAACTCCAAAACTCCGAAACTCCGAAACTCCGAAACTCCGAAACTCCAAAACTCCAAAACTCCGAAACTCCAAAACTCCAAAACTCCAAAACTCCGAAACTCCGAAACTCCAAAACTCCAAAACTCCAAAACTCCGAAACTCCAAAACTCCAAAACTCCAAAACTCCGAAACTCCGAAACTCCGAAACTCCAAAACTCCAAAACTCCGAAACTCCAAAACTCCAAAACTCCAATACTCCAAAACTCCAAAACTCCAAAACTCCGAAACTCCAAAACTCCAAAACTCCGAAACTCCGAAACTCCGAAACTCCAAAACTCCGAAACTCCGAAACTCCGAAACTCCGAAACTCCGAAACTCCAAAACTCCAAAACTCCAAAACTCCAAAACTCCAAAACTCCGAAACTCCAAAACTCCGAAACTCCGAAACTCCGAAACTCCAAAACTCCGAAACTCCGAAACTCCGAAACTCCGAAACTCCAAAACTCCAAAACTCCGAAACTCCAAAACTCCGAAACTCCGAAACTCCAAAACTCCGAAACTCCAAAACTCCGAATCTCCAAAACTCCAAAACTCCGAAACTCCAAAACTCCGAACTTCCAAAACTCCGAAACTCCAAAACTCCAAATCTCCAAAACTCGGAAACTCCAAAACTCCAAAACTCCAAAACTCCGAAACTCCAAAACTCCAAAACTCCAAAACTCCAAAACTCCAAAACTCCAAAACTCCAAAACTCCGAAACTCCGAAACTCCGAAACTCCAAAACTCCGAAACTCCGAAACTCCGAAACTCCGAAACTCCAAAACTCCAAAACTCCAAAACTCCGAAACTCCAAAACTCCGAAACTCCGAAACTCCGAAACTCCGAAACTCCAAAACTCCAAAACTCCAAAACTCCGAAACTCCAAAACTCCGAAACTCCAAAACTCCAAAACTCCGAAACTCCAAAACTCCAAAACTCCAAAACTCCGAAACTCCAAAACTCCGAAACTCCAAAACTCCAAAACTCCAAAACTCCGAAACTCCAAAACTCCGAAACTCCGAAACTCCAAAACTCCGAAACTCCAAAACTCCAAAACTCCAAAACTCCAATACTCCAAAACTCCAAAACTCCAAAACTCCGAAACTCCAAAACTCCAAAACTCCAAAACTCCGAAACTCCGAAACTCCAAAACTCCAAAACTCCAAAACTCCGAAACTCCAAAACTCCAAAACTCCAAAACTCCGAAACTCCAAAACTCCGAAACTCCGAAACTCCGAAACTCCAAAACTCCAAAACTCCGAAACTCCAAAACTCCAAAACTCCAATACTCCAAAACTCCAAAACTCCAAAACTCCGAAACTCCAAAACTCCAAAACTCCGAAACTCCGAAACTCCGAAACTCCGAAACTCCAAAACTCCGAAACTCCGAAACTCCGAAACTCCGAAACTCCAAAACTCCAAAACTCCGAAACTCCGAAACTCCGAAACTCCGAAACTCCAAAACTCCCAAACTCCAAAACTCCGAAACTCCAAAACTCCGAAACTCCAAAACTCCGAAACTCCAAAACTCCAAAACTCCGAAACTCCAAAACTCCGAAACTCCAAAACTCCAAAACTCCGAAACTCCAAAACTCCGAAACTCCGAAACTCGGAAACTCCAAAACTCCAAAACTCCAAAACTCCGAAACTCCAAAACTCCAAAACTCCGAAACTCCAAATCTCCGAAACTCCGAAACTCCGAAACTCCAAAACTCCAAAACTCCAAAACTCCAAAACTCCGAAACTCCGAAACTCCAAAACTCCGAAACTCCAAAACTCCGAAACTCCGAAACTCCGAAACTCCGAAACTCCAAAACTCCAAAACTCCAAAACTCCAAAACTCGGAAACTCCAAAACTCCAAAACTCCGAAACTCCAAAACTCCAAAACTCCGAAACTCCAAAACTCCGAACTTCCAAAACTCCGAAACTCCAAAACTCCAAATCTCCAAAACTCGGAAACTCCAAAACTCCAAAACTCCAAAACTCCAAAACTCCAAAACTCCGAAACTCCAAAACTCCGAAACTCCGAAACTCCGAAACTCCGAAACTCCAAAACTCCAAAACTCCGAAACTCCAAAACTCCGAAACTCCGAAACTCCAAAACTCCGAAACTCCAAAACTCCGAATCTCCAAAACTCCAAAACTCCGAAACTCCAAAACTCCGAACTTCCAAAACTCCGAAACTCCAAAACTCCAAATCTCCAAAACTCGGAAACTCCAAAACTCCAAAACTCCAAAACTCCGAAACTCCAAAACTCCAAAACTCCAAAACTCCAAAACTCCAAAACTCCAAAACTCCAAAACTCCAAAACTCCGAAACTCCAAAACTCCGAAACTCCGAAACTCCGAAACTCCAAAACTCCGAAACTCCGAAACTCCGAAACTCCAAAACTCCAAAACTCCAAAACTCCGAAACTCCAAAACTCCGAAACTCCGAAACTCCGAAACTCCGAAACTCCGAAACTCCAAAACTCCAAAACTCCAAAACTCCGAAACTCCAAAACTCCGAAACTCCAAAACTCCAAAACTCCGAAACTCCAAAACTCCAAAACTCCAAAACTCCGAAACTCCAAAACTCCGAAACTCCAAAACTCCGAAACTCCAAAACTCCGAATCTCCAAAACTCCAAAACTCCGAAACTCCAAAACTCCGAACTTCCAAAACTCCGAAACTCCAAAACTCCAAATCTCCAAAACTCGGAAACTCCAAAACTCCAAAACTCCAAAACTCCGAAACTCCAAAACTCCAAAACTCCAAAACTCCAAAACTCCAAAACTCCAAAACTCCAAAACTCCGAAACTCCAAAACTCCGAAACTCCGAAACTCCGAAACTCCGAAACTCCAAAACTCCGAAACTCCGAAACTCCGAAACTCCGAAACTCCAAAACTCCAAAACTCCAAAACTCCGAAACTCCAAAACTCCGAAACTCCGAAACTCCGAAACTCCGAAACTCCAAAACTCCAAAACTCCAAAACTCCGAAACTCCAAAACTCCGAAACTCCAAAACTCCGAAACTCCAAAACTCCAAAACTCCAAAACTCCGAAACTCCAAAACTCCGAAACTCCAAAACTCCAAAACTCCAAAACTCCGAAACTCCAAAACTCCGAAACTCCGAAACTCCAAAACTCCGAAACTCCAAAACTCCAAAACTCCAAAACTCCAATACTCCAAAACTCCAAAACTCCAAAACTCCGAAACTCCAAAACTCCAAAACTCCAAAACTCCGAAACTCCGAAACTCCAAAACTCCAAAACTCCAAAACTCCGAAACTCCAAAACTCCAAAACTCCAAAACTCCGAAACTCCAAAACTCCGAAACTCCGAAACTCCGAAACTCCGAAACTCCAAAACTCCGAAACTCCGAAACTCCAAAACTCCAATACTCCAAAACTCCAAAACTCCAAAACTCCGAAACTCCAAAACTCCAAAACTCCGAAACTCCGAAACTCCGAAACTCCGAAACTCCAAAACTCCGAAACTCCGAAACTCCGAAACTCCGAAACTCCAAAACTCCAAAACTCCGAAACTCCGAAACTCCGAAACTCCGAAACTCCAAAACTCCCAAACTCCAAAACTCCGAAACTCCAAAACTCCGAAACTCCGAAACTCCAAAACTCCAAAACTCCGAAACTCCAAAACTCCGAAACTCCAAAACTCCAAAACTCCAAAACTCCGAAACTCCAAAACTCCGAAACTCCGAAACTCGGAAACTCCAAAACTCCAAAACTCCAAAACTCCGAAACTCCAAAACTCCAAAACTCCGAAACTCCAAATCTCCGAAACTCCGAAACTCCGAAACTCCAAAACTCCAAAACTCCAAAACTCCGAAACTCCGAAACTCCAAAACTCCGAAACTCCGAAACTCCGAAACTCCAAAACTCCAAAACTCCGAAACTCCAAAACTCCGAAACTCCAAAACTCCAAAACTCCAAAACTCCGAAACTCCAAAACTCCGAAACTCCAAAACTCCAAAACTCCAAAACTCCGAAACTCCAAAACTCCGAAACTCCGAAACTCCGAAACTCCGAAACTCCAAAACTCCGAAACTCCAAAACTCCAAAACTGCAATACTCCAAAACTCCAAAACTCCAAAACTCCGAAACTCCAAAGCTCCAAAACTCCAAAACTCCGAAACTCCGAAACTCCAAAACTCCAAAACTCCAAAACTCCAAAACTCCGAAACTCCAAAACTCCAAAACTCCAAAACTCCGAAACTCCAAAACTCCGAAACTCCGAAACTCCGAAACTCCAAAACTCCAAAACTCCAAAACTGCAAAACTCCAAAACTCCGAAACTCCGAAACTCCAAAACTCCGAATCTCCAAAACTCGGAAACTCCAAAACTCCAAAACTCCAAAACTCCAAAACTCCGAAACTCCAAAACTCCAAAACTCCAAAACTCCAAAACTCCAAAACTCCAAAACTCCGAAACTCCAAAACTCCGAAACTCCGCAACTCCGAAACTCCAAAACTCCGAAACTCCGAAACTCCAAAACTCCAAAACTCCAATACTCCAAAACTCCAAAACTCCGAAACTCCAAAACTCCGAAACTCCAAAACTCCAATACTCCAAAACTCCGAAACTCCAAAACTCCGAAACTCCAAAACTCCAAAACTCCAATACTCCAAAACTCCAAAACTCCAAAACACCGAAACTCCGAAACTCCGAAACTCCAAAACTCCAAAACTCCAAAACTGCAAAACTCCAAAACTCCGAAACTCCGAAACTCCAAAATTCCGAAACTCCAAAACTCGGAAACTCCAAAACTCCAAAACTCCGAAACTCCAAAACTCCGAAACTCCAAAACTCCGAATCTCCAAAACTCCAAAACTCCGAAACTCCAAAACTCCGAACTTCCAAAACTCTGAAACTCCAAAACTCCGAATCTCCAAAACTCGGAAACTCCAAAACTCCAAAACTCCAAAACTCCAAAACACCGAAACTCCAAAACTCCAAAACTCCAAAACTCCAAAACTCCAAAACTCCAAAACTCCAAAACTCCAAAACTCCGAAACTCCAAAACTCCGAAACTCCGCAACTCCGAAACTCCAAAACTCCGAAACTCCGAAACTCCGAAACTCCAAAACTCCAAAACTCCAAAACTCCGAAACTCCGAAACTGCAAAACTCCGAAACTCCAAAACTCCAAAACTCCGAAACTCCAAAACTCCGAAACTCCAAAACTCCAAAACTCCAAAACTCCGAAACTCCAAAACTCCGAAACTCCGAAACTCCAAAACTCCGAAACTCCGAAACTCCAAAACTCCAAAACTCCAATACTCCAAAACTCCAAAACTCCGAAACTCCAAAACTCCGAAACTCCAAAACTCCAATACTCCAAAACTCCGAAACTCCAAAACTCCGAAACTCCAAAACTCCAAAACTCCAATACTCCAAAACTCCAAAACTCCAAAACACCGAAACTCCGAAACTCCGAAACTCCAAAACTCCAAAACTCCAAGACTCCAAAACTCCGAAACTCCGAAACTCCAAAACTCCAAAACTCCAAGACTCCAAAACTCCGAAACTCAAAAACTCCGAAACTCCAAAACTCCAAAACTCCAAAACTCCGAAACTCCAAAACTCCAATACTCCAAAACTCCGAAACTCCAAAACTCCAAAACTCCAAAACTCCAATACTCCAAAACTCCGAAACTCCGAAACTCCAAAACTCCAAAACTCCGAAACTCCAAAACTCGGAAACTCCAAAACTACAAAACTACAAAACTCCAAAACTCCGAAACTCCAAAACTCCGAAACTCCAAAACTCCGAATCTCCAAAACTCCAAAACTCGAAAACTCCGAAACTCCAAAACTCCAAAACTCCAATACTCCAAAACTCCAAAACTCCGAAACTCCAAAACTCCGAAACTCCAAAACTCCGAATCTCCAAAACTCCAAAACTCCGAAACTCCAAAACTCCGAAACTCCGAAACTCCGAAACTCCGAAACTCCAAAACTCCGAAACTCCGAAACTCCGAAACTCCGAAACTCCAAAACTCCAAAACTCCAAAACTCCGAAACTCCAAAACTCCGAAACTCCGAAACTCCGAAACTCCGAAACTCCAAAACTCCAAAACTCCAAAACTCCGAAACTCCAAAACTCCGAAACTCCAAAACTCCAAAACTCCGAAACTCCAAAACTCCAAAACTCCAAAACTCCGAAACTCCAAAACTCCGAAACTCCAAAACTCCAAAACTCCAAAACTCCGAAACTCCAAAACTCCGAAACTCCGAAACTCCAAAACTCCGAAACTCCAAAACTCCAAAACTCCAAAACTCCAATACTCCAAAACTCCAAAACTCCAAAACTCCGAAACTCCAAAACTCCAAAACTCCAAAACTCCGAAACTCCGAAACTCCAAAACTCCAAAACTCCAAAACTCCGAAACTCCAAAACTCCAAAACTCCAAAACTCCGAAACTCCAAAACTCCGAAACTCCGAAACTCCGAAACTCCAAAACTCCAAAACTCCGAAACTCCAAAACTCCAAAACTCCAATACTCCAAAACTCCAAAACTCCAAAACTCCGAAACTCCAAAACTCCAAAACTCCGAAACTCCGAAACTCCGAAACTCCGAAACTCCAAAACTCCGAAACTCCGAAACTCCGAAACTCCGAAACTCCAAAACTCCAAAACTCCGAAACTCCGAAACTCCGAAACTCCGAAACTCCAAAACTCCGAAACTCCAAAACTCCGAAACTCCAAAACTCCGAAACTCCAAAACTCCGAAACTCCAAAACTCCAAAACTCCGAAACTCCAAAACTCCGAAACTCCAAAACTCCAAAACTCCAAAACTCCGAAACTCCAAAACTCCGAAACTCCGAAACTCGGAAACTCCAAAACTCCAAAACTCCAAAACTCCGAAACTCCAAAACTCCAAAACTCCGAAACTCCAAATCTCCGAAACTCCGAAACTCCGAAACTCCAAAACTCCAAAACTCCAAAACTCCAAAACTCCGAAACTCCGAAACTCCAAAACTCCGAAACTCCGAAACTCCGAAACTCCAAAACTCCAAAACTCCGAAACTCCAAAACTCCGAAACTCCAAAACTCCAAAACTCCGAAACTCCAAAACTCCAAAACTCCAATACTCCAAAACTCCAAAACTCCGAAACTCCAAAACTCCGAAACTCCAAAACTCCAATACTCCAAAACTCCGAAACTCCAAAACTCCGAAACTCCAAAACTCCAAAACTCCAATACTCCAAAACTCCAAAACTCCAAAACACCGAAACTCCGAAACTCCGAAACTCCAAAACTCCAAAACTCCAAAACTGCAAAACTCCAAAACTCCGAAACTCCGAAACTCCAAAATTCCGAAACTCCAAAACTCGGAAACTCCAAAACTCCAAAACTCCGAAACTCCAAAACTCCGAAACTCCAAAACTCCGAATCTCCAAAACTCCAAAACTCCGAAACTCCAAAACTCCGAACTTCCAAAACTCTGAAACTCCAAAACTCCGAATCTCCAAAACTCGGAAACTCCAAAACTCCAAAACTCCAAAACTCCAAAACACCGAAACTCCAAAACTCCAAAACTCCAAAACTCCAAAACTCCAAAACTCCAAAACTCCAAAACTCCAAAACTCCGAAACTCCAAAACTCCGAAACTCCGCAACTCCGAAACTCCAAAACTCCGAAACTCCGAAACTCCGAAACTCCAAAACTCCAAAACTCCAAAACTCCGAAACTCCGAAACTGCAAAACTCCGAAACTCCAAAACTCCAAAACTCCGAAACTCCAAAACTCCGAAACTCCAAAACTCCAAAACTCCAAAACTCCGAAACTCCAAAACTCCGAAACTCCGAAACTCCAAAACTCCGAAACTCCGAAACTCCAAAACTCCAAAACTCCAATACTCCAAAACTCCAAAACTCCGAAACTCCAAAACTCCGAAACTCCAAAACTCCAATACTCCAAAACTCCGAAACTCCAAAACTCCGAAACTCCAAAACTCCAAAACTCCAATACTCCAAAACTCCAAAACTCCAAAACACCGAAACTCCGAAACTCCGAAACTCCAAAACTCCAAAACTCCAAGACTCCAAAACTCCGAAACTCCGAAACTCCAAAACTCCAAAACTCCAAGACTCCAAAACTCCGAAACTCAAAAACTCCGAAACTCCAAAACTCCAAAACTCCAAAACTCCGAAACTCCAAAACTCCAATACTCCAAAACTCCGAAACTCCAAAACTCCAAAACTCCAAAACTCCAATACTCCAAAACTCCGAAACTCCGAAACTCCAAAACTCCAAAACTCCGAAACTCCAAAACTCGGAAACTCCAAAACTACAAAACTACAAAACTCCAAAACTCCGAAACTCCAAAACTCCGAAACTCCAAAACTCCGAATCTCCAAAACTCCAAAACTCGAAAACTCCGAAACTCCAAAACTCCAAAACTCCAATACTCCAAAACTCCAAAACTCCGAAACTCCAAAACTCCGAAACTCCAAAACTCCGAATCTCCAAAACTCCAAAACTCCGAAACTCCAAAACTCCGAAACTCCGAAACTCCGAAACTCCGAAACTCCAAAACTCCGAAACTCCGAAACTCCGAAACTCCGAAACTCCAAAACTCCAAAACTCCAAAACTCCGAAACTCCAAAACTCCGAAACTCCGAAACTCCGAAACTCCGAAACTCCAAAACTCCAAAACTCCAAAACTCCGAAACTCCAAAACTCCGAAACTCCAAAACTCCAAAACTCCGAAACTCCAAAACTCCAAAACTCCAAAACTCCGAAACTCCAAAACTCCGAAACTCCAAAACTCCAAAACTCCAAAACTCCGAAACTCCAAAACTCCGAAACTCCGAAACTCCAAAACTCCGAAACTCCAAAACTCCAAAACTCCAAAACTCCAATACTCCAAAACTCCAAAACTCCAAAACTCCGAAACTCCAAAACTCCAAAACTCCAAAACTCCGAAACTCCGAAACTCCAAAACTCCAAAACTCCAAAACTCCGAAACTCCAAAACTCCAAAACTCCAAAACTCCGAAACTCCAAAACTCCGAAACTCCGAAACTCCGAAACTCCAAAACTCCAAAACTCCGAAACTCCAAAACTCCAAAACTCCAATACTCCAAAACTCCAAAACTCCAAAACTCCGAAACTCCAAAACTCCAAAACTCCGAAACTCCGAAACTCCGAAACTCCGAAACTCCAAAACTCCGAAACTCCGAAACTCCGAAACTCCGAAACTCCAAAACTCCAAAACTCCGAAACTCCGAAACTCCGAAACTCCGAAACTCCAAAACTCCGAAACTCCAAAACTCCGAAACTCCAAAACTCCGAAACTCCAAAACTCCGAAACTCCAAAACTCCAAAACTCCGAAACTCCAAAACTCCGAAACTCCAAAACTCCAAAACTCCAAAACTCCGAAACTCCAAAACTCCGAAACTCCGAAACTCGGAAACTCCAAAACTCCAAAACTCCAAAACTCCGAAACTCCAAAACTCCAAAACTCCGAAACTCCAAATCTCCGAAACTCCGAAACTCCGAAACTCCAAAACTCCAAAACTCCAAAACTCCAAAACTCCGAAACTCCGAAACTCCAAAACTCCGAAACTCCGAAACTCCGAAACTCCAAAACTCCAAAACTCCGAAACTCCAAAACTCCGAAACTCCAAAACTCCAAAACTCCGAAACTCCAAAACTCCGAAACTCCAAAACTCCAAAACTCCAAAACTCCGAAACTCCAAAACTCCGAAACTCCGAAACTCCGAAACTCCGAAACTCCAAAACTCCGAAACTCCAAAACTCCAAAACTCCAAAACTCCAATACTCCAAAACTCCAAAACTCCAAAACTCCGAAACTCCAAAACTCCAAAACTCCAAAACTCCGAAACTCCGAAACTCCAAAACTCCAAAACTCCAAAACTCCGAAACTCCAAAACTCCAAAACTCCAAAACTCCGAAACTCCAAAACTCCGAAACTCCGAAACTCCGAAACTCCAAAACTCCAAAACTCCAAAACTGCAAAACTCCAAAACTCCGAAACTCCGAAACTCCAAAACTCCGAATCTCCAAAACTCGGAAACTCCAAAACTCCAAAACTCCAAAACTCCAAAACTCCGAAACTCCAAAACTCCAAAACTCCAAAACTCCAAAACTCCAAAACTCCAAAACTCCGAAACTCCAAAACTCCGAAACTCCGCAACTCCGAAACTCCAAAACTCCGAAACTCCGAAACTCCAAAACTCCAAAACTCCAATACTCCAAAACTCCAAAACTCCGAAACTCCAAAACTCCGAAACTCCAAAACTCCAATACTCCAAAACTCCGAAACTCCAAAACTCCGAAACTCCAAAACTCCAAAACTCCAATACTCCAAAACTCCAAAACTCCAAAACACCGAAACTCCGAAACTCCGAAACTCCAAAACTCCAAAACTCCAAAACTCCAAAACTGCAAAACTCCAAAACTCCGAAACTCCGAAACTCCAAAATTCCGAAACTCCAAAACTCGGAAACTCCAAAACTCCAAAACTCCGAAACTCCAAAACTCCGAAACTCCAAAACTCCGAATCTCCAAAACTCCAAAACTCCGAAACTCCAAAACTCCGAACTTCCAAAACTCTGAAACTCCAAAACTCCGAATCTCCAAAACTCGGAAACTCCAAAACTCCAAAACTCCAAAACTCCAAAACACCGAAACTCCAAAACTCCAAAACTCCAAAGCTCCAAAACTCCAAAACTCCAAAACTCCAAAACTCCAAAACTCCGAAACTCAAAACTCCGAAACTCCGCAACTCCGAAACTCCAAAACTCCGAAACTCCGAAACTCCGAAACTCCGAAACTCCAAAACTCCAAAACTCCAAAACTCCGAAACTCCGAAACTCCAAAACTCCGAAACTCCAAAACTCCAAAACTCCGAAACTCCAAAACTCCGAAACTCCAAAACTCCGAAACTCCAAAACTCCGAAACTCCAAAACTCCGAAACTCCGAAACTCCAAAACTCCGAAACTCCGAAACTCCAAAACTCCAAAACTCCAATACTCCAAAACTCCAAAACTCCGAAACTCCAAAACTCCGAAACTCCAAAACTCCAATACTCCAAAACTCCGAAACTCCAAAACTCCGAAACTCCAAAACTCCAAAACTCCAATACTCCAAAACTCCAAAACTCCAAAACACCGAAACTCCGAAACTCCGAAACTCCAAAACTCCAAAACTCCAAGACTCCAAAACTCCGAAACTCCGAAACTCCAAAACTCCAAAACTCCAAGACTCCAAAACTCCGAAACTCAAAAACTCCGAAACTCCAAAACTCCAAAACTCCAAAACTCCGAAACTCCAAAACTCCAATACTCCAAAACTCCGAAACTCCAAAACTCCAATACTCCAAAACTCCGAAACTCCGAAACTCCAAAACTCCAAAACTCCGAAACTCCAAAACTCGGAAACTCCAAAACTACAAAACTACAAAACTCCAAAACTCCGAAACTCCAAAACTCCGAAACTCCAAAACTCCAAAACTCCGAAACTCCAAAACTCCGAAACTCCAAAACTCCAAAACTCCAATACTCCAAAACTCCAAAACTCGGAAACTCCAAAACTCCGAAACTCCAAAACTCCGAATCTCCAAAACTCCAAAACTCGAAAACTCCGAAACTCCAAAACTCCAAAACTCCAATACTCCAAAACTCCAAAACTCCGAAACTCCAAAACTCCGAAACTCCAAAACTCCGAATCTCCAAAACTCCAAAACTCCAAAACTCCGAAACTCCGAAACTCCAAAACTCCAAAACTCCAATACTCCAAAACTCCAAAACTCCGAAACTCCAAAACTCCGAAACTCCAAAACTCCAATACTCCAAAACTCCGAAACTCCAAAACTCCGAAACTCCAAAACTCCAAAACTCCAATACTCCAAAACTCCAAAACTCGGAAACTCCAAAACTCCAAAACTCCGAAACTCCAAAACTCCGAAACTCCAAAACTCCGAATCTCCAAAACTCCAAAACTCCGAAACTCCAAAACTCCGAACTTCCAAAACTCCGAAACTCCAAAACTCCGAATCTCCAAAACTCGGAAACTCCAAAACTCCAAAACTCCAAAACTCCAAAACTCCGAAACTCCAAAACTCCAAAACTCCAAAACTCCAAAACTCCAAAACTCCAAAACTCCAAAACTCCAAAACTCCGAAACTCCAAAACTCCGAAACTCCGCAACTCCGAAACTCCAAAACTCCGAAACTCCGAAACTCCGAAACTCCAAAACTCCAAAACTCCAAAACTCCAAAACTCCGAAACTCCAAAACTCCGAAACTCCGAAACTCCGAAACTCCAAAACTCCGAAACTCCAAAACTCCGAAACTCCAAAACTCCAAAACTCCGAAACTCCAAAACTCCGAAACTCCAAAACTCCAAAACTCCAAAACTCCGAAACTCCAAAACTCCGAAACTCGGAAACTCCAAAACTCCGAAACTCCAAAACTCCAAAACTCCAAAACTCCAATACTCCAAAACTCCAAAACTCCAAAACTCCAAAACTCCGAAACTCCAAAACTCCAAAACTCCAAAACTCCGAAACTCCGAAACTCCAAAACTCCAAAACTCCAAAACTCCGAAACTCCAAAACTCCAAAACTCCAAAACTCCGAAACTCCGAAACTCCGAAACTCCAAAACTCCAAAACTCCGAAACTCCAAAACTCCAGAACTCCAATACTCCAAAACTCCAAAACTCCAAAACTCCGAAACTCCAAAACTCCAAAACTCCGAAACTCCGAAACTCCGAAACTCCGAAACTCCAAAACTCCGAAACTCCGAAACTCCGAAACTCCGAAACTCCGAAACTCCAAAACTCCAAAACTCCAAAACTCCAAAACTCCAAAACTCCGAAACTCCAAAACTCCGAAACTCCGAAACTCCGAAACTCCAAAACTCCGAAACTCCGAAACTCCGAAACTCCGAAACTCCAAAACTCCAAAACTCCGAAACTCCAAAACTCCGAAACTCCGAAACTCCAAAACTCCGAAACTCCAAAACTCCGAATCTCCAAAACTCCAAAACTCCGAAACTCCAAAACTCCGAACTTCCAAAACTCCGAAACTCCAAAACTCCAAATCTCCAAAACTCGGAAACTCCAAAACTCCAAAACTCCAAAACTCCGAAACTCCAAAACTCCAAAACTCCAAAACTCCAAAACTCCAAAACTCCAAAACTCCGAAACTCCAAAACTCCGAAACTCCGAAACTCCGAAACTCCAAAACTCCGAAACTCCGAAACTCCGAAACTCCGAAACTCCAAAACTCCAAAACTCCAAAACTCCGAAACTCCAAAACTCCGAAACTCCGAAACTCCGAAACTCCGAAACTCCAAAACTCCAAAACTCCAAAACTCCGAAACTCCAAAACTCCGAAACTCCAAAACTCCAAAACTCCGAAACTCCAAAACTCCAAAACTCCAAAACTCCGAAACTCCAAAACTCCGAAACTCCAAAACTCCAAAACTCCAAAACTCCGAAACTCCAAAACTCCGAAACTCCGAAACTCCAAAACTCCGAAACTCCAAAACTCCAAAACTCCAAAACTCCAATACTCCAAAACTCCAAAACTCCAAAACTCCGAAACTCCAAAACTCCAAAACTCCAAAACTCCGAAACTCCGAAACTCCAAAACTCCAAAACTCCAAAACTCCGAAACTCCAAAACTCCAAAACTCCAAAACTCCGAAACTCCAAAACTCCGAAACTCCGAAACTCCGAAACTCCAAAACTCCAAAACTCCGAAACTCCAAAACTCCAAAACTCCAATACTCCAAAACTCCAAAACTCCAAAACTCCGAAACTCCAAAACTCCAAAACTCCGAAACTCCGAAACTCCGAAACTCCGAAACTCCAAAACTCCGAAACTCCGAAACTCCGAAACTCCGAAACTCCAAAACTCCAAAACTCCGAAACTCCGAAACTCCGAAACTCCGAAACTCCAAAACTCCCAAACTCCAAAACTCCGAAACTCCAAAACTCCGAAACTCCAAAACTCCGAAACTCCAAAACTCCAAAACTCCGAAACTCCAAAACTCCGAAACTCCAAAACTCCAAAACTCCAAAACTCCGAAACTCCAAAACTCCGAAACTCCGAAACTCGGAAACTCCAAAACTCCAAAACTCCAAAACTCCGAAACTCCAAAACTCCAAAACTCCGAAACTCCAAATCTCCGAAACTCCGAAACTCCGAAACTCCAAAACTCCAAAACTCCAAAACTCCAAAACTCCGAAACTCCGAAACTCCAAAACTCCGAAACTCCGAAACTCCGAAACTCCAAAACTCCAAAACTCCGAAACTCCAAAACTCCGAAACTCCAAAACTCCAAAACTCCAAAACTCCGAAACTCCAAAACTCCGAAACTCCGAAACTCCAAAACTCCAAAACTCCAAAACTCCGAAACTCCAAAACTCCGAAACTCCGAAACTCCGAAACTCCGAAACTCCAAAACTCCGAAACTCCAAAACTCCAAAACTCCAAAACTCCAATACTCCAAAACTCCAAAACTCCAAAACTCCGAAACTCCAAAACTCCAAAACTCCAAAACTCCGAAACTCCGAAACTCCAAAACTCCAAAACTCCAAAACTCCGAAACTCCAAAACTCCAAAACTCCAAAACTCCGAAACTCCAAAACTCCGAAACTCCGAAACTCCGAAACTCCAAAACTCCAAAACTCCAAAACTGCAAAACTCCAAAACTCCGAAACTCCGAAACTCCAAAACTCCAAAACTCCGAAACTCCGAAACTCCAAAACTCCGAAACTCCAAAACTCCAAAACTCCAAAACTCCAATACTCCAAAACTCCAAAACTCCAACTCCGAAACCCCAAAACTCCAAAACTCCAAAACTCCGAAACTCCGAAACTCCAAAACTCCAAAACTCCGAAACTCCAAAACTCCAATACTCCAAAACTCCAAAACTCCAACTCCGAAACCCCAAAACTCCAAAACTCCAAAACTCCGAAACTCCGAAACTCCAAAACTCCAAAACTCCGAAACTCCAAAACTCCGAAACTCCGAAACTCCGAAACTCCAAAACTCCAAAACTCCGAAACTCCAAAACTCCAAAACTCCAATACTCCAAAATTCCAAAACTCCAAAACTCCGAAACTCCAAAACTCCAAAACTCCGAAACTCCGAAACTCCGAAACTAAAAAACTCCGAAACTCCGAAACTCCGAAACTCCGAAACTCCGAAACTCCAAAACTCCGAAACTCCAAAACTCCGAAACTCCAAAACTCCAAAACTCCAAAACTCCGAAACTCCAAAACTCCGAAACTCCGAAACTCCAAAACTCCGAAACTCCGAAACTCCAAAACTCCAAAACTCCAATACTCCAAAACTCCGAAACTCCAAAACTCCGAAACTCCAAAACTCCAATACTCCAAAACTCCGAAACTCCAAAACTCCGAAACTCCGAAACTCGGAAACTCCAAAACTCCAAAACTCCAAAACTCCAAAACTCCGAAACTCCAAAACTCCAAAACTCCAAAACTCCAAAACTCCAAAACTCCGAAACTCCAAAACTCCGAAACTCCTAAACTCCAAAACTCCAAAACTCCGAAACTCCGAAACACCAAAACTCCAAAACTCCAAAACTCCAAAACTCCAAAACTCCAAAACTCCAAAACTCCGAAACTCCAAAACTCCAAAACTCCAAAACTCCGAAACTCCAAAACTCCGAAACTCCAAAACTCCGAAACTCCAAAACTCCGAAACTCCAAAACTCCGAATCTCCAAAACTCCAAAACTCCAAAACTCCGAAACTCCGAAACTCCAAAACTCCAAAACTCCAATACTCCAAAACTCCAAAACTCCGAAACTCCAAAACTCCGAAACTCCAAAACTCCAATACTCCAAAACTCCGAAACTCCAAAACTCCGAAACTCCAAAACTCCAAAACTCCAATACTCCAAAACTCCAAAACTCGGAAACTCCAAAACTCCAAAACTCCGAAACTCCAAAACTCCGAAACTCCAAAACTCCGAATCTCCAAAACTCCAAAACTCCGAAACTCCAAAACTCCGAACTTCCAAAACTCCGAAACTCCAAAACTCCGAATCTCCAAAACTCGGAAACTCCGAAACTCCGAAACTCCGAAACTCCAAAACTCCAAAACTCCAAAACTCCGAAACTCCGAAACTCCAAAACTCCGAAACTCCAAAACTCCAAAACTCCGAAACTCCAAAACTCCGAAACTCCAAAACTCCAAAACTCCAAAACTCCGAAACTCCAAAACTCCGAAACTCCGAAACTCCAAAACTCCGAAACTCCAAAACTCCAAAACTCCAATACTCCAAAACTCCAAAACTCCGAAACTCCAAAACTCCGAAACTCCAAAACTCCAATACTCCAAAACTCCGAAACTCCAAAACTCCGAAACTCCAAAACTCCAAAACTCCAATACTCCAAAACTCCAAAACTCCAAAACACCGAAACTCCGAAACTCCGAAACTCCAAAACTCCAAAACTCCAAGACTCCAAAACTCCGAAACTCCGAAACTCCAAAACTCCAAAACTCC
The DNA here is from genome assembly GCF_055824585.1 of Amblyomma mixtum. NCBI lineage: Eukaryota > Metazoa > Arthropoda > Arachnida > Ixodida > Ixodidae > Amblyomma > Amblyomma mixtum. Next base: position 104,576,666 of record NC_143021.1, on the reverse strand, counting down.
AAGACTCCAAAACTCCGAAACTCAAAAACTCCGAAACTCCAAAACTCCAAAACTCCAAAACTCCGAAACTCCAAAACTCCAATACTCCAAAACTCCGAAACTCCAAAACTCCAAAACTCCAAAACTCCAATACTCCAAAACTCCGAAACTCCGAAACTCCAAAACTCCAAAACTCCGAAACTCCAAAACTCGGAAACTCCAAAACTACAAAACTACAAAACTCCAAAACTCCGAAACTCCAAAACTCCGAAACTCCGAAACTCCAAAACTCCGAAACTCCGAAACTCCAAAACTCCAAAACTCCAATACTCCAAAACTCCAAAACTCCGAAACTCCAAAACTCCGAAACTCCAAAACTCCAATACTCCAAAACTCCGAAACTCCAAAACTCCGAAACTCCAAAACTCCAAAACTCCAATACTCCAAAACTCCAAAACTCCAAAACACCGAAACTCCGAAACTCCGAAACTCCAAAACTCCAAAACTCCAAGACTCCAAAACTCCGAAACTCCGAAACTCCAAAACTCCAAAACTCCAAGACTCCAAAACTCCGAAACTCAAAAACTCCGAAACTCCAAAACTCCAAAACTCCAAAACTCCGAAACTCCAAAACTCCAATACTCCAAAACTCCGAAACTCCAAAACTCCAAAACTCCAAAACTCCAATACTCCAAAACTCCGAAACTCCGAAACTCCAAAACTCCAAAACTCCGAAACTCCAAAACTCGGAAACTCCAAAACTACAAAACTACAAAACTCCAAAACTCCGAAACTCCAAAACTCCGAAACTCCAAAACTCCAAAACTCCGAAACTCCAAAACTCCGAAACTCCAAAACTCCAAAACTCCAATACTCCAAAACTCCAAAACTCGGAAACTCCAAAACTCCGAAACTCCAAAACTCCGAATCTCCAAAACTCCAAAACTCGAAAACTCCGAAACTCCAAAACTCCAAAACTCCAATACTCCAAAACTCCAAAACTCCGAAACTCCAAAACTCCGAAACTCCAAAACTCCGAATCTCCAAAACTCCAAAACTCCAAAACTCCGAAACTCCGAAACTCCAAAACTCCAAAACTCCAATACTCCAAAACTCCAAAACTCCGAAACTCCAAAACTCCGAAACTCCAAAACTCCAATACTCCAAAACTCCGAAACTCCAAAACTCCGAAACTCCAAAACTCCAAAACTCCAATACTCCAAAACTCCAAAACTCGGAAACTCCAAAACTCCAAAACTCCGAAACTCCAAAACTCCGAAACTCCAAAACTCCGAATCTCCAAAACTCCAAAACTCCGAAACTCCAAAACTCCGAACTTCCAAAACTCCGAAACTCCAAAACTCCGAATCTCCAAAACTCGGAAACTCCAAAACTCCAAAACTCCAAAACTCCAAAACTCCGAAACTCCAAAACTCCAAAACTCCAAAACTCCAAAACTCCAAAACTCCAAAACTCCAAAACTCCAAAACTCCAAAACTCCGAAACTCCAAAACTCCGAAACTCCGCAACTCCGAAACTCCAAAACTCCGAAACTCCGAAACTCCGAAACTCCAAAACTCCAAAACTCCAAAACTCCAAAACTCCGAAACTCCAAAACTCCGAAACTCCGAAACTCCGAAACTCCAAAACTCCGAAACTCCAAAACTCCGAAACTCCAAAACTCCAAAACTCCGAAACTCCAAAACTCCGAAACTCCAAAACTCCAAAACTCCAAAACTCCGAAACTCCAAAACTCCGAAACTCGGAAACTCCAAAACTCCGAAACTCCAAAACTCCAAAACTCCAAAACTCCAATACTCCAAAACTCCAAAACTCCAAAACTCCAAAACTCCGAAACTCCAAAACTCCAAAACTCCAAAACTCCGAAACTCCGAAACTCCAAAACTCCAAAACTCCAAAACTCCGAAACTCCAAAACTCCAAAACTCCAAAACTCCGAAACTCCGAAACTCCGAAACTCCAAAACTCCAAAACTCCGAAACTCCAAAACTCCAGAACTCCAATACTCCAAAACTCCAAAACTCCAAAACTCCGAAACTCCAAAACTCCAAAACTCCGAAACTCCGAAACTCCGAAACTCCGAAACTCCAAAACTCCGAAACTCCGAAACTCCGAAACTCCGAAACTCCGAAACTCCAAAACTCCAAAACTCCAAAACTCCAAAACTCCAAAACTCCGAAACTCCAAAACTCCGAAACTCCGAAACTCCGAAACTCCAAAACTCCGAAACTCCGAAACTCCGAAACTCCGAAACTCCAAAACTCCAAAACTCCGAAACTCCAAAACTCCGAAACTCCGAAACTCCAAAACTCCGAAACTCCAAAACTCCGAATCTCCAAAACTCCAAAACTCCGAAACTCCAAAACTCCGAACTTCCAAAACTCCGAAACTCCAAAACTCCAAATCTCCAAAACTCGGAAACTCCAAAACTCCAAAACTCCAAAACTCCGAAACTCCAAAACTCCAAAACTCCAAAACTCCAAAACTCCAAAACTCCAAAACTCCGAAACTCCAAAACTCCGAAACTCCGAAACTCCGAAACTCCAAAACTCCGAAACTCCGAAACTCCGAAACTCCGAAACTCCAAAACTCCAAAACTCCAAAACTCCGAAACTCCAAAACTCCGAAACTCCGAAACTCCGAAACTCCGAAACTCCAAAACTCCAAAACTCCAAAACTCCGAAACTCCAAAACTCCGAAACTCCAAAACTCCAAAACTCCGAAACTCCAAAACTCCAAAACTCCAAAACTCCGAAACTCCAAAACTCCGAAACTCCAAAACTCCAAAACTCCAAAACTCCGAAACTCCAAAACTCCGAAACTCCGAAACTCCAAAACTCCGAAACTCCAAAACTCCAAAACTCCAAAACTCCAATACTCCAAAACTCCAAAACTCCAAAACTCCGAAACTCCAAAACTCCAAAACTCCAAAACTCCGAAACTCCGAAACTCCAAAACTCCAAAACTCCAAAACTCCGAAACTCCAAAACTCCAAAACTCCAAAACTCCGAAACTCCAAAACTCCGAAACTCCGAAACTCCGAAACTCCAAAACTCCAAAACTCCGAAACTCCAAAACTCCAAAACTCCAATACTCCAAAACTCCAAAACTCCAAAACTCCGAAACTCCAAAACTCCAAAACTCCGAAACTCCGAAACTCCGAAACTCCGAAACTCCAAAACTCCGAAACTCCGAAACTCCGAAACTCCGAAACTCCAAAACTCCAAAACTCCGAAACTCCGAAACTCCGAAACTCCGAAACTCCAAAACTCCCAAACTCCAAAACTCCGAAACTCCAAAACTCCGAAACTCCAAAACTCCGAAACTCCAAAACTCCAAAACTCCGAAACTCCAAAACTCCGAAACTCCAAAACTCCAAAACTCCAAAACTCCGAAACTCCAAAACTCCGAAACTCCGAAACTCGGAAACTCCAAAACTCCAAAACTCCAAAACTCCGAAACTCCAAAACTCCAAAACTCCGAAACTCCAAATCTCCGAAACTCCGAAACTCCGAAACTCCAAAACTCCAAAACTCCAAAACTCCAAAACTCCGAAACTCCGAAACTCCAAAACTCCGAAACTCCGAAACTCCGAAACTCCAAAACTCCAAAACTCCGAAACTCCAAAACTCCGAAACTCCAAAACTCCAAAACTCCAAAACTCCGAAACTCCAAAACTCCGAAACTCCGAAACTCCAAAACTCCAAAACTCCAAAACTCCGAAACTCCAAAACTCCGAAACTCCGAAACTCCGAAACTCCGAAACTCCAAAACTCCGAAACTCCAAAACTCCAAAACTCCAAAACTCCAATACTCCAAAACTCCAAAACTCCAAAACTCCGAAACTCCAAAACTCCAAAACTCCAAAACTCCGAAACTCCGAAACTCCAAAACTCCAAAACTCCAAAACTCCGAAACTCCAAAACTCCAAAACTCCAAAACTCCGAAACTCCAAAACTCCGAAACTCCGAAACTCCGAAACTCCAAAACTCCAAAACTCCAAAACTGCAAAACTCCAAAACTCCGAAACTCCGAAACTCCAAAACTCCAAAACTCCGAAACTCCGAAACTCCAAAACTCCGAAACTCCAAAACTCCAAAACTCCAAAACTCCAATACTCCAAAACTCCAAAACTCCAACTCCGAAACCCCAAAACTCCAAAACTCCAAAACTCCGAAACTCCGAAACTCCAAAACTCCAAAACTCCGAAACTCCAAAACTCCAATACTCCAAAACTCCAAAACTCCAACTCCGAAACCCCAAAACTCCAAAACTCCAAAACTCCGAAACTCCGAAACTCCAAAACTCCAAAACTCCGAAACTCCAAAACTCCGAAACTCCGAAACTCCGAAACTCCAAAACTCCAAAACTCCGAAACTCCAAAACTCCAAAACTCCAATACTCCAAAATTCCAAAACTCCAAAACTCCGAAACTCCAAAACTCCAAAACTCCGAAACTCCGAAACTCCGAAACTAAAAAACTCCGAAACTCCGAAACTCCGAAACTCCGAAACTCCGAAACTCCAAAACTCCGAAACTCCAAAACTCCGAAACTCCAAAACTCCAAAACTCCAAAACTCCGAAACTCCAAAACTCCGAAACTCCGAAACTCCAAAACTCCGAAACTCCGAAACTCCAAAACTCCAAAACTCCAATACTCCAAAACTCCGAAACTCCAAAACTCCGAAACTCCAAAACTCCAATACTCCAAAACTCCGAAACTCCAAAACTCCGAAACTCCGAAACTCGGAAACTCCAAAACTCCAAAACTCCAAAACTCCAAAACTCCGAAACTCCAAAACTCCAAAACTCCAAAACTCCAAAACTCCAAAACTCCGAAACTCCAAAACTCCGAAACTCCTAAACTCCAAAACTCCAAAACTCCGAAACTCCGAAACACCAAAACTCCAAAACTCCAAAACTCCAAAACTCCAAAACTCCAAAACTCCAAAACTCCGAAACTCCAAAACTCCAAAACTCCAAAACTCCGAAACTCCAAAACTCCGAAACTCCAAAACTCCAAAACTCCAAAACTCCGAAACTCCAAAACTCCGAAACTCCGAAACTCCGAAACTCCGAAACTCCAAAACTCCGAAACTCCAAAACTCCAAAACTGCAATACTCCAAAACTCCAAAACTCCAAAACTCCGAAACTCCAAAGCTCCAAAACTCCAAAACTCCGAAACTCCGAAACTCCAAAACTCCAAAACTCCAAAACTCCAAAACTCCGAAACTCCAAAACTCCAAAACTCCAAAACTCCGAAACTCCAAAACTCCGAAACTCCGAAACTCCGAAACTCCAAAACTCCAAAACTCCAAAACTGCAAAACTCCAAAACTCCGAAACTCCGAAACTCCAAAACTCCGAATCTCCAAAACTCGGAAACTCCAAAACTCCAAAACTCCAAAACTCCAAAACTCCGAAACTCCAAAACTCCAAAACTCCAAAACTCCAAAACTCCAAAACTCCGAAACTCCAAAACTCCGAAACTCCGCAACTCCGAAACTCCAAAACTCCGAAACTCCGAAACTCCAAAACTCCAAAACTCCAATACTCCAAAACTCCAAAACTCCGAAACTCCAAAACTCCGAAACTCCAAAACTCCAATACTCCAAAACTCCGAAACTCCAAAACTCCGAAACTCCAAAACTCCAAAACTCCAATACTCCAAAACTCCAAAACTCCAAAACACCGAAACTCCGAAACTCCGAAACTCCAAAACTCCAAAACTCCAAAACTGCAAAACTCCAAAACTCCGAAACTCCGAAACTCCAAAATTCCGAAACTCCAAAACTCGGAAACTCCAAAACTCCAAAACTCCGAAACTCCAAAACTCCGAAACTCCAAAACTCCGAATCTCCAAAACTCCAAAACTCCGAAACTCCAAAACTCCGAACTTCCAAAACTCTGAAACTCCAAAACTCCGAATCTCCAAAACTCGGAAACTCCAAAACTCCAAAACTCCAAAACTCCAAAACACCGAAACTCCAAAACTCCAAAACTCCAAAACTCCAAAACTCCAAAACTCCAAAACTCCAAAACTCCAAAACTCCGAAACTCCAAAACTCCGAAACTCCGCAACTCCGAAACTCCAAAACTCCGAAACTCCGAAACTCCGAAACTCCAAAACTCCAAAACTCCAAAACTCCGAAACTCCGAAACTGCAAAACTCCGAAACTCCAAAACTCCAAAACTCCGAAACTCCAAAACTCCGAAACTCCAAAACTCCAAAACTCCAAAACTCCGAAACTCCAAAACTCCGAAACTCCGAAACTCCAAAACTCCGAAACTCCGAAACTCCAAAACTCCAAAACTCCAATACTCCAAAACTCCAAAACTCCGAAACTCCAAAACTCCGAAACTCCAAAACTCCAATACTCCAAAACTCCGAAACTCCAAAACTCCGAAACTCCAAAACTCCAAAACTCCAATACTCCAAAACTCCAAAACTCCAAAACACCGAAACTCCGAAACTCCGAAACTCCAAAACTCCAAAACTCCAAGACTCCAAAACTCCGAAACTCCGAAACTCCAAAACTCCAAAACTCCAAGACTCCAAAACTCCGAAACTCAAAAACTCCGAAACTCCAAAACTCCAAAACTCCAAAACTCCGAAACTCCAAAACTCCAATACTCCAAAACTCCGAAACTCCAAAACTCCAAAACTCCAAAACTCCAATACTCCAAAACTCCGAAACTCCGAAACTCCAAAACTCCAAAACTCCGAAACTCCAAAACTCGGAAACTCCAAAACTACAAAACTACAAAACTCCAAAACTCCGAAACTCCAAAACTCCGAAACTCCAAAACTCCGAATCTCCAAAACTCCAAAACTCGAAAACTCCGAAACTCCAAAACTCCAAAACTCCAATACTCCAAAACTCCAAAACTCCGAAACTCCAAAACTCCGAAACTCCAAAACTCCGAATCTCCAAAACTCCAAAACTCCGAAACTCCAAAACTCCGAAACTCCGAAACTCCGAAACTCCGAAACTCCAAAACTCCGAAACTCCGAAACTCCGAAACTCCGAAACTCCAAAACTCCAAAACTCCAAAACTCCGAAACTCCAAAACTCCGAAACTCCGAAACTCCGAAACTCCGAAACTCCAAAACTCCAAAACTCCAAAACTCCGAAACTCCAAAACTCCGAAACTCCAAAACTCCAAAACTCCGAAACTCCAAAACTCCAAAACTCCAAAACTCCGAAACTCCAAAACTCCGAAACTCCAAAACTCCAAAACTCCAAAACTCCGAAACTCCAAAACTCCGAAACTCCGAAACTCCAAAACTCCGAAACTCCAAAACTCCAAAACTCCAAAACTCCAATACTCCAAAACTCCAAAACTCCAAAACTCCGAAACTCCAAAACTCCAAAACTCCAAAACTCCGAAACTCCGAAACTCCAAAACTCCAAAACTCCAAAACTCCGAAACTCCAAAACTCCAAAACTCCAAAACTCCGAAACTCCAAAACTCCGAAACTCCGAAACTCCGAAACTCCAAAACTCCAAAACTCCGAAACTCCAAAACTCCAAAACTCCAATACTCCAAAACTCCAAAACTCCAAAACTCCGAAACTCCAAAACTCCAAAACTCCGAAACTCCGAAACTCCGAAACTCCGAAACTCCAAAACTCCGAAACTCCGAAACTCCGAAACTCCGAAACTCCAAAACTCCAAAACTCCGAAACTCCGAAACTCCGAAACTCCGAAACTCCAAAACTCCCAAACTCCAAAACTCCGAAACTCCAAAACTCCGAAACTCCAAAACTCCGAAACTCCAAAACTCCAAAACTCCGAAACTCCAAAACTCCGAAACTCCAAAACTCCAAAACTCCAAAACTCCGAAACTCCAAAACTCCGAAACTCCGAAACTCGGAAACTCCAAAACTCCAAAACTCCAAAACTCCGAAACTCCAAAACTCCAAAACTCCGAAACTCCAAATCTCCGAAACTCCGAAACTCCGAAACTCCAAAACTCCAAAACTCCAAAACTCCAAAACTCCGAAACTCCGAAACTCCAAAACTCCGAAACTCCGAAACTCCGAAACTCCAAAACTCCAAAACTCCGAAACTCCAAAACTCCGAAACTCCAAAACTCCAAAACTCCGAAACTCCAAAACTCCGAAACTCCAAAACTCCAAAACTCCAAAACTCCGAAACTCCAAAACTCCGAAACTCCGAAACTCCGAAACTCCGAAACTCCAAAACTCCGAAACTCCAAAACTCCAAAACTCCAAAACTCCAATACTCCAAAACTCCAAAACTCCAAAACTCCGAAACTCCAAAACTCCAAAACTCCAAAACTCCGAAACTCCGAAACTCCAAAACTCCAAAACTCCAAAACTCCGAAACTCCAAAACTCCAAAACTCCAAAACTCCGAAACTCCAAAACTCCGAAACTCCGAAACTCCGAAACTCCAAAACTCCAAAACTCCAAAACTGCAAAACTCCAAAACTCCGAAACTCCGAAACTCCAAAACTCCGAATCTCCAAAACTCGGAAACTCCAAAACTCCAAAACTCCAAAACTCCAAAACTCCGAAACTCCAAAACTCCAAAACTCCAAAACTCCAAAACTCCAAAACTCCGAAACTCCAAAACTCCGAAACTCCGCAACTCCGAAACTCCAAAACTCCGAAACTCCGAAACTCCAAAACTCCAAAACTCCAATACTCCAAAACTCCAAAACTCCGAAACTCCAAAACTCCGAAACTCCAAAACTCCAATACTCCAAAACTCCGAAACTCCAAAACTCCGAAACTCCAAAACTCCAAAACTCCAATACTCCAAAACTCCAAAACTCCAAAACACCGAAACTCCGAAACTCCGAAACTCCAAAACTCCAAAACTCCAAAACTCCAAAACTGCAAAACTCCAAAACTCCGAAACTCCGAAACTCCAAAATTCCGAAACTCCAAAACTCGGAAACTCCAAAACTCCAAAACTCCGAAACTCCAAAACTCCGAAACTCCAAAACTCCGAATCTCCAAAACTCCAAAACTCCGAAACTCCAAAACTCCGAACTTCCAAAACTCTGAAACTCCAAAACTCCGAATCTCCAAAACTCGGAAACTCCAAAACTCCAAAACTCCAAAACTCCAAAACACCGAAACTCCAAAACTCCAAAACTCCAAAGCTCCAAAACTCCAAAACTCCAAAACTCCAAAACTCCAAAACTCCGAAACTCAAAACTCCGAAACTCCGCAACTCCGAAACTCCAAAACTCCGAAACTCCGAAACTCCGAAACTCCGAAACTCCAAAACTCCAAAACTCCAAAACTCCGAAACTCCGAAACTCCAAAACTCCGAAACTCCAAAACTCCAAAACTCCGAAACTCCAAAACTCCGAAACTCCAAAACTCCAAAACTCCAAAACTCCGAAACTCCAAAACTCCGAAACTCCGAAACTCCAAAACTCCGAAACTCCGAAACTCCAAAACTCCAAAACTCCAATACTCCAAAACTCCAAAACTCCGAAACTCCAAAACTCCGAAACTCCAAAACTCCAATACTCCAAAACTCCGAAACTCCAAAACTCCGAAACCCCAAAACTCCAAAACTCCAATACTCCAAAACTCCAAAACTCCAAAACACCGAAACTCCGAAACTCCGAAACTCCAAAACTCCAAAACTCCAAGACTCCAAAACTCCGAAACTCCGAAACTCCAAAACTCCAAAACTCCAAGACTCCAAAACTCCGAAACTCAAAAACTCCGAAACTCCAAAACTCCAAAACTCCAAAACTCCGAAACTCCAAAACTCCAATACTCCAAAACTCCGAAACTCCAAAACTCCAAAACTCCAAAACTCCAATACTCCAAAACTCCGAAACTCCGAAACTCCAAAACTCCAAAACTCCGAAACTCCAAAACTCGGAAACTCCAAAACTACAAAACTACAAAACTCCAAAACTCCGAAACTCCAAAACTCCGAAACTCCAAAACTCCAAAACTCCGAAACTCCAAAACTCCGAAACTCCAAAACTCCAAAACTCCAATACTCCAAAACTCCAAAACTCGGAAACTCCAAAACTCCGAAACTCCAAAACTCCGAATCTCCAAAACTCCAAAACTCGAAAACTCCGAAACTCCAAAACTCCAAAACTCCAATACTCCAAAACTCCAAAACTCCGAAACTCCAAAACTCCGAAACTCCAAAACTCCGAATCTCCAAAACTCCAAAACTCCAAAACTCCGAAACTCCGAAACTCCAAAACTCCAAAACTCCAATACTCCAAAACTCCAAAACTCCGAAACTCCAAAACTCCGAAACTCCAAAACTCCAATACTCCAAAACTCCGAAACTCCAAAACTCCGAAACTCCAAAACTCCAAAACTCCAATACTCCAAAACTCCAAAACTCGGAAACTCCAAAACTCCAAAACTCCGAAACTCCAAAACTCCGAAACTCCAAAACTCCGAATCTCCAAAACTCCAAAACTCCGAAACTCCAAAACTCCGAACTTCCAAAACTCCGAAACTCCAAAACTCCGAATCTCCAAAACTCGGAAACTCCAAAACTCCAAAACTCCAAAACTCCAAAACTCCGAAACTCCAAAACTCCAAAACTCCAAAACTCCAAAACTCCAAAACTCCAAAACTCCAAAACTCCAAAACTCCAAAACTCCGAAACTCCAAAACTCCGAAACTCCGCAACTCCGAAACTCCAAAACTCCGAAACTCCGAAACTCCGAAACTCCAAAACTCCAAAACTCCAAAACTCCAAAACTCCGAAACTCCAAAACTCCGAAACTCCGAAACTCCGAAACTCCAAAACTCCGAAACTCCAAAACTCCGAAACTCCAAAACTCCAAAACTCCGAAACTCCAAAACTCCGAAACTCCAAAACTCCAAAACTCCAAAACTCCGAAACTCCAAAACTCCGAAACTCGGAAACTCCAAAACTCCGAAACTCCAAAACTCCAAAACTCCAAAACTCCAATACTCCAAAACTCCAAAACTCCAAAACTCCAAAACTCCGAAACTCCAAAACTCCAAAACTCCAAAACTCCGAAACTCCGAAACTCCAAAACTCCAAAACTCCGAAACTCCAAAACTCCAAAACTCCAAAACTCCGAAACTCCGAAACTCCGAAACTCCAAAACTCCAAAACTCCGAAACTCCAAAACTCCAGAACTCCAATACTCCAAAACTCCAAAACTCCAAAACTCCGAAACTCCAAAACTCCAAAACTCCGAAACTCCGAAACTCCGAAACTCCGAAACTCCAAAACTCCGAAACTCCGAAACTCCGAAACTCCGAAACTCCGAAACTCCAAAACTCCAAAACTCCAAAACTCCAAAACTCCAAAACTCCGAAACTCCAAAACTCCGAAACTCCGAAACTCCGAAACTCCAAAACTCCGAAACTCCGAAACTCCGAAACTCCGAAACTCCAAAACTCCAAAACTCCGAAACTCCAAAACTCCGAAACTCCGAAACTCCAAAACTCCGAAACTCCAAAACTCCGAATCTCCAAAACTCCAAAACTCCGAAACTCCAAAACTCCGAACTTCCAAAACTCCGAAACTCCAAAACTCCAAATCTCCAAAACTCGGAAACTCCAAAACTCCAAAACTCCAAAACTCCGAAACTCCAAAACTCCAAAACTCCAAAACTCCAAAACTCCAAAACTCCAAAACTCCGAAACTCCAAAACTCCGAAACTCCGAAACTCCGAAACTCCAAAACTCCGAAACTCCGAAACTCCGAAACTCCAAAACTCCAAAACTCCAAAACTCCGAAACTCCAAAACTCCGAAACTCCGAAACTCCGAAACTCCGAAACTCCAAAACTCCAAAACTCCAAAACTCCGAAACTCCAAAACTCCGAAACTCCAAAACTCCAAAACTCCGAAACTCCAAAACTCCAAAACTCCAAAACTCCGAAACTCCAAAACTCCGAAACTCCAAAACTCCAAAACTCCAAAACTCCGAAACTCCAAAACTCCGAAACTCCGAAACTCCAAAACTCCGAAACTCCAAAACTCCAAAACTCCAAAACTCCAATACTCCAAAACTCCAAAACTCCAAAACTCCGAAACTCCAAAACTCCAAAACTCCAAAACTCCGAAACTCCGAAACTCCAAAACTCCAAAACTCCAAAACTCCGAAACTCCAAAACTCCAAAACTCCAAAACTCCGAAACTCCAAAACTCCGAAACTCCGAAACTCCGAAACTCCAAAACTCCAAAACTCCGAAACTCCAAAACTCCAAAACTCCAATACTCCAAAACTCCAAAACTCCAAAACTCCGAAACTCCAAAACTCCAAAACTCCGAAACTCCGAAACTCCGAAACTCCGAAACTCCAAAACTCCGAAACTCCGAAACTCCGAAACTCCGAAACTCCAAAACTCCAAAACTCCGAAACTCCGAAACTCCGAAACTCCGAAACTCCAAAACTCCCAAACTCCAAAACTCCGAAACTCCAAAACTCCGAAACTCCAAAACTCCGAAACTCCAAAACTCCAAAACTCCGAAACTCCAAAACTCCGAAACTCCAAAACTCCAAAACTCCAAAACTCCGAAACTCCAAAACTCCGAAACTCCGAAACTCGGAAACTCCAAAACTCCAAAACTCCAAAACTCCGAAACTCCAAAACTCCAAAACTCCGAAACTCCAAATCTCCGAAACTCCGAAACTCCGAAACTCCAAAACTCCAAAACTCCAAAACTCCAAAACTCCGAAACTCCGAAACTCCAAAACTCCGAAACTCCGAAACTCCGAAACTCCAAAACTCCAAAACTCCAAAACTCCGAAACTCCAAAACTCCAAAACTCCAAAACTCCGAAACTCCAAAACTCCGAAACTCCGAAACTCCAAAACTCCAAAACTCCAAAACTCCGAAACTCCAAAACTCCGAAACTCCGAAACTCCGAAACTCCGAAACTCCAAAACTCCGAAACTCCAAAACTCCAAAACTCCAAAACTCCAATACTCCAAAACTCCAAAACTCCAAAACTCCGAAACTCCAAAACTCCAAAACTCCAAAACTCCGAAACTCCGAAACTCCAAAACTCCAAAACTCCAAAACTCCGAAACTCCAAAACTCCAAAACTCCAAAACTCCGAAACTCCAAAACTCCGAAACTCCGAAACTCCGAAACTCCAAAACTCCAAAACTCCAAAACTGCAAAACTCCAAAACTCCGAAACTCCGAAACTCCAAAACTCCAAAACTCCGAAACTCCGAAACTCCAAAACTCCGAAACTCCAAAACTCCAAAACTCCAAAACTCCAATACTCCAAAACTCCAAAACTCCAACTCCGAAACCCCAAAACTCCAAAACTCCAAAACTCCGAAACTCCGAAACTCCAAAACTCCAAAACTCCGAAACTCCAAAACTCCAATACTCCAAAACTCCAAAACTCCAACTCCGAAACCCCAAAACTCCAAAACTCCAAAACTCCGAAACTCCGAAACTCCAAAACTCCAAAACTCCGAAACTCCAAAACTCCGAAACTCCGAAACTCCGAAACTCCAAAACTCCAAAACTCCGAAACTCCAAAACTCCAAAACTCCAATACTCCAAAATTCCAAAACTCCAAAACTCCGAAACTCCAAAACTCCAAAACTCCGAAACTCCGAAACTCCGAAACTAAAAAACTCCGAAACTCCGAAACTCCGAAACTCCGAAACTCCGAAACTCCAAAACTCCGAAACTCCAAAACTCCGAAACTCCAAAACTCCAAAACTCCAAAACTCCGAAACTCCAAAACTCCGAAACTCCGAAACTCCAAAACTCCGAAACTCCGAAACTCCAAAACTCCAAAACTCCAATACTCCAAAACTCCGAAACTCCAAAACTCCGAAACTCCAAAACTCCAATACTCCAAAACTCCGAAACTCCAAAACTCCGAAACTCCGAAACTCGGAAACTCCAAAACTCCAAAACTCCAAAACTCCAAAACTCCGAAACTCCAAAACTCCAAAACTCCAAAACTCCAAAACTCCAAAACTCCGAAACTCCAAAACTCCGAAACTCCTAAACTCCAAAACTCCAAAACTCCGAAACTCCGAAACTCCGAAACTCCAAAACTCCGAATCTCCAAAACTCCAAATCTCCAAAACTCGGAAACTCCAAAACTCCAAAACTCCAAAACTCCGAAACTCCAAAACTCCAAAACTCCAAAACTCCAAAACTCCAAAACTCCAAAACTCCAAAACTCCGAAACTCCAAAACTCCGAAACTCCGAAACTCCGAAACTCCAAAACTCCGAAACTCCGAAACTCCAAAACTCCAAAACTCCAAAACTCCGAAACTCCAAAACTCCGAAACTCCGAAACTCGGAAACTCCAAAACTCCAAAACTCCAAAACTCCGAAACTCCAAAACTCCAAAACTCCGAAACTCCAAATCTCCGAAACTCCGAAACTCCGAAACTCCAAAACTCCAAAACTCCAAAACTCCAAAACTCCGAAACTCCGAAACTCCAAAACTCCGAAACTCCGAAACTCCGAAACTCCAAAACTCCAAAACTCCGAAACTCCAAAACTCCGAAACTCCAAAACTCCAAAACTCCAAAACTCCGAAACTCCAAAACTCCGAAACTCCGAAACTCCAAAACTCCAAAACTCCAAAACTCCGAAACTCCAAAACTCCGAAACTCCGAAACTCCGAAACTCCGAAACTCCAAAACTCCGAAACTCCAAAACTCCAAAACTCCAAAACTCCAATACTCCAAAACTCCAAAACTCCAAAACTCCGAAACTCCAAAACTCCAAAACTCCAAAACTCCGAAACTCCGAAACTCCAAAACTCCAAAACTCCAAAACTCCGAAACTCCAAAACTCCAAAACTCCAAAACTCCGAAACTCCAAAACTCCGAAACTCCGAAACTCCGAAACTCCAAAACTCCAAAACTCCAAAACTGCAAAACTCCAAAACTCCGAAACTCCGAAACTCCAAAACTCCAAAACTCCGAAACTCCGAAACTCCAAAACTCCGAAACTCCAAAACTCCAAAACTCCAAAACTCCAATACTCCAAAACTCCAAAACTCCAACTCCGAAACCCCAAAACTCCAAAACTCCAAAACTCCGAAACTCCGAAACTCCAAAACTCCAAAACTCCGAAACTCCAAAACTCCAATACTCCAAAACTCCAAAACTCCGAAACTCCAAAACTCCAAAACTCCGAAACTCCAAATCTCCGAAACTCCGAAACTCCGAAACTCCAAAACTCCAAAACTCCAAAACTCCAAAACTCCGAAACTCCGAAACTCCAAAACTCCGAAACTCCAAAACTCCAAAACTCCGAAACTCCAAATCTCCGAAACTCCGAAACTCCGAAACTCCAAAACTCCAAAACTCCAAAACTCCAAAACTCCGAAACTCCGAAACTCCAAAACTCCGAAACTCCGAAACTCCGAAACTCCAAAACTCCAAAACTCCGAAACTCCAAAACTCCGAAACTCCAAAACTCCAAAACTCCAAAACTCCGAAACTCCAAAACTCCGAAACTCCGAAACTCCAAAACTCCAAAACTCCAAAACTCCGAAACTCCAAAACTCCGAAACTCCGAAACTCCGAAACTCCGAAACTCCAAAACTCCGAAACTCCAAAACTCCAAAACTCCAAAACTCCAATACTCCAAAACTCCAAAACTCCAAAACTCCGAAACTCCAAAACTCCAAAACTCCAAAACTCCGAAACTCCGAAACTCCAAAACTCCAAAACTCCAAAACTCCGAAACTCCAAAACTCCAAAACTCCAAAACTCCGAAACTCCAAAACTCCGAAACTCCGAAACTCCGAAACTCCAAAACTCCAAAACTCCAAAACTGCAAAACTCCAAAACTCCGAAACTCCGAAACTCCAAAACTCCAAAACTCCGAAACTCCGAAACTCCAAAACTCCGAAACTCCAAAACTCCAAAACTCCAAAACTCCAATACTCCAAAACTCCAAAACTCCAACTCCGAAACCCCAAAACTCCAAAACTCCAAAACTCCGAAACTCCGAAACTCCAAAACTCCAAAACTCCGAAACTCCAAAACTCCAATACTCCAAAACTCCAAAACTCCAACTCCGAAACCCCAAAACTCCAAAACTCCAAAACTCCGAAACTCCGAAACTCCAAAACTCCAAAACTCCGAAACTCCAAAACTCCGAAACTCCGAAACTCCGAAACTCCAAAACTCCAAAACTCCGAAACTCCAAAACTCCAAAACTCCAATACTCCAAAATTCCAAAACTCCAAAACTCCGAAACTCCAAAACTCCAAAACTCCGAAACTCCGAAACTCCGAAACTAAAAAACTCCGAAACTCCGAAACTCCGAAACTCCGAAACTCCGAAACTCCAAAACTCCGAAACTCCAAAACTCCGAAACTCCAAAACTCCAAAACTCCAAAACTCCGAAACTCCAAAACTCCGAAACTCCGAAACTCCAAAACTCCGAAACTCCGAAACTCCAAAACTCCAAAACTCCAATACTCCAAAACTCCGAAACTCCAAAACTCCGAAACTCCAAAACTCCAATACTCCAAAACTCCGAAACTCCAAAACTCCGAAACTCCGAAACTCGGAAACTCCAAAACTCCAAAACTCCAAAACTCCAAAACTCCGAAACTCCAAAACTCCAAAACTCCAAAACTCCAAAACTCCAAAACTCCGAAACTCCAAAACTCCGAAACTCCTAAACTCCAAAACTCCAAAACTCCGAAACTCCGAAACACCAAAACTCCAAAACTCCAAAACTCCAAAACTCCAAAACTCCAAAACTCCAAAACTCCAAAACTCCGAAACTCCGAAACTCCGAAACTCCGAAACTCCGAAACTCCAAAACTCCGAAACTCCAAAACTCCGAAACTCCGAAACTCCAAAACTCCGAAACTCCAAAACTCCGAATCTCCAAAACTCCAAAACTCCGAAACTCCAAAACTCCGAACTTCCAAAACTCCGAAACTCCAAAACTCCAAATCTCCAAAACTCGGAAACTCCAAAACTCCAAAACTCCAAAACTCCGAAACTCCAAAACTCCAAAACTCCAAAACTCCAAAACTCCAAAACTCCAAAACTCCAAAACTCCGAAACTCCAAAACTCCGAAACTCCGAAACTCCGAAACTCCAAAACTCCGAAACTCCGAAACTCCGAAACTCCGAAACTCCAAAACTCCAAAACTCCAAAACTCCGAAACTCCAAAACTCCGAAACTCCGAAACTCCGAAACTCCGAAACTCCAAAACTCCAAAACTCCAAAACTCCGAAACTCCAAAACTCCGAAACTCCAAAACTCCAAAACTCCGAAACTCCAAAACTCCAAAACTCCAAAACTCCGAAACTCCAAAACTCCGAAACTCCAAAACTCCAAAACTCCAAAACTCCGAAACTCCAAAACTCCGAAACTCCGAAACTCCAAAACTCCGAAACTCCAAAACTCCAAAACTCCAAAACTCCAATACTCCAAAACTCCAAAACTCCAAAACTCCGAAACTCCAAAACTCCAAAACTCCAAAACTCCGAAACTCCGAAACTCCAAAACTCCAAAACTCCAAAACTCCGAAACTCCAAAACTCCAAAACTCCAAAACTCCGAAACTCCAAAACTCCGAAACTCCGAAACTCCGAAACTCCAAAACTCCAAAACTCCGAAACTCCAAAACTCCAAAACTCCAATACTCCAAAACTCCAAAACTCCAAAACTCCGAAACTCCAAAACTCCAAAACTCCGAAACTCCGAAACTCCGAAACTCCGAAACTCCAAAACTCCGAAACTCCGAAACTCCGAAACTCCGAAACTCCAAAACTCCAAAACTCCGAAACTCCGAAACTCCGAAACTCCAAAACTCCCAAACTCCAAAACTCCGAAACTCCAAAACTCCGAAACTCCAAAACTCCGAAACTCCAAAACTCCAAAACTCCGAAACTCCAAAACTCCGAAACTCCAAAACTCCAAAACTCCAAAACTCCGAAACTCCAAAACTCCGAAACTCCGAAACTCGGAAACTGCAAAACTCCAAAACTCCAAAACTCCGAAACTCCAAAACTCCAAAACTCCGAAACTCCAAATCTCCGAAACTCCGAAACTCCGAAACTCCAAAACTCCAAAACTCCAAAACTCCAAAACTCCGAAACTCCGAAACTCCAAAACTCCGAAACTCCAAAACTCCAAAACTCCGAAACTCCAAAACTCCGAAACTCCAAAACTCCAAAACTCCAAAACTCCGAAACTCCAAAACTCCGAAACTCCGAAACTCCAAAACTCCAAAACTCCAAAACTCCGAAACTCCAAAACTCCGAAACTCCGAAACTCCGAAACTCCGAAACTCCAAAACTCCGAAACTCCAAAACTCCAAAACTCCAAAACTCCAAAACTCCAATACTCCAAAACTCCAAAACTCCAAAACTCCGAAACTCCAAAACTCCAAAACTCCAAAACTCCGAAACTCCGAAACTCCAAAACTCCAAAACTCCAAAACTCCGAAACTCCAAAACTCCAAAACTCCAAAACTCCAAAACTCCAAAACTCCGAAACTCCGAAACTCCGAAACTCCAAAACTCCAAAACTCCAAAACTGCAAAACTCCAAAACTCCGAAACTCCGAAACTCCAAAACTCCGAAACTCCGAAACTCCAAAACTCCGAAACTCCAAAACTCCAAAACTCCAAAACTCCAATACTCCAAAACTCCAAAACTCCAACTCCGAAACCCCAAAACTCCAAAACTCCAAAACTCCGAAACTCCGAAACTCCAAAACTCCAAAACTCCGAAACTCCAAAACTCCAATACTCCAAAACTCCAAAACTCCAACTCCGAAACCCCAAAACTCCAAAACTCCAAAACTCCGAAACTCCGAAACTCCAAAACTCCAAAACTCCGAAACTCCAAAACTCCGAAACTCCGAAACTCCGAAACTCCAAAACTCCAAAACTCCGAAACTCCAAAACTCCAAAACTCCAATACTCCAAAATTCCAAAACTCCAAAACTCCGAAACTCCAAAACTCCAAAACTCCGAAACTCCGAAACTCCGAAACTAAAAAACTCCGAAACTCCGAAACTCCGAAACTCCGAAACTCCGAAACTCCAAAACTCCGAAACTCCAAAACTCCGAAACTCCAAAACTCCAAAACTCCAAAACTCCGAAACTCCAAAACTCCGAAACTCCGAAACTCCAAAACTCCGAAACTCCGAAACTCCAAAACTCCAAAACTCCAATACTCCAAAACTCCGAAACTCCAAAACTCCGAAACTCCAAAACTCCAATACTCCAAAACTCCGAAACTCCAAAACTCCGAAACTCCGAAACTCGGAAACTCCAAAACTCCAAAACTCCAAAACTCCAAAACTCCGAAACTCCAAAACTCCAAAACTCCAAAACTCCAAAACTCCAAAACTCCGAAACTCCAAAACTCCGAAACTCCTAAACTCCAAAACTCCAAAACTCCGAAACTCCGAAACACCAAAACTCCAAAACTCCAAAACTCCAAAACTCCAAAACTCCAAAACTCCAAAACTCCAAAACTCCGAAACTCCGAAACTCCGAAACTCCGAAACTCCGAAACTCCAAAACTCCGAAACTCCAAAACTCCGAAACTCCGAAACTCCAAAACTCCGAAACTCCAAAACTCCGAATCTCCAAAACTCCAAAACTCCGAAACTCCAAAACTCCGAACTTCCAAAACTCCGAAACTCCAAAACTCCAAATCTCCAAAACTCGGAAACTCCAAAACTCCAAAACTCCAAAACTCCGAAACTCCAAAACTCCAAAACTCCAAAACTCCAAAACTCCAAAACTCCAAAACTCCAAAACTCCGAAACTCCAAAACTCCGAAACTCCGAAACTCCGAAACTCCAAAACTCCGAAACTCCGAAACTCCGAAACTCCGAAACTCCAAAACTCCAAAACTCCAAAACTCCGAAACTCCAAAACTCCGAAACTCCGAAACTCCGAAACTCCGAAACTCCAAAACTCCAAAACTCCAAAACTCCGAAACTCCAAAACTCCGAAACTCCAAAACTCCAAAACTCCGAAACTCCAAAACTCCAAAACTCCAAAACTCCGAAACTCCAAAACTCCGAAACTCCAAAACTCCAAAACTCCAAAACTCCGAAACTCCAAAACTCCGAAACTCCGAAACTCCAAAACTCCGAAACTCCAAAACTCCAAAACTCCAAAACTCCAATACTCCAAAACTCCAAAACTCCAAAACTCCGAAACTCCAAAACTCCAAAACTCCAAAACTCCGAAACTCCGAAACTCCAAAACTCCAAAACTCCAAAACTCCGAAACTCCAAAACTCCAAAACTCCAAAACTCCGAAACTCCAAAACTCCGAAACTCCGAAACTCCGAAACTCCAAAACTCCAAAACTCCGAAACTCCAAAACTCCAAAACTCCAATACTCCAAAACTCCAAAACTCCAAAACTCCGAAACTCCAAAACTCCAAAACTCCGAAACTCCGAAACTCCGAAACTCCGAAACTCCAAAACTCCGAAACTCCGAAACTCCGAAACTCCGAAACTCCAAAACTCCAAAACTCCGAAACTCCGAAACTCCGAAACTCCAAAACTCCCAAACTCCAAAACTCCGAAACTCCAAAACTCCGAAACTCCAAAACTCCGAAACTCCAAAACTCCAAAACTCCGAAACTCCAAAACTCCGAAACTCCAAAACTCCAAAACTCCAAAACTCCGAAACTCCAAAACTCCGAAACTCCGAAACTCGGAAACTGCAAAACTCCAAAACTCCAAAACTCCGAAACTCCAAAACTCCAAAACTCCGAAACTCCAAATCTCCGAAACTCCGAAACTCCGAAACTCCAAAACTCCAAAACTCCAAAACTCCAAAACTCCGAAACTCCGAAACTCCAAAACTCCGAAACTCCAAAACTCCAAAACTCCGAAACTCCAAAACTCCGAAACTCCAAAACTCCAAAACTCCAAAACTCCGAAACTCCAAAACTCCGAAACTCCGAAACTCCAAAACTCCAAAACTCCAAAACTCCGAAACTCCAAAACTCCGAAACTCCGAAACTCCGAAACTCCGAAACTCCAAAACTCCGAAACTCCAAAACTCCAAAACTCCAAAACTCCAATACTCCAAAACTCCAAAACTCCAAAACTCCGAAACTCCAAAACTCCAAAACTCCAAAACTCCGAAACTCCGAAACTCCAAAACTCCAAAACTCCAAAACTCCGAAACTCCAAAACTCCAAAACTCCAAAACTCCAAAACTCCAAAACTCCGAAACTCCGAAACTCCGAAACTCCAAAACTCCAAAACTCCAAAACTGCAAAACTCCAAAACTCCGAAACTCCGAAACTCCAAAACTCCGAAACTCCGAAACTCCAAAACTCCGAAACTCCAAAACTCCAAAACTCCAAAACTCCAATACTCCAAAACTCCAAAACTCCAACTCCGAAACCCCAAAACTCCAAACTCCAAAACTCCGAAACTCCGAAACTCCAAAACTCCAAAACTCCGAAACTCCAAAACTCCAATACTCCAAAGCTCCAAAACTCCAACTCCGAAACCCCAAAACTCCAAAACTCCAAAACTCCGAAACTCCGAAACTCCAAAACTCCAAAACTCCGAAACTCCAAAACTCCGAAACTCCGAAACTCCGAAACTCCAAAACTCCAAAACTCCGAAACTCCAAAACTCCAAAACTCCAATACTCCAAAATTCCAAAACTCCGAAACTCCAAAACTCCGAAACTCCGAAACTCCGAAACTCCGAAACTCCAAAACTCCGAAACTCCAAAACTCCAAAACTCCAATACTCCAAAACTCCAAAACTCCAAAACTCCGAAACTCCAAAACTCCAAAACTCCAAAACTCCGAAACTCCGAAACTCCAAAACTCCAAAACTCCAAAACTCCGAAACTCCAAAACTCCAAAACTCCAAAACTCCGAAACTCCAAAACTCCGAAACTCCGAAACTCCGAAACTCCAAAACTCCAAAACTCCAAAACTGCAAAACTCCAAAACTCCGAAACTCCGAAACTCCAAAACTCCAAAACTCCGCAACTCCGAAACTCCAAAACTCCGAAACTCCAAAACTCCAAAACTCCAAAACTCCAATACTCCAAAACTCCAAAACTCCAACTCCGAAACCCCAAAACTCCAAAACTCCAAAACTCCGAAACTCCGAAACTCCAAAACTCCAAAACTCCGAAACTCCAAAACTCCAATACTCCAAAACTCCAAAACTCCAACTCCGAAACCCCAAAACTCCAAAACTCCAAAACTCCGAAACTCCGAAACTCCAAAACTCCAAAACTCCGAAACTCCAAAACTCCGAAACTCCGAAACTCCGAAACTCCAAAACTCCAAAACTCCGAAACTCCAAAACTCCAAAACTCCAATACTCCAAAATTCCAAAACTCCAAAACTCCGAAACTCCAAAACTCCAAAACTCCGAAACTCCGAAACTCCGAAACTAAAAAACTCCGAAACTCCGAAACTCCGAAACTCCGAAACTCCGAAACTCCAAAACTCCGAAACTCCAAAACTCCGAAACTCCAAAACTCCAAAACTCCAAAACTCCGAAACTCCAAAACTCCGAAACTCCGAAACTCCAAAACTCCGAAACTCCGAAACTCCAAAACTCCAAAACTCCAATACTCCAAAACTCCAAAACTCCGAAACTCCAAAACTCCGAAACTCCAAAACTCCAATACTCCAAAACTCCGAAACTCCAAAACTCCGAAACTCCGAAACTCGGAAACTCCAAAACTCCAAAACTCCAAAACTCCAAAACTCCGAAACTCCAAAACTCCAAAACTCCAAAACTCCAAAACTCCAAAACTCCGAAACTCCAAAACTCCGAAACTCCTAAACTCCAAAACTCCAAAACTCCGAAACTCCGAAACACCAAAACTCCAAAACTCCAAAACTCCAAAACTCCAAAACTCCAAAACTCCAAAACTCCAAAACTCCGAAACTCCGAAACTCCGAAACTCCGAAACTCCAAAACTCCAAAACTCCGAAACTCCAAAACTCCGAAACTCCGAAACTCCAAAACTCCGAAACTCCAAAACTCCGAATCTCCAAAACTCCAAAACTCCGAAACTCCAAAACTCCGAACTTCCAAAACTCCGAAACTCCAAAACTCCAAATCTCCAAAACTCGGAAACTCCAAAACTCCAAAACTCCAAAACTCCGAAACTCCAAAACTCCAAAACTCCAAAACTCCAAAACTCCAAAACTCCAAAACTCCAAAACTCCGAAACTCCAAAACTCCGAAACTCCGAAACTCCGAAACTCCAAAACTCCGAAACTCCGAAACTCCGAAACTCCGAAACTCCAAAACTCCAAAACTCCAAAACTCCGAAACTCCAAAACTCCGAAACTCCGAAACTCCGAAACTCCGAAACTCCAAAACTCCAAAACTCCAAAACTCCGAAACTCCAAAACTCCGAAACTCCAAAACTCCAAAACTCCGAAACTCCAAAACTCCAAAACTCCAAAACTCTGAAACTCCAAAACTCCGAAACTCCAAAACTCCAAAACTCCAAAACTCCGAAACTCCAAAACTCCGAAACTCCGAAACTCCAAAACTCCGAAACTCCAAAACTCCAAAACTCCAAAACTCCAATACTCCAAAACTCCAAAACTCCAAAACTCCGAAACTCCAAAACTCCAAAACTCCAAAACTCCGAAACTCCGAAACTCCAAAACTCCAAAACTCCAAAACTCCGAAACTCCAAAACTCCAAAACTCCAAAACTCCGAAACTCCAAAACTCCGAAACTCCGAAACTCCGAAACTCCAAAACTCCAAAACTCCGAAACTCCAAAACTCCAAAACTCCAATACTCCAAAACTCCAAAACTCCAAAACTCCGAAACTCCAAAACTCCAAAACTCCGAAACTCCGAAACTCCGAAACTCCGAAACTCCAAAACTCCGAAACTCCGAAACTCCGAAACTCCGAAACTCCAAAACTCCAAAACTCCGAAACTCCGAAACTCCGAAACTCCGAAACTCCAAAACTCCCAAACTCCAAAACTCCGAAACTCCAAAACTCCGAAACTCCAAAACTCCGAAACTCCAAAACTCCAAAACTCCGAAACTCCAAAACTCCGAAACTCCAAAACTCCAAAACTCCAAAACTCCAAAACTCCAAGACTCCAAAACTCCGAAACTCAAAAACTCCGAAACTCCAAAACTCCAAAACTCCAAAACTCCGAAACTCCAAAACTCCAATACTCCAAAACTCCGAAACTCCAAAACTCCAAAACTCCAAAACTCCAATACTCCAAAACTCCGAAACTCCGAAACTCCGAAACTCCAAAACTCCGAAACTCCGAAACTCCAAAACTCGGAAACTCCAAAACTACAAAACTCCAAAACTCCGAAACTCCGAAACTCCGAAACTCCGAAACTCCAAAACTCCAAAACTCCAAAAGCTCCGAAATTCCAAAACTCCGAAACTCCGAAACTCCGAAACTCCAAAACTCCAAAACTCCAAAACTCCGAAACTCCAAAACTCCGAAACTCGAAAACTCCAAAACTCCGAAACTCCAAAACTCCGAAACTCCAAAACTCCAAAACTCCGAAACTCCAAAACTCCGAAACTCGGAAACTCGGAAACTCCAAAACTCCAAAACTCCAAAACTCCAAAACTCCGAAACTCCAAAACTCCAAAACTCCAAAACTCCAAAACTCCAAAACTCCAAAACTCCAAACCTCCGAAACTCCAAAACTCCGAAACTCCGAAACTCCGAAACTCCGAAACTCCAAAACTCCGAAACTCCGAAACTCTGAAACTCCGAAACTCCGAAACTCCAAAACTCCGAAACTCCGAAACTCCGAAACTCCGAAACTCCGAAACTCCGAAACTCCAAAACTCCAAAACTCCAAAACTCCAAAACTCCGAAACTCCAAAACTCCGAAACTCCAAAACTCCAAAACTCCGAAACTCCAAAACTCCGAAACTCCAAAACTCCAAAACTCCAAAACTCCGAAACACCAAAACTCCGAAACTCCGAAACTCGGAAACTCCAAAACTCCAAAACTCCAAAACTCCAAAACTCCGAAACTCCAAAACTCCAAAACTCCAAAACTCCAAAACTCCAAAACTCCAAAACTCCAAAACTCCAAAACTCCAAAACTCCAAAACTCCGAAACTCCAAAACTCCAAAACTCCAAAGCTCCAAAACTCCAAAACTCCAAAACTCCGAAACTCCAAAACTCCGAAACTCCAAAACTCCGAAACTCCAAAACTCCGGAACTCCAAAACTCCGAATCTCCAAAACTCCAAAACTCCGAAACTCCAAAAGTCCAAAACTCAATAACTCCAAAACTCCAAAACTCCGAAACTCCAAAACTCCGAAACTCCAATACTCCAAAACTCCAATACTCCAAAACTCCAAAACTCCGAAACTCCAAAACTCCAAAACTCCGAAACTCCGAAACTCCGAAACTAAAAAACTCCGAAACTCCGAAACTCCGAAACTCCGAAACTCCGAAACTCCAAAACTCCGAAACTCCAAAACTCCGAAACTCCAAAACTCCAAAACTCCAAAACTCCGAAACTCCAAAACTCCGAAACTCCGAAACTCCAAAACTCCGAAACTCCGAAACTCCAAAACTCCAAAACTCCAATACTCCAAAACTCCAAAACTCCGAAACTCCAAAACTCCGAAACTCCAAAACTCCAATACTCCAAAACTCCGAAACTCCAAAACTCCGAAACTCCGAAACTCGGAAACTCCAAAACTCCAAAACTCCAAAACTCCAAAACTCCGAAACTCCAAAACTCCAAAACTCCAAAACTCCAAAACTCCAAAACTCCGAAACTCCAAAACTCCGAAACTCCTAAACTCCAAAACTCCAAAACTCCGAAACTCCGAAACACCAAAACTCCAAAACTCCAAAACTCCAAAACTCCAAAACTCCAAAACTCCAAAACTCCAAAACTCCGAAACTCCGAAACTCCGAAACTCCGAAACTCCAAAACTCCAAAACTCCGAAACTCCAAAACTCCGAAACTCCGAAACTCCAAAACTCCGAAACTCCAAAACTCCGAATCTCCAAAACTCCAAAACTCCGAAACTCCAAAACTCCGAACTTCCAAAACTCCGAAACTCCAAAACTCCAAATCTCCAAAACTCGGAAACTCCAAAACTCCAAAACTCCAAAACTCCGAAACTCCAAAACTCCAAAACTCCAAAACTCCAAAACTCCAAAACTCCAAAACTCCAAAACTCCGAAACTCCAAAACTCCGAAACTCCGAAACTCCGAAACTCCAAAACTCCGAAACTCCGAAACTCCGAAACTCCGAAACTCCAAAACTCCAAAACTCCAAAACTCCGAAACTCCGAAACTCCAAAACTCCAAAACTCCGAAACTCCAAAACTCCAAAACTCCAATACTCCAAAATTCCAAAACTCCGAAACTCCAAAACTCCGAAACTCCGAAACTCCGAAACTCCGAAACTCCAAAACTCCGAAACTCCAAAACTCCAAAACTCCAATACTCCAAAACTCCAAAACTCCAAAACTCCGAAACTCCAAAACTCCAAAACTCCAAAACTCCGAAACTCCGAAACTCCAAAACTCCAAAACTCCAAAACTCCGAAACTCCAAAACTCCAAAACTCCAAAACTCCGAAACTCCAAAACTCCGAAACTCCGAAACTCCGAAACTCCAAAACTCCAAAACTCCAAAACTGCAAAACTCCAAAACTCCGAAACTCCGAAACTCCAAAACTCCAAAACTCCGCAACTCCGAAACTCCAAAACTCCGAAACTCCAAAACTCCAAAACTCCAAAACTCCAATACTCCAAAACTCCAAAACTCCAACTCCGAAACCCCAAAACTCCAAAACTCCAAAACTCCGAAACTCCGAAACTCCAAAACTCCAAAACTCCGAAACTCCAAAACTCCAATACTCCAAAACTCCAAAACTCCAACTCCGAAACCCCAAAACTCCAAAACTCCAAAACTCCGAAACTCCGAAACTCCAAAACTCCAAAACTCCGAAACTCCAAAACTCCGAAACTCCGAAACTCCGAAACTCCAAAACTCCAAAACTCCGAAACTCCAAAACTCCAAAACTCCAATACTCCAAAATTCCAAAACTCCAAAACTCCGAAACTCCAAAACTCCAAAACTCCGAAACTCCGAAACTCCGAAACTAAAAAACTCCGAAACTCCGAAACTCCGAAACTCCGAAACTCCGAAACTCCAAAACTCCGAAACTCCAAAACTCCGAAACTCCAAAACTCCAAAACTCCAAAACTCCGAAACTCCAAAACTCCGAAACTCCGAAACTCCAAAACTCCGAAACTCCGAAACTCCAAAACTCCAAAACTCCAATACTCCAAAACTCCAAAACTCCGAAACTCCAAAACTCCGAAACTCCAAAACTCCAATACTCCAAAACTCCGAAACTCCAAAACTCCGAAACTCCGAAACTCGGAAACTCCAAAACTCCAAAACTCCAAAACTCCAAAACTCCGAAACTCCAAAACTCCAAAACTCCAAAACTCCAAAACTCCAAAACTCCAAAACTCCGAAACTCCAAAACTCCGAAACTCCTAAACTCCAAAACTCCAAAACTCCGAAACTCCGAAACACCAAAACTCCAAAACTCCAAAACTCCAAAACTCCAAAACTCCAAAACTCCAAAACTCCAAAACTCCGAAACTCCGAAACTCCGAAACTCCGAAACTCCAAAACTCCAAAACTCCGAAACTCCAAAACTCCGAAACTCCGAAACTCCAAAACTCCGAAACTCCAAAACTCCGAATCTCCAAAACTCCAAAACTCCGAAACTCCAAAACTCCGAACTTCCAAAACTCCGAAACTCCAAAACTCCAAATCTCCAAAACTCGGAAACTCCAAAACTCCAAAACTCCAAAACTCCGAAACTCCAAAACTCCAAAACTCCAAAACTCCAAAACTCCAAAACTCCAAAACTCCAAAACTCCGAAACTCCAAAACTCCGAAACTCCGAAACTCCGAAACTCCAAAACTCCGAAACTCCGAAACTCCGAAACTCCGAAACTCCAAAACTCCAAAACTCCAAAACTCCGAAACTCCAAAACTCCGAAACTCCGAAACTCCGAAACTCCGAAACTCCAAAACTCCAAAACTCCAAAACTCCGAAACTCCAAAACTCCGAAACTCCAAAACTCCAAAACTCCGAAACTCCAAAACTCCAAAACTCCAAAACTCTGAAACTCCAAAACTCCGAAACTCCAAAACTCCAAAACTCCAAAACTCCGAAACTCCAAAACTCCGAAACTCCGAAACTCCAAAACTCCGAAACTCCAAAACTCCAAAACTCCAAAACTCCAATACTCCAAAACTCCAAAACTCCAAAACTCCGAAACTCCAAAACTCCAAAACTCCAAAACTCCGAAACTCCGAAACTCCAAAACTCCAAAACTCCAAAACTCCGAAACTCCAAAACTCCAAAACTCCAAAACTCCGAAACTCCAAAACTCCGAAACTCCGAAACTCCGAAACTCCAAAACTCCAAAACTCCGAAACTCCAAAACTCCAAAACTCCAATACTCCAAAACTCCAAAACTCCAAAACTCCGAAACTCCAAAACTCCAAAACTCCGAAACTCCGAAACTCCGAAACTCCGAAACTCCAAAACTCCGAAACTCCGAAACTCCGAAACTCCGAAACTCCAAAACTCCAAAACTCCGAAACTCCGAAACTCCGAAACTCCGAAACTCCAAAACTCCCAAACTCCAAAACTCCGAAACTCCAAAACTCCGAAACTCCAAAACTCCGAAACTCCAAAACTCCAAAACTCCGAAACTCCAAAACTCCGAAACTCCAAAACTCCAAAACTCCAAAACTCCAAAACTCCAAGACTCCAAAACTCCGAAACTCAAAAACTCCGAAACTCCAAAACTCCAAAACTCCAAAACTCCGAAACTCCAAAACTCCAATACTCCAAAACTCCGAAACTCCAAAACTCCAAAACTCCAAAACTCCAATACTCCAAAACTCCGAAACTCCGAAACTCCGAAACTCCAAAACTCCGAAACTCCGAAACTCCAAAACTCGGAAACTCCAAAACTACAAAACTACAAAACTCCAAAACTCCGAAACTCCAAAACTCCGAAACTCCAAAACTCCAAAACTCCAAAACTCCAATACTCCAAAACTCCAAAACTCCAAAACTCCGAAACTCCAAAACTCCAAAACTCCAAAACTCCGAAACTCCGAAACTCCAAAACTCCAAAACTCCAAAACTCCGAAACTCCAAAACTCCAAAACTCCAAAACTCCGAAACTCCGAAACTCCGAAACTCCAAAACTCCAAAACTCCGAAACTCCAAAACTCCAAAACTCCAATACTCCAAAACTCCAAAACTCCAAAACTCCGAAACTCCAAAACTCCAAAACTCCGAAACTCCGAAACTCCGAAACTCCGAAACTCCAAAACTCCGAAACTCCGAAACTCCGAAACTCCGAAACTCCAAAACTCCAAAACTCCAAAACTCCAAAACTCCAAAACTCCGAAACTCCAAAACTCCGAAACTCCGAAACTCCGAAACTCCAAAACTCCGAAACTCCGAAACTCCGAAACTCCGAAACTCCGAAACTCCAAAACTCCAAAACTCCGAAACTCCAAAACTCCGAAACTCCGAAACTCCAAAACTCCGAAACTCCAAAACTCCGAATCTCCAAAACTCCAAAACTCCGAAACTCCAAAACTCCGAACTTCCAAAACTCCGAAACTCCAAAACTCCAAATCTCCAAAACTCGGAAACTCCAAAACTCCAAAACTCCAAAACTCCGAAACTCCAAAACTCCAAAACTCCAAAACTCCAAAACTCCAAAACTCCAAAACTCCGAAACTCCAAAACTCCGAAACTCCGAAACTCCGAAACTCCAAAACTCCGAAACTCCGAAACTCCGAAACTCCGAAACTCCAAAACTCCAAAACTCCAAAACTCCGAAACTCCAAAACTCCGAAACTCCGAAACTCCGAAACTCCGAAACTCCGAAACTCCAAAACTCCAAAACTCCAAAACTCCGAAACTCCAAAACTCCGAAACTCCAAAACTCCAAAACTCCGAAACTCCAAAACTCCAAAACTCCAAAACTCCGAAACTCCAAAACTCCGAAACTCCAAAACTCCAAAACTCCAAAACTCCGAAACTCCGAAACTCCAAAACTCCGAAACTCCGAAACTCCAAAACTCCGAAACTCCAAAACTCCAAAACTCCAAAACTCCAATACTCCAAAACTCCAAAACTCCAAAACTCCGAAACTCCAAAACTCCAAAACTCCGAAACTCCGAAACTCCAAAACTCCAAAACTCCAAAACTCCGAAACTCCAAAACTCCAAAACTCCAAAACTCCGAAACTCCAAAACTCAAAAACTCCGAAACTCCGAAACTCCAAAACTCCAAAACTCCGAAACTCCAAAACTCCAAAACTCCAATACTCCAAAACTCCAAAACTCCAAAACTCCGAAACTCCAAAACTCCAAAACTCCGAAACTCCGAAACTCCGAAACTCCGAAACTCCAAAACTCCGAAACTCCGAAACTCCGAAACTCCGAAACTCCAAAACTCCAAAACTCCGAAACTCCGAAACTCCGAAACTCCGAAACTCCAAAACTCCCAAAGTCCAAAACTCCGAAACTCCAAAACTCCGAAACTCCAAAACTCCGAAACTCCAAAACTCCAAAACTCCGAAACTCCAAAACTCCGAAACTCCAAAACTCCAAAACTCCAAAACTCCGAAACTCCAAAACTCCGAAACTCCGAAACTCGGAAACTCCAAAACTCCAAAACTCCAAAACTCCGAAACTCCAAAACTCCAAAACTCCGAAACTCCAAAACTCCGAAACTCCGAAACTCCGAAACTCCAAAACTCCAAAACTCCAAAACTCCAAAACTCCGAAACTCCGAAACTCCAAAACTCCGAAACTCCGAAACTCCGAAACTCCAAAACTCCAAAACTCCGAAACTCCAAAACTCCGAAACTCCAAAACTCCAAAACTCCAAAACTCCGAAACTCCAAAACTCCGAAACTCCGAAACTCCAAAACTCGAAAACTCCAAAACTCCGAAACTCCGAAACTCCAAAACTCCAAAACTCCAAAACTCCGAAACTCCGAAACTCCAAAACTCCGAAACTCCGAAACTCCGAAACTCCAAAACTCCAAAACTCCGAAACTCCGAAACTCCGAAACTCCGAAACTCCAAAACTCCCAAACTCCAAAACTCCGAAACTCCAAAACTCCGAAACTCCAAAACTCCGAAACTCCAAAACTCCAAAACTCCGAAACTCCAAAACTCCGAAACTCCAAAACTCCAAAACTCCAAAACTCCGAAACTCCAAAACTCCGAAACTCCGAAACTCGGAAACTCCAAAACTCCAAAACTCCAAAACTCCGAAACTCCAAAACTCCAAAACTCCGAAACTCCAAATCTCCGAAACTCCGAAACTCCGAAACTCCAAAACTCCAAAACTCCAAAACTCCAAAACTCCGAAACTCCGAAACTCCAAAACTCCGAAACTCCGAAACTCCGAAACTCCAAAACTCCAAAACTCCGAAACTCCAAAACTCCGAAACTCCAAAACTCCAAAACTCCGAAACTCCAAAACTCCGAAACTCCAAAACTCCAAAACTCCAAAACTCCGAAACTCCAAAACTCCGAAACTCCGAAACTCCGAAACTCCGAAACTCCAAAACTCCGAAACTCCAAAACTCCAAAACTCCAAAACTCCAATACTCCAAAACTCCAAAACTCCAAAACTCCGAAACTCCAAAACTCCAAAACTCCAAAACTCCGAAACTCCGAAACTCCAAAACTCCAAAACTCCAAAACTCCGAAACTCCAAAACTCCAAAACTCCAAAACTCCGAAACTCCAAAACTCCGAAACTCCGAAACTCCGAAACTCCAAAACTCCAAAACTCCAAAACTGCAAAACTCCAAAACTCCGAAACTCCGAAACTCCAAAACTCCGAATCTCCAAAACTCGGAAACTCCAAAACTCCAAAACTCCAAAACTCCAAAACTCCGAAACTCCAAAACTCCAAAACTCCAAAACTCCAAAACTCCAAAACTCCGAAACTCCAAAACTCCGAAACTCCGCAACTCCGAAACTCCAAAACTCCGAAACTCCGAAACTCCAAAACTCCAAAACTCCAATACTCCAAAACTCCAAAACTCCGAAACTCCAAAACTCCGAAACTCCAAAACTCCAATACTCCAAAACTCCGAAACTCCAAAACTCCGAAACTCCAAAACTCCAAAACTCCAATACTCCAAAACTCCAAAACTCCAAAACACCGAAACTCCGAAACTCCGAAACTCCAAAACTCCAAAACTCCAAAACTGCAAAACTCCAAAACTCCGAAACTCCGAAACTCCAAAATTCCGAAACTCCAAAACTCGGAAACTCCAAAACTCCAAAACTCCGAAACTCCAAAACTCCGAAACTCCAAAACTCCGAATCTCCAAAACTCCAAAACTCCGAAACTCCAAAACTCCGAACTTCCAAAACTCTGAAACTCCAAAACTCCGAATCTCCAAAACTCGGAAACTCCAAAACTCCAAAACTCCAAAACTCCAAAACACCGAAACTCCAAAACTCCAAAACTCCAAAGCTCCAAAACTCCAAAACTCCAAAACTCCAAAACTCCAAAACTCCGAAACTCAAAACTCCGAAACTCCGCAACTCCGAAACTCCAAAACTCCGAAACTCCGAAACTCCGAAACTCCAAAACTCCAAAACTCCAAAACTCCGAAACTCCGAAACTCCAAAACTCCGAAACTCCAAAACTCCAAAACTCCGAAACTCCAAAACTCCGAAACTCCAAAACTCCAAAACTCCAAAACTCCGAAACTCCAAAACTCCGAAACTCCGAAACTCCAAAACTCCGAAACTCCGAAACTCCAAAACTCCAAAACTCCAATACTCCAAAACTCCAAAACTCCGAAACTCCAAAACTCCGAAACTCCAAAACTCCAATACTCCAAAACTCCGAAACTCCAAAACTCCGAAACTCCAAAACTCCAAAACTCCAATACTCCAAAACTCCAAAACTCCAAAACACCGAAACTCCGAAACTCCGAAACTCCAAAACTCCAAAACTCCAAGACTCCAAAACTCCGAAACTCCGAAACTCCAAAACTCCAAAACTCCAAGACTCCAAAACTCCGAAACTCAAAAACTCCGAAACTCCAAAACTCCAAAACTCCAAAACTCCGAAACTCCAAAACTCCAATACTCCAAAACTCCGAAACTCCAAAACTCCAAAACTCCAAAACTCCAATACTCCAAAACTCCGAAACTCCGAAACTCCAAAACTCCAAAACTCCGAAACTCCAAAACTCGGAAACTCCAAAACTACAAAACTACAAAACTCCAAAACTCCGAAACTCCAAAACTCCGAAACTCCAAAACTCCAAAACTCCGAAACTCCAAAACTCCGAAACTCCAAAACTCCAAAACTCCAATACTCCAAAACTCCAAAACTCGGAAACTCCAAAACTCCGAAACTCCAAAACTCCGAATCTCCAAAACTCCAAAACTCGAAAACTCCGAAACTCCAAAACTCCAAAACTCCAATACTCCAAAACTCCAAAACTCCGAAACTCCAAAACTCCGAAGCTCCAAAACTCCGAATCTCCAAAACTCCAAAACTCCAAAACTCCGAAACTCCGAAACTCCAAAACTCCAAAACTCCAATACTCCAAAACTCCAAAACTCCGAAACTCCAAAACTCCGAAACTCCAAAACTCCAATACTCCAAAACTCCGAAACTCCAAAACTCCGAAACTCCAAAACTCCAATACTCCAAAACTCCAAAACTCGGAAACTCCAAAACTCCAAAACTCCGAAACTCCAAAACTCCGAAACTCCAAAACTCCGAATCTCCAAAACTCCAAAACTCCGAAACTCCAAAACTCCGAACTTCCAAAACTCCGAAACTCCAAAACTCCGAATCTCCAAAACTCGGAAACTCCAAAACTCCAAAACTCCAAAACTCCAAAACTCCGAAACTCCAAAACTCCAAAACTCCAAAACTCCAAAACTCCAAAACTCCAAAACTCCAAAACTCCAAAACTCCAAAACTCCAAAACTCCGAAACTTCAAAACTCCGAAACTCCGCAACTCCGAAACTCCAAAACTCCGAAACTCCGAAACTCCGAAACTCCGAAACTCCAAAACTCCAAAACTCCAAAACTCCGAAACTCCAAAACTCCGAAACTCCGAAACTCCGAAACTCCAAAACTCCGAAACTCCAAAACTCCGAAACTCCAAAACTCCAAAACTCCGAAACTCCAAAACTCCGAAACTCCAAAACTCCAAAACTCCAAAACTCCGAAACTCCAAAACTCCGAAACTCGGAAACTCCAAAACTCCGAAACTCCAAAACTCCAAAACTCCAAAACTCCAATACTCCAAAACTCCAAAACTCCAAAACTCCAAAACTCCGAAACTCCAAAACTCCAAAACTCCAAAACTCCGAAACTCCGAAACTCCAAAACTCCAAAACTCCAAAACTCCGAAACTCCAAAACTCCAAAACTCCAAAACTCCGAAACTCCGAAACTCCGAAACTCCAAAACTCCAAAACTCCGAAACTCCAAAACTCCAAAACTCCAATACTCCAAAACTCCAAAACTCCAAAACTCCGAAACTCCAAAA
This sequence comes from Amblyomma mixtum, assembly GCF_055824585.1. Classification (NCBI taxonomy): domain Eukaryota; kingdom Metazoa; phylum Arthropoda; class Arachnida; order Ixodida; family Ixodidae; genus Amblyomma; species Amblyomma mixtum. The sequence goes on along the minus strand of NC_143021.1, from coordinate 104,542,086 downwards.
CTCCAAAACTCCGAAACTCCGAAACTCCGAAACTCCGAAACTCCAAAACTCCGAAACTCCGAAACTCCGAAACTCCGAAACTCCGAAACTCCAAAACTCCAAAACTCCAAAACTCCAAAACTCCAAAACTCCGAAACTCCAAAACTCCGAAACTCCGAAACTCCGAAACTCCAAAACTCCGAAACTCCGAAACTCCGAAACTCCGAAACTCCAAAACTCCAAAACTCCGAAACTCCAAAACTCCGAAACTCCGAAACTCCAAAACTCCGAAACTCCAAAACTCCGAATCTCCAAAACTCCAAAACTCCGAAACTCCAAAACTCCGAACTTCCAAAACTCCGAAACTCCAAAACTCCAAATCTCCAAAACTCGGAAACTCCAAAACTCCAAAACTCCAAAACTCCGAAACTCCAAAACTCCAAAACTCCAAAACTCCAAAACTCCAAAACTCCAAAACTCCGAAACTCCAAAACTCCGAAACTCCGAAACTCCGAAACTCCAAAACTCCGAAACTCCGAAACTCCGAAACTCCGAAACTCCAAAACTCCAAAACTCCAAAACTCCGAAACTCCAAAACTCCGAAACTCCGAAACTCCGAAACTCCGAAACTCCAAAACTCCAAAACTCCAAAACTCCGAAACTCCAAAACTCCGAAACTCCAAAACTCCAAAACTCCGAAACTCCAAAACTCCAAAACTCCAAAACTCCGAAACTCCAAAACTCCGAAACTCCAAAACTCCAAAACTCCAAAACTCCGAAACTCCAAAACTCCGAAACTCCGAAACTCCAAAACTCCGAAACTCCAAAACTCCAAAACTCCAAAACTCCAATACTCCAAAACTCCAAAACTCCAAAACTCCGAAACTCCAAAACTCCAAAACTCCAAAACTCCGAAACTCCGAAACTCCAAAACTCCAAAACTCCAAAACTCCGAAACTCCAAAACTCCAAAACTCCAAAACTCCGAAACTCCAAAACTCCGAAACTCCGAAACTCCGAAACTCCAAAACTCCAAAACTCCGAAACTCCAAAACTCCAAAACTCCAATACTCCAAAACTCCAAAACTCCAAAACTCCGAAACTCCAAAACTCCAAAACTCCGAAACTCCGAAACTCCGAAACTCCGAAACTCCAAAACTCCGAAACTCCGAAACTCCGAAACTCCGAAACTCCAAAACTCCAAAACTCCGAAACTCCGAAACTCCGAAACTCCGAAACTCCAAAACTCCCAAACTCCAAAACTCCGAAACTCCAAAACTCCGAAACTCCAAAACTCCGAAACTCCAAAACTCCAAAACTCCGAAACTCCAAAACTCCGAAACTCCAAAACTCCAAAACTCCAAAACTCCGAAACTCCAAAACTCCGAAACTCCGAAACTCGGAAACTCCAAAACTCCAAAACTCCAAAACTCCGAAACTCCAAAACTCCAAAACTCCGAAACTCCAAATCTCCGAAACTCCGAAACTCCGAAACTCCAAAACTCCAAAACTCCAAAACTCCGAAACTCCGAAACTCCAAAACTCCGAAACTCCGAAACTCCGAAACTCCAAAACTCCAAAACTCCGAAACTCCAAAACTCCGAAACTCCAAAACTCCAAAACTCCAAAACTCCGAAACTCCAAAACTCCGAAACTCCGAAACTCCAAAACTCCAAAACTCCAAAACTCCGAAACTCCAAAACTCCGAAACTCCGAAACTCCGAAACTCCGAAACTCCAAAACTCCGAAACTCCAAAACTCCAAAACTCCAAAACTCCAATACTCCAAAACTCCAAAACTCCAAAACTCCGAAACTCCAAAACTCCAAAACTCCAAAACTCCGAAACTCCGAAACTCCAAAACTCCAAAACTCCAAAACTCCGAAACTCCAAAACTCCAAAACTCCAAAACTCCGAAACTCCAAAACTCCGAAACTCCGAAACTCCGAAACTCCAAAACTCCAAAACTCCAAAACTGCAAAACTCCAAAACTCCGAAACTCCGAAACTCCAAAACTCCAAAACTCCGAAACTCCGAAACTCCAAAACTCCGAAACTCCAAAACTCCAAAACTCCAAAACTCCAATACTCCAAAACTCCAAAACTCCAACTCCGAAACCCCAAAACTCCAAAACTCCAAAACTCCGAAACTCCGAAACTCCAAAACTCCAAAACTCCGAAACTCCAAAACTCCAATACTCCAAAACTCCAAAACTCCAACTCCGAAACCCCAAAACTCCAAAACTCCGAAACTCCGAAACTCCGAAACTCCAAAACTCCAAAACTCCGAAACTCCAAAACTCCGAAACTCCGAAACTCCGAAACTCCAAAACTCCAAAACTCCGAAACTCCAAAACTCCAAAACTCCAATACTCCAAAATTCCAAAACTCCAAAACTCCGAAACTCCAAAACTCCAAAACTCCGAAACTCCGAAACTCCGAAACTAAAAAACTCCGAAACTCCGAAACTCCGAAACTCCGAAACTCCGAAACTCCAAAACTCCGAAACTCCAAAACTCCGAAACTCCAAAACTCCAAAACTCCAAAACTCCGAAACTCCAAAACTCCGAAACTCCGAAACTCCAAAACTCCGAAACTCCGAAACTCCAAAACTCCAAAACTCCAATACTCCAAAACTCCAAAACTCCGAAACTCCAAAACTCCGAAACTCCAAAACTCCAATACTCCAAAACTCCGAAACTCCAAAACTCCGAAACTCCGAAACTCGGAAACTCCAAAACTCCAAAACTCCAAAACTCCAAAACTCCGAAACTCCAAAACTCCAAAACTCCAAAACTCCAAAACTCCAAAACTCCGAAACTCCAAAACTCCGAAACTCCTAAACTCCAAAACTCCAAAACTCCGAAACTCCGAAACACCAAAACTCCAAAACTCCAAAACTCCAAAACTCCAAAACTCCAAAACTCCAAAACTCCAAAACTCCAAAACTCCAAAACTCCGAAACTCCGAAACTCCGAAACTCCGAAACTCCGAAACTCCAAAACTCCGAAACTCCAAAACTCCGAAACTCCGAAACTCCAAAACTCCGAAACTCCAAAACTCCGAATCTCCAAAACTCCAAAACTCCGAAACTCCAAAACTCCGAACTTCCAAAACTCCGAAACTCCAAAACTCCAAATCTCCAAAACTCGGAAACTCCAAAACTCCAAAACTCCAAAACTCCGAAACTCCAAAACTCCAAAACTCCAAAACTCCAAAACTCCAAAACTCCAAAACTCCAAAACTCCGAAACTCCAAAACTCCGAAACTCCGAAACTCCGAAACTCCAAAACTCCGAAACTCCGAAACTCCGAAACTCCGAAACTCCAAAACTCCAAAACTCCAAAACTCCGAAACTCCAAAACTCCGAAACTCCGAAACTCCGAAACTCCGAAACTCCAAAACTCCAAAACTCCAAAACTCCGAAACTCCAAAACTCCGAAACTCCAAAACTCCAAAACTCCGAAACTCCAAAACTCCAAAACTCCAAAACTCCGAAACTCCAAAACTCCGAAACTCCAAAACTCCAAAACTCCAAAACTCCGAAACTCCAAAACTCCGAAACTCCGAAACTCCAAAACTCCGAAACTCCAAAACTCCAAAACTCCAAAACTCCAATACTCCAAAACTCCAAAACTCCAAAACTCCGAAACTCCAAAACTCCAAAACTCCAAAACTCCGAAACTCCGAAACTCCAAAACTCCAAAACTCCAAAACTCCGAAACTCCAAAACTCCAAAACTCCAAAACTCCGAAACTCCAAAACTCCGAAACTCCGAAACTCCGAAACTCCAAAACTCCAAAACTCCGAAACTCCAAAACTCCAAAACTCCAATACTCCAAAACTCCAAAACTCCAAAACTCCGAAACTCCAAAACTCCAAAACTCCGAAACTCCGAAACTCCGAAACTCCGAAACTCCAAAACTCCGAAACTCCGAAACTCCGAAACTCCGAAACTCCAAAACTCCAAAACTCCGAAACTCCGAAACTCCGAAACTCCAAAACTCCCAAACTCCAAAACTCCGAAACTCCAAAACTCCGAAACTCCAAAACTCCGAAACTCCAAAACTCCAAAACTCCGAAACTCCAAAACTCCGAAACTCCAAAACTCCAAAACTCCAAAACTCCGAAACTCCAAAACTCCGAAACTCCGAAACTCGGAAACTGCAAAACTCCAAAACTCCAAAACTCCGAAACTCCAAAACTCCAAAACTCCGAAACTCCAAATCTCCGAAACTCCGAAACTCCGAAACTCCAAAACTCCAAAACTCCAAAACTCCAAAACTCCGAAACTCCGAAACTCCAAAACTCCGAAACTCCAAAACTCCAAAACTCCGAAACTCCAAAACTCCGAAACTCCAAAACTCCAAAACTCCAAAACTCCGAAACTCCAAAACTCCGAAACTCCGAAACTCCAAAACTCCAAAACTCCAAAACTCCGAAACTCCAAAACTCCGAAACTCCGAAACTCCGAAACTCCGAAACTCCAAAACTCCGAAACTCCAAAACTCCAAAACTCCAAAACTCCAATACTCCAAAACTCCAAAACTCCAAAACTCCGAAACTCCAAAACTCCAAAACTCCAAAACTCCGAAACTCCGAAACTCCAAAACTCCAAAACTCCAAAACTCCGAAACTCCAAAACTCCAAAACTCCAAAACTCCAAAACTCCAAAACTCCGAAACTCCGAAACTCCGAAACTCCAAAACTCCAAAACTCCAAAACTGCAAAACTCCAAAACTCCGAAACTCCGAAACTCCAAAACTCCGAAACTCCGAAACTCCAAAACTCCGAAACTCCAAAACTCCAAAACTCCAAAACTCCAATACTCCAAAACTCCAAAACTCCAACTCCGAAACCCCAAAACTCCAAACTCCAAAACTCCGAAACTCCGAAACTCCAAAACTCCAAAACTCCGAAACTCCAAAACTCCAATACTCCAAAACTCCAAAACTCCAACTCCGAAACCCCAAAACTCCAAAACTCCAAAACTCCGAAACTCCGAAACTCCAAAACTCCAAAACTCCGAAACTCCAAAACTCCGAAACTCCGAAACTCCGAAACTCCGAAACTCCAAAACTCCAAAACTCCGAAACTCCAAAACTCCAAAACTCCAATACTCCAAAATTCCAAAACTCCGAAACTCCAAAACTCCGAAACTCCGAAACTCCGAAACTCCGAAACTCCAAAACTCCGAAACTCCAAAACTCCAAAACTCCAAAACTCCAATACTCCAAAACTCCAAAACTCCAAAACTCCGAAACTCCAAAACTCCAAAACTCCAAAACTCCGAAACTCCGAAACTCCAAAACTCCAAAACTCCAAAACTCCGAAACTCCAAAACTCCAAAACTCCAAAACTCCGAAACTCCAAAACTCCGAAACTCCGAAACTCCGAAACTCCAAAACTCCAAAACTCCAAAACTGCAAAACTCCAAAACTCCGAAACTCCGAAACTCCAAAACTCCAAAACTCCGAAACTCCGAAACTCCAAAACTCCGAAACTCCAAAACTCCAAAACTCCAATACTCCAAAACTCCAAAACTCCAACTCCGAAACCCCAAAACTCCAAAACTCCAAAACTCCGAAACTCCGAAACTCCAAAACTCCAAAACTCCGAAACTCCAAAACTCCAATACTCCAAAACTCCAAAACTCCAACTCCGAAACCCGAAAACTCCAAAACTCCAAAACTCCGAAACTCCGAAACTCCAAAACTCCAAAACTCCGAAACTCCAAAACTCCGAAACTCCGAAACTCCGAAACTCCAAAACTCCAAAACTCCGAAACTCCAAAACTCCAAAACTCCAATACTCCAAAATTCCAAAACTCCAAAACTCCGAAACTCCAAAACTCCAAAACTCCGAAACTCCGAAACTCCGAAACTAAAAAACTCCGAAACTCCGAAACTCCGAACCTCCGAAACTCCGAAACTCCAAAACTCCGAAACTCCAAAACTCCGAAACTCCAAAACTCCAAAACTCCAAAACTCCGAAACTCCAAAACTCCGAAACTCCGAAACTCCAAAACTCCGAAACTCCGAAACTCCAAAACTCCAAAACTCCAATACTCCAAAACTCCAAAACTCCGAAACTCCAAAACTCCGAAACTCCAAAACTCCAATACTCCAAAACTCCGAAACTCCAAAACTCCGAAACTCCGAAACTCGGAAACTCCAAAACTCCAAAACTCCAAAACTCCAAAACTCCGAAACTCCAAAACTCCAAAACTCCAAAACTCCAAAACTCCAAAACTCCGAAACTCCAAAACTCCGAAACTCCTAAACTCCAAAACTCCAAAACTCCGAAACTCCGAAACACCAAAACTCCAAAACTCCAAAACTCCAAAACTCCAAAACTCCAAAACTCCAAAACTCCAAAACTCCGAAACTCCGAAACTCCGAAACTCCGAAACTCCAAAACTCCAAAACTCCGAAACTCCAAAACTCCGAAACTCCGAAACTCCAAAACTCCGAAACTCCAAAACTCCGAATCTCCAAAACTCCAAAACTCCGAAACTCCAAAACTCCGAACTTCCAAAACTCCGAAACTCCAAAACTCCAAATCTCCAAAACTCGGAAACTCCAAAACTCCAAAACTCCAAAACTCCGAAACTCCAAAACTCCAAAACTCCAAAACTCCAAAACTCCAAAACTCCAAAACTCCAAAACTCCGAAACTCCAAAACTCCGAAACTCCGAAACTCCGAAACTCCAAAACTCCGAAACTCCGAAACTCCGAAACTCCGAAACTCCAAAACTCCAAAACTCCAAAACTCCGAAACTCCAAAACTCCGAAACTCCGAAACTCCGAAACTCCGAAACTCCAAAACTCCAAAACTCCAAAACTCCGAAACTCCAAAACTCCGAAACTCCAAAACTCCAAAACTCCGAAACTCCAAAACTCCAAAACTCCAAAACTCTGAAACTCCAAAACTCCGAAACTCCAAAACTCCAAAACTCCAAAACTCCGAAACTCCAAAACTCCGAAACTCCGAAACTCCAAAACTCCGAAACTCCAAAACTCCAAAACTCCAAAACTCCAATACTCCAAAACTCCAAAACTCCAAAACTCCGAAACTCCAAAACTCCAAAACTCCAAAACTCCGAAACTCCGAAACTCCAAAACTCCAAAACTCCAAAACTCCGAAACTCCAAAACTCCAAAACTCCAAAACTCCGAAACTCCAAAACTCCGAAACTCCGAAACTCCGAAACTCCAAAACTCCAAAACTCCGAAACTCCAAAACTCCAAAACTCCAATACTCCAAAACTCCAAAACTCCAAAACTCCGAAACTCCAAAACTCCAAAACTCCGAAACTCCGAAACTCCGAAACTCCGAAACTCCAAAACTCCGAAACTCCGAAACTCCGAAACTCCGAAACTCCAAAACTCCAAAACTCCGAAACTCCGAAACTCCGAAACTCCGAAACTCCAAAACTCCCAAACTCCAAAACTCCGAAACTCCAAAACTCCGAAACTCCAAAACTCCGAAACTCCAAAACTCCAAAACTCCGAAACTCCAAAACTCCGAAACTCCAAAACTCCAAAACTCCAAAACTCCAAGACTCCAAAACTCCGAAACTCAAAAACTCCGAAACTCCAAAACTCCAAAACTCCAAAACTCCGAAACTCCAAAACTCCAATACTCCAAAACTCCGAAACTCCAAAACTCCAAAACTCCAAAACTCCAATACTCCAAAACTCCGAAACTCCGAAACTCCGAAACTCCAAAACTCCGAAACTCCGAAACTCCAAAACTCGGAAACTCCAAAACTACAAAACTACAAAACTCCAAAACTCCGAAACTCCAAAACTCCGAAACTCCAAAACTCCAAAACTCCAAAACTCCAATACTCCAAAACTCCAAAACTCCAAAACTCCGAAACTCCAAAACTCCAAAACTCCAAAACTCCGAAACTCCGAAACTCCAAAACTCCAAAACTCCAAAACTCCGAAACTCCAAAACTCCAAAACTCCAAAACTCCGAAACTCCGAAACTCCGAAACTCCAAAACTCCAAAACTCCGAAACTCCAAAACTCCAAAACTCCAATACTCCAAAACTCCAAAACTCCAAAACTCCGAAACTCCAAAACTCCAAAACTCCGAAACTCCGAAACTCCGAAACTCCAAAACTCCGAAACTCCGAAACTCCGAAACTCCGAAACTCCAAAACTCCAAAACTCCAAAACTCCAAAACTCCAAAACTCCGAAACTCCAAAACTCCGAAACTCCGAAACTCCGAAACTCCAAAACTCCGAAACTCCGAAACTCCGAAACTCCGAAACTCCGAAACTCCAAATCTCCAAAACTCCGAAACTCCAAAACTCCGAAACTCCGAAACTCCAAAACTCCGAAACTCCAAAACTCCGAATCTCCAAAACTCCAAAACTCCGAAACTCCAAAACTCCGAACTTCCAAAACTCCGAAACTCCAAAACTCCAAATCTCCAAAACTCGGAAACTCCAAAACTCCAAAACTCCAAAACTCCGAAACTCCAAAACTCCAAAACTCCAAAACTCCAAAACTCCAAAACTCCAAAACTCCGAAACTCCAAAACTCCGAAACTCCGAAACTCCGAAACTCCAAAACTCCGAAACTCCGAAACTCCGAAACTCCGAAACTCCAAAACTCCAAAACTCCAAAACTCCGAAACTCCAAAACTCCGAAACTCCGAAACTCCGAAACTCCGAAACTCCGAAACTCCAAAACTCCAAAACTCCAAAACTCCGAAACTCCAAAACTCCGAAACTCCAAAACTCCAAAACTCCGAAACTCCAAAACTCCAAAACTCCAAAACTCCGAAACTCCAAAACTCCGAAACTCCAAAACTCCAAAACTCCAAAACTCCGAAACTCCAAAACTCCGAAACTCCGAAACTCCAAAACTCCGAAACTCCAAAACTCCAAAACTCCAAAACTCCAATACTCCAAAACTCCAAAACTCCAAAACTCCGAAACTCCAAAACTCCAAAACTCCGAAACTCCAAAACTCAAAAACTCCGAAACTCCGAAACTCCAAAACTCCAAAACTCCGAAACTCCAAAACTCCAAAACTCCAATACTCCAAAACTCCAAAACTCCAAAACTCCGAAACTCCAAAACTCCAAAACTCCGAAACTCCGAAACTCCGAAACTCCGAAACTCCAAAACTCCGAAACTCCGAAACTCCGAAACTCCGAAACTCCAAAACTCCAAAACTCCGAAACTCCGAAACTCCGAAACTCCGAAACTCCAAAACTCCCAAAGTCCAAAACTCCGAAACTCCAAAACTCCGAAACTCCAAAACTCCGAAACTCCAAAACTCCAAAACTCCGAAACTCCAAAACTCCGAAACTCCAAAACTCCAAAACTCCAAAACTCCGAAACTCCAAAACTCCGAAACTCCGAAACTCGGAAACTCCAAAACTCCAAAACTCCAAAACTCCGAAACTCCAAAACTCCAAAACTCCGAAACTCCAAAACTCCGAAACTCCGAAACTCCGAAACTCCAAAACTCCAAAACTCCAAAACTCCAAAACTCCGAAACTCCGAAACTCCAAAACTCCGAAACTCCGAAACTCCGAAACTCCAAAACTCCAAAACTCCGAAACTCCAAAACTCCGAAACTCCAAAACTCCAAAACTCCAAAACTCCGAAACTCCAACTCCGAAACCCCAAAACTCCAAAACTCCAAAACTCCGAAACTCCGAAACTCCAAAACTCCAAAACTCCGAAACTCCAAAACTCCGAAACTCCGAAACTCCGAAACTCCGAAACTCCAAAACTCCAAAACTCCGAAACTCCAAAACTCCAAAACTCCAATACTCCAAAATTCCAAAACTCCGAAACTCCAAAACTCCGAAACTCCGAAACTCCGAAACTCCGAAACTCCAAAACTCCGAAACTCCAAAACTCCAAAACTCCAAAACTCCAATACTCCAAAACTCCAAAACTCCAAAACTCCGAAACTCCAAAACTCCAAAACTCCAAAACTCCGAAACTCCGAAACTCCAAAACTCCAAAACTCCAAAACTCCGAAACTCCAAAACTCCAAAACTCCAAAACTCCGAAACTCCAAAACTCCGAAACTCCGAAACTCCGAAACTCCAAAACTCCAAAACTCCAAAACTGCAAAACTCCAAAACTCCGAAACTCCGAAACTCCAAAACTCCAAAACTCCGAAACTCCGAAACTCCAAAACTCCGAAACTCCAAAACTCCAAAACTCCAATACTCCAAAACTCCAAAACTCCAACTCCGAAACCCCAAAACTCCAAAACTCCAAAACTCCGAAACTCCGAAACTCCAAAACTCCAAAACTCCGAAACTCCAAAACTCCAATACTCCAAAACTCCAAAACTCCAACTCCGAAACCCGAAAACTCCAAAACTCCAAAACTCCGAAACTCCGAAACTCCAAAACTCCAAAACTCCGAAACTCCAAAACTCCGAAACTCCGAAACTCCGAAACTCCAAAACTCCAAAACTCCGAAACTCCAAAACTCCAAAACTCCAATACTCCAAAATTCCAAAACTCCAAAACTCCGAAACTCCAAAACTCCAAAACTCCGAAACTCCGAAACTCCGAAACTAAAAAACTCCGAAACTCCGAAACTCCGAACCTCCGAAACTCCGAAACTCCAAAACTCCGAAACTCCAAAACTCCGAAACTCCAAAACTCCAAAACTCCAAAACTCCGAAACTCCAAAACTCCGAAACTCCGAAACTCCAAAACTCCGAAACTCCGAAACTCCAAAACTCCAAAACTCCAATACTCCAAAACTCCAAAACTCCGAAACTCCAAAACTCCGAAACTCCAAAACTCCAATACTCCAAAACTCCGAAACTCCAAAACTCCGAAACTCCGAAACTCGGAAACTCCAAAACTCCAAAACTCCAAAACTCCAAAACTCCGAAACTCCAAAACTCCAAAACTCCAAAACTCCAAAACTCCAAAACTCCGAAACTCCAAAACTCCGAAACTCCTAAACTCCAAAACTCCAAAACTCCGAAACTCCGAAACACCAAAACTCCAAAACTCCAAAACTCCAAAACTCCAAAACTCCAAAACTCCAAAACTCCAAAACTCCGAAACTCCGAAACTCCGAAACTCCGAAACTCCAAAACTCCAAAACTCCGAAACTCCAAAACTCCGAAACTCCGAAACTCCAAAACTCCGAAACTCCAAAACTCCGAATCTCCAAAACTCCAAAACTCCGAAACTCCAAAACTCCGAACTTCCAAAACTCCGAAACTCCAAAACTCCAAATCTCCAAAACTCGGAAACTCCAAAACTCCAAAACTCCAAAACTCCGAAACTCCAAAACTCCAAAACTCCAAAACTCCAAAACTCCAAAACTCCAAAACTCCAAAACTCCGAAACTCCAAAACTCCGAAACTCCGAAACTCCGAAACTCCAAAACTCCGAAACTCCGAAACTCCGAAACTCCGAAACTCCAAAACTCCAAAACTCCAAAACTCCGAAACTCCAAAACTCCGAAACTCCGAAACTCCGAAACTCCGAAACTCCAAAACTCCAAAACTCCAAAACTCCGAAACTCCAAAACTCCGAAACTCCAAAACTCCAAAACTCCGAAACTCCAAAACTCCAAAACTCCAAAACTCTGAAACTCCAAAACTCCGAAACTCCAAAACTCCAAAACTCCAAAACTCCGAAACTCCAAAACTCCGAAACTCCGAAACTCCAAAACTCCGAAACTCCAAAACTCCAAAACTCCAAAACTCCAATACTCCAAAACTCCAAAACTCCAAAACTCCGAAACTCCAAAACTCCAAAACTCCAAAACTCCGAAACTCCGAAACTCCAAAACTCCAAAACTCCAAAACTCCGAAACTCCAAAACTCCAAAACTCCAAAACTCCGAAACTCCAAAACTCCGAAACTCCGAAACTCCGAAACTCCAAAACTCCAAAACTCCGAAACTCCAAAACTCCAAAACTCCAATACTCCAAAACTCCAAAACTCCAAAACTCCGAAACTCCAAAACTCCAAAACTCCGAAACTCCGAAACTCCGAAACTCCGAAACTCCAAAACTCCGAAACTCCGAAACTCCGAAACTCCGAAACTCCAAAACTCCAAAACTCCGAAACTCCGAAACTCCGAAACTCCGAAACTCCAAAACTCCCAAACTCCAAAACTCCGAAACTCCAAAACTCCGAAACTCCAAAACTCCGAAACTCCAAAACTCCAAAACTCCGAAACTCCAAAACTCCGAAACTCCAAAACTCCAAAACTCCAAAACTCCAAGACTCCAAAACTCCGAAACTCAAAAACTCCGAAACTCCAAAACTCCAAAACTCCAAAACTCCGAAACTCCAAAACTCCAATACTCCAAAACTCCGAAACTCCAAAACTCCAAAACTCCAAAACTCCAATACTCCAAAACTCCGAAACTCCGAAACTCCGAAACTCCAAAACTCCGAAACTCCGAAACTCCAAAACTCGGAAACTCCAAAACTACAAAACTACAAAACTCCAAAACTCCGAAACTCCAAAACTCCGAAACTCCAAAACTCCAAAACTCCAAAACTCCAATACTCCAAAACTCCAAAACTCCAAAACTCCGAAACTCCAAAACTCCAAAACTCCAAAACTCCGAAACTCCGAAACTCCAAAACTCCAAAACTCCAAAACTCCAAAACTCCAAAACTCCAAAACTCCAAAACTCCGAAACTCCAAAACTCCAAAACTCCGAAACTCCAAAACTCCGAAACTCCGAAACTCCGAAACTCCAAAACTCCAAAACTCCAAAACTCCAAAACTCCGAAACTCCGAAACTCCAAAACTCCGAAACTCCGAAACTCCGAAACTCCAAAACTCCAAAACTCCGAAACTCCAAAACTCCGAAACTCCAAAACTCCAAAACTCCAAAACTCCGAAACTCCAACTCCGAAACCCCAAAACTCCAAAACTCCAAAACTCCGAAACTCCGAAACTCCAAAACTCCAAAACTCCGAAACTCCAAAACTCCGAAACTCCGAAACTCCGAAACTCCGAAACTCCAAAACTCCAAAACTCCGAAACTCCAAAACTCCAAAACTCCAATACTCCAAAATTCCAAAACTCCGAAACTCCAAAACTCCGAAACTCCGAAACTCCGAAACTCCAAAACTCCGAAACTCCAAAACTCCAAAACTCCAAAACTCCAATACTCCAAAACTCCAAAACTCCAAAACTCCGAAACTCCAAAACTCCAAAACTCCAAAACTCCGAAACTCCGAAACTCCAAAACTCCAAAACTCCAAAACTCCGAAACTCCAAAACTCCAAAACTCCAAAACTCCGAAACTCCAAAACTCCGAAACTCCGAAACTCCGAAACTCCAAAACTCCAAAACTCCAAAACTGCAAAACTCCAAAACTCCGAAACTCCGAAACTCCAAAACTCCAAAACTCCGAAACTCCGAAACTCCAAAACTCCGAAACTCCAAAACTCCAAAACTCCAATACTCCAAAACTCCAAAACTCCAACTCCGAAACCCCAAAACTCCAAAACTCCAAAACTCCGAAACTCCGAAACTCCAAAACTCCAAAACTCCGAAACTCCAAAACTCCAATACTCCAAAACTCCAAAACTCCAACTCCGAAACCCGAAAACTCCAAAACTCCAAAACTCCGAAACTCCGAAACTCCAAAACTCCAAAACTCCGAAACTCCAAAACTCCGAAACTCCGAAACTCCGAAACTCCAAAACTCCAAAACTCCGAAACTCCAAAACTCCAAAACTCCAATACTCCAAAATTCCAAAACTCCAAAACTCCGAAACTCCAAAACTCCAAAACTCCGAAACTCCGAAACTCCGAAACTAAAAAACTCCGAAACTCCGAAACTCCGAACCTCCGAAACTCCGAAACTCCAAAACTCCGAAACTCCAAAACTCCGAAACTCCAAAACTCCAAAACTCCAAAACTCCGAAACTCCAAAACTCCGAAACTCCGAAACTCCAAAACTCCGAAACTCCGAAACTCCAAAACTCCAAAACTCCAATACTCCAAAACTCCAAAACTCCGAAACTCCAAAACTCCGAAACTCCAAAACTCCAATACTCCAAAACTCCGAAACTCCAAAACTCCGAAACTCCGAAACTCGGAAACTCCAAAACTCCAAAACTCCAAAACTCCAAAACTCCGAAACTCCAAAACTCCAAAACTCCAAAACTCCAAAACTCCAAAACTCCGAAACTCCAAAACTCCGAAACTCCTAAACTCCAAAACTCCAAAACTCCGAAACTCCGAAACACCAAAACTCCAAAACTCCAAAACTCCAAAACTCCAAAACTCCAAAACTCCAAAACTCCAAAACTCCGAAACTCCGAAACTCCGAAACTCCGAAACTCCAAAACTCCAAAACTCCGAAACTCCAAAACTCCGAAACTCCGAAACTCCAAAACTCCGAAACTCCAAAACTCCGAATCTCCAAAACTCCAAAACTCCGAAACTCCAAAACTCCGAACTTCCAAAACTCCGAAACTCCAAAACTCCAAATCTCCAAAACTCGGAAACTCCAAAACTCCAAAACTCCAAAACTCCGAAACTCCAAAACTCCAAAACTCCAAAACTCCAAAACTCCAAAACTCCAAAACTCCAAAACTCCGAAACTCCAAAACTCCGAAACTCCGAAACTCCGAAACTCCAAAACTCCGAAACTCCGAAACTCCGAAACTCCGAAACTCCAAAACTCCAAAACTCCAAAACTCCGAAACTCCAAAACTCCGAAACTCCGAAACTCCGAAACTCCGAAACTCCAAAACTCCAAAACTCCAAAACTCCGAAACTCCAAAACTCCGAAACTCCAAAACTCCAAAACTCCGAAACTCCAAAACTCCAAAACTCCAAAACTCTGAAACTCCAAAACTCCGAAACTCCAAAACTCCAAAACTCCAAAACTCCGAAACTCCAAAACTCCGAAACTCCGAAACTCCAAAACTCCGAAACTCCAAAACTCCAAAACTCCAAAACTCCAATACTCCAAAACTCCAAAACTCCAAAACTCCGAAACTCCAAAACTCCAAAACTCCAAAACTCCGAAACTCCGAAACTCCAAAACTCCAAAACTCCAAAACTCCGAAACTCCAAAACTCCAAAACTCCAAAACTCCGAAACTCCAAAACTCCGAAACTCCGAAACTCCGAAACTCCAAAACTCCAAAACTCCGAAACTCCAAAACTCCAAAACTCCAATACTCCAAAACTCCAAAACTCCAAAACTCCGAAACTCCAAAACTCCAAAACTCCGAAACTCCGAAACTCCGAAACTCCGAAACTCCAAAACTCCGAAACTCCGAAACTCCGAAACTCCGAAACTCCAAAACTCCAAAACTCCGAAACTCCGAAACTCCGAAACTCCGAAACTCCAAAACTCCCAAACTCCAAAACTCCGAAACTCCAAAACTCCGAAACTCCAAAACTCCGAAACTCCAAAACTCCAAAACTCCGAAACTCCAAAACTCCGAAACTCCAAAACTCCAAAACTCCAAAACTCCAAGACTCCAAAACTCCGAAACTCAAAAACTCCGAAACTCCAAAACTCCAAAACTCCAAAACTCCGAAACTCCAAAACTCCAATACTCCAAAACTCCGAAACTCCAAAACTCCAAAACTCCAAAACTCCAATACTCCAAAACTCCGAAACTCCGAAACTCCGAAACTCCAAAACTCCGAAACTCCGAAACTCCAAAACTCGGAAACTCCAAAACTACAAAACTACAAAACTCCAAAACTCCGAAACTCCAAAACTCCGAAACTCCAAAACTCCAAAACTCCAAAACTCCAATACTCCAAAACTCCAAAACTCCAAAACTCCGAAACTCCAAAACTCCAAAACTCCAAAACTCCGAAACTCCGAAACTCCAAAACTCCAAAACTCCAAAACTCCGAAACTCCAAAACTCCAAAACTCCAAAACTCCGAAACTCCGAAACTCCGAAACTCCAAAACTCCAAAACTCCGAAACTCCAAAACTCCAAAACTCCAATACTCCAAAACTCCAAAACTCCAAAACTCCGAAACTCCAAAACTCCAAAACTCCGAAACTCCGAAACTCCGAAACTCCAAAACTCCGAAACTCCGAAACTCCGAAACTCCGAAACTCCAAAACTCCAAAACTCCAAAACTCCAAAACTCCAAAACTCCGAAACTCCAAAACTCCGAAACTCCGAAACTCCGAAACTCCAAAACTCCGAAACTCCGAAACTCCGAAACTCCGAAACTCCGAAACTCCAAATCTCCAAAACTCCAAAACTCCAAAACTCCGAAACTCCAAAACTCCGAAACTCCAAAACTCCAAAACTCCAAAACTCCAAGACTCCAAAACTCCGAAACTCAAAAACTCCGAAACTCCAAAACTCCAAAACTCCAAAACTCCGAAACTCCAAAACTCCAATACTCCAAAACTCCGAAACTCCAAAACTCCAAAACTCCAAAACTCCAATACTCCAAAACTCCGAAACTCCGAAACTCCGAAACTCCAAAACTCCGAAACTCCGAAACTCCAAAACTCCAAAACTCCAAAACTCCGAAACTCCAAAACTCCAAAACTCCAAAACTCCGAAACTCCAAAACTCCGAAACTCCGAAACTCCGAAACTCCAAAACTCCAAAACTCCGAAACTCCAAAACTCCAAAACTCCAATACTCCAAAACTCCAAAACTCCAAAACTCCGAAACTCCAAAACTCCAAAACTCCGAAACTCCGAAACTCCGAAACTCCGAAACTCCAAAACTCCGAAACTCCGAAACTCCGAAACTCCGAAACTCCAAAACTCCAAAACTCCGAAACTCCGAAACTCCGAAACTCCGAAACTCCAAAACTCCCAAACTCCAAAACTCCGAAACTCCAAAACTCCGAAACTCCAAAACTCCGAAACTCCAAAACTCCAAAACTCCGAAACTCCAAAACTCCGAAACTCCAAAACTCCAAAACTCCAAAACTCCAAGACTCCAAAACTCCGAAACTCAAAAACTCCGAAACTCCAAAACTCCAAAACTCCAAAACTCCGAAACTCCAAAACTCCAATACTCCAAAACTCCGAAACTCCAAAACTCCAAAACTCCAAAACTCCAATACTCCAAAACTCCGAAACTCCGAAACTCCGAAACTCCAAAACTCCGAAACTCCGAAACTCCAAAACTCGGAAACTCCAAAACTACAAAACTACAAAACTCCAAAACTCCGAAACTCCAAAACTCCGAAACTCCAAAACTCCAAAACTCCAAAACTCCAATACTCCAAAACTCCAAAACTCCAAAACTCCGAAACTCCAAAACTCCAAAACTCCAAAACTCCGAAACTCCGAAACTCCAAAACTCCAAAACTCCAAAACTCCGAAACTCCAAAACTCCAAAACTCCAAAACTCCGAAACTCCGAAACTCCGAAACTCCAAAACTCCAAAACTCCGAAACTCCAAAACTCCAAAACTCCAATACTCCAAAACTCCAAAACTCCAAAACTCCGAAACTCCAAAACTCCAAAACTCCGAAACTCCGAAACTCCGAAACTCCAAAACTCCGAAACTCCGAAACTCCGAAACTCCGAAACTCCAAAACTCCAAAACTCCAAAACTCCAAAACTCCAAAACTCCGAAACTCCAAAACTCCGAAACTCCGAAACTCCGAAACTCCAAAACTCCGAAACTCCGAAACTCCGAAACTCCGAAACTCCGAAACTCCAAATCTCCAAAACTCCGAAACTCCAAAACTCCGAAACTCCGAAACTCCAAAACTCCGAAACTCCAAAACTCCGAATCTCCAAAACTCCAAAACTCCGAAACTCCAAAACTCCGAACTTCCAAAACTCCGAAACTCCAAAACTCCAAATCTCCAAAACTCGGAAACTCCAAAACTCCAAAACTCCAAAACTCCGAAACTCCAAAACTCCAAAACTCCAAAACTCCAAAACTCCAAAACTCCAAAACTCCGAAACTCCAAAACTCCGAAACTCCGAAACTCCGAAACTCCAAAACTCCGAAACTCCGAAACTCCGAAACTCCGAAACTCCAAAACTCCAAAACTCCAAAACTCCGAAACTCCAAAACTCCGAAACTCCGAAACTCCGAAACTCCGAAACTCCGAAACTCCAAAACTCCAAAACTCCAAAACTCCGAAACTCCAAAACTCCGAAACTCCAAAACTCCAAAACTCCGAAACTCCAAAACTCCAAAACTCCAAAACTCCGAAACTCCAAAACTCCGAAACTCCAAAACTCCAAAACTCCAAAACTCCGAAACTCCAAAACTCCGAAACTCCGAAACTCCAAAACTCCGAAACTCCAAAACTCCAAAACTCCAAAACTCCAATACTCCAAAACTCCAAAACTCCAAAACTCCGAAACTCCAAAACTCCAAAACTCCGAAACTCCAAAACTCAAAAACTCCGAAACTCCGAAACTCCAAAACTCCAAAACTCCGAAACTCCAAAACTCCAAAACTCCAATACTCCAAAACTCCAAAACTCCAAAACTCCGAAACTCCAAAACTCCAAAACTCCGAAACTCCGAAACTCCGAAACTCCGAAACTCCAAAACTCCGAAACTCCGAAACTCCGAAACTCCGAAACTCCAAAACTCCAAAACTCCGAAACTCCGAAACTCCGAAACTCCGAAACTCCAAAACTCCCAAAGTCCAAAACTCCGAAACTCCAAAACTCCGAAACTCCAAAACTCCGAAACTCCAAAACTCCAAAACTCCGAAACTCCAAAACTCCGAAACTCCAAAACTCCAAAACTCCAAAACTCCGAAACTCCAAAACTCCGAAACTCCGAAACTCGGAAACTCCAAAACTCCAAAACTCCAAAACTCCGAAACTCCAAAACTCCAAAACTCCGAAACTCCAAAACTCCGAAACTCCGAAACTCCGAAACTCCAAAACTCCAAAACTCCAAAACTCCAAAACTCCGAAACTCCGAAACTCCAAAACTCCGAAACTCCGAAACTCCGAAACTCCAAAACTCCAAAACTCCGAAACTCCAAAACTCCGAAACTCCAAAACTCCAAAACTCCAAAACTCCGAAACTCCAAAACTCCGAAACTCCGAAACTCCAAAACTCGAAAACTCCAAAACTCCGAAACTCCGAAACTCCAAAACTCCAAAACTCCAAAACTCCGAAACTCCAAAACTCCAAAACTCCAAAACTCCGAAACTCCGAAACTCCGAAACTCCAAAACTCCAAAACTCCGAAACTCCAAAACTCCAAAACTCCAATACTCCAAAACTCCAAAACTCCAAAACTCCGAAACTCCAAAACTCCAAAACTCCGAAACTCCGAAACTCCGAAACTCCGAAACTCCAAAACTCCGAAACTCCGAAACTCCGAAACTCCGAAACTCCGAAACTCCAAAACTCCAAAACTCCAAAACTCCAAAACTCCAAAACTCCGAAACTCCAAAACTCCGAAACTCCGAAACTCCGAAACTCCAAAACTCCGAAACTCCGAAACTCCGAAACTCCGAAACTCCAAAACTCCAAAACTCCGAAACTCCAAAACTCCGAAACTCCGAAACTCCAAAACTCCGAAACTCCAAAACTCCGAATCTCCAAAACTCCAAAACTCCGAAACTCCAAAACTCCGAACTTCCAAAACTCCGAAACTCCAAAACTCCAAATCTCCAAAACTCGGAAACTCCAAAACTCCAAAACTCCAAAACTCCGAAACTCCAAAACTCCGAAACTCCAAAACTCCAAAACTCCAATACTCCAAAACTCCAAAACTCGGAAACTCCAAAACTCCGAAACTCCAAAACTCCGAATCTCCAAAACTCCAAAACTCGAAAACTCCGAAACTCCAAAACTCCAAAACTCCAATACTCCAAAACTCCAAAACTCCGAAACTCCAAAACTCCGAAACTCCAAAACTCCGAATCTCCAAAACTCCAAAACTCCAAAACTCCGAAACTCCGAAACTCCAAAACTCCAAAACTCCAATACTCCAAAACTCCAAAACTCCGAAACTCCAAAACTCCGAAACTCCAAAACTCCAATACTCCAAAACTCCGAAACTCCAAAACTCCGAAACTCCAAAACTCCAAAACTCCAATACTCCAAAACTCCAAAACTCGGAAACTCCAAAACTCCAAAACTCCGAAACTCCAAAACTCCGAAACTCCAAAACTCCGAATCTCCAAAACTCCAAAACTCCGAAACTCCAAAACTCCGAACTTCCAAAACTCCGAAACTCCAAAACTCCGAATCTCCAAAACTCGGAAACTCCAAAACTCCAAAACTCCAAAACTCCAAAACTCCGAAACTCCAAAACTCCAAAACTCCAAAACTCCAAAACTCCAAAACTCCAAAACTCCAAAACTCCAAAACTCCAAAACTCCGAAACTCCAAAACTCCGAAACTCCGCAACTCCGAAACTCCAAAACTCCGAAACTCCGAAACTCCGAAACTCCGAAACTCCAAAACTCCAAAACTCCAAAACTCCGAAACTCCAAAACTCCGAAACTCCGAAACTCCGAAACTCCAAAACTCCGAAACTCCAAAACTCCGAAACTCCAAAACTCCAAAACTCCGAAACTCCAAAACTCCGAAACTCCAAAACTCCAAAACTCCAAAACTCCGAAACTCCAAAACTCCGAAACTCCGAAACTCCAAAACTCCGAAACTCCAAAACTCC
This sequence comes from Amblyomma mixtum, assembly GCF_055824585.1. Classification (NCBI taxonomy): domain Eukaryota; kingdom Metazoa; phylum Arthropoda; class Arachnida; order Ixodida; family Ixodidae; genus Amblyomma; species Amblyomma mixtum. The sequence goes on along the minus strand of NC_143021.1, from coordinate 104,521,507 downwards.
AAAACTCCAAAACTCCAATACTCCAAAACTCCAAAACTCCAAAACTCCAAAACTCCGAAACTCCAAAACTCCAAAACTCCAAAACTCCGAAACTCCGAAACTCCAAAACTCCAAAACTCCAAAACTCCGAAACTCCAAAACTCCAAAACTCCAAAACTCCGAAACTCCGAAACTCCGAAACTCCAAAACTCCAAAACTCCGAAACTCCAAAACTCCAAAACTCCAATACTCCAAAACTCCAAAACTCCAAAACTCCGAAACTCCAAAACTCCAAAACTCCGAAACTCCGAAACTCCGAAACTCCGAAACTCCAAAACTCCGAAACTCCGAAACTCCGAAACTCCGAAACTCCGAAACTCCAAAACTCCAAAACTCCAAAACTCCAAAACTCCAAAACTCCGAAACTCCAAAACTCCGAAACTCCGAAACTCCAAAACTCCGAAACTCCGAAACTCCGAAACTCCGAATCTCCAAAACTCCAAAACTCCGAAACTCCAAAACTCCGAAACTCCGAAACTCCGAAACTCCGAAACTCCAAAACTCCGAATCTCCAAAACTCCAAAACTCCGAAACTCCAAAACTCCGAACTTCCAAAACTCCGAAACTCCAAAACTCCAAATCTCCAAAACTCGGAAACTCCAAAACTCCAAAACTCCAAAACTCCGAAACTCCAAAACTCCAAAACTCCAAAACTCCAAAACTCCAAAACTCCAAAACTCCAAAACTCCAAAACTCCAAAACTCCGAAACTCCAAAACTCCGAAACTCCGAAACTCCGAAACTCCAAAACTCCGAAACTCCGAAACTCCGAAACTCCGAAACTCCAAAACTCCAAAACTCCAAAACTCCGAAACTCCAAAACTCCGAAACTCCGAAACTCCGAAACTCCGAAACTCCAAAACTCCAAAACTCCAAAACTCCGAAACTCCAAAACTCCGAAACTCCAAAACTCCAAAACTCCGAAACTCCAAAACTCCAAAACTCCAAAACTCCGAAACTCCAAAACTCCGAAACTCCAAAACTCCAAAACTCCAAAACTCCGAAACTCCAAAACTCCGAAACTCCGAAACTCCAAAACTCCGAAACTCCAAAACTCCAAAACTCCAAAACTCCAATACTCCAAAACTCCAAAACTCCAAAACTCCGAAACTCCAAAACTCCAAAACTCCAAAACTCCGAAACTCCGAAACTCCAAAACTCCAAAACTCCAAAACTCCGAAACTCCAAAACTCCAAAACTCCAAAACTCCGAAACTCCAAAACTCCGAAACTCCGAAACTCCGAAACTCCAAAACTCCAAAACTCCGAAACTCCAAAACTCCAAAACTCCAATACTCCAAAACTCCAAAACTCCAAAACTCCGAAACTCCAAAACTCCAAAACTCCGAAACTCCGAAACTCCGAAACTCCGAAACTCCAAAACTCCGAAACTCCGAAACTCCGAAACTCCGAAACTCCAAAACTCCAAAACTCCGAAACTCCGAAACTCCGAAACTCCGAAACTCCAAAACTCCCAAACTCCAAAACTCCGAAACTCCAAAACTCCGAAACTCCAAAACTCCGAAACTCCAAAACTCCAAAACTCCGAAACTCCAAAACTCCGAAACTCCAAAACTCCAAAACTCCAAAACTCCGAAACTCCAAAACTCCGAAACTCCGAAACTCGGAAACTCCAAAACTCCAAAACTCCAAAACTCCGAAACTCCAAAACTCCAAAACTCCGAAACTCCAAATCTCCGAAACTCCGAAACTCCGAAACTCCAAAACTCCAAAACTCCAAAACTCCAAAACTCCGAAACTCCGAAGCTCCAAAACTCCGAAACTCCGAAACTCCGAAACTCCAAAACTCCAAAACTCCGAAACTCCAAAACTCCGAAACTCCAAAACTCCAAAACTCCAAAACTCCGAAACTCCAAAACTCCGAAACTCCGAAACTCCAAAACTCCAAAACTCCAAAACTCCGAAACTCCAAAACTCCGAAACTCCGAAACTCCGAAACTCCGAAACTCCAAAACTCCGAAACTCCAAAACTCCAAAACTCCAAAACTCCAATACTCCAAAACTCCAAAACTCCAAAACTCCGAAACTCCAAAACTCCAAAACTCCAAAACTCCGAAACTCCGAAACTCCAAAACTCCAAAACTCCAAAACTCCGAAACTCCAAAACTCCAAAACTCCAAAACTCCGAAACTCCAAAACTCCGAAACTCCGAAACTCCGAAACTCCAAAACTCCAAAACTCCAAAACTGCAAAACTCCAAAACTCCGAAACTCCGAAACTCCAAAACTCCAAAACTCCGAAACTCCGAAACTCCAAAACTCCGAAACTCCAAAACTCCAAAACTCCAAAACTCCAATACTCCAAAACTCCAAAACTCCAACTCCGAAACCCCAAAACTCCAAAACTCCAAAACTCCGAAACTCCGAAACTCCAAAACTCCAAAACTCCGAAACTCCAAAACTCCAATACTCCAAAACTCCAAAACTCCAACTCCGAAACCCCAAAACTCCAAAACTCCAAAACTCCGAAACTCCGAAACTCCAAAACTCCAAAACTCCGAAACTCCAAAACTCCGAAACTCCGAAACTCCGAAACTCCAAAACTCCAAAACTCCGAAACTCCAAAACTCCAAAACTCCAATACTCCAAAATTCCAAAACTCCAAAACTCCGAAACTCCAAAACTCCAAAACTCCGAAACTCCGAAACTCCGAAACTAAAAAACTCCGAAACTCCGAAACTCCGAAACTCCGAAACTCCGAAACTCCGAAACTCCAAAACTCCGAAACTCCAAAACTCCGAAACTCCAAAACTCCAAAACTCCAAAACTCCGAAACTCCAAAACTCCGAAACTCCGAAACTCCAAAACTCCGAAACTCCGAAACTCCAAAACTCCAAAACTCCAACACTCCAAAACTCCAAAACTCCGAAACTCCAAAACTCCGAAACTCCAAAACTCCAATACTCCAAAACTCCGAAACTCCAAAACTCCGAAACTCCGAAACTCGGAAACTCCAAAACTCCAAAACTCCAAAACTCCAAAACTCCGAAACTCCAAAACTCCAAAACTCCAAAACTCCAAAACTCCAAAACTCCGAAACTCCAAAACTCCGAAACTCCTAAACTCCAAAACTCCAAAACTCCGAAACTCCGAAACACCAAAACTCCAAAACTCCAAAACTCCAAAACTCCAAAACTCCAAAACTCCAAAACTCCAAAACTCCGAAACTCCGAAACTCCGAAACTCCAAAACTCCAAAACTCCGAAACTCCAAAACTCCGAAACTCCGAAACTCCAAAACTCCGAAACTCCAAAACTCCGAATCTCCAAAACTCCAAAACTCCGAAACTCCAAAACTCCGAACTTCCAAAACTCCGAAACTCCAAAACTCCAAATCTCCAAAACTCGGAAACTCCAAAACTCCAAAACTCCAAAACTCCGAAACTCCAAAACTCCAAAACTCCAAAACTCCAAAACTCCAAAACTCCAAAACTCCAAAACTCCGAAACTCCAAAACTCCGAAACTCCGAAACTCCGAAACTCCAAAACTCCGAAACTCCGAAACTCCGAAACTCCGAAACTCCAAAACTCCAAAACTCCAAAAACTCCGAAACTCCAAAACTCCGAAACTCCGAAACTCCGAAACTCCAAAACTCCAAAACTCCAAAACTCCGAAACTCCAAAACTCCGAAACTCCAAAACTCCAAAACTCCGAAACTCCAAAACTCCAAAACTCCAAAACTCCGAAACTCCAAAACTCCGAAACTCCAAAACTCCAAAACTCCAAAACTCCGAAACTCCAAAACTCCGAAACTCCGAAACTCCAAAACTCCGAAACTCCAAAACTCCAAAACTCCAAAACTCCAATACTCCAAAACTCCAAAACTCCAAAACTCCGAAACTCCAAAACTCCAAAACCCCAAAACTCCGAAACTCCGAAACTCCAAAACTCCAAAACTCCAAAACTCCGAAACTCCAAAACTCCAAAACTCCAAAACTCCGAAACTCCAAAACTCCGAAACTCCGAAACTCCGAAACTCCAAAACTCCAAAACTCCGAAACTCCAAAACTCCAAAACTCCAATACTCCAAAACTCCAAAACTCCAAAACTCCGAAACTCCAAAACTCCAAAACTCCGAAACTCCGAAACTCCGAAACTCCGAAACTCCAAAACTCCGAAACTCCGAAACTCCGAAACTCCGAAACTCCAAAACTCCAAAACTCCGAAACTCCGAAACTCCGAAACTCCAAAACTCCCAAACTCCAAAACTCCGAAACTCCAAAACTCCGAAACTCCAAAACTCCGAAACTCCAAAACTCCAAAACTCCGAAACTCCAAAACTCCGAAACTCCAAAACTCCAAAACTCCAAAACTCCGAAACTCCAAAACTCCGAAACTCCGAAACTCGGAAACTGCAAAACTCCAAAACTCCAAAACTCCGAAACTCCAAAACTCCAAAACTCCGAAACTCCAAATCTCCGAAACTCCGAAACTCCGAAACTCCAAAACTCCAAAACTCCAAAACTCCAAAACTCCGAAACTCCGAAACTCCAAAACTCCGAAACTCCGAAACTCCGAAACTCCAAATCTCCAAAACTCCGAAACTCCAAAACTCCGAAACTCCAAAACTCCAAAACTCCAAAACTCCGAAACTCCAAAACTCCGAAACTCCGAAACTCCAAAACTCCAAAACTCCAAAACTCCGAAACTCCAAAACTCCGAAACTCCGAAACTCCGAAACTCCGAAACTCCAAAACTCCGAAACTCCAAAACTCCAAAACTCCAAAACTCCAATACTCCAAAACTCCAAAACTCCAAAACTCCGAAACTCCAAAACTCCAAAACTCCAAAACTCCGAAACTCCGAAACTCCAAAACTCCAAAACTCCAAAACTCCGAAACTCCAAAACTCCAAAACACCAAAACTCCGAAACTCCAAAACTCCGAAACTCCGAAACTCCGAAACTCCAAAACTCCAAAACTCCAAAACTGCAAAACTCCAAAACTCCGAAACTCCGAAACTCCAAAACTCCGAAACTCCGAAACTCCAAAACTCCGAAACTCCAAAACTCCAAAACTCCAAAACTCCAATACTCCAAAACTCCAAAACTCCAACTCCGAAACCCCAAAACTCCAAAACTCCAAAACTCCGAAACTCCGAAACTCCAAAACTCCAAAACTGCAAAACTCCAAAACTCCGAAACTCCGAAACTCCAAAACTCCGAAACTCCGAAACTCCAAAACTCCGAAACTCCAAAACTCCAAAACTCCAAAACTCCAATACTCCAAAACTCCAAAACTCCAACTCCGAAACCCCAAAACTCCAAAACTCCAAAACTCCGAAACTCCGAAACTCCAAAACTCCAAAACTCCGAAACTCCAAAACTCCAATACTCCAAAACTCCAAAACTCCAACTCCGAAACCCCAAAACTCCAAAACTCCAAAACTCCGAAACTCCGAAACTCCAAAACTCCAAAACTCCGAAACTCCGAAACTCCGAAACTCCAAAACTCCGAAACTCCGAAACTCCGAAACTCCGAAACTCCAAAACTCCAAAACTCCGAAACTCCAAAACTCCGAAACTCCGAAACTCCAAAACTCCGAAACTCCAAAACTCCGAATCTCCAAAACTCCAAAACTCCGAAACTCCAAAACTCCGAACTTCCAAAACTCCGAAACTCCAAAACTCCAAATCTCCAAAACTCGGAAACTCCAAAACTCCAAAACTCCAAAACTCCGAAACTCCAAAACTCCAAAACTCCAAAACTCCAAAACTCCAAAACTCCAAAACTCCAAAACTCCGAAACTCCAAAACTCCGAAACTCCGAAACTCCGAAACTCCAAAACTCCGAAACTCCGAAACTCCGAAACTCCGAAACTCCAAAACTCCAAAACTCCAAAACTCCGAAACTCCAAAACTCCGAAACTCCGAAACTCCGAAACTCCGAAACTCCAAAACTCCAAAACTCCAAAACTCCGAAACTCCAAAACTCCGAAACTCCAAAACTCCAAAACTCCGAAACTCCAAAACTCCAAAACTCCAAAACTCCGAAACTCCAAAACTCCGAAACTCCAAAACTCCAAAACTCCAAAACTCCGAAACTCCAAAACTCCGAAACTCCGAAACTCCAAAACTCCGAAACTCCAAAACTCCAAAACTCCAAAACTCCAATACTCCAAAACTCCAAAACTCCAAAACTCCGAAACTCCAAAACTCCAAAACTCCAAAACTCCGAAACTCCGAAACTCCAAAACTCCAAAACTCCAAAACTCCGAAACTCCAAAACTCCAAAACTCCAAAACTCCGAAACTCCAAAACTCCGAAACTCCGAAACTCCGAAACTCCAAAACTCCAAAACTCCGAAACTCCAAAACTCCAAAACTCCAATACTCCAAAACTCCAAAACTCCAAAACTCCGAAACTCCAAAACTCCAAAACTCCGAAACTCCGAAACTCCGAAACTCCGAAACTCCAAAACTCCGAAACTCCGAAACTCCGAAACTCCGAAACTCCAAAACTCCAAAACTCCGAAACTCCGAAACTCCGAAACTCCGAAACTCCAAAACTCCCAAACTCCAAAACTCCGAAACTCCAAAACTCCGAAACTCCAAAACTCCGAAACTCCAAAACTCCAAAACTCCGAAACTCCAAAACTCCGAAACTCCAAAACTCCAAAACTCCAAAACTCCGAAACTCCAAAACTCCGAAACTCCGAAACTCGGAAACTCCAAAACTCCAAAACTCCAAAACTCCGAAACTCCAAAACTCCAAAACTCCGAAACTCCAAATCTCCGAAACTCCGAAACTCCGAAACTCCAAAACTCCAAAACTCCAAAACTCCAAAACTCCGAAACTCCGAAACTCCAAAACTCCGAAACTCCGAAACTCCGAAACTCCAAAACTCCAAAACTCCGAAACTCCAAAACTCCGAAACTCCAAAACTCCAAAACTCCAAAACTCCGAAACTCCAAAACTCCGAAACTCCGAAACTCCAAAACTCCAAAACTCCAAAACTCCGAAACTCCAAAACTCCGAAACTCCGAAACTCCGAAACTCCGAAACTCCAAAACTCCGAAACTCCAAAACTCCAAAACTCCAAAACTCCAATACTCCAAAACTCCAAAACTCCAAAACTCCGAAACTCCAAAACTCCAAAACTCCAAAACTCCGAAACTCCGAAACTCCAAAACTCCAAAACTCCAAAACTCCGAAACTCCAAAACTCCAAAACTCCAAAACTCCGAAACTCCAAAACTCCGAAACTCCGAAACTCCGAAACTCCAAAACTCCAAAACTCCAAAACTGCAAAACTCCAAAACTCCGAAACTCCGAAACTCCAAAACTCCAAAACTCCGAAACTCCGAAACTCCAAAACTCCGAAACTCCAAAACTCCAAAACTCCAAAACTCCAATACTCCAAAACTCCAAAACTCCAACTCCGAAACCCCAAAACTCCAAAACTCCAAAACTCCGAAACTCCGAAACTCCAAAACTCCAAAACTCCGAAACTCCAAAACTCCAATACTCCAAAACTCCAAAACTCCAACTCCGAAACCCCAAAACTCCAAAACTCCAAAACTCCGAAACTCCGAAACTCCAAAACTCCAAAACTCCGAAACTCCAAAACTCCGAAACTCCGAAACTCCGAAACTCCAAAACTCCAAAACTCCGAAACTCCAAAACTCCAAAACTCCAATACTCCAAAATTCCAAAACTCCAAAACTCCGAAACTCCAAAACTCCAAAACTCCGAAACTCCGAAACTCCGAAACTAAAAAACTCCGAAACTCCGAAACTCCGAAACTCCGAAACTCCGAAACTCCAAAACTCCGAAACTCCAAAACTCCGAAACTCCAAAACTCCAAAACTCCAAAACTCCGAAACTCCAAAACTCCGAAACTCCGAAACTCCAAAACTCCGAAACTCCGAAACTCCAAAACTCCAAAACTCCAATACTCCAAAACTCCAAAACTCCGAAACTCCAAAACTCCGAAACTCCAAAACTCCAATACTCCAAAACTCCGAAACTCCAAAACTCCGAAACTCCGAAACTCGGAAACTCCAAAACTCCAAAACTCCAAAACTCCAAAACTCCGAAACTCCAAAACTCCAAAACTCCAAAACTCCAAAACTCCAAAACTCCGAAACTCCAAAACTCCGAAACTCCTAAACTCCAAAACTCCAAAACTCCGAAACTCCGAAACACCAAAACTCCAAAACTCCAAAACTCCAAAACTCCAAAACTCCAAAACTCCAAAACTCCAAAACTCCGAAACTCCGAAACTCCGAAACTCCGAAACTCCAAAACTCCAAAACTCCGAAACTCCAAAACTCCGAAACTCCGAAACTCCAAAACTCCGAAACTCCAAAACTCCGAATCTCCAAAACTCCAAAACTCCGAAACTCCAAAACTCCGAACTTCCAAAACTCCGAAACTCCAAAACTCCAAATCTCCAAAACTCGGAAACTCCAAAACTCCAAAACTCCAAAACTCCGAAACTCCAAAACTCCAAAACTCCAAAACTCCAAAACTCCAAAACTCCAAAACTCCGAAACTCCAAAACTCCGAAACTCCGAAACTCCGAAACTCCAAAACTCCGAAACTCCGAAACTCCGAAACTCCGAAACTCCAAAACTCCAAAACTCCAAAACTCCGAAACTCCAAAACTCCGAAACTCCGAAACTCCGAAACTCCGAAACTCCAAAACTCCAAAACTCCAAAACTCCGAAACTCCAAAACTCCGAAACTCCAAAACTCCAAAACTCCGAAACTCCAAAACTCCAAAACTCCAAAACTCCGAAACTCCAAAACTCCGAAACTCCAAAACTCCAAAACTCCAAAACTCCGAAACTCCAAAACTCCGAAACTCCGAAACTCCAAAACTCCGAAACTCCAAAACTCCAAAACTCCAAAACTCCAATACTCCAAAACTCCAAAACTCCAAAACTCCGAAACTCCAAAACTCCAAAACTCCAAAACTCCGAAACTCCGAAACTCCAAAACTCCAAAACTCCAAAACTCCGAAACTCCAAAACTCCAAAACTCCAAAACTCCGAAACTCCAAAACTCCGAAACTCCGAAACTCCGAAACTCCAAAACTCCAAAACTCCGAAACTCCAAAACTCCAAAACTCCAATACTCCAAAACTCCAAAACTCCAAAACTCCGAAACTCCAAAACTCCAAAACTCCGAAACTCCGAAACTCCGAAACTCCGAAACTCCAAAACTCCGAAACTCCGAAACTCCGAAACTCCGAAACTCCAAAACTCCAAAACTCCGAAACTCCGAAACTCCGAAACTCCAAAACTCCCAAACTCCAAAACTCCGAAACTCCAAAACTCCGAAACTCCAAAACTCCGAAACTCCAAAACTCCAAAACTCCGAAACTCCAAAACTCCGAAACTCCAAAACTCCAAAACTCCAAAACTCCGAAACTCCAAAACTCCGAAACTCCGAAACTCGGAAACTGCAAAACTCCAAAACTCCAAAACTCCGAAACTCCAAAACTCCAAAACTCCGAAACTCCAAATCTCCGAAACTCCGAAACTCCGAAACTCCAAAACTCCAAAACTCCAAAACTCCAAAACTCCGAAACTCCGAAACTCCGAAACTCCAAAACTCCAAAACTCCGAAACTCCAAAACTCCGAAACTCCAAAACTCCAAAACTCCAAAACTCCGAAACTCCAAAACTCCGAAACTCCGAAACTCCAAAACTCCAAAACTCCAAAACTCCGAAACTCCAAAACTCCGAAACTCCGAAACTCCGAAACTCCGAAACTCCAAAACTCCGAAACTCCAAAACTCCAAAACTCCAAAACTCCAATACTCCAAAACTCCAAAACTACAAAACTCCGAAACTCCAAAACTCCAAAACTCCAAAACTCCGAAACTCCGAAACTCCAAAACTCCAAAACTCCAAAACTCCGAAACTCCAAAACTCCAAAACTCCAAAACTCCGAAACTCCAAAACTCCGAAACTCCGAAACTCCGAAACTCCAAAACTCCAAAACTCCAAAACTGCAAAACTCCAAAACTCCGAAACTCCGAAACTCCAAAACTCCGAAACTCCGAAACTCCAAAACTCCGAAACTCCAAAACTCCAAAACTCCAAAACTCCAATACTCCAAAACTCCAAAACTCCAACTCCGAAACCCCAAAACTCCAAAACTCCAAAACTCCGAAACTCCGAAACTCCAAAACTCCAAAACTCCGAAACTCCAAAACTCCAATACTCCAAAACTCCAAAACTCCAACTCCGAAACCCCAAAACTCCAAAACTCCAAAACTCCGAAACTCCGAAACTCCAAAACTCCAAAACTCCGAAACTCCAAAACTCCGAAACTCCGAAACTCCGAAACTCCAAAACTCCAAAACTCCGAAACTCCAAAACTCCAAAACTCCAATACTCCAAAATTCCAAAACTCCGAAACTCCAAAACTCCGAAACTCCGAAACTCCGAAACTCCGAAACTCCAAAACTCCGAAACTCCAAAACTCCAAAACTCCAATACTCCAAAACTCCAAAACTCCAAAACTCCGAAACTCCAAAACTCCAAAACTCCAAAACTCCGAAACTCCGAAACTCCAAAACTCCAAAACTCCAAAACTCCGAAACTCCAAAACTCCAAAACTCCGAAACTCCAAAACTCCGAAACTCCGAAACTCCGAAACTCCAAAACTCCAAAACTCCAAAACTGCAAAACTCCAAAACTCCGAAACTCCGAAACTCCAAAACTCCAAAACTCCGAAACTCCGAAACTCCAAAACTCCGAAACTCCAAAACTCCAAAACTCCAAAACTCCAATACTCCAAAACTCCAAAACTCCAACTCCGAAACCCCAAAACTCCAAAACTCCAAAACTCCGAAACTCCGAAACTCCAAAACTCCAAAACTCCGAAACTCCAAAACTCCAATACTCCAAAACTCCAAAACTCCAACTCCGAAACCCCAAAACTCCAAAACTCCAAAACTCCGAAACTCCGAAACTCCAAAACTCCAAAACTCCGAAACTCCAAAACTCCGAAACTCCGAAACTCCGAAACTCCGAAACTCCAAAACTCCAAAACTCCGAAACTCCAAAACTCCAAAACTCCAATACTCCAAAATTCCAAAACTCCAAAACTCCGAAACTCCAAAACTCCAAAACTCCGAAACTCCGAAACTCCGAAACTAAAAAACTCCGAAACTCCGAAACTCCGAAACTCCGAAACTCCGAAACTCCAAAACTCCGAAACTCCAAAACTCCGAAACTCCAAAACTCCAAAACTCCAAAACTCCGAAACTCCAAAACTCCGAAACTCCGAAACTCCAAAACTCCGAAACTCCGAAACTCCAAAACTCCAAAACTCCAATACTCCAAAACTGAAAAACTCCGAAACTCCAAAACTCCGAAACTCCAAAACTCCAATACTCCAAAACTCCGAAACTCCAAAACTCCGAAACTCCGAAACTCGGAAACTCCAAAACTCCAAAACTCCAAAACTCCAAAACTCCGAAACTCCAAAACTCCAAAACTCCAAAACTCCAAAACTCCAAAACTCCGAAACTCCAAAACTCCGAAACTCCTAAACTCCAAAACTCCAAAACTCCGAAACTCCGAAACACCAAAACTCCAAAACTCCAAAACTCCAAAACTCCAAAACTCTAAAACTCCAAAACTCCAAAACTCCGAAACTCCGAAACTCCGAAACTCCGAAACTCCAAAACTCCAAAACTCCGAAACTCCAAAACTCCGAAACTCCGAAACTCCAAAACTCCGAAACTCCAAAACTCCGAATCTCCAAAACTCCAAAACTCCGAAACTCCAAAACTCCGAACTTCCAAAACTCCGAAACTCCAAAACTCCAAATCTCCAAAACTCGGAAACTCCAAAACTCCAAAACTCCAAAACTCCGAAACTCCAAAACTCCAAAACACCAAAACTCCAAAACTCCAAAACTCCAAAACTCCAAAACTCCAAAACTCCGAAACTCCAAAACTCCGAAACTCCGAAACTCCGAAACTCCAAAACTCCGAAACTCCGAAACTCCGAAACTCCGAAACTCCAAAACTCCAAAACTCCAAAACTCCGAAACTCCAAAACTCCGAAACTCCGAAACTCCGAAACTCCGAAACTCCAAAACTCCAAAACTCCAAAACTCCGAAACTCCAAAACTCCGAAACTCCAAAACTCCAAAACTCCGAAACTCCAAAACTCCAAAACTCCAAAACTCTGAAACTCCAAAACTCCGAAACTCCAAAACTCCAAAACTCCAAAACTCCGAAACTCCAAAACTCCGAAACTCCGAAACTCCAAAACTCCGAAACTCCAAAACTCCAAAACTCCAAAACTCCAATACTCCAAAACTCCAAAACTCCAAAACTCCGAAACTCCAAAACTCCAAAACTCCAAAACTCCGAAACTCCGAAACTCCAAAACTCCAAAACTCCAAAACTCCGAAACTCCAAAACTCCAAAACTCCAAAACTCCGAAACTCCAAAACTCCGAAACTCCGAAACTCCGAAACTCCAAAACTCCAAAACTCCGAAACTCCAAAACTCCAAAACTCCAATACTCCAAAACTCCAAAACTCCAAAACTCCGAAACTCCAAAACTCCAAAACTCCGAAACTCCGAAACTCCGAAACTCCGAAACTCCAAAACTCCGAAACTCCGAAACTCCGAAACTCCGAAACTCCAAAACTCCAAAACTCCGAAACTCCGAAACTCCGAAACTCCGAAACTCCAAAACTCCCAAACTCCAAAACTCCGAAACTCCAAAACTCCGAAACTCCAAAACTCCGAAACTCCAAAACTCCAAAACTCCGAAACTCCAAAACTCCGAAACTCCAAAACTCCAAAACTCCAAAACTCCAAAACTCCAAGACTCCAAAACTCCGAAACTCAAATACTCCGAAACTCCAAAACTCCAAAACTCCAAAACTCCGAAACTCCAAAACTCCAATACTCCAAAACTCCGAAACTCCAAAACTCCAAAACTCCAAAACTCCAATACTCCAAAACTCCGAAACTCCGAAACTCCGAAACTCCAAAACTCCAAAACTCCGAAACTCCAAAACTCGGAAACTCCAAAACTACAAAACTACAAAACTCCAAAACTCCGAAACTCCAAAACTCCGAAACTCCAAAACTCCAAAACTCCAAAACTCCAATACTCCAAAACTCCAAAACTCCAAAACTCCGAAACTCCAAAACTCCAAAACTCCAAAACTCCGAAACTCCGAAACTCCAAAACTCCAAAACTCCAAAACTCCGAAACTCCAAAACTCCAAAACTCCAAAACTCCGAAACTCCGAAACTCCGAAACTCCAAAACTCCAAAACTCCGAAACTCCAAAACTCCAAAACTCCAATACTCCAAAACTCCAAAACTCCAAAACTCCGAAACTCCAAAACTCCAAAACTCCGAAACTCCGAAACTCCAAAACTCCAAAACTCCAAAACTCCGAAACTCCAAAACTCCAAAACTCCGAAACTCCAAAACTCCGAAACTCCGAAACTCCAAAACTCCAAAACTCCAAAACTGCAAAACTCCAAAACTCCGAAACTCCGAAACTCCAAAACTCCAAAACTCCGAAACTCCGAAACTCCAAAACTCCGAAACTCCAAAACTCCAAAACTCCAAAACTCCAATACTCCAAAACTCCAAAACTCCAACTCCGAAACCCCAAAACTCCAAAACTCCAAAACTCCGAAACTCCGAAACTCCAAAACTCCAAAACTCCGAAACTCCAAAACTCCAATACTCCAAAACTCCAAAACTCCAACTCCGAAACCCCAAAACTCCAAAACTCCAAAACTCCGAAACTCCGAAACTCCAAAACTCCAAAACTCCGAAACTCCAAAACTCCGAAACTCCGAAACTCCGAAACTCCAAAACTCCAAAACTCCGAAACTCCAAAACTCCAAAACTCCAATACTCCAAAATTCCAAAACTCCAAAACTCCGAAACTCCAAAACTCCAAAACTCCGAAACTCCGAAACTCCGAAACTAAAAAACTCCGAAACTCCGAAACTCCGAAACTCCGAAACTCCGAAACTCCAAAACTCCGAAACTCCAAAACTCCGAAACTCCAAAACTCCAAAACTCCAAAACTCCGAAACTCCAAAACTCCGAAACTCCGAAACTCCAAAACTCCGAAACTCCGAAACTCCAAAACTCCAAAACTCCAATACTCCAAAACTGAAAAACTCCGAAACTCCAAAACTCCGAAACTCCAAAACTCCAATACTCCAAAACTCCGAAACTCCAAAACTCCGAAACTCCGAAACTCGGAAACTCCAAAACTCCAAAACTCCAAAACTCCAAAACTCCGAAACTCCAAAACTCCAAAACTCCAAAACTCCAAAACTCCAAAACTCCGAAACTCCAAAACTCCGAAACTCCTAAACTCCAAAACTCCAAAACTCCGAAACTCCGAAACACCAAAACTCCAAAACTCCAAAACTCCAAAACTCCAAAACTCCAAAACTCCAAAACTCCAAAACTCCGAAACTCCGAAACTCCGAAACTCCGAAACTCCAAAACTCCAAAACTCCGAAACTCCAAAACTCCGAAACTCCGAAACTCCAAAACTCCGAAACTCCAAAACTCCGAATCTCCAAAACTCCAAAACTCCGAAACTCCAAAACTCCGAACTTCCAAAACTCCGAAACTCCAAAACTCCAAATCTCCAAAACTCGGAAACTCCAAAACTCCAAAACTCCAAAACTCCGAAACTCCAAAACTCCAAAACACCAAAACTCCAAAACTCCAAAACTCCAAAACTCCAAAACTCCAAAACTCCGAAACTCCAAAACTCCGAAACTCCGAAACTCCGAAACTCCAAAACTCCGAAACTCCGAAACTCCGAAACTCCGAAACTCCAAAACTCCAAAACTCCAAAACTCCGAAACTCCAAAACTCCGAAACTCCGAAACTCCGAAACTCCGAAACTCCGAAACTCCAAAACTCCAAAACTCCGAAACTCCAAAACTCCGAAACTCCAAAACTCCAAAACTCCAAAACTCCGAAACTCCAAAACTCCGAAACTCCGAAACTCCAAAACTCCAAAACTCCAAAACTCCGAAACTCCAAAACTCCGAAACTCCGAAACTCCGAAACTCCGAAACTCCAAAACTCCGAAACTCCAAAACTCCAAAACTCCAAAACTCCAATACTCCAAAACTCCAAAACTACAAAACTCCGAAACTCCAAAACTCCAAAACTCCAAAACTCCGAAACTCCGAAACTCCAAAACTCCAAAACTCCAAAACTCCGAAACTCCAAAACTCCAAAACTCCAAAACTCCGAAACTCCAAAACTCCGAAACTCCGAAACTCCGAAACTCCAAAACTCCAAAACTCCAAAACTGCAAAACTCCAAAACTCCGAAACTCCGAAACTCCAAAACTCCGAAACTCCGAAACTCCAAAACTCCGAAACTCCAAAACTCCAAAACTCCAAAACTCCAATACTCCAAAACTCCAAAACTCCAACTCCGAAACCCCAAAACTCCAAAACTCCAAAACTCCGAAACTCCGAAACTCCAAAACTCCAAAACTCCGAAACTCCAAAACTCCAATACTCCAAAACTCCAAAACTCCAACTCCGAAACCCCAAAACTCCAAAACTCCAAAACTCCGAAACTCCGAAACTCCAAAACTCCAAAACTCCGAAACTCCAAAACTCCGAAACTCCGAAACTCCGAAACTCCAAAACTCCAAAACTCCGAAACTCCAAAACTCCAAAACTCCAATACTCCAAAATTCCAAAACTCCGAAACTCCAAAACTCCGAAACTCCGAAACTCCGAAACTCCGAAACTCCAAAACTCCGAAACTCCAAAACTCCAAAACTCCAATACTCCAAAACTCCAAAACTCCAAAACTCCGAAACTCCAAAACTCCAAAACTCCAAAACTCCGAAACTCCGAAACTCCAAAACTCCAAAACTCCAAAACTCCGAAACTCCAAAACTCCAAAACTCCGAAACTCCAAAACTCCGAAACTCCGAAACTCCGAAACTCCAAAACTCCAAAACTCCAAAACTGCAAAACTCCAAAACTCCGAAACTCCGAAACTCCAAAACTCCAAAACTCCGAAACTCCGAAACTCCAAAACTCCGAAACTCCAAAACTCCAAAACTCCAAAACTCCAATACTCCAAAACTCCAAAACTCCAACTCCGAAACCCCAAAACTCCAAAACTCCAAAACTCCGAAACTCCGAAACTCCAAAACTCCAAAACTCCGAAACTCCAAAACTCCAATACTCCAAAACTCCAAAACTCCAACTCCGAAACCCCAAAACTCCAAAACTCCAAAACTCCGAAACTCCGAAACTCCAAAACTCCAAAACTCCGAAACTCCAAAACTCCGAAACTCCGAAACTCCGAAACTCCGAAACTCCAAAACTCCAAAACTCCGAAACTCCAAAACTCCAAAACTCCAATACTCCAAAATTCCAAAACTCCAAAACTCCGAAACTCCAAAACTCCAAAACTCCGAAACTCCGAAACTAAAAAACTCCGAAACTCCGAAACTCCGAAACTCCGAAACTCCGAAACTCCAAAACTCCGAAACTCCAAAACTCCGAAACTCCAAAACTCCAAAACTCCAAAACTCCGAAACTCCAAAACTCCGAAACTCCGAAACTCCAAAACTCCGAAACTCCGAAACTCCAAAACTCCAAAACTCCAATACTCCAAAACTGAAAAACTCCGAAACTCCAAAACTCCGAAACTCCAAAACTCCAATACTCCAAAACTCCGAAACTCCAAAACTCCGAAACTCCGAAACTCGGAAACTCCAAAACTCCAAAACTCCAAAACTCCAAAACTCCGAAACTCCAAAACTCCAAAACTCCAAAACTCCAAAACTCCAAAACTCCGAAACTCCAAAACTCCGAAACTCCTAAACTCCAAAACTCCAAAACTCCGAAACTCCGAAACACCAAAACTCCAAAACTCCAAAACTCCAAAACTCCAAAACTCCAAAACTCCAAAACTCCAAAACTCCGAAACTCCGAAACTCCGAAACTCCGAAACTCCAAAACTCCAAAACTCCGAAACTCCAAAACTCCGAAACTCCGAAACTCCAAAACTCCGAAACTCCAAAACTCCGAATCTCCAAAACTCCAAAACTCCGAAACTCCAAAACTCCGAACTTCCAAAACTCCGAAACTCCAAAACTCCAAATCTCCAAAACTCGGAAACTCCAAAACTCCAAAACTCCAAAACTCCGAAACTCCAAAACTCCAAAACACCAAAACTCCAAAACTCCAAAACTCCAAAACTCCAAAACTCCAAAACTCCGAAACTCCAAAACTCCGAAACTCCGAAACTCCGAAACTCCAAAACTCCGAAACTCCGAAACTCCGAAACTCCGAAACTCCAAAACTCCAAAACTCCAAAACTCCGAAACTCCAAAACTCCGAAACTCCGAAACTCCGAAACTCCGAAACTCCAAAACTCCAAAACTCCAAAACTCCGAAACTCCAAAACTCCGAAACTCCAAAACTCCAAAACTCCGAAACTCCAAAACTCCAAAACTCCAAAACTCTGAAACTCCAAAACTCCGAAACTCCAAAACTCCAAAACTCCAAAACTCCGAAACTCCAAAACTCCGAAACTCCGAAACTCCAAAACTCCGAAACTCCAAAACTCCAAAACTCCAAAACTCCAATACTCCAAAACTCCAAAACTCCAAAACTCCGAAACTCCAAAACTCCAAAACTCCAAAACTCCGAAACTCCGAAACTCCAAAACTCCAAAACTCCAAAACTCCGAAACTCCAAAACTCCAAAACTCCAAAACTCCGAAACTCCAAAACTCCGAAACTCCGAAACTCCGAAACTCCAAAACTCCAAAACTCCGAAACTCCAAAACTCCAAAACTCCAATACTCCAAAACTCCAAAACTCCAAAACTCCGAAACTCCAAAACTCCAAAACTCCGAAACTCCGAAACTCCGAAACTCCGAAACTCCAAAACTCCGAAACTCCGAAACTCCGAAACTCCGAAACTCCAAAACTCCAAAACTCCGAAACTCCGAAACTCCGAAACTCCGAAACTCCAAAACTCCCAAACTCCAAAACTCCGAAACTCCAAAACTCCGAAACTCCAAAACTCCGAAACTCCAAAACTCCAAAACTCCGAAACTCCAAAACTCCGAAACTCCAAAACTCCAAAACTCCAAAACTCCAAAACTCCAAGACTCCAAAACTCCGAAACTCAAAAACTCCGAAACTCCAAAACTCCAAAACTCCAAAACTCCGAAACTCCAAAACTCCAATACTCCAAAACTCCGAAACTCCAAAACTCCAAAACTCCAAAACTCCAATACTCCAAAACTCCGAAACTCCGAAACTCCGAAACTCCAAAACTCCAAAACTCCGAAACTCCAAAACTCGGAAACTCCAAAACTACAAAACTACAAAACTCCAAAACTCCGAAACTCCAAAACTCCGAAACTCCAAAACTCCAAAACTCCAAAACTCCAATACTCCAAAACTCCAAAACTCCAAAACTCCGAAACTCCAAAACTCCAAAACTCCAAAACTCCGAAACTCCGAAACTCCAAAACTCCAAAACTCCAAAACTCCGAAACTCCAAAACTCCAAAACTCCAAAACTCCGAAACTCCGAAACTCCGAAACTCCAAAACTCCAAAACTCCGAAACTCCAAAACTCCAAAACTCCAATACTCCAAAACTCCAAAACTCCAAAACTCCGAAACTCCAAAACTCCAAAACTCCGAAACTCCGAAACTCCAAAACTCCAAAACTCCAAAACTCCGAAACTCCAAAACTCCAAAACTCCGAAACTCCAAAACTCCGAAACTCCGAAACTCCGAAACTCCAAAACTCCAAAACTCCAAAACTGCAAAACTCCAAAACTCCGAAACTCCGAAACTCCAAAACTCCAAAACTCCGAAACTCCGAAACTCCAAAACTCCGAAACTCCAAAACTCCAAAACTCCAAAACTCCAATACTCCAAAACTCCAAAACTCCAACTCCGAAACCCCAAAACTCCAAAACTCCAAAACTCCGAAACTCCGAAACTCCAAAACTCCAAAACTCCGAAACTCCAAAACTCCAATACTCCAAAACTCCAAAACTCCAACTCCGAAACCCCAAAACTCCAAAACTCCAAAACTCCGAAACTCCGAAACTCCAAAACTCCAAAACTCCGAAACTCCAAAACTCCGAAACTCCGAAACTCCGAAACTCCAAAACTCCAAAACTCCGAAACTCCAAAACTCCAAAACTCCAATACTCCAAAATTCCAAAACTCCAAAACTCCGAAACTCCAAAACTCCAAAACTCCGAAACTCCGAAACTCCGAAACTAAAAAACTCCGAAACTCCGAAACTCCGAAACTCCGAAACTCCAAAACTCCGAAACTCCAAAACTCCGAAACTCCAAAACTCCAAAACTCCAAAACTCCGAAACTCCAAAACTCCGAAACTCCGAAACTCCAAAACTCCGAAACTCCGAAACTCCAAAACTCCAAAACTCCAATACTCCAAAACTGAAAAACTCCGAAACTCCAAAACTCCGAAACTCCAAAACTCCAATACTCCAAAACTCCGAAACTCCAAAACTCCGAAACTCCGAAACTCGGAAACTCCAAAACTCCAAAACTCCAAAACTCCAAAACTCCGAAACTCCAAAACTCCAAAACTCCAAAACTCCAAAACTCCAAAACTCCGAAACTCCAAAACTCCGAAACTCCTAAACTCCAAAACTCCAAAACTCCGAAACTCCGAAACACCAAAACTCCAAAACTCCAAAACTCCAAAACTCCAAAACTCCAAAACTCCAAAACTCCAAAACTCCGAAACTCCGAAACTCCGAAACTCCGAAACTCCAAAACTCCAAAACTCCGAAACTCCAAAACTCCGAAACTCCGAAACTCCAAAACTCCGAAACTCCAAAACTCCGAATCTCCAAAACTCCAAAACTCCGAAACTCCAAAACTCCGAACTTCCAAAACTCCGAAACTCCAAAACTCCAAATCTCCAAAACTCGGAAACTCCAAAACTCCAAAACTCCAAAACTCCGAAACTCCAAAACTCCAAAACACCAAAACTCCAAAACTCCAAAACTCCAAAACTCCAAAACTCCAAAACTCCGAAACTCCAAAACTCCGAAACTCCGAAACTCCGAAACTCCAAAACTCCGAAACTCCGAAACTCCGAAACTCCGAAACTCCAAAACTCCAAAACTCCAAAACTCCGAAACTCCAAAACTCCGAAACTCCGAAACTCCGAAACTCCGAAACTCCAAAACTCCAAAACTCCAAAACTCCGAAACTCCAAAACTCCGAAACTCCAAAACTCCAAAACTCCGAAACTCCAAAACTCCAAAACTCCAAAACTCTGAAACTCCAAAACTCCGAAACTCCAAAACTCCAAAACTCCAAAACTCCGAAACTCCAAAACTCCGAAACTCCGAAACTCCAAAACTCCGAAACTCCAAAACTCCAAAACTCCAAAACTCCAATACTCCAAAACTCCAAAACTCCAAAACTCCGAAACTCCAAAACTCCAAAACTCCAAAACTCCGAAACTCCGAAACTCCAAAACTCCAAAACTCCAAAACTCCGAAACTCCAAAACTCCAAAACTCCAAAACTCCGAAACTCCAAAACTCCGAAACTCCGAAACTCCGAAACTCCAAAACTCCAAAACTCCGAAACTCCAAAACTCCAAAACTCCAATACTCCAAAACTCCAAAACTCCAAAACTCCGAAACTCCAAAACTCCAAAACTCCGAAACTCCGAAACTCCGAAACTCCGAAACTCCAAAACTCCGAAACTCCGAAACTCCGAAACTCCGAAACTCCAAAACTCCAAAACTCCGAAACTCCGAAACTCCGAAACTCCGAAACTCCAAAACTCCCAAACTCCAAAACTCCGAAACTCCAAAACTCCGAAACTCCAAAACTCCGAAACTCCAAAACTCCAAAACTCCGAAACTCCAAAACTCCGAAACTCCAAAACTCCAAAACTCCAAAACTCCAAAACTCCAAGACTCCAAAACTCCGAAACTCAAAAACTCCGAAACTCCAAAACTCCAAAACTCCAAAACTCCGAAACTCCAAAACTCCAATACTCCAAAACTCCGAAACTCCAAAACTCCAAAACTCCAAAACTCCAATACTCCAAAACTCCGAAACTCCGAAACTCCGAAACTCCAAAACTCCAAAACTCCGAAACTCCAAAACTCGGAAACTCCAAAACTACAAAACTACAAAACTCCAAAACTCCGAAACTCCAAAACTCCGAAACTCCAAAACTCCAAAACTCCAAAACTCCAATACTCCAAAACTCCAAAACTCCAAAACTCCGAAACTCCAAAACTCCAAAACTCCAAAACTCCGAAACTCCGAAACTCCAAAACTCCAAAACTCCAAAACTCCGAAACTCCAAAACTCCAAAACTCCAAAACTCCGAAACTCCGAAACTCCGAAACTCCAAAACTCCAAAACTCCGAAACTCCAAAACTCCAAAACTCCAATACTCCAAAACTCCAAAACTCCAAAACTCCGAAACTCCAAAACTCCAAAACTCCGAAACTCCGAAACTCCGAAACTCCGAAACTCCAAAACTCCGAAACTCCGAAACTCCGAAACTCCGAAACTCCAAAACTCCAAAACTCCAAAACTCCAAAACTCCGAAACTCCAAAACTCCGAAACTCCGAAACTCCGAAACTCCAAAACTCCAAAACTCCAAAACTCCAATACTCCAAAACTGAAAAACTCCGAAACTCCAAAACTCCGAAACTCCAAAACTCCAATACTCCAAAACTCCGAAACTCCAAAACTCCAAAACTCCGAAACTCCAAAACTCCAAAACTCCGAAACTCCAAAACTCCGAAACTCCGAAACTCCGAAACTCCAAAACTCCAAAACTCCAAAACTCCAAAACTCCAAAACTCCAAAACTCCAAAACTCCGAAACTCCAAAACTCCGAAACTCCTAAACTCCAAAACTCCAAAACTCCGAAACTCCGAAACACCAAAACTCCAAAACTCCAAAACTCCAAAACTCCAAAACTCCAAAACTCCAAAACTCCAAAACTCCGAAACTCCGAAACTCCGAAACTCCGAAACTCCAAAACTCCAAAACTCCGAAACTCCAAAACTCCGAAACTCCGAAACTCCAAAACTCCGAAACTCCAAAACTCCGAATCTCCAAAACTCCAAAACTCCGAAACTCCAAAACTCCGAACTTCCAAAACTCCGAAACTCCAAAACTCCAAATCTCCAAAACTCGGAAACTCCAAAACTCCAAAACTCCGAAACTCCAAAACTCCAAAACACCAAAACTCCAAAACTCCAAAACTCCAAAACTCCAAAACTCCAAAACTCCGAAACTCCAAAACTCCGAAACTCCGAAACTCCGAAACTCCAAAACTCCGAAACTCCGAAACTCCGAAACTCCGAAACTCCAAAACTCCAAAACTCCAAAACTCCGAAACTCCAAAACTCCGAAACTCCGAAACTCCGAAACTCCGAAACTCCAAAACTCCAAAACTCCAAAACTCCGAAACTCCAAAACTCCGAAACTCCAAAACTCCAAAACTCCGAAACTCCAAAACTCCAAAACTCCAAAACTCTGAAACTCCAAAACTCCGAAACTCCAAAACTCCAAAACTCCAAAACTCCGAAACTCCAAAACTCCGAAACTCCGAAACTCCAAAACTCCGAAACTCCAAAACTCCAAAACTCCAAAACTCCAATACTCCAAAACTCCAAAACTCCAAAACTCCGAAACTCCAAAACTCCAAAACTCCAAAACTCCGAAACTCCGAAACTCCAAAACTCCAAAACTCCAAAACTCCGAAACTCCAAAACTCCAAAACTCCAAAACTCCGAAACTCCAAAACTCCGAAACTCCGAAACTCCGAAACTCCAAAACTCCAAAACTCCGAAACTCCAAAACTCCAAAACTCCAATACTCCAAAACTCCAAAACTCCAAAACTCCGAAACTCCAAAACTCCAAAACTCCGAAACTCCGAAACTCCGAAACTCCGAAACTCCAAAACTCCGAAACTCCGAAACTCCGAAACTCCGAAACTCCAAAACTCCAAAACTCCGAAACTCCGAAACTCCGAAACTCCGAAACTCCAAAACTCCCAAACTCCAAAACTCCGAAACTCCAAAACTCCGAAACTCCAAAACTCCGAAACTCCAAAACTCCAAAACTCCGAAACTCCAAAACTCCGAAACTCCAAAACTCCAAAACTCCAAAACTCCAAAACTCCAAAACTCCAAGACTCCAAAACTCCGAAACTCAAAAACTCCGAAACTCCAAAACTCCAAAACTCCAAAACTCCGAAACTCCAAAACTCCAATACTCCAAAACTCCGAAACTCCAAAACTCCAAAACTCCAAAACTCCAATACTCCAAAACTCCGAAACTCCGAAACTCCGAAACTCCAAAACTCCAAAACTCCGAAACTCCAAAACTCGGAAACTCCAAAACTACAAAACTACAAAACTCCAAAACTCCGAAACTCCAAAACTCCGAAACTCCAAAACTCCAAAACTCCAAAACTCCAATACTCCAAAACTCCAAAACTCCAAAACTCCGAAACTCCAAAACTCCAAAACTCCAAAACTCCGAAACTCCGAAACTCCAAAACTCCAAAACTCCAAAACTCCGAAACTCCAAAACTCCAAAACTCCAAAACTCCGAAACTCCGAAACTCCGAAACTCCAAAACTCCAAAACTCCGAAACTCCAAAACTCCAAAACTCCAATACTCCAAAACTCCAAAACTCCAAAACTCCGAAACTCCAAAACTCCAAAACTCCGAAACTCCGAAACTCCAAAACTCCAAAACTCCAAAACTCCGAAACTCCAAAACTCCAAAACTCCGAAACTCCAAAACTCCGAAACTCCGAAACTCCGAAACTCCAAAACTCCAAAACTCCAAAACTGCAAAACTCCAAAACTCCGAAACTCCGAAACTCCAAAACTCCAAAACTCCGAAACTCCGAAACTCCAAAACTCCGAAACTCCAAAACTCCAAAACTCCAAAACTCCAATACTCCAAAACTCCAAAACTCCAACTCCGAAACCCCAAAACTCCAAAACTCCAAAACTCCGAAACTCCGAAACTCCAAAACTCCAAAACTCCGAAACTCCAAAACTCCAATACTCCAAAACTCCAAAACTCCAACTCCGAAACCCCAAAACTCCAAAACTCCAAAACTCCGAAACTCCGAAACTCCAAAACTCCAAAACTCCGAAACTCCAAAACTCCGAAACTCCGAAACTCCGAAACTCCAAAACTCCAAAACTCCGAAACTCCAAAACTCCAAAACTCCAATACTCCAAAATTCCAAAACTCCAAAACTCCGAAACTCCAAAACTCCAAAACTCCGAAACTCCGAAACTCCGAAACTAAAAAACTCCGAAACTCCGAAACTCCGAAACTCCGAAACTCCAAAACTCCGAAACTCCAAAACTCCGAAACTCCAAAACTCCAAAACTCCAAAACTCCGAAACTCCAAAACTCCGAAACTCCGAAACTCCAAAACTCCGAAACTCCGAAACTCCAAAACTCCAAAACTCCAATACTCCAAAACTGAAAAACTCCGAAACTCCAAAACTCCGAAACTCCAAAACTCCAATACTCCAAAACTCCGAAACTCCAAAACTCCGAAACTCCGAAACTCGGAAACTCCAAAACTCCAAAACTCCAAAACTCCAAAACTCCGAAACTCCAAAACTCCAAAACTCCAAAACTCCAAAACTCCAAAACTCCGAAACTCCAAAACTCCGAAACTCCTAAACTCCAAAACTCCAAAACTCCGAAACTCCGAAACACCAAAACTCCAAAACTCCAAAACTCCAAAACTCCAAAACTCCAAAACTCCAAAACTCCAAAACTCCGAAACTCCGAAACTCCGAAACTCCGAAACTCCAAAACTCCAAAACTCCGAAACTCCAAAACTCCGAAACTCCGAAACTCCAAAACTCCGAAACTCCAAAACTCCGAATCTCCAAAACTCCAAAACTCCGAAACTCCAAAACTCCGAACTTCCAAAACTCCGAAACTCCAAAACTCCAAATCTCCAAAACTCGGAAACTCCAAAACTCCAAAACTCCAAAACTCCGAAACTCCAAAACTCCAAAACACCAAAACTCCAAAACTCCAAAACTCCAAAACTCCAAAACTCCAAAACTCCGAAACTCCAAAACTCCGAAACTCCGAAACTCCGAAACTCCAAAACTCCGAAACTCCGAAACTCCGAAACTCCGAAACTCCAAAACTCCAAAACTCCAAAACTCCGAAACTCCAAAACTCCGAAACTCCGAAACTCCGAAACTCCGAAACTCCAAAACTCCAAAACTCCAAAACTCCGAAACTCCAAAACTCCGAAACTCCAAAACTCCAAAACTCCGAAACTCCAAAACTCCAAAACTCCAAAACTCTGAAACTCCAAAACTCCGAAACTCCAAAACTCCAAAACTCCAAAACTCCAAAACTCCAAATCTCCAAAACTCGGAAACTCCAAAACTCCAAAACTCCAAAACTCCGAAACTCCAAAACTCCAAAACACCAAAACTCCAAAACTCCAAAACTCCAAAACTCCAAAACTCCAAAACTCCGAAACTCCAAAACTCCGAAACTCCGAAACTCCGAAACTCCAAAACTCCGAAACTCCGAAACTCCGAAACTCCGAAACTCCAAAACTCCAAAACTCCAAAACTCCGAAACTCCAAAACTCCGAAACTCCGAAACTCCGAAACTCCGAAACTCCAAAACTCCAAAACTCCAAAACTCCGAAACTCCAAAACTCCGAAACTCCAAAACTCCAAAACTCCGAAACTCCAAAACTCCAAAACTCCAAAACTCTGAAACTCCAAAACTCCGAAACTCCAAAACTCCAAAACTCCAAAACTCCGAAACTCCAAAACTCCGAAACTCCGAAACTCCAAAACTCCGAAACTCCAAAACTCCAAAACTCCAAAACTCCAATACTCCAAAACTCCAAAACTCCAAAACTCCGAAACTCCAAAACTCCAAAACTCCAAAACTCCGAAACTCCGAAACTCCAAAACTCCAAAACTCCAAAACTCCGAAACTCCAAAACTCCAAAACTCCAAAACTCCGAAACTCCAAAACTCCGAAACTCCGAAACTCCGAAACTCCAAAACTCCAAAACTCCGAAACTCCAAAACTCCAAAACTCCAATACTCCAAAACTCCAAAACTCCAAAACTCCGAAACTCCAAAACTCCAAAACTCCGAAACTCCGAAACTCCGAAACTCCGAAACTCCAAAACTCCGAAACTCCGAAACTCCGAAACTCCGAAACTCCAAAACTCCAAAACTCCGAAACTCCGAAACTCCGAAACTCCGAAACTCCAAAACTCCCAAACTCCAAAACTCCGAAACTCCAAAACTCCGAAACTCCAAAACTCCGAAACTCCAAAACTCCAAAACTCCGAAACTCCAAAACTCCGAAACTCCAAAACTCCAAAACTCCAAAACTCCAAAACTCCAAAACTCCAAGACTCCAAAACTCCGAAACTCAAAAACTCCGAAACTCCAAAACTCCAAAACTCCAAAACTCCGAAACTCCAAAACTCCAATACTCCAAAACTCCGAAACTCCAAAACTCCAAAACTCCAAAACTCCAATACTCCAAAACTCCGAAACTCCGAAACTCCGAAACTCCAAAACTCCAAAACTCCGAAACTCCAAAACTCGGAAACTCCAAAACTACAAAACTACAAAACTCCAAAACTCCGAAACTCCAAAACTCCGAAACTCCAAAACTCCAAAACTCCAAAACTCCAATACTCCAAAACTCCAAAACTCCAAAACTCCGAAACTCCAAAACTCCAAAACTCCAAAACTCCGAAACTCCGAAACTCCAAAACTCCAAAACTCCAAAACTCCGAAACTCCAAAACTCCAAAACTCCAAAACTCCGAAACTCCGAAACTCCGAAACTCCAAAACTCCAAAACTCCGAAACTCCAAAACTCCAAAACTCCAATACTCCAAAACTCCAAAACTCCAAAACTCCGAAACTCCAAAACTCCAAAACTCCGAAACTCCGAAACTCCAAAACTCCAAAACTCCAAAACTCCGAAACTCCAAAACTCCAAAACTCCGAAACTCCAAAACTCCGAAACTCCAAAACTCCGAAACTCCGAAACTCCAAAACTCCAAAACTCCAAAACTCCGAAACTCCAAAACTCCAAAACTCCAAAACTCCGAAACTCCAAAACTCAAAAACTCCGAAACTCCGAAACTCCAAAACTCCAAAACTCCGAAACTCCAAAACTCCAAAACTCTAATACTCCAAAACTCCAAAACTCCAAAACTCCGAAACTCCAAAACTCCAAAACTCCGAAACTCCGAAACTCCGAAACTCCGAAACTCCAAAACTCCGAAACTCCGAAACTCCGAAACTCCGAAACTCCAAAACTCCAAAACTCCGAAACTCCGAAACTCCGAAACTCCGAAACTCCAAAACTCCCAAAGTCCAAAACTCCGAAACTCCAAAACTCCGAAACTCCAAAACTCCGAAACTCCAAAACTCCAAAACTCCGAAACTCCAAAACTCCGAAACTCCAAAACTCCAAAACTCCAAAACTCCGAAACTCCAAAACTCCGAAACTCCGAAACTCGGAAACTCCAAAACTCCAAAACTCCAAAACTCCGAAACTCCAAAACTCCAAAACTCCGAAACTCCAAAACTCCAAAACTCCAAAACTCCAAAACTCCAAAACTCCGAAACTCCAAAACTCCGAAACTCCTAAACTCCAAAACTCCAAAACTCCGAAACTCCGAAACACCAAAACTCCAAAACTCCAAAACTCCAAAACTCCAAAACTCCAAAACTCCAAAACTCCAAAACTCCGAAACTCCGAAACTCCGAAACTCCGAAACTCCAAAACTCCAAAACTCCGAAACTCCAAAACTCCGAAACTCCGAAACTCCAAAACTCCGAAACTCCAAAACTCCGAATCTCCAAAACTCCAAAACTCCGAAACTCCAAAACTCCGAACTTCCAAAACTCCGAAACTCCAAAACTCCAAATCTCCAAAACTCGGAAACTCCAAAACTCCAAAACTCCAAAACTCCGAAACTCCAAAACTCCAAAACACCAAAACTCCAAAACTCCAAAACTCCAAAACTCCAAAACTCCAAAACTCCGAAACTCCAAAACTCCGAAACTCCGAAACTCCGAAACTCCAAAACTCCGAAACTCCGAAACTCCGAAACTCCGAAACTCCAAAACTCCAACACTCCAAAACTCCGAAACTCCAAAACTCCGAAACTCCGAAACTCCGAAACTCCGAAACTCCAAAACTCCAAAACTCCAAAACTCCGAAACTCCAAAACTCCGAAACTCCAAAACTCCAAAACTCCAAAACTCCGAAACTCCAAAACTCCGAAACTCCAAAACTCCAAAACTCCAAAACTCCAAAACTCCAAAACTCCGAAACTCCAAAACTCCGAAACTCCGAAACTCCAAAACTCCGAAACTCCAAAACTCCAAAACTCCAATACTCCAAAACTCCAAAACTCCGAAACTCCAAAACTCCGAAACTCCAAAACTCCGAATCTCCAAAACTCCAAAACTCCGAAACTCCAAAACTCCGAACTTCCAAAACTCCGAAACTCCAAAACTCCAAATCTCCAAAACTCGGAAACTCCAAAACTCCAAAACTCCAAAACTCCGAAACTCCAAAACTCCAAAACTCCAAAACTCCAAAACTCCAAAACTCCAAAACTCCAAAACTCCGAAACTCCAAAACTCCGAAACTCCGAAACTCCGAAACTCCAAAACTCCGAAACTCCGAAACTCCGAAACTCCGAAACTCCAAAACTCCAAAACTCCAAAACTCCGAAACTCCAAAACTCCGAAACTCCGAAACTCCGAAACTCCGAAACTCCAAAACTCCAAAACTCCAAAACTCCGAAACTCCAAAACTCCGAAACTCCAAAACTCCAAAACTCCGAAACTCCAAAACTCCAAAACTCCAAAACTCCGAAACTCCAAAACTCCGAAACTCCAAAACTCCAAAACTCCAAAACTCCGAAACTCCAAAACTCCGAAACTCCGAAACTCCAAAACTCCGAAACTCCAAAACTCCAAAACTCCAATACTCCAAAACTCCAAAACTCCAAAACTCCGAAACTCCAAAACTCCAAAACTCCAAAACTCCGAAACTCCGAAACTCCAAAACTCCAAAACTCCAAAACTCCGAAACTCCAAAACTCCAAAACTCCAAAACTCCGAAACTCCAAAACTCCGAAACTCCGAAACTCCGAAACTCCAAAACTCCAAAACTCCGAAACTCCAAAACTCCAAAACTCCAATACTCCAAAACTCCAAAACTCCAAAACTCCGAAACTCCAAAACTCCAAAACTCCGAAACTCCGAAACTCCGAAACTCCGAAACTCCAAAACTCCGAAACTCCGAAACTCCGAAACTCCGAAACTCCAAAACTCCAAAACTCCGAAACTCCGAAACTCCGAAACTCCGAAACTCCAAAACTCCCAAACTCCAAAACTCCGAAACTCCAAAACTCCGAAACTCCAAAACTCCGAAACTCCAAAACTCCAAAACTCCGAAACTCCAAAACTCCGAAACTCCAAAACTCCAAAACTCCAAAACTCCGAAACTCCAAAACTCCGAAACTCCGAAACTCGGAAACTCCAAAACTCCAAAACTCCAAAACTCCGAAACTCCAAAACTCCAAAACTCCGAAACTCCAAATCTCCGAAACTCCGAAACTCCGAAACTCCGAAACTCCAAAACTCCAAAACTCCGAAACTCCGAAACTCCGAAACTCCGAAACTCCAAAACTCCGAAACTCCAAAACTCCAAAACTCCAAAACTCCAATACTCCAAAACTCCAAAACTCCAAAACTCCGAAACTCCAAAACTCCAAAACTCCAAAACTCCGAAACTCCGAAACTCCAAAACTCCAAAACTCCAAAACTCCGAAACTCCAAAACTCCAAAACTCCAAAACTCCGAAACTCCAAAACTCCGAAACTCCGAAACTCCGAAACTCCAAAACTCCAAAACTCCAAAACTGCAAAACTCCAAAACTCCGAAACTCCGAAACTCCAAAACTCCGAATCTCCAAAACTCGGAAACTCCAAAACTCCAAAACTCCAAAACTCCAAAACTCCGAAACTCCAAAACTCCAAAACTCCAAAACTCCAAAACTCCAAAACTCCAAAACTCCGAAACTCCAAAACTCCGAAACTCCGCAACTCCGAAACTCCAAAACTCCGAAACTCCGAAACTCCAAAACTCCAAAACTCCAATACTCCAAAACTCCAAAACTCCGAAACTCCAAAACTCCGAAACTCCAAAACTCCAATACTCCAAAACTCCGAAACTCCAAAACTCCGAAACTCCAAAACTCCAAAACTCCAATACTCCAAAACTCCAAAACTCCAAAACACCGAAACTCCGAAACTCCGAAACTCCAAAACTCCAAAACTCCAAAACTGCAAAACTCCGAAACTCCAAAACTCCAAAACTCCAAAACTCCGAAACTCCGAAACTCCAAAACTCCAAAACTCCAAAACTCCGAAACTCCAAAACTCCAAAACTCCAAAACTCCGAAACTCCAAATCTCCGAAACTCCGAAACTCCGAAACTCCAAAACTCCAAAACTCCGAAACTCCAAAACTCCGAAACTCCGAAACTCCGAAACTCCAAAACTCCGAAACTCCGAAACTCCGAAACTCCGAAACTCCAAAACTCCAAAACTCCAAAACTCCGAAACTCCAAAACTCCGAAACTCCGAAACTCCGAAACTCCGAAACTCCAAAACTCCAAAACTCCAAAACTCCGAAACTCCAAAACTCCGAAACTCCAAAACTCCAAAACTCCGAAACTCCAAAACTCCAAAACTCCAAAACTCCGAAACTCCAAAACTCCGAAACTCCAAAACTCCAAAACTCCAAAACTCCGAAACTCCAAAACTCCGAAACTCCGAAACTCCAAAACTCCGAAACTCCAAAACTCCAAAACTCCAAAACTCCAATACTCCAAAACTCCAAAACTCCAAAACTCCGAAACTCCAAAACTCCAAAACTCCAAAACTCCGAAACTCCGAAACTCCAAAACTCCAAAACTCCAAAACTCCGAAACTCCAAAACTCCAAAACTCCAAAACTCCGAAACTCCAAAACTCCGAAACTCCGAAACTCCGAAACTCCAAAACTCCAAAACTCCGAAACTCCAAAACTCCAAAACTCCAATACTCCAAAACTCCAAAACTCCAAAACTCCGAAACTCCAAAACTCCAAAACTCCGAAACTCCGAAACTCCGAAACTCCGAAACTCCAAAACTCCGAAACTCCGAAACTCCGAAACTCCGAAACTCCAAAACTCCAAAACTCCGAAACTCCGAAACTCCGAAACTCCGAAACTCCAAAACTCCCAAACTCCAAAACTCCGAAACTCCAAAACTCCGAAACTCCAAAACTCCGAAACTCCAAAACTCCAAAACTCCGAAACTCCAAAACTCCGAAACTCCAAAACTCCAAAACTCCAAAACTCCGAAACTCCAAAACTCCGAAACTCCGAAACTCGGAAACTCCAAAACTCCAAAACTCCAAAACTCCGAAACTCCAAAACTCCAAAACTCCGAAACTCCAAATCTCCGAAACTCCGAAACTCCGAAACTCCAAAACTCCAAAACTCCAAAACTCCAAAACTCCGAAACTCCGAAACTCCAAAACTCCGAAACTCCGAAACTCCGAAACTCCAAAACTCCAAAACTCCGAAACTCCAAAACTCCGAAACTCCAAAACTCCAAAACTCCAAAACTCCGAAACTCCAAAACTCCGAAACTCCAAAACTCCAAAACTCCAAAACTCCGAAACTCCAAAACTCCGAAACTCCGAAACTCCGAAACTCCGAAACTCCAAAACTCCGAAACTCCAAAACTCCAAAACTCCAAAACTCCAATACTCCAAAACTCCAAAACTCCAAAACTCCGAAACTCCAAAACTCCAAAACTCCAAAACTCCGAAACTCCGAAACTCCAAAACTCCAAAACTCCAAAACTCCGAAACTCCAAAACTCCAAAACTCCAAAACTCCGAAACTCCAAAACTCCGAAACTCCGAAACTCCGAAACTCCGAAACTCCAAAACTCCAAAACTCCAAAACTGCAAAACTCCAAAACTCCGAAACTCCGAAACTCCAAAACTCCGAATCTCCAAAACTCGGAAACTCCAAAACTCCAAAACTCCAAAACTCCAAAACTCCGAAACTCCAAAACTCCAAAACTCCAAAACTCCAAAACTCCAAAACTCCAAAACTCCGAAACTCCAAAACTCCGAAACTCCGCAACTCCGAAACTCCAAAACTCCGAAACTCCGAAACTCCAAAACTCCAAAACTCCAATACTCCAAAACTCCAAAACTCCGAAACTCCAAAACTCCGAAACTCCAAAACTCCAATACTCCAAAACTCCGAAACTCCAAAACTCCGAAACTCCAAAACTCCAAAACTCCAATACTCCAAAACTCCAAAACTCCAAAACACCGAAACTCCGAAACTCCGAAACTCCAAAACTCCAAAACTCCAAAACTGCAAAACTCCAAAACTCCGAAACTCCGAAACTCCAAAATTCCGAAACTCCAAAACTCGGAAACTCCAAAACTCCAAAACTCCGAAACTCCAAAACTCCGAAACTCCAAAACTCCGAATCTCCAAAACTCCAAAACTCCGAAACTCCAAAACTCCGAACTTCCAAAACTCTGAAACTCCAAAACTC
This sequence comes from Amblyomma mixtum, assembly GCF_055824585.1. Lineage (NCBI taxonomy): Eukaryota > Metazoa > Arthropoda > Arachnida > Ixodida > Ixodidae > Amblyomma > Amblyomma mixtum. The sequence continues at coordinate 104,488,749 of NC_143021.1, read as the reverse complement.
CGAATCTCCAAAACTCGGAAACTCCAAAACTCCAAAACTCCAAAACTCCAAAACACCGAAACTCCAAAACTCCAAAACTCCAAAACTCCAAAACTCCAAAACTCCAAAACTCCAAAACTCCGAAACTCAAAACTCCGAAACTCCGCAACTCCGAAACTCCAAAACTCCGAAACTCCGAAACTCCGAAACTCCAAAACTCCAAAACTCCAAAACTCCGAAACTCCGAAACTCCAAAACTCCGAAACTCCAAAACTCCAAAACTCCGAAACTCCAAAACTCCGAAACTCCAAAACTCCAAAACTCCAAAACTCCGAAACTCCAAAACTCCGAAACTCCGAAACTCCAAAACTCCGAAACTCCGAAACTCCAAAACTCCAAAACTCCAATACTCCAAAACTCCAAAACTCCGAAACTCCAAAACTCCGAAACTCCAAAACTCCAATACTCCAAAACTCCGAAACTCCAAAACTCCGAAACTCCAAAACTCCAAAACTCCAATACTCCAAAACTCCAAAACTCCAAAACACCGAAACTCCGAAACTCCGAAACTCCAAAACTCCAAAACTCCAAGACTCCAAAACTCCGAAACTCCGAAACTCCAAAACTCCAAAACTCCAAGACTCCAAAACTCCGAAACTCAAAAACTCCGAAACTCCAAAACTCCAAAACTCCAAAACTCCGAAACTCCAAAACTCCAATACTCCAAAACTCCGAAACTCCAAAACTCCAAAACTCCAAAACTCCTATACTCCAAAACTCCGAAACTCCGAAACTCCAAAACTCCAAAACTCCGAAACTCCAAAACTCGGAAACTCCAAAACTACAAAACTCCAAAACTCCGAAACTCCAAAACTCCGAAACTCCAAAACTCCAAAACTCCGAAACTCCAAAACTCCGAAACTCCAAAACTCCAAAACTCCAATACTCCAAAACTCGGAAACTCGGAAACTCCAAAACTCCGAAACTCCAAAACTCCGAATCTCCAAAACTCCAAAACTCGAAAACTCCGAAACTCCAAAACTCCAAAACTCCAATACTCCAAAACTCCAAAACTCCGAAACTCCAAAACTCCGAAACTCCAAAACTCCGAATCTCCAAAACTCCAAAACTCCAAAACTCCGAAACTCCGAAACTCCAAAACTCCAAAACTCCAATACTCCAAAACTCCAAAACTCCGAAACTCCAAAACTCCGAAACTCCAAAACTCCAATACTCCAAAACTCCGAAACTCCAAAACTCCGAAACTCCAAAACTCCAAAACTCCAATACTCCAAAACTCCAAAACTCGGAAACTCCAAAACTCCAAAACTCCGAAACTCCAAAACTCCGAAACTCCAAAACTCCGAATCTCCAAAACTCCAAAACTCCGAAACTCCAAAACTCCGAACTTCCAAAACTCCGAAACTCCAAAACTCCGAATCTCCAAAACTCGGAAACTCCAAAACTCCAAAACTCCAAAACTCCAAAACTCCGAAACTCCAAAACTCCAAAACTCCAAAACTCCAAAACTCCAAAACTCCAAAACTCCAAAACTCCAAAACTCCAAAACTCCAAAACTCCAAAACTCCGAAACTCCAAAACTCCGAAACTCCGCAACTCCGAAACTCCAAAACTCCGAAACTCCGAAACTCCGAAACTCCGAAACTCCAAAACTCCAAAACTCCAAAACTCCGAAACTCCAAAACTCCGAAACTCCGAAACTCCGAAACTCCAAAACTCCGAAACTCCAAAACTCCGAAACTCCAAAACTCCAAAACTCCGAAACTCCAAAACTCCGAAACTCCAAAACTCCAAAACTCCAAAACTCCGAAACTCCAAAACTCCGAAACTCGGAAACTCCAAAACTCCGAAACTCCAAAACTCCAAAACTCCAAAACTCCAATACTCCAAAACTCAAAACTCCAAAACTCCAAAACTCCGAAACTCCAAAACTCCAAAACTCCAAAACTCCGAAACTCCGAAACTCCAAAACTCCAAAACTCCAAAACTCCGAAACTCCAAAACTCCAAAACTCCAAAACTCCGAAACTCCGAAACTCCGAAACTCCAAAACTCCAAAACTCCGAAACTCCAAAACTCCAAAACTCCAATACTCCAAAACTCCAAAACTCCAAAACTCCGAAACTCCAAAACTCCAAAACTCCGAAACTCCGAAACTCCGAAACTCCGAAACTCCAAAACTCCGAAACTCCGAAACTCCGAAACTCCGAAACTCCGAAACTCCAAAACTCCAAAACTCCAAAACTCCAAAACTCCAAAACTCCGAAACTCCAAAACTCCGAAACTCCGAAACTCCAAAACTCCGAAACTCCGAAACTCCGAAACTCCGAAACTCCAAAACTCCAAAACTCCGAAACTCCAAAACTCCGAAACTCCGAAACTCCAAAACTCCGAAACTCCAAAACTCCGAATCTCCAAAACTCCAAAACTCCGAAACTCCAAAACTCCGAACTTCCAAAACTCCGAAACTCCAAAACTCCAAATCTCCAAAACTCGGAAACTCCAAAACTCCAAAACTCCAAAACTCCGAAACTCCAAAACTCCAAAACTCCAAAACTCCAAAACTCCAAAACTCCGAAACTCCAAAACTCCGAAACTCCGAAACTCCGAAACTCCAAAACTCCGAAACTCCGAAACTCCGAAACTCCGAAACTCCAAAACTCCAAAACTCCAAAACTCCGAAACTCCAAAACTCCGAAACTCCGAAACTCCGAAACTCCGAAACTCCAAAACTCCAAAACTCCAAAACTCCGAAACTCCAAAACTCCGAAACTCCAAAACTCCAAAACTCCGAAACTCCAAAACTCCAAAACTCCAAAACTCCGAAACTCCAAAACTCCGAAACTCCAAAACTCCAAAACTCCAAAACTCCGAAACTCCAAAACTCCGAAACTCCGAAACTCCAAAACTCCGAAACTCCAAAACTCCAAAACTCCAAAACTCCAATACTCCAAAACTCCAAAACTCCAAAACTCCGAAACTCCAAAACTCCAAAACTCCAAAACTCCGAAACTCCGAAACTCCAAAACTCCAAAACTCCAAAACTCCGAAACTCCAAAACTCCAAAACTCCAAAACTCCGAAACTCCAAAACTCCGAAACTCCGAAACTCCGAAACTCCAAAACTCCAAAACTCCGAAACTCCAAAACTCCAAAACTCCAATACTCCAAAACTCCAAAACTCCAAAACTCCGAAACTCCAAAACTCCAAAACTCCGAAACTCCGAAACTCCGAAACTCCGAAACTCCAAAACTCCGAAACTCCGAAACTCCGAAACTCCGAAACTCCAAAACTCCAAAACTCCGAAACTCCGAAACTCCGAAACTCCGAAACTCCAAAACTCCCAAACTCCAAAACTCCGAAACTCCAAAACTCCGAAACTCCAAAACTCCGAAACTCCAAAACTCCAAAACTCCGAAACTCCAAAACTCCGAAACTCCAAAACTCCAAAACTCCAAAACTCCGAAACTCCAAAACTCCAATACTCCAAAACTCCGAAACTCCAAAACTCCAAAACTCCAAAACTCCAATACTCCAAAACTCCGAAACTCCGAAACTCCAAAACTCCAAAACTCCGAAACTCCAAAACTCGGAAACTCCAAAACTACAAAACTACAAAACTCCAAAACTCCGAAACTCCAAAACTCCGAAACTCCAAAACTCCAAAACTCCGAAACTCCAAAACTCCGAAACTCCAAAACTCCGAAACTCCAAAACTCCAAAACTCCAATACTCCAAAACTCCAAAACTCGGAAACTCCAAAACTCCGAAACTCCAAAACTCCGAATCTCCAAAACTCCAAAACTCGAAAACTCCGAAACTCCAAAACTCCAAAACTCCAATACTCCAAAACTCCAAAACTCCGAAACTCCAAAACTCCGAAACTCCAAAACTCCGAATCTCCAAAACTCCAAAACTCCAAAACTCCAAAACTCCGAAACTCCAAAACTCCAAAACTCCAATACTCCAAAACTCCAAAACTCCGAAACTCCAAAACTCCGAAACTCCAAAACTCCAATACTCCAAAACTCCGAAACTCCAAAACTCCGAAACTCCAAAACTCCAAAACTCCAATACTCCAAAACTCCAAAACTCGGAAACTCCAAAACTCCAAAACTCCGAAACTCCAAAACTCCGAAACTCCAAAACTCCGAATCTCCAAAACTCCAAAACTCCGAAACTCCAAAACTCCGAACTTCCAAAACTCCGAAACTCCAAAACTCCGAATCTCCAAAACTCGGAAACTCCAAAACTCCAAAACTCCAAAACTCCAAAACTCCGAAACTCCAAAACTCCAAAACTCCAAAACTCCAAAACTCCAAAACTCCAAAACTCCAAAACTCCGAAACTCCAAAACTCCGAAACTCCGCAACTCCGAAACTCCAAAACTCCGAAACTCCGAAACTCCGAAACTCCGAAACTCCAAAACTCCAAAACTCCAAAACTCCGAAACTCCAAAACTCCGAAACTCCGAAACTCCGAAACTCCAAAACTCCGAAACTCCAAAACTCCGAAACTCCAAAACTCCAAAACTCCGAAACTCCAAAACTCCGAAACTCCAAAACTCCAAAACTCCAAAACTCCGAAACTCCAAAACTCCGAAACTCGGAAACTCCAAAACTCCGAAACTCCAAAACTCCAAAACTCCAAAACTCCAATACTCCAAAACTCCAAAACTCCAAAACTCCAAAACTCCGAAACTCCAAAACTCCAAAACTCCAAAACTCCGAAACTCCGAAACTCCAAAACTCCAAAACTCCAAAACTCCGAAACTCCAAAACTCCAAAACTCCAAAACTCCGAAACTCCGAAACTCCGAAACTCCAAAACTCCAAAACTCCGAAACTCCAAAACTCCAAAACTCCAATACTCCAAAACTCCAAAACTCCAAAACTCCGAAACTCCAAAACTCCAAAACTCCGAAACTCCGAAACTCCGAAACTCCGAAACTCCAAAACTCCGAAACTCCGAAACTCCAAAACTCCAAAACTCCAAAACTCCAAAACTCCGAAACTCCAAAACTCCGAAACTCCGAAACTCCGAAACTCCAAAACTCCGAAACTCCGAAACTCCGAAACTCCGAAACTCCAAAACTCCAAAACTCCGAAACTCCAAAACTCCGAAACTCCGAAACTCCAAAACTCCGAAACTCCAAAACTCCGAATCTCCAAAACTCCAAAACTCCGAAACTCCAAAACTCCGAACTTCCAAAACTCCGAAACTCCAAAACTCCAAATCTCCAAAACTCGGAAACTCCAAAACTCCAAAACTCCAAAACTCCGAAACTCCAAAACTCCAAAACTCCAAAACTCCAAAACTCCAAAACTCCAAAACTCCGAAACTCCAAAACTCCGAAACTCCGAAACTCCGAAACTCCAAAACTCCGAAACTCCGAAACTCCGAAACTCCGAAACTCCAAAACTCCAAAACTCCAAAACTCCGAAACTCCAAAACTCCGAAACTCCGAAACTCCGAAACTCCGAAACTCCAAAACTCCAAAACTCCAAAACTCCGAAACTCCAAAACTCCGAAACTCCAAAACTCCAAAACTCCGAAACTCCAAAACTCCAAAACTCCAAAACTCCGAAACTCCAAAACTCCGAAACTCCAAAACTCCAAAACTCCAAAACTCCGAAACTCCAAAACTCCGAAACTCCGAAACTCCAAAACTCCGAAACTCCAAAACTCCAAAACTCCAAAACTCCAATACTCCAAAACTCCAAAACTCCAAAACTCCGAAACTCCAAAACTCCAAAACTCCAAAACTCCGAAACTCCGAAACTCCAAAACTCCAAAACTCCAAAACTCCGAAACTCCAAAACTCCAAAACTCCAAAACTCCGAAACTCCAAAACTCCGAAACTCCGAAACTCCGAAACTCCAAAACTCCAAAACTCCGAAACTCCAAAACTCCAAAACTCCAATACTCCAAAACTCCAAAACTCCAAAACTCCGAAACTCCAAAACTCCAAAACTCCGAAACTCCGAAACTCCGAAACTCCGAAACTCCAAAACTCCGAAACTCCGAAACTCCGAAACTCCGAAACTCCAAAACTCCAAAACTCCAAAACTCCGAAACTCCGAAACTCCGAAACTCCGAAACTCCAAAACTCCCAAACTCCAAAACTCCGAAACTCCAAAACTCCGAAACTCCAAAACTCCGAAACTCCAAAACTCCAAAACTCCGAAACTCCAAAACTCCGAAACTCCAAAACTCCAAAACTCCAAAACTCCGAAACTCCAAAACTCCGAAACTCCGAAACTCGGAAACTCCAAAACTCCAAAACTCCAAAACTCCGAAACTCCAAAACTCCAAAACTCCGAAACTCCAAATCTCCGAAACTCCGAAACTCCGAAACTCCAAAACTCCAAAACTCCAAAACTCCAAAACTCCGAAACTCCGAAACTCCAAAACTCCGAAACTCCGAAACTCCGAAACTCCAAAACTCCAAAACTCCGAAACTCCAAAACTCCGAAACTCCAAAACTCCAAAACTCCAAAACTCCGAAACTCCAAAACTCCGAAACTCCGAAACTCCAAAACTCCAAAACTCCAAAACTCCGAAACTCCAAAACTCCGAAACTCCGAAACTCCGAAACTCCGAAACTCCAAAACTCCGAAACTCCAAAACTCCAAAACTCCAAAACTCCAATACTCCAAAACTCCAAAACTCCAAAACTCCGAAACTCCAAAACTCCAAAACTCCAAAACTCCGAAACTCCGAAACTCCAAAACTCCAAAACTCCAAAACTCCGAAACTCCAAAACTCCAAAACTCCAAAACTCCGAAACTCCAAAACTCCGAAACTCCGAAACTCCGAAACTCCAAAACTCCAAAACTCCAAAACTGCAAAACTCCAAAACTCCGAAACTCCGAAACTCCAAAACTCCAAAACTCCGAAACTCCGAAACTCCAAAACTCCGAAACTCCAAAACTCCAAAACTCCAAAACTCCAATACTCCAAAACTCCAAAACTCCAACTCCGAAACCCCAAAACTCCAAAACTCCAAAACTCCGAAACTCCGAAACTCCAAAACTCCAAAACTCCGAAACTCCAAAACTCCAATACTCCAAAACTCCAAAACTCCAAAACTCCAAAACTCCGAAACTCCAAAACTCCGAAACTCCAAAACTCCAATACTCCAAAACTCCGAAACTCCAAAACTCCGAAACTCCGAAACTCGGAAACTCCAAAACTCCAAAACTCCAAAACTCCAAAACTCCGAAACTCCAAAACTCCAAAACTCCAAAACTCCAAAACTCCAAAACTCCGAAACTCCAAAACTCCGAAACTCCTAAACTCCAAAACTCCAAAACTCCGAAACTCCGAAACACCAAAACTCCAAAACTCCAAAACTCCAAAACTCCAAAACTCCAAAACTCCAAAACTCCAAAACTCCGAAACTCCGAAACTCCGAAACTCCGAAACTCCGAAACTCCAAAACTCCAAAACTCCGAAACTCCAAAACTCCGAAACTCCGAAACTCCAAAACTCCGAAACTCCAAAACTCCGAATCTCCAAAACTCCAAAACTCCGAAACTCCAAAACTCCGAACTTCCAAAACTCCGAAACTCCAAAACTCCAAATCTCCAAAACTCGGAAACTCCAAAACTCCAAAACTCCAAAACTCCGAAACTCCAAAACTCCAAAACTCCAAAACTCCAAAACTCCAAAACTCCAAAACTCCGAAACTCCAAAACTCCGAAACTCCGAAACTCCGAAACTCCAAAACTCCGAAACTCCGAAACTCCGAAACTCCGAAACTCCAAAACTCCAAAACTCCAAAACTCCGAAACTCCAAAACTCCGAAACTCCGAAACTCCGAAACTCCGAAACTCCAAAACTCCAAAACTCCAAAACTCCGAAACTCCAAAACTCCGAAACTCCAAAACTCCAAAACTCCGAAACTCCAAAACTCCAAAACTCCAAAACTCCGAAACTCCAAAACTCCGAAACTCCAAAACTCCAAAACTCCAAAACTCCGAAACTCCAAAACTCCGAAACTCCGAAACTCCAAAACTCCGAAACTCCAAAACTCCAAAACTCCAAAACTCCAATACTCCAAAACTCCAAAACTCCAAAACTCCGAAACTCCAAAACTCCAAAACTCCAAAACTCCGAAACTCCGAAACTCCAAAACTCCAAAACTCCAAAACTCCGAAACTCCAAAACTCCAAAACTCCAAAACTCCGAAACTCCAAAACTCCGAAACTCCGAAACTCCGAAACTCCAAAACTCCAAAACTCCGAAACTCCAAAACTCCAAAACTCCAATACTCCAAAACTCCAAAACTCCAAAACTCCGAAACTCCAAAACTCCAAAACTCCGAAACTCCGAAACTCCGAAACTCCGAAACTCCAAAACTCCGAAACTCCGAAACTCCGAAACTCCGAAACTCCAAAACTCCAAAACTCCGAAACTCCGAAACTCCGAAACTCCAAAACTCCCAAACTCCAAAACTCCGAAACTCCAAAACTCCGAAACTCCAAAACTCCGAAACTCCAAAACTCCAAAACTCCGAAACTCCAAAACTCCGAAACTCCAAAACTCCAAAACTCCAAAACTCCGAAACTCCAAAACTCCGAAACTCCGAAACTCGGAAACTGCAAAACTCCAAAACTCCAAAACTCCGAAACTCCAAAACTCCAAAACTCCGAAACTCCAAATCTCCGAAACTCCGAAACTCCGAAACTCCAAAACTCCAAAACTCCAAAACTCCGAAACTCCGAAACTCCAAAACTCCGAAACTCCAAAACTCCAAAACTCCGAAACTCCAAAACTCCGAAACTCCAAAACTCCAAAACTCCAAAACTCCGAAACTCCAAAACTCCGAAACTCCGAAACTCCAAAACTCCAAAACTCCAAAACTCCGAAACTCCAAAACTCCGAAACTCCGAAACTCCGAAACTCCGAAACTCCAAAACTCCGAAACTCCAAAACTCCAAAACTCCAAAACTCCAATACTCCAAAACTCCAAAACTCCAAAACTCCGAAACTCCAAAACTCCAAAACTCCAAAACTCCGAAACTCCGAAACTCCAAAACTCCAAAACTCCAAAACTCCGAAACTCCAAAACTCCAAAACTCCAAAACTCCAAAACTCCAAAACTCCGAAACTCCGAAACTCCGAAACTCCAAAACTCCAAAACTCCAAAACTGCAAAACTCCAAAACTCCGAAACTCCGAAACTCCAAAACTCCGAAACTCCGAAACTCCAAAACTCCGAAACTCCAAAACTCCAAAACTCCAAAACTCCAATACTCCAAAACTCCAAAACTCCAACTCCGAAACCCCAAAACTCCAAAACTCCAAAACTCCGAAACTCCGAAACTCCAAAACTCCAAAACTCCGAAACTCCAAAACTCCAATACTCCAAAACTCCAAAACTCCAACTCCGAAACCCCAAAACTCCAAAACTCCAAAACTCCGAAACTCCGAAACTCCAAAACTCCAAAACTCCGAAACTCCAAAACTCCGAAACTCCGAAACTCCGAAACTCCAAAACTCCAAAACTCCGAAACTCCAAAACTCCAAAACTCCAATACTCCAAAATTCCAAAACTCCGAAACTCCAAAACTCCGAAACTCCGAAACTCCGAAACTCCAAAACTCCGAAACTCCAAAACTCCAAAACTCCAAAACTCCAATACTCCAAAACTCCAAAACTCCAAAACTCCGAAACTCCAAAACTCCAAAACTCCAAAACTCCGAAACTCCGAAACTCCAAAACTCCAAAACTCCAAAACTCCGAAACTCCAATACTCCAAAACTCCAAAACTCCGAAACTCCAAAACTCCGAAACTCCGAAACTCCGAAACTCCAAAACTCCAAAACTCCAAAACTGCAAAACTCCAAAACTCCGAAACTCCGAAACTCCAAAACTCCAAAACTCCGAAACTCCGAAACTCCAAAACTCCGAAACTCCAAAACTCCAAAACTCCAAAACTCCAATACTCCAAAACTCCAAAACTCCAACTCCGAAACCCCAAAACTCCAAAACTCCAAAACTCCGAAACTCCGAAACTCCAAAACTCCAAAACTCCAAAACTCCGAAACTCCAAAACTCCAATACTCCAAAACTCCAAAACTCCAACTCCGAAACCCCAAAACTCCAAAACTCCAAAACTCCGAAACTCCGAAACTCCAAAACTCCAAAACTCCGAAACTCCAAAACTCCGAAACTCCGAAACTCCGAAACTCCAAAACTCCAAAACTCCGAAACTCCAAAACTCCAAAACTCCGAAACTCCAAAACTCCGAAACTCCAAAACTCCAAAACTCCAAAACTCCAATACTCCAAAACTCCAAAACTCCAAAACTCCGAAACTCCAAAACTCCAAAACTCCAAAACTCCGAAACTCCGAAACTCCAAAACTCCAAAACTCCAAAACTCCGAAACTCCAAAACTCCAAAACTCCAAAACTCCGAAACTCCAAAACTCCGAAACTCCGAAACTCCGAAACTCCAAAACTCCAAAACTCCGAAACTCCAAAACTCCAAAACTCCAATACTCCAAAACTCCAAAACTCCAAAACTCCGAAACTCCAAAACTCCAAAACTCCGAAACTCCGAAACTCCGAAACTCCGAAACTCCAAAACTCCGAAACTCCGAAACTCCGAAACTCCGAAACTCCAAAACTCCAAAACTCCGAAACTCCGAAACTCCGAAACTCCGAAACTCCAAAACTCCCAAACTCCAAAACTCCGAAACTCCAAAACTCCGAAACTCCAAAACTCCGAAACTCCAAAACTCCAAAACTCCGAAACTCCAAAACTCCGAAACTCCAAAACTCCAAAACTCCAAAACTCCGAAACTCCAAAACTCCGAAACTCCGAAACTCGGAAACTCCAAAACTCCAAAACTCCAAAACTCCGAAACTCCAAAACTCCAAAACTCCGAAACTCCAAATCTCCGAAACTCCGAAACTCCGAAACTCCAAAACTCCAAAACTCCAAAACTCCAAAACTCCGAAACTCCGAAACTCCAAAACTCCGAAACTCCGAAACTCCGAAACTCCAAAACTCCAAAACTCCGAAACTCCAAAACTCCGAAACTCCAAAACTCCAAAACTCCAAAACTCCGAAACTCCAAAACTCCGAAACTCCAAAACTCCAAAACTCCAAAACTCCGAAACTCCAAAACTCCGAAACTCCGAAACTCCGAAACTCCGAAACTCCAAAACTCCGAAACTCCAAAACTCCAAAACTCCAAAACTCCAATACTCCAAAACTCCAAAACTCCAAAACTCCGAAACTCCAAAACTCCAAAACTCCAAAACTCCGAAACTCCGAAACTCCAAAACTCCAAAACTCCAAAACTCCGAAACTCCAAAACTCCAAAACTCCAAAACTCCGAAACTCCAAAACTCCGAAACTCCGAAACTCCGAAACTCCGAAACTCCAAAACTCCAAAACTCCAAAACTGCAAAACTCCAAAACTCCGAAACTCCGAAACTCCAAAACTCCGAATCTCCAAAACTCGGAAACTCCAAAACTCCAAAACTCCAAAACTCCAAAACTCCGAAACTCCAAAACTCCAAAACTCCAAAACTCCAAAACTCCAAAACTCCAAAACTCCGAAACTCCAAAACTCCGAAACTCCGCAACTCCGAAACTCCAAAACTCCGAAACTCCGAAACTCCAAAACTCCAAAACTCCAATACTCCAAAACTCCAAAACTCCGAAACTCCAAAACTCCGAAACTCCAAAACTCCAATACTCCAAAACTCCGAAACTCCAAAACTCCGAAACTCCAAAACTCCAAAACTCCAATACTCCAAAACTCCAAAACTCCAAAACACCGAAACTCCGAAACTCCGAAACTCCAAAACTCCAAAACTCCAAAACTGCAAAACTCCAAAACTCCGAAACTCCGAAACTCCAAAATTCCGAAACTCCAAAACTCGGAAACTCCAAAACTCCAAAACTCCGAAACTCCAAAACTCCGAAACTCCAAAACTCCGAATCTCCAAAACTCCAAAACTCCGAAACTCCAAAACTCCGAACTTCCAAAACTCTGAAACTCCAAAACTCCGAATCTCCAAAACTCGGAAACTCCAAAACTCCAAAACTCCAAAACTCCAAAACACCGAAACTCCAAAACTCCAAAACTCCAAAACTCCAAAACTCCAAAACTCCAAAACTCCGAAACTCAAAACTCCGAAACTCCGCAACTCCGAAACTCCAAAACTCCGAAACTCCGAAACTCCGAAACTCCAAAACTCCAAAACTCCAAAACTCCGAAACTCCGAAACTCCAAAACTCCGAAACTCCAAAACTCCAAAACTCCGAAACTCCAAAACTCCGAAACTCCAAAACTCCAAAACTCCAAAACTCCGAAACTCCAAAACTCCGAAACTCCGAAACTCCAAAACTCCGAAACTCCGAAACTCCAAAACTCCAAAACTCCAATACTCCAAAACTCCAAAACTCCGAAACTCCAAAACTCCGAAACTCCAAAACTCCAATACTCCAAAACTCCGAAACTCCAAAACTCCGAAACTCCAAAACTCCAAAACTCCAAAACTCCAAAACTCCAAAACACCGAAACTCCGAAACTCCGAAACTCCAAAACTCCAAAACTCCAAGACTCCAAAACTCCGAAACTCCGAAACTCCAAAACTCCAAAACTCCAAGACTCCAAAACTCCGAAACTCAAAAACTCCGAAACTCCAAAACTCCAAAACTCCAAAACTCCGAAACTCCAAAACTCCAATACTCCAAAACTCCGAAACTCCAAAACTCCAAAACTCCAAAACTCCTATACTCCAAAACTCCGAAACTCCGAAACTCCAAAACTCCAAAACTCCGAAACTCCAAAACTCGGAAACTCCAAAACTACAAAACTCCAAAACTCCGAAACTCCAAAACTCCGAAACTCCAAAACTCCAAAACTCCGAAACTCCAAAACTCCGAAACTCCAAAACTCCAAAACTCCAATACTCCAAAACTCGGAAACTCGGAAACTCCAAAACTCCGAAACTCCAAAACTCCGAATCTCCAAAACTCCAAAACTCGAAAACTCCGAAACTCCAAAACTCCAAAACTCCAATACTCCAAAACTCCAAAACTCCGAAACTCCAAAACTCCGAAACTCCAAAACTCCGAATCTCCAAAACTCCAAAACTCCAAAACTCCGAAACTCCGAAACTCCAAAACTCCAAAACTCCAATACTCCAAAACTCCAAAACTCCGAAACTCCAAAACTCCGAAACTCCAAAACTCCAATACTCCAAAACTCCGAAACTCCAAAACTCCGAAACTCCAAAACTCCAAAACTCCAATACTCCAAAACTCCAAAACTCGGAAACTCCAAAACTCCAAAACTCCGAAACTCCAAAACTCCGAAACTCCAAAACTCCGAATCTCCAAAACTCCAAAACTCCGAAACTCCAAAACTCCGAACTTCCAAAACTCCGAAACTCCAAAACTCCGAATCTCCAAAACTCGGAAACTCCAAAACTCCAAAACTCCAAAACTCCAAAACTCCGAAACTCCAAAACTCCAAAACTCCAAAACTCCAAAACTCCAAAACTCCAAAACTCCAAAACTCCAAAACTCCAAAACTCCAAAACTCCGAAACTCCAAAACTCCGAAACTCCGCAACTCCGAAACTCCAAAACTCCGAAACTCCGAAACTCCGAAACTCCGAAACTCCAAAACTCCAAAACTCCAAAACTCCGAAACTCCAAAACTCCGAAACTCCGAAACTCCGAAACTCCAAAACTCCGAAACTCCAAAACTCCGAAACTCCAAAACTCCAAAACTCCGAAACTCCAAAACTCCGAAACTCCAAAACTCCAAAACTCCAAAACTCCGAAACTCCAAAACTCCGAAACTCGGAAACTCCAAAACTCCGAAACTCCAAAACTCCAAAACTCCAAAACTCCAATACTCCAAAACTCAAAACTCCAAAACTCCAAAACTCCGAAACTCCAAAACTCCAAAACTCCAAAACTCCGAAACTCCGAAACTCCAAAACTCCAAAACTCCAAAACTCCGAAACTCCAAAACTCCAAAACTCCAAAACTCCGAAACTCCGAAACTCCGAAACTCCAAAACTCCAAAACTCCGAAACTCCAAAACTCCAAAACTCCAATACTCCAAAACTCCAAAACTCCAAAACTCCGAAACTCCAAAACTCCAAAACTCCGAAACTCCGAAACTCCGAAACTCCGAAACTCCAAAACTCCGAAACTCCGAAACTCCGAAACTCCGAAACTCCGAAACTCCAAAACTCCAAAACTCCAAAACTCCAAAACTCCAAAACTCCGAAACTCCAAAACTCCGAAACTCCGAAACTCCAAAACTCCGAAACTCCGAAACTCCGAAACTCCGAAACTCCAAAACTCCAAAACTCCGAAACTCCAAAACTCCGAAACTCCGAAACTCCAAAACTCCGAAACTCCAAAACTCCGAATCTCCAAAACTCCAAAACTCCGAAACTCCAAAACTCCGAACTTCCAAAACTCCGAAACTCCAAAACTCCAAATCTCCAAAACTCGGAAACTCCAAAACTCCAAAACTCCAAAACTCCGAAACTCCAAAACTCCAAAACTCCAAAACTCCAAAACTCCAAAACTCCGAAACTCCAAAACTCCGAAACTCCGAAACTCCGAAACTCCAAAACTCCGAAACTCCGAAACTCCGAAACTCCGAAACTCCAAAACTCCAAAACTCCAAAACTCCGAAACTCCAAAACTCCGAAACTCCGAAACTCCGAAACTCCGAAACTCCAAAACTCCAAAACTCCAAAACTCCGAAACTCCAAAACTCCGAAACTCCAAAACTCCAAAACTCCGAAACTCCAAAACTCCAAAACTCCAAAACTCCGAAACTCCAAAACTCCGAAACTCCAAAACTCCAAAACTCCAAAACTCCGAAACTCCAAAACTCCGAAACTCCGAAACTCCAAAACTCCGAAACTCCAAAACTCCAAAACTCCAAAACTCCAATACTCCAAAACTCCAAAACTCCAAAACTCCGAAACTCCAAAACTCCAAAACTCCAAAACTCCGAAACTCCGAAACTCCAAAACTCCAAAACTCCAAAACTCCGAAACTCCAAAACTCCAAAACTCCAAAACTCCGAAACTCCAAAACTCCGAAACTCCGAAACTCCGAAACTCCAAAACTCCAAAACTCCGAAACTCCAAAACTCCAAAACTCCAATACTCCAAAACTCCAAAACTCCAAAACTCCGAAACTCCAAAACTCCAAAACTCCGAAACTCCGAAACTCCGAAACTCCGAAACTCCAAAACTCCGAAACTCCGAAACTCCGAAACTCCGAAACTCCAAAACTCCAAAACTCCGAAACTCCGAAACTCCGAAACTCCGAAACTCCAAAACTCCCAAACTCCAAAACTCCGAAACTCCAAATCTCCGAAACTCCAAAACTCCGAAACTCCAAAACTCCAAAACTCCGAAACTCCAAAACTCCGAAACTCCAAAACTCCAAAACTCCAAAACTCCGAAACTCCAAAACTCCAATACTCCAAAACTCCGAAACTCCAAAACTCCAAAACTCCAAAACTCCAATACTCCAAAACTCCGAAACTCCGAAACTCCAAAACTCCAAAACTCCGAAACTCCAAAACTCGGAAACTCCAAAACTACAAAACTACAAAACTCCAAAACTCCGAAACTCCAAAACTCCGAAACTCCAAAACTCCAAAACTCCGAAACTCCAAAACTCCGAAACTCCAAAACTCCGAAACTCCAAAACTCCAAAACTCCAATACTCCAAAACTCCAAAACTCGGAAACTCCAAAACTCCGAAACTCCAAAACTCCGAATCTCCAAAACTCCAAAACTCGAAAACTCCGAAACTCCAAAACTCCAAAACTCCAATACTCCAAAACTCCAAAACTCCGAAACTCCAAAACTCCGAAACTCCAAAACTCCGAATCTCCAAAACTCCAAAACTCCAAAACTCCAAAACTCCGAAACTCCAAAACTCCAAAACTCCAATACTCCAAAACTCCAAAACTCCGAAACTCCAAAACTCCGAAACTCCAAAACTCCAATACTCCAAAACTCCGAAACTCCAAAACTCCGAAACTCCAAAACTCCAAAACTCCAATACTCCAAAACTCCAAAACTCGGAAACTCCAAAACTCCAAAACTCCGAAACTCCAAAACTCCGAAACTCCAAAACTCCGAATCTCCAAAACTCCAAAACTCCGAAACTCCAAAACTCCGAACTTCCAAAACTCCGAAACTCCAAAACTCCGAATCTCCAAAACTCGGAAACTCCAAAACTCCAAAACTCCAAAACTCCAAAACTCCGAAACTCCAAAACTCCAAAACTCCAAAACTCCAAAACTCCAAAACTCCAAAACTCCAAAACTCCAAAACTCCGAAACTCCAAAACTCCGAAACTCCGCAACTCCGAAACTCCAAAACTCCGAAACTCCGAAACTCCGAAACTCCGAAACTCCAAAACTCCAAAACTCCAAAACTCCGAAACTCCAAAACTCCGAAACTCCGAAACTCCGAAACTCCAAAACTCCGAAACTCCAAAACTCCGAAACTCCAAAACTCCAAAACTCCGAAACTCCAAAACTCCGAAACTCCAAAACTCCAAAACTCCAAAACTCCGAAACTCCAAAACTCCGAAACTCGGAAACTCCAAAACTCCGAAACTCCAAAACTCCAAAACTCCAAAACTCCAATACTCCAAAACTCCAAAACTCCAAAACTCCAAAACTCCGAAACTCCAAAACTCCAAAACTCCAAAACTCCGAAACTCCGAAACTCCAAAACTCCAAAACTCCAAAACTCCGAAACTCCAAAACTCCAAAACTCCAAAACTCCGAAACTCCGAAACTCCGAAACTCCAAAACTCCAAAACTCCGAAACTCCAAAACTCCAAAACTCCAATACTCCAAAACTCCAAAACTCCAAAACTCCGAAACTCCAAAACTCCAAAACTCCGAAACTCCGAAACTCCGAAACTCCGAAACTCCAAAACTCCGAAACTCCGAAACTCCAAAACTCCAAAACTCCAAAACTCCAAAACTCCGAAACTCCAAAACTCCGAAACTCCGAAACTCCGAAACTCCAAAACTCCGAAACTCCGAAACTCCGAAACTCCGAAACTCCAAAACTCCAAAACTCCGAAACTCCAAAACTCCGAAACTCCGAAACTCCAAAACTCCGAAACTCCAAAACTCCGAATCTCCAAAACTCCAAAACTCCGAAACTCCAAAACTCCGAACTTCCAAAACTCCGAAACTCCAAAACTCCAAATCTCCAAAACTCGGAAACTCCAAAACTCCAAAACTCCAAAACTCCGAAACTCCAAAACTCCAAAACTCCAAAACTCCAAAACTCCAAAACTCCAAAACTCCAAAACTCCGAAACTCCAAAACTCCGAAACTCCGAAACTCCGAAACTCCAAAACTCCGAAACTCCGAAACTCCGAAACTCCGAAACTCCAAAACTCCAAAACTCCAAAACTCCGAAACTCCAAAACTCCGAAACTCCGAAACTCCGAAACTCCGAAACTCGAAAACTCCAAAACTCCAAAACTCCGAAACTCCAAAACTCCGAAACTCCAAAACTCCAAAACTCCGAAACTCCAAAACTCCAAAACTCCAAAACTCCGAAACTCCAAAACTCCGAAACTCCAAAACTCCAAAACTCCAAAACTCCGAAACTCCAAAACTCCGAAACTCCGAAACTCCAAAACTCCGAAACTCCAAAACTCCAAAACTCCAAAACTCCAATACTCCAAAACTCCAAAACTCCAAAACTCCGAAACTCCAAAACTCCAAAACTCCAAAACTCCGAAACTCCGAAACTCCAAAACTCCAAAACTCCAAAACTCCGAAACTCCAAAACTCCAAAACTCCAAAACTCCGAAACTCCAAAACTCCGAAACTCCGAAACTCCGAAACTCCAAAACTCCAAAACTCCGAAACTCCAAAACTCCAAAACTCCAATACTCCAAAACTCCAAAACTCCAAAACTCCGAAACTCCAAAACTCCAAAACTCCGAAACTCCGAAACTCCGAAACTCCGAAACTCCAAAACTCCGAAACTCCGAAACTCCGAAACTCCGAAACTCCAAAACTCCAAAACTCCAAAACTCCGAAACTCCGAAACTCCGAAACTCCGAAACTCCAAAACTCCCAAACTCCAAAACTCCGAAACTCCAAAACTCCGAAACTCCAAAACTCCGAAACTCCAAAACTCCAAAACTCCGAAACTCCAAAACTCCGAAACTCCAAAACTCCAAAACTCCAAAACTCCGAAACTCCAAAACTCCGAAACTCCGAAACTCGGAAACTCCAAAACTCCAAAACTCCAAAACTCCGAAACTCCAAAACTCCAAAACTCCGAAACTCCAAATCTCCGAAACTCCGAAACTCCGAAACTCCAAAACTCCAAAACTCCAAAACTCCAAAACTCCGAAACTCCGAAACTCCAAAACTCCGAAACTCCGAAACTCCGAAACTCCAAAACTCCAAAACTCCGAAACTCCAAAACTCCGAAACTCCAAAACTCCAAAACTCCAAAACTCCGAAACTCCAAAACTCCGAAACTCCGAAACTCCAAAACTCCAAAACTCCAAAACTCCGAAACTCCAAAACTCCGAAACTCCGAAACTCCGAAACTCCGAAACTCCAAAACTCCGAAACTCCAAAACTCCAAAACTCCAAAACTCCAATACTCCAAAACTCCAAAACTCCAAAACTCCGAAACTCCAAAACTCCAAAACTCCAAAACTCCGAAACTCCGAAACTCCAAAACTCCAAAACTCCAAAACTCCGAAACTCCAAAACTCCAAAACTCCAAAACTCCGAAACTCCAAAACTCCGAAACTCCGAAACTCCGAAACTCCAAAACTCCAAAACTCCAAAACTGCAAAACTCCAAAACTCCGAAACTCCGAAACTCCAAAACTCCAAAACTCCGAAACTCCGAAACTCCAAAACTCCGAAACTCCAAAACTCCAAAACTCCAAAACTCCAATACTCCAAAACTCCAAAACTCCAACTCCGAAACCCCAAAACTCCAAAACTCCAAAACTCCGAAACTCCGAAACTCCAAAACTCCAAAACTCCGAAACTCCAAAACTCCAATACTCCAAAACTCCAAAACTCCAAAACTCCAAAACTCCGAAACTCCAAAACTCCGAAACTCCAAAACTCCAATACTCCAAAACTCCGAAACTCCAAAACTCCGAAACTCCGAAACTCGGAAACTCCAAAACTCCAAAACTCCAAAACTCCAAAACTCCGAAACTCCAAAACTCCAAAACTCCAAAACTCCAAAACTCCAAAACTCCGAAACTCCAAAACTCCGAAACGTCTAAACTCCAAAACTCCAAAACTCCGAAACTCCGAAACACCAAAACTCCAAAACTCCAAAACTCCAAAACTCCAAAACTCCAAAACTCCAAAACTCCAAAACTCCGAAACTCCGAAACTCCGAAACTCCGAAACTCCGAAACTCCAAAACTCCAAAACTCCGAAACTCCAAAACTCCGAAACTCCGAAACTCCAAAACTCCGAAACTCCAAAACTCCGAATCTCCAAAACTCCAAAACTCCGAAACTCCAAAACTCCGAACTTCCAAAACTCCGAAACTCCAAAACTCCAAATCTCCAAAACTCGGAAACTCCAAAACTCCAAAACTCCAAAACTCCGAAACTCCAAAACTCCAAAACTCCAAAACTCCAAAACTCCAAAACTCCAAAACTCCAAAACTCCGAAACTCCAAAACTCCGAAACTCCGAAACTCCGAAACTCCAAAACTCCGAAACTCCGAAACTCCGAAACTCCGAAACTCCAAAACTCCAAAACTCCAAAACTCCGAAACTCCAAAACTCCGAAACTCCGAAACTCCGAAACTCCGAAACTCCAAAACTCCAAAACTCCAAAACTCCGAAACTCCAAAACTCCGAAACTCCAAAACTCCAAAACTCCGAAACTCCAAAACTCCAAAACTCCAAAACTCCGAAACTCCAAAACTCCGAAACTCCAAAACTCCAAAACTCCAAAACTCCGAAACTCCAAAACTCCGAAACTCCGAAACTCCAAAACTCCGAAACTCCAAAACTCCAAAACTCCAAAACTCCAATACTCCAAAACTCCAAAACTCCAAAACTCCGAAACTCCAAAACTCCAAAACTCCAAAACTCCGAAACTCCGAAACTCCAAAACTCCAAAACTCCAAAACTCCGAAACTCCAAAACTCCAAAACTCCAAAACTCCGAAACTCCAAAACTCCGAAACTCCGAAACTCCGAAACTCCAAAACTCCAAAACTCCGAAACTCCAAAACTCCAAAACTCCAATACTCCAAAACTCCAAAACTCCAAAACTCCGAAACTCCAAAACTCCAAAACTCCGAAACTCCGAAACTCCGAAACTCCGAAACTCCAAAACTCCGAAACTCCGAAACTCCGAAACTCCGAAACTCCAAAACTCCAAAACTCCGAAACTCCGAAACTCCGAAACTCCAAAACTCCCAAACTCCAAAACTCCGAAACTCCAAAACTCCGAAACTCCAAAACTCCGAAACTCCAAAACTCCAAAACTCCGAAACTCCAAAACTCCGAAACTCCAAAACTCCAAAACTCCAAAACTCCGAAACTCCAAAACTCCGAAACTCCGAAACTCGGAAACTGCAAAACTCCAAAACTCCAAAACTCCGAAACTCCAAAACTCCAAAACTCCGAAACTCCAAATCTCCGAAACTCCGAAACTCCGAAACTCCAAAACTCCAAAACTCCAAAACTCCGAAACTCCGAAACTCCAAAACTCCGAAACTCCAAAACTCCAAAACTCCGAAACTCCAAAACTCCGAAACTCCAAAACTCCAAAACTCCAAAACTCCGAAACTCCAAAACTCCGAAACTCCGAAACTCCAAAACTCCAAAACTCCAAAACTCCGAAACTCCAAAACTCCGAAACTCCGAAACTCCGAAACTCCGAAACTCCAAAACTCCGAAACTCCAAAACTCCAAAACTCCAAAACTCCAATACTCCAAAACTCCAAAACTCCAAAACTCCGAAACTCCAAAACTCCAAAACTCCAAAACTCCGAAACTCCGAAACTCCAAAACTCCAAAACTCCAAAACTCCGAAACTCCAAAACTCCAAAACTCCAAAACTCCAAAACTCCAAAACTCCGAAACTCCGAAACTCCGAAACTCCAAAACTCCAAAACTCCAAAACTGCAAAACTCCAAAACTCCGAAACTCCGAAACTCCAAAACTCCGAAACTCCGAAACTCCAAAACTCCGAAACTCCAAAACTCCAAAACTCCAAAACTCCAATACTCCAAAACTCCAAAACTCCAACTCCGAAACCCCAAAACTCCAAAACTCCAAAACTCCGAAACTCCGAAACTCCAAAACTCCAAAACTCCGAAACTCCAAAACTCCAATACTCCAAAACTCCAAAACTCCAACTCCGAAACCCCAAAACTCCAAAACTCCAAAACTCCGAAACTCCGAAACTCCAAAACTCCAAAACTCCGAAACTCCAAAACTCCGAAACTCCGAAACTCCGAAACTCCAAAACTCCAAAACTCCGAAACTCCAAAACTCCAATACTCCAAAATTCCAAAACTCCGAAACTCCAAAACTCCGAAACTCCGAAACTCCGAAACTCCGAAACTCCAAAACTCCGAAACTCCAAAACTCCAAAACTCCAAAACTCCAATACTCCAAAACTCCAAAACTCCAAAACTCCGAAACTCCAAAACTCCAAAACTCCAAAACTCCGAAACTCCGAAACTCCAAAACTCCAAAACTCCAAAACTCCGAAACTCCAATACTCCAAAACTCCAAAACTCCGAAACTCCAAAACTCCGAAACTCCGAAACTCCGAAACTCCAAAACTCCAAAACTCCAAAACTGCAAAACTCCAAAACTCCGAAACTCCGAAACTCCAAAACTCCAAAACTCCGAAACTCCGAAACTCCAAAACTCCGAAACTCCAAAACTCCAAAACTCCAAAACTCCAATACTCCAAAACTCCAAAACTCCAACTCCGAAACCCCAAAACTCCAAAACTCCAAAACTCCGAAACTCCGAAACTCCAAAACTCCAAAACTCCAAAACTCCGAAACTCCAAAACTCCAATACTCCAAAACTCCAAAACTCCAACTCCGAAACCCCAAAACTCCAAAACTCCAAAACTCCGAAACTCCGAAACTCCAAAACTCCAAAACTCCGAAACTCCAAAACTCCGAAACTCCGAAACTCCGAAACTCCAAAACTCCAAAACTCCGAAACTCCAAAACTCCAAAACTCCAATACTCCAAAATTCCAAAACTCCAAAACTCCGAAACTCCAAAACTCCAAAACTCCAAAACTCCGAAACTCCGAAACTCCGAAACTAAAAAACTCCGAAACTCCGAAACTCCGAAACTCCGAAACTCCAAAACTCCGAAACTCCAAAACTCCGAAACTCCAAAACTCCAAAACTCCAAAACTCCGAAACTCCAAAACTCCGAAACTCCGAAACTCCAAAACTCCGAAACTCCGAAACTCCAAAACTCCAAAACTCCAATACTCCAAAACTCCAAAACTCCGAAACTCCAAAACTCCGAAACTCCAAAACTCCAATACTCCAAAACTCCGAAACTCCAAAACTCCGAAACTCCGAAACTCGGAAACTCCAAAACTCCAAAACTCCAAAACTCCAAAACTCCGAAACTCCAAAACTCCAAAACTCCAAAACTCCAAAACTCCAAAACTCCGAAACTCCAAAACTCCGAAACTCCTAAACTCCAAAACTCCAAAACTCCGAAACTCCGAAACACCAAAACTCCAAAACTCCAAAACTCCAAAACTCCAAAACTCCAAAACTCCAAAACTCCAAAACTCCGAAACTCCGAAACTCCGAAACTCCGAAACTCCAAAACTCCAAAACTCCGAAACTCCAAAACTCCGAAACTCCGAAACTCCAAAACTCCGAAACTCCAAAACTCCGAATCTCCAAAACTCCAAAACTCCGAAACTCCAAAACTCCGAACTTCCAAAACTCCGAAACTCCAAAACTCCAAATCTCCAAAACTCGGAAACTCCAAAACTCCAAAACTCCAAAACTCCGAAACTCCAAAACTCCAAAACTCCAAAACTCCAAAACTCCAAAACTCCAAAACTCCGAAACTCCAAAACTCCGAAACTCCGAAACTCCGAAACTCCAAAACTCCGAAACTCCGAAACTCCGAAACTCCGAAACTCCAAAACTCCAAAACTCCAAAACTCCGAAACTCCAAAACTCCGAAACTCCGAAACTCCGAAACTCCGAAACTCCAAAACTCCAAAACTCCAAAACTCCGAAACTCCAAAACTCCGAAACTCCAAAACTCCAAAACTCCGAAACTCCAAAACTCCAAAACTCTGAAACTCCAAAACTCCGAAACTCCAAAACTCCGAAACTCCAAAACTCCAAAACTCCAAAACTCCAATACTCCAAAACTCCAAAACTCCGAAACTCCAAAACTCCAAAACTCCAAAACTCCGAAACTCCGAAACTCCAAAACTCCAAAACTCCAAAACTCCGAAACTCCAAAACTCCAAAACTCCAAAACTCCGAAACTCCAAAACTCCGAAACTCCGAAACTCCGAAACTCCAAAACTCCAAAACTCCGAAACTCCAAAACTCCAAAACTCCAATACTCCAAAACTCCAAAACTCCAAAACTCCGAAACTCCAAAACTCCAAAACTCCGAAACTCCGAAACTCCGAAACTCCGAAACTCCAAAACTCCGAAACTCCGAAACTCCAAAACTCCAAAACTCCAAAACTCCGAAACTCCAAAACTCCAAAACTCCAAAACTCCGAAACTCCGAAACTCCGAAACTCCAAAACTCCAAAACTCCGAAACTCCAAAACTCCAAAACTCCAATACTCCAAAACTCCAAAACTCCAAAACTCCGAAACTCCAAAACTCCAAAACTCCCAAAATTCCGAAACTCCGAAACTCCGAAACTCCAAAACTCCAAAACTCCAAAACTCCGAAACTCCAAAACTCCGAAACTCCAAAACTCCAAAACTCCGAAACTCCAAAACTCCAAAACTCCAAAACTCTGAAACTCCAAAACTCCGAAACTCCAAAACTCCGAAACTCCAAAACTCCAAAACTCCAAAACTCCAATACTCCAAAACTCCAAAACTCCGAAACTCCAAAACTCCAAAACTCCAAAACTCCGAAACTCCGAAACTCCAAAACTCCAAAACTCCAAAACTCCGAAACTCCAAAACTCCAAAACTCCAAAACTCCGAAACTCCAAAACTCCGAAACTCCGAAACTCCGAAACTCCAAAACTCCAAAACTCCGAAACTCCAAAACTCCAAAACTCCAATACTCCAAAACTCCAAAACTCCAAAACTCCGAAACTCCAAAACTCCAAAACTCCGAAACTCCGAAACTCCGAAACTCCGAAACTCCAAAACTCCGAAACTCCGAAACTCCGAAACTCCGAAACTCCAAAACTCCAAAACTCCGAAACTCCGAAACTCCGAAACTCCAAAACTCCCAAACTCCAAAACTCCGAAACTCCAAAACTCCGAAACTCCAAAACTCCGAAACTCCAAAACTCCAAAACTCCGAAACTCCAAAACTCCGAAACTCCAAAACTCCAAAACTCCAAAACTCCAAAACTCCAAGACTCCAAAACTCCGAAACTCAAAAACTCCGAAACTCCAAAACTCCAAAACTCCAAAACTCCGAAACTCCAAAACTCCAATACTCCAAAACTCCGAAACTCCAAAACTCCAAAACTCCAAAACTCCAATACTCCAAAACTCCGAAACTCCGAAACTCCGAAACTCCAAAACTCCAAAACTCCGAAACTCCAAAACTCGGAAACTCCAAAACTACAAAACTACAAAACTCCAAAACTCCGAAACTCCAAAACTCCGAAACTCCAAAACTCCAAAACTCCAAAACTCCAATACTCCAAAACTCCAAAACTCCAAAACTCCGAAACTCCAAAACTCCAAAACTCCAAAACTCCGAAACTCCGAAACTCCAAAACTCCAAAACTCCAAAACTCCGAAACTCCAAAACTCCAAAACTCCGAAACTCCGAAACTCCGAAACTCCAAAACTCCAAAACTCCGAAACTCCAAAACTCCAAAACTCCAATACTCCAAAACTCCAAAACTCCAAAACTCCGAAACTCCAAAACTCCAAAACTCCGAAACTCCGAAACTCCGAAACTCCGAAACTCCAAAACTCCGAAACTCCGAAACTCCGAAACTCCGAAACTCCAAAACTCCAAAACTCCAAAACTCCAAAACTCCAAAACTCCGAAACTCCAAAACTCCGAAACTCCGAAACTCCGAAACTCCAAAACTCCGAAACTCCGAAACTCCGAAACTCCGAAACTCCGAAACTCCAAAACTCCAAAACTCCGAAACTCCAAAACTCCGAAACTCCGAAACTCCAAAACTCCGAAACTCCAAAACTCCGAATCTCCAAAACTCCAAAACTCCGAAACTCCAAAACTCCGAACTTCCAAAACTCCGAAACTCCAAAACTCCAAATCTCCAAAACTCGGAAACTCCAAAACTCCAAAACTCCAAAACTCCGAAACTCCAAAACTCCAAAACTCCAAAACTCCAAAACTCCAAAACTCCAAAACTCCAAAACTCCGAAACTCCAAAACTCCGAAACTCCGAAACTCCGAAACTCCAAAACTCCGAAACTCCGAAACTCCGAAACTCCGAAACTCCAAAACTCCAAAACTCCGAAACTCCAAAACTCCGAAACTCCGAAACTCCGAAACTCCGAAACTCCGAAACTCCAAAACTCCAAAACTCCAAAACTCCGAAACTCCAAAACTCCGAAACTCCAAAACTCCAAAACTCCGAAACTCCAAAACTCCAAAACTCCAAAACTCCGAAACTCCAAAACTCCGAAACTCCAAAACTCCAAAACTCCAAAACTCCGAAACTCCAAAACTCCGAAACTCCGAAACTCCAAAACTCCGAAACTCCAAAACTCCAAAACTCCAAAACTCCAATACTCCAAAACTCCAAAACTCCAAAACTCCGAAACTCCAAAACTCCAAAACTCCGAAACTCCGAAACTCCAAAACTCCAAAACTCCAAAACTCCGAAACTCCAAAACTCCAAAACTCCAAAACTCCGAAACTCCAAAACTCAAAAACTCCGAAACTCCGAAACTCCAAAACTCCAAAACTCCGAAACTCCAAAACTCCAAAACTCCAATACTCCAAAACTCCAAAACTCCAAAACTCCGAAACTCCAAAACTCCAAAACTCCGAAACTCCGAAACTCCGAAACTCCGAAACTCCAAAACTCCGAAACTCCGAAACTCCGAAACTCCGAAACTCCAAAACTCCAAAACTCCGAAACTCCGAAACTCCGAAACTCCGAAACTCCAAAACTCCCAAAGTCCAAAACTCCGAAACTCCAAAACTCCGAAACTCCAAAACTCCGAAACTCCAAAACTCCAAAACTCCGAAACTCCAAAACTCCGAAACTCCAAAACTCCAAAACTCCAAAACTCCGAAACTCCAAAACTCCGAAACTCCGAAACTCGGAAACTCCAAAACTCCAAAACTCCAAAACTCCGAAACTCCAAAACTCCAAAACTCCGAAACTCCAAAACTCCGAAACTCCGAAACTCCGAAACTCCAAAACTCCAAAACTCCAAAACTCCAAAACTCCGAAACTCCGAAACTCCAAAACTCCGAAACTCCGAAACTCCGAAACTCCAAAACTCCAAAACTCCGAAACTCCAAAACTCCGAAACTCCAAAACTCCAAAACTCCAAAACTCCGAAACTCCAAAACTCCGAAACTCCGAAACTCCAAAACTCGAAAACTCCAAAACTCCGAAACTCCGAAACTCCAAAACTCCAAAACTCCAAAACTCCGAAACTCCAAAACTCCAAAACTCCAAAACTCCGAAACTCCGAAACTCCGAAACTCCAAAACTCCAAAACTCCGAAACTCCAAAACTCCAAAACTCCAATACTCCAAAACTCCAAAACTCCAAAACTCCGAAACTCCAAAACTCCAAAACTCCGAAACTCCGAAACTCCGAAACTCCGAAACTCCAAAACTCCGAAACTCCGAAACTCCGAAACTCCGAAACTCCGAAACTCCAAAACTCCAAAACTCCAAAACTCCAAAACTCCGAAACTCCAAAACTCCGAAACTCCGAAACTCCGAAACTCCAAAACTCCGAAACTCCGAAACTCCGAAACTCCGAAACTCCAAAACTCCAAAACTCCGAAACTCCAAAACTCCGAAACTCCGAAACTCCAAAACTCCGAAACTCCAAAACTCCGAATCTCCAAAACTCCAAAACTCCGAAACTCCAAAACTCCGAACTTCCAAAACTCCGAAACTCCAAAACTCCAAATCTCCAAAACTCGGAAACTCCAAAACTCCAAAACTCCAAAACTCCGAAACTCCAAAACTCCGAAACTCCAAAACTCCAAAACTCCAATACTCCAAAACTCCAAAACTCGGAAACTCCAAAACTCCGAAACTCCAAAACTCCGAATCTCCAAAACTCCAAAACTCGAAAACTCCGAAACTCCAAAACTCCAAAACTCCAATACTCCAAAACTCCAAAACTCCGAAACTCCAAAACTCCGAAACTCCAAAACTCCGAATCTCCAAAACTCCAAAACTCCAAAACTCCGAAACTCCGAAACTCCAAAACTCCAAAACTCCAATACTCCAAAACTCCAAAACTCCGAAACTCCAAAACTCCGAAACTCCAAAACTCCAATACTCCAAAACTCCGAAACTCCAAAACTCCGAAACTCCAAAACTCCAAAACTCCAATACTCCAAAACTCCAAAACTCGGAAACTCCAAAACTCCAAAACTCCGAAACTCCAAAACTCCGAAACTCCAAAACTCCGAATCTCCAAAACTCCAAAACTCCGAAACTCCAAAACTCCGAACTTCCAAAACTCCGAAACTCCAAAACTCCGAATCTCCAAAACTCGGAAACTCCAAAACTCCAAAACTCCAAAACTCCAAAACTCCGAAACTCCAAAACTCCAAAACTCCAAAACTCCAAAACTCCAAAACTCCAAAACTCCAAAACTCCAAAACTCCAAAACTCCGAAACTCCAAAACTCCGAAACTCCGCAACTCCGAAACTCCAAAACTCCGAAACTCCGAAACTCCGAAACTCCGAAACTCCAAAACTCCAAAACTCCAAAACTCCGAAACTCCAAAACTCCGAAACTCCGAAACTCCGAAACTCCAAAACTCCGAAACTCCAAAACTCCGAAACTCCAAAACTCCAAAACTCCGAAACTCCAAAACTCCGAAACTCCAAAACTCCAAAACTCCAAAACTCCGAAACTCCAAAACTCCGAAACTCCGAAACTCCAAAACTCCGAAACTCCAAAACTCCAAAACTCCAAAACTCCAATACTCCAAAACTCCAAAACTCCAAAACTCCAAAACTCCGAAACTCCAAAACTCCAAAACTCCAAAACTCCGAAACTCCGAAACTCCAAAACTCCAAAACTCCAAAACTCCGAAACTCCAAAACTCCAAAACTCCAAAACTCCGAAACTCCGAAACTCCAAAACTCCAAAACTCCGAAACTCCAAAACTCCAAAACTCCAATACTCCAAAACTCCAAAACTCCAAAACTCCGAAACTCCAAAACTCCAAAACTCCGAAACTCCGAAACTCCGAAACTCCGAAACTCCAAAACTCCGAAACTCCGAAACTCCGAAACTCCGAAACTCCGAAACTCCAAAACTCCAAAACTCCAAAACTCCAAAACTCCAAAACTCCGAAACTCCAAAACTCCGAAACTCCGAAACTCCGAAACTCCAAAACTCCGAAACTCCGAAACTCCGAAACTCCGAAACTCCAAAACTCCAAAACTCCGAAACTCCAAAACTCCGGAACTCCGAAACTCCAAAACTCCGAAACTCCAAAACTCCGAATCTCCAAAACTCCAAAACTCCGAAACTCCAAAACTCCGAACTTCCAAAACTCCGAAACTCCAAAACTCCAAATCTCCAAAACTCGGAAACTCCAAAACTCCAAAACTCCAAAACTCCGAAACTCCACTGTAAAAAATTTCACACCTTTAAAGGGAACAAACTGACTAACACACCCTCGCACCCGAAAAAATAGGAGTTTCTGTTACTCGTGCACCCGTCCTGCAACCTAGCATTTTAGGGGCGGGTGCAAATGGCCAAAAAACCCCCCAACGCAAGCAAGGGTGTTCCTTTAAAAAATGTAAAGCTGGCTTCACCTCAGTTATGCATGCCGGACTAATTGGGGAAGGGAAATGTAAAAAACAAAATGTAGCTGTAGCTCGTGTGTTTTATGGGACAAAATATGTTGGCGTGGTTCCTGTGACAACAACAAGTGCACGTGTGAAGCAGTAACATGCGTTTTCGGCATTTTATCCACGTTTCACTGATGCATCGACGCGATTGTTACGGCAACATTCCACATGGCGATCCCAACATAACTAATTATGAAGGGAGTACAAACGCTCTGACGGGGGCGATAGTATGCGCTTTTGAGGATTGCACTTTGAGGCATGGTTTATATCTTTCGCAGCCGAGAACATACATGCATTCTGGGTTTTTTTGCGCAAAAGACACGACACAAAAGAAACGAGGTAGACAGGACAAGCGCTTACTAACAACTCGTTGTTAGTAAGCGCTTGTCCTGTCTACCTCGTTTCTTTTGTGTCGTGTCTTTTGCGCAAAAAAACCCAGAATGCTTAGGCACCAACTAGCCTGCAAAAACATACTCGCAACATGCATGCAGTGGCGAGAAAAATATTGGTTCACTCGCAGCTGAAAAAAAAAGTTATTGATTTTATTACAAATGCCAATAAAAATTGCTGGAATAATATCTATGCCACGAATGTGGGTGCTCATTGCTTGTTTTGATAATAACGTGCTCCTGTACTGAATCCATATCAAGGTGAAGCTGTTACGACTGCATCGCAGTGAATAGAAAAATCATTACGTTAATGTCTTGCGATAATACAGGGTGTTCCACGTAACTTGAATCAAGTATTTAAAAAAAGTGGTTAACTGCAGCCCGCTAAAACCAACGATACACTGTTCGCCATCATGTGGCACTCCTCGAAATATTTTTTATTGCGCTTAATTAGTTAATTAACTAAGATTAATTATGCAAATTTTCAAATATTCATTTTAATGCCAAGACCGTTACGTTAGGTTGTAGAGCAGGTTTATAAAAAAACAATCCAGTTTATTGTAGCGTGGTATCTCATACGGGGTCCTTTTTTCCGGCATCTAAAGAAAGCCCGCGAAATATGAAAAAATACCATGTGACTACGCTCGTGCGCTACCAAATTGCAGCGCTCTCAACGGCGTTTCGAGCAAACGCAGCGTGCCCGCTGACCGTGGCGAAGTGAACGGCCGCCGCGCCGCTGCAGAAAGTGTTGACGCGCGGGCTTTTTTTAGATGCCGGAAAAAAGGACCCCGTATGAGATACGATGCTACAATGAACTGGATTGGTTGTTTATAAATCTGCTCTACAACCTAACGTAACGGTCTTGGCACTAAAGTGAATATTTGAAAATTTGCATAATTCATCTTAGTTAATTAACAAATTAAGCGCAATAAAAAAATATTCTGAGGAGCGCCACATAATGGCGAACAGTGCATCGTTGGTTTCAGCTGGCTGCGGTGTACCGCTTTTTTAAAATCCTTGGTTCAAGTTACGTGAAACACCCTGTATATGTTTCAAACGGAGTACTGTCTACGCGAAATCATTCTACTTTACACACGAAACTACGCACAAACAACAAGACCCAGATTAGCAATTTCTTGAAGCAACCTCTGTGTCAACTGGAAGAAAGGTAACTATGGAGACCTGAAGTTAATTAGGTTCCCAGAAGAGCTTGAGAAGCTCAAAGATCAAAGGGAGGAGAACAAAAACTGAACGAGTAGCAGAAGGTACCTGTGCAAACCCATTACAAAAAAATGCTGTGGTATACGGCGTTTAACGTCTTAAAGCTAAACCTGAGCTATCGGAGACACCGTAGTGGAGGACTACATACTATTTTCGGCAATCGTGGGTCCTTTAACGAGCACTGACATTCGCACAACACACGGACAATTTAGGCATTTAGTGCTTCCGGTTTCCGTTCTGTACAAACTAGCGAACATCGTCTACGCACAGCAGCGCACAGGACATAGAACATGAGCTAGAACTTTTAGAACCTTAAGCGAACATTTCCATCCTCCCGCTGATCTTGTAACAGGCGCGCCGCGAGTGGAAGCACGCTGTGCGGGCCCATGAGAGCGCCAAGGGAGCCGAAGGTCTACTTGACCGCAGAAACATCTGTCGCGATCAGACCTTGCAGTACGCATTCGACCTTCTGTGTTCCTCTCAATCACCGCTGCGTTTTGTTGATTAATTTAATTTTATGAAGAGCAATGCCACAGGCCTAGGGGCATTATGCCTATCCATCATAACCTAGCGCCCTCCCGCCCATATTCTACCTCTCTGAGCCTCCTCACCACGAATGCCCTGGCACCGTCCCTGTGCGGCGCTTCGAAGGTGTCGCTTGACGGTGAGGCCGCCGTCCTAAAATGTGCTACGACCTGCCTGCCATACATTTCATGTTCCCTCCACTTTCGACAACGATATAGGCTACACTTTTTTTATATATATTTTTCCACCACCGAATTGCAGCCGCTGGAGTGAACGTAAAAGAAAAAAACGGCGAGGGGGCCGATTCATGGTAACTTTTGAATCCGAAGAAATATATCTAATTTAATCACTTCGCATTTTCCGTAGCTGGTAACTGTTGGCAATCGTTGCGTACGCTGTTCCGGTGCTGCAAATACATTCTAGCTTACGTACGCACTGTAAAAAGTCCAATAAACTGAATTCAAAACTGAAACTGAAACTGCATTTCCGCCGCTAGGCGGCCATCGGTACCGTCGGGCCTTTGTTGATTTATTCCCGCCCTTCTTTCCTTCCTCCATGTTCCCGCCTGTTGTGTGTCACGTGGTGTGGCCGCGGCGTCGTGTTGCGCGGGCTTCAGTAGTTGACGTGAACTGCGTTTTCGACCGCATTTTCTGAGGTACCGCATTGAACTGAAGTGTTTTTTGTGCATATATAACTGGAGTAGTGCGTAGGTTCGTTCACTGCTGTCCATGTACTCGTATCTCACGTATCGGAACAGAAGCAGCCTTTGGAGGCTCTGCCGAATGCGTTTCTTTGTTGTAGATTGGCAGAAAGGCTGACGCTCGCTCACGTTTTAAAGGTTTGATATCAGGAAGCAAGGGCGAAGTTATAATGTGAGCGTGTTTATGCACCACAATGCATTTGTAATGTAGAAACGTTGTCCTGAAGTCGGCGTTAATGAAAAACACGAGCGTTGCGGTGGTTTGGAGACGTACTTCAGCTCGGCACGGCTACGCACCTGCCTCGAATGGTAAGCAATCCTATGTCTTCATGCATGCTGGTTTGCATTATTCAAATCATATTTTACGGAAGAGCGGCCTCAAGGCTTGCCGCTTCTATTAGCAAAGTGCCGAGATCTGCAGACAGGCAGCTCTTTCCGTGTATCCAGGGAGAGAAGCAGCACTGAACAGAGTTCGCCGAGAATCATTCTACTCTGAGCTGTTTTTGTTTTGACGAAACGAATGTTGCAGAGTACTGCCCCATGCTACTTAAGAGCTCTAGTATGTGTGTTCTGTCAAATTTAAAGCCGTTTAACGCTATTTCGTCAAATTCATTGTCCTACGGTTTATCTGCAGGTCGTAATTTTTCCGCCCGTGCGTAAGGTCTATTCTGTATCTCTGCGTAAAATGCGTTGCGTCAACGGGACGTCTGAGATAAGCTTTCAATTTTGTGTGCTGCAGGCGCTGACCGCTGGTCGTTTTTGCATCAGGCCAGGTTTTTGCATAAATTTGTTGACGCTGCTATCTATTTTGGTTTTCAATTGTTTTTACAACGTCATCCAGATAAAAGAATCCTGTGCTGTGTCAGCTAGGTATATTTAGCTTGCGTTTTCAAGTTTTTAAAAGCTTCATTGTTTGGCCATAGTGACCTAATTTCTGAATTTTGGCGGTCTGTAATCGTGATGGTATTAAATGGATGTCTGCAGGGGGAAACATCTACATCCACATGGGAGTCCACAGCCACAGCTTGCACCTTGTTGCCACTGGGCAATATTCATGAGCAGTATGGAAGCAAAGGTGCGTTTTAGTTCTTGCTGCAAGCTTCTTTTTATGCTGTATGCTTGGTTCTCTTTTGGGCCATTTTCCCTTCTTTCCTTCATCAAGCTGCTTCATGAAACAGGGTACATAGCCTAACCATGCCCTCATTTATTTGTACATCCTTGCTAGTTCGTTGTCAGCATAGGGTTATTGCAAACCGGTTTGAGTGTTGTTGAACGTAGTTTTCTCGTCATCATCATCATCCTGATTACACCCACTGCAGGGCAAAGGACTGCCTTTGCCAGCTGCGGCTACCATATCCCTGCGAACTTGGTACTAGCATTTGGTGATAAAAAGTGTGCTACCGCATAATGTCTTCACCTCATCCACCCACCTAACTTCCTGCCGCCCACTGCTACGTTTGCCTTCTCTTGGAATCCTCTCCGTTACACTTGAGGACCAACGGAGTGGATTCCAAGAGACGGCAAATGAAGTGCCAAATGTGTGGATGGGTTTGTTTTGTATGATGTGAATGGGATTAGGACAAAAACTAGAGCTTCTTGGTGCATCTTTATTTGTGTGTCATGAAGTTGGGAATTTCTAAACATTGTCGTTATCAGTTATTGATAGTGGAAAATGGGTTGTTACATAAAGTGCTGCAAAATAAAATCCTGTGCTAAAACATAACCCCTACTCACTGGGTGCTCACTTTAAGACCTGCTTTTGTAACTAAATATATGTGGGCATATGTAAGGGTCTCAGTATGACAAATATAATGCAGGTACACTCATTTAAATAAGCCAGTCAGAAGCCCAATGCAGAAGCAGGTATGAATACTTAGACAATCAAGAGTGATGATTAAAAAAAAAAGCCTAGACCCTTACTGTAGCATCAGCATTCAAGTTAGTTAGCTGCAGCTAGAATCAACTAAAAGCCATTGATAACGGTGGCTAGAAAGCCTAGAGGGTTAGTTTGTGGGACATCTGGCACCAAGAGCACACTTACAGATGTAGGCAAGAGCAAGCTGAATGGCTTTTTGGATTTAATACATCTTCTATTTCCTGTACAGTCACTTATGCCAGTCCGGTCTATGCTAAAGCAGAATAGCTAACTGTGTGGCTCATAACCCCACTGTTTTTTTTTTGAGGTAGCAGTAGCTGGCATCACAATTATTTCAACTGCGCAGAGCATGGGCAATAAATAGATGAAAAACGAGCACTACCGACACGTGGCACTGCATCAAAGATTGACTACATAAAGCAAAACAAACATTGGCGAATAAAAACAAAAGAATAAAAAATGTTGAAAAAATCACTATTCTGCCTTCTAAGCTGCTAAGGTAGCCTATAGTCTGGGACAGCTTTCTGTGGCTATGCAATGGAAGGTACGAGCACGCACCGCCAGCTTAAACACCTATCTCTGTC
Source organism: Amblyomma mixtum (assembly GCF_055824585.1). Taxonomy (NCBI): domain Eukaryota; kingdom Metazoa; phylum Arthropoda; class Arachnida; order Ixodida; family Ixodidae; genus Amblyomma; species Amblyomma mixtum. The sequence goes on along the minus strand of NC_143021.1, from coordinate 104,454,187 downwards.
CCTCGTGACGGTGTGGTAAGAGGCACGCTTGTAAAAGCCTTGCCCTCATAGCTTCCACTGCATAGCCACAGAAAGCTGTCCCCAAGTATTGTTCTTTTCGTGTGAGCACAACAGAATGTTTGCTGACACACTTGTCTTGCTCCTGATGGATCAAACGCATCAACAACAATCTCGTCTCACAACTTGAAAAGAATAGGAGCTAGGGCCGGTGTGCGAGTAGTATTCTCAGCTCCAAGCAAATTGCAACGTCTCTGCAAGAGTGTCAACTGTGAAGGGATGGCACCTGCAGAATGCGAAAAGAACCAAGAATTCTCTTATGTACAAATGCCCCAAAAATGTGGCGCACAGAAGTGAGCTATCCCGCGAAACGGGTTGTATCAGTCAAACAGGAGATGCCTAAACGACTGTCTGAGCGAACACAAGAGCTCCTTAAAACCACCTCCCGAAAGCAATATGATCATATATTGGCTGTCGTATGAAAACTGCGCCTCTGCTTTCAGCCAACCATACTGTACACTTACATAAGGACCAGCACACGCGGGAGATTGTTGTTGATGCGTTTGATCCGTCAGGAGCAAGACAAATGCATCAGCAAACCTACTGTTGTGCTCACATGCAAAGAACTAGGCTACCTCAGCAGTTTAGACGGCAGAGTAATGGTTTTTCTACATTTTTAAACACTTTTTATTTGTTTTTATTCGCCAGCATTTTTGCCCTTTGCAGACAATCTTTAATGCAGTGCCACATGTTTTGCAAGCAGGCAAACTGTTGCAAAAAAAATGTTGGTTGTGCCCTTTTTTCACTTGTTTATTTTGTGGCGATCTTTAGATCGTCAGTCAGCGCCGAGTCTGTCTAGTTCTTTCATCCCATTACTGTCATGCTGTGCCCTTCATGCTGACGAACATGTACCGACTAGTTCAAGAAAGTAACTTTTTACATTGTGAAGCCATTTTACCAATTGCATTCGCATGGTTTGAATGAATGACCATTCAGATTGCTATTGCATCTTTTTGGAACCGAACAAGCTTAAATTTTGCAAGCTTACCAAACTCTTAGGATGCTTATATTTGTTATTAGCAGCATTAAGTCTCCTTTGCTGCTCATGTCTACAGAAGGCAAAATGCTCGACTCATTATGATATTGCGGGGACTATATTAGGTAGACTGGCAGGAACAATGCCACCATCCAAGTAGGGGAGTGGGAGTTCTCAGTGTCAGGGTTATACATCTGTTCAGGTTGGTGTCCTCTTTGTAACTTGCAATTGTAATTTTTCTAGTGTTACAGAAGCCTCTTAAAGTCCAGCCAATATATTGACCTATATGGAAGCTGCTATATGCCTGGTGATAAGTAGGCTGTGTATTTTGCTGCTGTGCAATACTTAATAAGGTGATTCCACGCCACCTTATCCAGACTTTTGCACTCGACTGCACTTGATTTCTTAAAGAAACAAAAAAATCATGGCTTATTTTATTACCATGACAAAGATTTTTCCAGCATGTTCTTGGCGGAGAAAAAGAAGTTTCATGTCGTGGCCACCGTCCTATGTTTACAAGCAATAGCAAAGCTAAGTCTTGCAAAAAAACATGTTCAAAATAAACGCTTTACGCATGACTGAAACTTTTTCATGTAAATAAAGGATGTGCTTTCATATCCAATAAATTGGACTCATGTATAAAAAATGAAAGAAGGTACAAAAATATTGGAAATTGATATTTTTTATCCAATTTATGTTCTCATAACAGTCATTTAAACCATTTTTCTGGGTTATCCAAAAGGCAAAGGATGGAATAAAAGTGTTTCAGAGATGAAAAAAACGCGAGGCATGTCAGTCAGCTAAAAAAAATTCTATTTTTGAGGCATATTCAGCCACCAGTTGCACAGTGAGATTGGCCTCATTTACTTTCTAATGGCTGTGACATTTCTAAAATTTTAATTGGAGCAATTTTCGTTTTAGGCGAGAAAATAATTTCGCAATTTGAGTCTCTACCTTCAACCCCAGCATTGCTGGCTGCTTGCTCGACACTGCGGTGCATGCTAGAGCCGGCATCAAGAAGACACAAAGCTTTGCTGCACGGTGCTCCATGTGGATGCTCCTCATATTTTGGTTTTGAGAAGTCTGCTGGCATATTCGCTCAAATTTTGTCAGTTTAAACTCGAGCATGACTTAAGTCCAGCATGCACCATTGAGAGAAAGATAAAGGCTTGATGTGGTGAAAAATGCGTATTCCTTTTAATGGTAGCACTTTTGTAAACCGCCTAGTCAGTTCACCTTTATTTTCTTGAATCATTTGTTGGAGCACCCAGAGGGCTACGACACTCTTAATGGTTTTCTCCGCCCATGTAAACAGCTTATAGAGGATCAGTATTTGACCTTTCTATGGCCTCTGAATGCTTTCTGTTGCTGCAGGGGGCCTCACACTTCCACCAATGCCGTTAAAGTGCTTCCCGGCTGAGTACTGTTTGTGTCGAGGAACGAGAGCCGTCCTGCCATGTGGCCACTTCATTTTTACTTTTTGTAAATCTATCCTTCAGCAGGTTTCTTTATTGCTGAAGCTGGTGGCATCGAAGACCAGCACACCATTGTATTCGGGCAGCGGAGTGCTGGTTTTGTGTAATTTACAGCTGGTGGCAAAGTGTGCTGGAGTGAAAAGGAAGCACTGAGCAGTGTCGATGTTGAACGCAGGGACTCAACTTTTAAGGTTGTTTTCTCGCTTAAAACAAAAAAAAGAGCTCCAAATAAACTAAAAATAAATGCCATTAAATAGTACTGTTTAACTTTCTATCTTTCATAATTTAATTAAGACCACCTCATTATGTAGTAGACTACTGAATATGTCACAAAAAGCAAATTTTCTCGACTTTAGAATGCTTTCGCTGGCTTGCCTTACGTGTTTTGCTCTCTCAAACATTTTTATCGCCTTTGCCTTCTCGACAGCTTAGAAAATAGAATAACTACTGTGAGAACATAAAATTTGATAAAAGATTTCAAATTTTTATATTTTGTACTTATTACATGTTTTATTTAAAACAAAATAAGTTCAATTTACTGCATTGGATATGTATTACCTTTAATTTATATAACAGAAACTTCATAGTCCTGCGTAAGAATGTTTCTTTTTACAAATTTTTTTGCAAGGTTACGTTTGGCTATCACTTTCAAACATGAGATGGCGGCCACGACGGGAAAAAATTACTCCGCCTAAAACAAGCTGGGATAATGTTTGCCTAAGTAATGCAATAAGCCATGAATTTTTTTAAAGAAATCGAAGATTCAGTGCTAAGCCTGGAACAGTTGGCATGGAATGACCCAATGGCATATAAATGCCAACTGTGCGCTGATTTGAAGGAGCCTTTATATTATTTTTGTAGCTCGATTAATATTGCAGTGTAGGTTGAATGCAATTTTTTCTGCTTGCATAATTGGAATGGTTCCATATCATGCCATTTATTTCGCATCTTGTATGCAAACTTGTATTGCGTTGCCAATATTTTATGCTGCTAGCGTTCACCCCATATGAATATTGCTGCTCCTGAGCAGCATACTCAACTGATCCACTGGAATGGTATCACTGTGTGTACCTTTGGTAAATTTCTGGGAAAAATGTATTCATTCACCTGGCTGCTTGGTAGTTTCATGTTTCATATGTAATGACAGATGAAATGCAGATCTGTCCTAAGGATGAATGTGGCCATTTGTTAACACCATTTTACAGTAGTGATATTTGCAAGATGATCAATTCTATTTATCTACTTTGTACTTTTGTTCACTACGTAGTGCATGTATGCCTCCAAGAAAGGGAACGCGAACCAGAAAGGAAACAGCTTGGAACCCCTTGTGGTCTTTTTCCAGATGTAGACTTCATCTCTTAATGTGTGATAGTATATTAGTCTAGGCAAAGCAGCGTGCAGGGTAACAGGGCACTAACAGGAAGACACAGGTACTGCGCTGACTAACAATTGAGGAATTTATTGCTTTGCTCACTATAAATACAGGAAATATCATCCAAAATACAAAAGAAGAAAAGTCATGGAATCATGATTTGGTCACATCTGTCGGGATTATTTATCCTGATAGTCAATTTCTTTTTTCGTTGGTGTTAGTGATGATGTACTTCCATAGGTTAAACAATTCTTATGTGTCATGCACGTCTCTTATATCTCGGCATGAGCTGTTAATTATATTTCCTAAGAATTTTACATCATCGAAAGTGTGGAGTGCACTCACAGTTCGGCACATGTCTTGCTAGTTTGCTACTATATCCTGTCTCAGTATTGCCGACTTGTTCTATTAGACAAATGTTGACACGCTGACCTTATTTCCCAACATACGACGCTCCGCATGAGAGAGGGATCTCGTAAACTAAGCCACAGTCGCATGCTGTGAATTTGTTTCGGTGCTTCATCTTGTGTTGGGCTGTTTTTGAAGCACCTTTGCTGGGCGCGTTGCATACTACGTTCAGCTACTTTCTGCAAAAAAGCAAATGAATCCATCGCAAAGAACTTCCGCAAGCTGCAAAAGAAGGTCAAGCGCCAAACAGTGAAGAACGAAACCTAAAAACTTGTGTCAAGCCAACAACTTGTCCAAATTAGTGCTGGCTATGAAGAAAAGTGATGGCCTATGCCTGAATGCCTTCGCTATTGCAAAAACACGCAACAATAACTGACCTTTCGGAGTAATTGTCGCTGAACAAGGATCAAGGCAGCAACCCTTAGGGCAGTAAGAATTGCTCTCCTTGTTCACCGTGGGAGACCTCTTCCTGGTAAAGAAGCCAGAAGTGTCCCCATTCCTCTCGAACAGCTGTACAGAAGAATTGTCATCTCATTCTGATCAAGGACTTACATTGCACGCTGCTAAATGGTGCCTTGTTTGAGACGATAAGAGAAGGCATTAATTCAATGGGAGCAGTACAATTCCAGAACCTGTGCAGAATTAATGCGGATAGATTCCTCGAGTTGCTAACCATCTACTTCCGTTCTACCTATGTAAAGCTTAATGATGTGTGCATACAGTGGCAGGGAGTATGCACCAGTTCCAGCGTTGCACTAATTCTCATTGTGCTGCTAGCCTGTCAAAATAGCCAACTATTAAAAAGCTGTGCATGGCACCAGTTTGATAACGACCTTCCGATTTGTGGACGACTTCTTAGTAATCCACAAGCTTCATTACCAAGGGTAACACAAAGTCATTGTTGACATCTTCAAGACCTTCTCCAAAGTTCTTGCTAACTTTGAGCTGACCAAAGAAATGCCACTGGAGGTACAGCTTCCCGATCTATGGCTGTACTTTGTAGAGACCCATATGTGCTGGCGTTACTTCCCAGGGTCGAAAAAAAGGCTGTTGCTACTGGCGCACTGAAAAATATCCTAAATAGCTCGTGTATTGACCGTCAGCAAGAATGCCTTGAGGCCCACCTGACATGGCTACCTGAAGCTGATTTCCCAGATGACCTCATCTGCAGCCTTGGCTTCAGTTTAAAGAAATTTGCCTATCTACCTCTAAAAAGCTTCAGAAAGAATGGAACATAGCTGCCATAGCATATTATTATGGGGTTTAGCTCAGCAGCAGGCGCGACAGGTTGCACTCAGAAGGCACCCCAAACCAAGTCACCCCGAGCGCTAGCTGCAGCGTCTCTGTTGTCGTCAACTGCCCAGTGTCAAAACAATGTCCTCTTCGCCTTGCAACTTGCACTGTAGCACTACCCCCTCCGCCTCGCGGAAGGAAGCACAGCCCCTGGGCGCCCTAAGGTGGTGTGAATGGTAGGGCTTAAGACAGGTGACGTGCACGAGCTTTGTGGAGGGGGCCGGGAGAAGAGTGCGGGAGTGCAGGGACGTGATTTCATAGGTCACATTGCTCAGTTACCTGAAGAGAAGACGCGGTAAGGAACCACGCAACGAGGCAGCAGCTTCTCACCCAGGCCCACATGGTGTGCAGGGAGCCAGAGGAGTACGTGGAAGCCAGTAGGGTAGTGGGCAACACGGTGATTAAGGTCATAGGTGCATGGTATCAGCCACGCACTAAAGAAAGTGGTCAGGCAGGCTGATGTGAACTTAGTATGCAACACGCCCAGCTAGGGTGCTTCAAAGACAGCCTGGTATAAAAGAAGGCTGTCAAATCCGCAGCATGCGACAGTGACTTAGGCACCTTGTTTAGTAAGTTCACACCAGCTCGCCTGACCACTTTCTCTTGCGCGTGGCTGATACCATGCACATATGCCGTCACAGCTAACTTCCATTCTTGTTTCTGAAGCCTCGTTGGGGTGGATCAGCAAATTTCTTTCATTATCTTCAAGCGAAGGCTGCAGACGAGGTCATCCGGGAAACTAGCTTCAGGTAACTATGTTAGTTGGGCCTCAACGCTTTCCTGCCGACAGTCAATACGCAATCTGTTTGAGACATTTTTTAGTGTGCCAGTAGCAAGTCTTTTTTTCGACTGTGGAACATAACACCAGCACATATGGGCCTCTCTGATGTGCAGCCATAGATCGAGAAGCTGTACCTCCAGCAAGGACTTCGGAGAAGGTCTTGAATACGTGAACAATGCCGTTGTGTTGCCCTTGTTTATGAAGCTTGTGGATTACTTGGAAGTCGTCCAAGAATTCGAAGGTCATTATCAAATTGGTGTCATGCAAAGCTTTTTAATAGTTGGCTATCTTGACAGGCTAGCAGGACAATGAGAATTAGTGCAACACAGGAACTGGTGCATACTCCTTGCCACTGTGTGTGCAGGTCATTAAACTAAAATAATAGATGGTTAGCAGCTCGAGGAATCTATCAGCATTAATTCTGCATTGGTTCTGGAATCGTGCTGCTCCCATTGAATCAATGCCTTCTCTTACCGTCTCAAACAAGGTTGTATATGTGGCAGCGTGTAATGTTAGTCCTTGATGACAATGAGAAGACACTCCTTCTAGACGGCTGTTCAAGAGGAATGCGGACACTTCTGGCTTCTTTACCAGGAAAAGGTCTTCCACGGTGAGCAAGGAGAGCAATTCTTGCAGATACTGCCCTAAGGGTTGCTGCCACGATCCTTGTTCAGAGACAATTACTCTGAAAGGCCAGTTATCATTGCGTTGTTGCCATAAAGAAGGCATTCAGGCATAGGCCCTCACTCTTTTTCACAACCAGCCCTAGTTTGGTCAAGTTGTTGGCTTGACGTTTGTTTGCAGCTTGTGGAAGTTCTTTGCAGTGGCTTCATTTGCTTTTTCACAGAAAGTAGCTGAACGTAGTATGCAATGCTCCTAGCAAAGGTGCTTCAAAAACAGCCCAGCATAAGACGAAGCACAGAGACAAATTCATGGCATGCGACAGTGGCTTAGTTGACAAGATCCCTCCGTCACGCGGAGCGTCCTGTGTTGGGAAATAAGGCCAGCGTGTTAACATTTATCTAATGCAACATGTCGGAATACTGAGAAAGGATATGGTAGCAAGCTACCAAGACACGTATCGGACTGTGAGTGTATATCACACTTTCGACAATGTAAAATTCTGAGGAAATGTAAGAGACGTGCATAGTACATAAGAATTGTTCAACCTGTTTAAGCACATCATCACTAACTCTAACGAAAAAGAAATCAACTACCTGGATAAATAATCACAACAGATTTGACAAAATGACGATTCCATGACTTTCCTTCTTTGTATTCTGGATGATGCTTCCTGTATTCATTGCCAACTAAACAAGGAATTCTGAAGTTGTTATCGCTGCACCTGTCTTGTCTGTGTCCTGTTATCCTGCGTGGTTTTGCAAAGATTCATGCACCAACTGGCCGAGCTCCTTTTCTTGTAGTAGTTTAGTGGCCTTGTGCAAATTTTTCTTAATGGATTTTTGAGTTTACTGGCTGCGGACATGGGAGATATGTTAACTTAGCACTGTTGCCTGCCTTTCAAGATGTCACTTGCTTGGTGTAATAATGAATGCATGCTTTGCGTTAGTTGCAGCCGACCACTCTCATAGAAGGGGTCGTATTGCTGACTTTGATCAGATACTGTGCTTTCTGTTACAGTGAATGTTGCACATTACTTGTCGTTCGGTTTATGTAAAGCATTTTAAAGTGCTCTATTTTCGCCTTTGTTGTCATGGTGTTTTGTGCCTTTTATAATCAGTTTACCCGCCAGGCAGGCCAGTGGTTTGCACTAGCTTGTAGCAGTTCGTGCAGAATTAATTGCATGGCCTGACCACCTTCATTCCATTTCATAACATCTAGCTTTTTAGCTAAAACATTGTTTATATAATGCCGTTTAGAGCTATTTTTTCTAAACCACAGTGGCCTCTTTGGAATGGTTCAAAAAATAACAGCTGGCGCCTGCTTGCAACTTGAACAGATTTTCTTCTTTCTGTTAGCGTTAGCATGCATTATAAAACACATTGTTAATGAGCAATATGTTGGCATTTATAAGGACCATTGAGCAGTGTAAACTGATATGAAATATTTTACTGTTTTTGTCTGAAATGCAGACTCACACCATGTATGCTGTTCACCGAAGACAGTCCTGAGGTGGCTGAGAACCTGTTCGTCGAGGGAGGATGACTACTCAGCAGGCTTACCACTGCGGCTCACTCCACAACTGCCATAATGTCAGGAATATGGGTGTTCAGCATAAGCTGCCTTAAGTTTGCTTTTTTGCTTTTTCCTGGGAGTTAGCGTCACAGTCCAAGCCTTCTTCAGGCTGGTATAGAAGGCTGCACAGGCATGAATTTTTCATTCTGTTTGCTCTGAAAAATTAGGAGCTAGAGTAAGTGCAATGGAACCTTATTCATGCAGCACCATAAACCCAATAACAGCAGGTATGGTGCTGTTGTACCTTAAAATTTTAAGTTCTTTGGATGGCAGTGAGGAATTCATTGGAGAAGCTTCTTGTGCATTGTTTTATGGTTGTGTTTTGTTCTAATAAAAAACATTCAATATTTCTGCAGTTTTGTGAGTTTTGTCAATAAACGTTTTTCTTAGGTGCATACAGCCTGTTTACTGCTATGAAGAGCTCCAGTAATACAGATATATTGCAATACGTAGGCATTATAATGGTAAATTTAAAGAACGCTTAAGAAAAGTAATAAAAGTGGGAACAAATTATGAACCCATTGCATGCTTTTTCCTGAAGGGTGTAGGGGTGTAAGAAGCATAAAACTCCTGTGGCTCGGTGGTAATAGCGTGTGATACACCTCAACACCTTTGAGTCAAGTTGTATCATTTTCGGGTTGGTTCTTTCATGAAACACCCCACGTTAAAGGTGTATTGAAATCACAAAACACCCTTCTGGGCCGGGTGCAAGGGTGCGAGTTATAGACACCTGGAAACTCCTTTAGAGGTGTTTTATTTTTTACAGTGTCCAAAACTCCAAAACTCCAAAACTCCAAAACTCCAAAACTCCAAAACTCCAAAACTCCGAAACTCCAAAACTCCGAAACTCCGAAACTCCGAAACTCCAAAACTCCGAAACTCCGAAACTCCGAAACTCCGAAACTCCAAAACTCCAAAACTCCAAAACTCCGAAACTCCAAAACTCCGAAACTCCGAAACTCCGAAACTCCGAAACTCCAAAACTCCAAAACTCCAAAACTCCGAAACTCCAAAACTCCGAAACTCCAAAACTCCAAAACTCCGAAACTCCAAAACTCCAAAACTCCAAAACTCCGAAACTCCAAAACTCCGAAACTCCAAAACTCCAAAACTCCAAAACTCCGAAACTCCAAAACTCCGAAACTCCGAAACTCCAAAACTCCGAAACTCCAAAACTCCAAAACTCCAAAACTCCAATACTCCAAAACTCCAAAACTCCAAAACTCCGAAACTCCAAAACTCCAAAACTCCAAAACTCCGAAACTCCGAAACTCCAAAACTCCAAAACTCCAAAACTCCGAAACTCCAAAACTCCAAAACTCCAAAACTCCGAAACTCCAAAACTCCGAAACTCCGAAACTCCGAAACTCCAAAACTCCAAAACTCCGAAACTCCAAAACTCCAAAACTCCAATACTCCAAAACTCCAAAACTCCAAAACTCCGAAACTCCAAAACTCCAAAACTCCGAAACTCCGAAACTCCGAAACTCCGAAACTCCAAAACTCCGAAACTCCGAAACTCCGAAACTCCAAAACTCCAAAACTCCGAAACTCCGAAACTCCGAAACTCCAAAACTCCCAAACTCCAAAACTCCGAAACTCCAAAACTCCGAAACTCCAAAACTCCGAAACTCCAAAACTCCAAAACTCCGAAACTCCAAAACTCCGAAACTCCAAAACTCCAAAACTCCAAAACTCCGAAACTCCAAAACTCCGAAACTCCGAAACTCGGAAACTCCAAAACTCCAAAACTCCAAAACTCCGAAACTCCAAAACTCCAAAACTCCGAAACTCCAAATCTCCGAAACTCCGAAACTCCGAAACTCCAAAACTCCAAAACTCCAAAACTCCAAAACTCCGAAACTCCGAAGCTCCAAAACTCCGAAACTCCGAAACTCCGAAACTCCAAAACTCCAAAACTCCGAAACTCCAAAACTCCGAAACTCCAAAACTCCAAAACTCCAAAACTCCGAAACTCCAAAACTCCGAAACTCCGAAACTCCAAAACTCCAAAACTCCAAAACTCCGAAACTCCAAAACTCCGAAACTCCAAAACTCCGAAACTCCAAAACTCCGAAACTCCAAAACTCCGAAACTCCGAAACTCCAAAACTCCAAAACTCCAAAACTCCGAAACTCCAAAACTCCAAAACTCCAAAACTCCGAAACTCCAAAACTCCGAAACTCCGAAACTCCGAAACTCCAAAACTCCGAAACTCCAAAACTCCGAAACTCCAAAACTCCAAAACTCCGAAACTCCAAAACTCCGAAACTCCAAAACTCCAAAACTCCAAAACTCCGAAACTCCAAAACTCCGAAACTCCGAAACTCCAAAACTCCGAAACTCCAAAACTCCAAAACTCCAAAACTCCAATACTCCAAAACTCCAAAACTCCAAAACTCCAAAACTCCGAAACTCCAAAACTCCAAAACTCCAAAACTCCGAAACTCCGAAACTCCAAAACTCCAAAACTCCAAAACTCCGAAACTCCAAAACTCCAAAACTCCAAAACTCCGAAACTCCGAAACTCCAAAACTCCAAAACTCCGAAACTCCAAAACTCCAAAACTCCAATACTCCAAAACTCCAAAACTCCAAAACTCCGAAACTCCAAAACTCCAAAACTCCGAAACTCCGAAACTCCGAAACTCCGAAACTCCAAAACTCCGAAACTCCGAAACTCCGAAACTCCGAAACTCCGAAACTCCAAAACTCCAAAACTCCAAAACTCCAAAACTCCAAAACTCCGAAACTCCAAAACTCCGAAACTCCGAAACTCCGAAACTCCAAAACTCCGAAACTCCGAAACTCCGAAACTCCGAAACTCCAAAACTCCAAAACTCCGAAACTCCAAAACTCCGAAACTCCGAAACTCCAAAACTCCGAAACTCCAAAACTCCGAATCTCCAAAACTCCAAAACTCCGAAACTCCAAAACTCCGAACTTCCAAAACTCCGAAACTCCAAAACTCCAAATCTCCAAAACTCGGAAACTCCAAAACTCCAAAACTCCAAAACTCCGAAACTCCAAAACTCCAAAACTCCAAAACTCCAAAACTCCAAAACTCCAAAACTCCAAAACTCCAAAACTCCGAAACTCCAAAACTCCGAAACTCCGAAACTCCGAAACTCCAAAACTCCGAAACTCCGAAACTCCGAAACTCCGAAACTCCAAAACTCCAAAACTCCAAAACTCCGAAACTCCAAAACTCCGAAACTCCGAAACTCCGAAACTCCGAAACTCCAAAACTCCAAAACTCCAAAACTCCGAAACTCCAAAACTCCGAAACTCCAAAACTCCAAAACTCCGAAACTCCAAAACTCCAAAACTCCAAAACTCCGAAACTCCAAAACTCCGAAACTCCAAAACTCCAAAACTCCAAAACTCCGAAACTCCAAAACTCCGAAACTCCGAAACTCCAAAACTCCGAAACTCCAAAACTCCAAAACTCCAAAACTCCAATACTCCAAAACTCCAAAACTCCAAAACTCCGAAACTCCAAAACTCCAAAACTCCAAAACTCCGAAACTCCGAAACTCCAAAACTCCAAAACTCCAAAACTCCGAAACTCCAAAACTCCAAAACTCCAAAACTCCGAAACTCCAAAACTCCGAAACTCCGAAACTCCGAAACTCCAAAACTCCAAAACTCCGAAACTCCAAAACTCCAAAACTCCAATACTCCAAAACTCCAAAACTCCAAAACTCCGAAACTCCAAAACTCCAAAACTCCGAAACTCCGAAACTCCGAAACTCCGAAACTCCAAAACTCCGAAACTCCGAAACTCCGAAACTCCGAAACTCCAAAACTCCAAAACTCCGAAACTCCGAAACTCCGAAACTCCGAAACTCCAAAACTCCCAAACTCCAAAACTCCGAAACTCCAAAACTCCGAAACTCCAAAACTCCGAAACTCCAAAACTCCAAAACTCCGAAACTCCAAAACTCCGAAACTCCAAAACTCCAAAACTCCAAAACTCCGAAACTCCAAAACTCCGAAACTCCGAAACTCGGAAACTCCAAAACTCCAAAACTCCAAAACTCCGAAACTCCAAAACTCCAAAACTCCGAAACTCCAAATCTCCGAAACTCCGAAACTCCGAAACTCCAAAACTCCAAAACTCCAAAACTCCAAAACTCCGAAACTCCGAAGCTCCAAAACTCCGAAACTCCGAAACTCCGAAACTCCAAAACTCCAAAACTCCGAAACTCCAAAACTCCGAAACTCCAAAACTCCAAAACTCCAAAACTCCGAAACTCCAAAACTCCGAAACTCCGAAACTCCAAAACTCCAAAACTCCAAAACTCCGAAACTCCAAAACTCCGAAACTCCGAAACTCCGAAACTCCGAAACTCCAAAACTCCGAAACTCCAAAACTCCAAAACTCCAAAACTCCAATACTCCAAAACTCCAAAACTCCGAAACTCCAAAACTCCAAAACTCCAAAACTCCGAAACTCCGAAACTCCAAAACTCCAAAACTCCAAAACTCCGAAACTCCAAAACTCCAAAACTCCAAAACTCCGAAACTCCAAAACTCCGAAACTCCGAAACTCCAAAACTCCAAAACTCCAAAACTGCAAAACTCCAAAACTCCGAAACTCCGAAACTCCAAAACTCCAAAACTCCGAAACTCCGAAACTCCAAAACTCCGAAACTCCAAAACTCCAAAACTCCAAAACTCCAATACTCCAAAACTCCAACTCCGAAACCCCAAAACTCCAAAACTCCAAAACTCCAAAACTCCGAAACTCCAAAACTCCAAAACTCCAAAACTCCGAAACTCCGAAACTCCAAAACTCCAAAACTCCAAAACTCCGAAACTCCAAAACTCCAAAACTCCAAAACTCCGAAACTCCAAAACTCCGAAACTCCGAAACTCCGAAACTCCAAAACTCCAAAACTCCGAAACTCCAAAACTCCAAAACTCCAATACTCCAAAACTCCAAAACTCCAAAACTCCGAAACTCCAAAACTCCAAAACTCCGAAACTCCGAAACTCCGAAACTCCGAAACTCCAAAACTCCGAAACTCCGAAACTCCGAAACTCCGAAACTCCAAAACTCCAAAACTCCGAAACTCCGAAACTCCGAAACTCCGAAACTCCAAAACTCCCAAACTCCAAAACTCCGAAACTCCAAAACTCCGAAACTCCAAAACTCCGAAACTCCAAAACTCCAAAACTCCGAAACTCCAAAACTCCGAAACTCCAAAACTCCAAAACTCCAAAACTCCGAAACTCCAAAACTCCGAAACTCCGAAACTCGGAAACTCCAAAACTCCAAAACTCCAAAACTCCGAAACTCCAAAACTCCAAAACTCCGAAACTCCAAATCTCCGAAACTCCGAAACTCCGAAACTCCAAAACTCCAAAACTCCAAAACTCCAAAACTCCGAAACTCCGAAGCTCCAAAACTCCGAAACTCCGAAACTCCGAAACTCCAAAACTCCAAAACTCCGAAACTCCAAAACTCCGAAACTCCAAAACTCCAAAACTCCAAAACTCCGAAACTCCAAAACTCCGAAACTCCGAAACTCCAAAACTCCAAAACTCCAAAACTCCGAAACTCCAAAACTCCGAAACTCCGAAACTCCGAAACTCCGAAACTCCAAAACTCCGAAACTCCAAAACTCCAAAACTCCAAAACTCCAATACTCCAAAACTCCAAAACTCCGAAACTCCAAAACTCCAAAACTCCAAAACTCCGAAACTCCGAAACTCCAAAACTCCAAAACTCCAAAACTCCGAAACTCCAAAACTCCAAAACTCCAAAACTCCGAAACTCCAAAACTCCGAAACTCCGAAACTCCAAAACTCCAAAACTCCAAAACTGCAAAACTCCAAAACTCCGAAACTCCGAAACTCCAAAACTCCAAAACTCCGAAACTCCGAAACTCCAAAACTCCGAAACTCCAAAACTCCAAAACTCCAAAACTCCAATACTCCAAAACTCCAACTCCGAAACCCCAAAACTCCAAAACTCCAAAACTCCGAAACTCCGAAACTCCAAAACTCCAAAACTCCGAAACTCCAAAACTCCAATACTCCAAAACTCCAAAACTCCAACTCCGAAACCCCAAAACTCCAAAACTCCAAAACTCCGAAACTCCGAAACTCCAAAACTCCAAAACTCCGAAACTCCAAAACTCCGAAACTCCGAAACTCCGAAACTCCAAAACTCCAAAACTCCGAAACTCCAAAACTCCAAAACTCCAATACTCCAAAATTCCAAAACTCCAAAACTCCGAAACTCCAAAACTCCAAAACTCCGAAACTCCGAAACTCCGAAACTAAAAAACTCCGAAACTCCGAAACTCCGAAACTCCGAAACTCCGAAACTCCAAAACTCCGAAACTCCAAAACTCCGAAACTCCAAAACTCCAAAACTCCAAAACTCCGAAACTCCAAAACTCCGAAACTCCGAAACTCCAAAACTCCGAAACTCCGAAACTCCAAAACTCCAAAACTCCAATACTCCAAAACTCCAAAACTCCGAAACTCCAAAACTCCGAAACTCCAAAACTCCAATACTCCAAAACTCCGAAACTCCAAAACTCCGAAACTCCGAAACTCGGAAACTCCAAAACTCCAAAACTCCAAAACTCCAAAACTCCGAAACTCCAAAACTCCAAAACTCCAAAACTCCAAAACTCCAAAACTCCGAAACTCCAAAACTCCGAAACTCCTAAACTCCAAAACTCCAAAACTCCGAAACTCCGAAACACCAAAACTCCAAAACTCCAAAACTCCAAAACTCCAAAACTCCAAAACTCCAAAACTCCAAAACTCCGAAACTCCGAAACTCCGAAACTCCGAAACTCCAAAACTCCAAAACTCCGAAACTCCAAAACTCCGAAACTCCGAAACTCCAAAACTCCGAAACTCCAAAACTCCGAATCTCCAAAACTCCAAAACTCCGAAACTCCAAAACTCCGAACTTCCAAAACTCCGAAACTCCAAAACTCCAAATCTCCAAAACTCGGAAACTCCAAAACTCCAAAACTCCAAAACTCCGAAACTCCAAAACTCCAAAACTCCAAAACTCCAAAACTCCAAAACTCCAAAACTCCAAAACTCCGAAACTCCAAAACTCCGAAACTCCGAAACTCCGAAACTCCAAAACTCCGAAACTCCGAAACTCCGAAACTCCGAAACTCCAAAACTCCAAAACTCCAAAAACTCCGAAACTCCAAAACTCCGAAACTCCGAAACTCCGAAACTCCGAAACTCCAAAACTCCAAAACTCCAAAACTCCGAAACTCCAAAACTCCGAAACTCCAAAACTCCAAAACTCCGAAACTCCAAAACTCCAAAACTCCAAAACTCCGAAACTCCAAAACTCCGAAACTCCAAAACTCCAAAACTCCAAAACTCCGAAACTCCAAAACTCCGAAACTCCGAAACTCCAAAACTCCGAAACTCCAAAACTCCAAAACTCCAAAACTCCAATACTCCAAAACTCCAAAACTCCAAAACTCCGAAACTCCAAAACTCCAAAACTCCAAAACTCCGAAACTCCGAAACTCCAAAACTCCAAAACTCCAAAACTCCGAAACTCCAAAACTCCAAAACTCCAAAACTCCGAAACTCCAAAACTCCGAAACTCCGAAACTCCGAAACTCCAAAACTCCAAAACTCCGAAACTCCAAAACTCCAAAACTCCAATACTCCAAAACTCCAAAACTCCAAAACTCCGAAACTCCAAAACTCCAAAACTCCGAAACTCCGAAACTCCGAAACTCCGAAACTCCAAAACTCCGAAACTCCGAAACTCCGAAACTCCGAAACTCCAAAACTCCAAAACTCCGAAACTCCGAAACTCCGAAACTCCAAAACTCCCAAACTCCAAAACTCCGAAACTCCAAAACTCCGAAACTCCAAAACTCCGAAACTCCAAAACTCCAAAACTCCGAAACTCCAAAACTCCGAAACTCCAAAACTCCAAAACTCCAAAACTCCGAAACTCCAAAACTCCGAAACTCCGAAACTCGGAAACTGCAAAACTCCAAAACTCCAAAACTCCGAAACTCCAAAACTCCAAAACTCCGAAACTCCAAATCTCCGAAACTCCGAAACTCCGAAACTCCAAAACTCCAAAACTCCAAAACTCCAAAACTCCGAAACTCCGAAACTCCAAAACTCCGAAACTCCGAAACTCCGAAACTCCAAAACTCCAAAACTCCGAAACTCCAAAACTCCGAAACTCCAAAACTCCAAAACTCCAAAACTCCGAAACTCCAAAACTCCGAAACTCCGAAACTCCAAAACTCCAAAACTCCAAAACTCCGAAACTCCAAAACTCCGAAACTCCGAAACTCCGAAACTCCGAAACTCCAAAACTCCGAAACTCCAAAACTCCAAAACTCCAAAACTCCAATACTCCAAAACTCCAAAACTCCAAAACTCCGAAACTCCAAAACTCCAAAACTCCAAAACTCCGAAACTCCGAAACTCCAAAACTCCAAAACTCCAAAACTCCGAAACTCCAAAACTCCAAAACACCAAAACTCCGAAACTCCAAAACTCCGAAACTCCGAAACTCCGAAACTCCAAAACTCCAAAACTCCAAAACTGCAAAACTCCAAAACTCCGAAACTCCGAAACTCCAAAACTCCGAAACTCCGAAACTCCAAAACTCCGAAACTCCAAAACTCCAAAACTCCAAAACTCCAATACTCCAAAACTCCAAAACTCCAACTCCGAAACCCCAAAACTCCAAAACTCCAAAACTCCGAAACTCCGAAACTCCAAAACTCCAAAACTGCAAAACTCCAAAACTCCGAAACTCCGAAACTCCAAAACTCCGAAACTCCGAAACTCCAAAACTCCGAAACTCCAAAACTCCAAAACTCCAAAACTCCAATACTCCAAAACTCCAAAACTCCAACTCCGAAACCCCAAAACTCCAAAACTCCAAAACAACGAAACTCCGAAACTCCAAAACTCCAAAACTCCGAAACTCCAAAACTCCAATACTCCAAAACTCCAAAACTCCAACTCCGAAACCCCAAAACTCCAAAACTCCAAAACTCCGAAACTCCGAAACTCCAAAACTCCAAAACTCCGAAACTCCGAAACTCCGAAACTCCAAAACTCCGAAACTCCGAAACTCCGAAACTCCGAAACTCCAAAACTCCAAAACTCCGAAACTCCAAAACTCCGAAACTCCGAAACTCCAAAACTCCGAAACTCCAAAACTCCGAACTTCCAAAACTCCGAAACTCCAAAACTCCAAATCTCCAAAACTCGGAAACTCCAAAACTCCAAAACTCCAAAACTCCGAAACTCCAAAACTCCAAAACTCCAAAACTCCAAAACTCCAAAACTCCAAAACTCCAAAACTCCGAAACTCCAAAACTCCGAAACTCCGAAACTCCGAAACTCCAAAACTCCGAAACTCCGAAACTCCGAAACTCCGAAACTCCAAAACTCCAAAACTCCAAAACTCCGAAACTCCAAAACTCCGAAACTCCGAAACTCCGAAACTCCGAAACTCCAAAACTCCAAAACTCCAAAACTCCGAAACTCCAAAACTCCGAAACTCCAAAACTCCAAAACTCCGAAACTCCAAAACTCCAAAACTCCAAAACTCCGAAACTCCAAAACTCCGAAACTCCAAAACTCCAAAACTCCAAAACTCCGAAACTCCAAAACTCCGAAACTCCGAAACTCCAAAACTCCGAAACTCCAAAACTCCAAAACTCCAAAACTCCAATACTCCAAAACTCCAAAACTCCAAAACTCCGAAACTCCAAAACTCCAAAACTCCAAAACTCCGAAACTCCGAAACTCCAAAACTCCAAAACTCCAAAACTCCGAAACTCCAAAACTCCAAAACTCCAAAACTCCGAAACTCCAAAACTCCGAAACTCCGAAACTCCGAAACTCCAAAACTCCAAAACTCCGAAACTCCAAAACTCCAAAACTCCAATACTCCAAAACTCCAAAACTCCAAAACTCCGAAACTCCAAAACTCCAAAACTCCGAAACTCCGAAACTCCGAAACTCCGAAACTCCAAAACTCCGAAACTCCGAAACTCCGAAACTCCGAAACTCCAAAACTCCAAAACTCCGAAACTCCGAAACTCCGAAACTCCGAAACTCCAAAACTCCCAAACTCCAAAACTCCGAAACTCCAAAACTCCGAAACTCCAAAACTCCGAAACTCCAAAACTCCAAAACTCCGAAACTCCAAAACTCCGAAACTCCAAAACTCCAAAACTCCAAAACTCCGAAACTCCAAAACTCCGAAACTCCGAAACTCGGAAACTCCAAAACTCCAAAACTCCAAAACTCCGAAACTCCAAAACTCCAAAACTCCGAAACTCCAAATCTCCGAAACTCCGAAACTCCGAAACTCCAAAACTCCAAAACTCCAAAACTCCAAAACTCCGAAACTCCGAAACTCCAAAACTCCGAAACTCCGAAACTCCGAAACTCCAAAACTCCAAAACTCCGAAACTCCAAAACTCCGAAACTCCAAAACTCCAAAACTCCAAAACTCCGAAACTCCAAAACTCCGAAACTCCGAAACTCCAAAACTCCAAAACTCCAAAACTCCGAAACTCCAAAACTCCGAAACTCCGAAACTCCGAAACTCCGAAACTCCAAAACTCCGAAACTCCAAAACTCCAAAACTCCAAAACTCCAATACTCCAAAACTCCAAAACTCCAAAACTCCGAAACTCCAAAACTCCAAAACTCCAAAACTCCGAAACTCCGAAACTCCAAAACTCCAAAACTCCAAAACTCCGAAACTCCAAAACTCCAAAACTCCAAAACTCCGAAACTCCAAAACTCCGAAACTCCGAAACTCCGAAACTCCAAAACTCCAAAACTCCAAAACTGCAAAACTCCAAAACTCCGAAACTCCGAAACTCCAAAACTCCAAAACTCCGAAACTCCGAAACTCCAAAACTCCGAAACTCCAAAACTCCAAAACTCCAAAACTCCAATACTCCAAAACTCCAAAACTCCAACTCCGAAACCCCAAAACTCCAAAACTCCAAAACTCCGAAACTCCGAAACTCCAAAACTCCAAAACTCCGAAACTCCAAAACTCCAATACTCCAAAACTCCAAAACTCCAACTCCGAAACCCCAAAACTCCAAAACTCCAAAACTCCGAAACTCCGAAACTCCAAAACTCCAAAACTCCGAAACTCCAAAACTCCGAAACTCCGAAACTCCGAAACTCCAAAACTCCAAAACTCCAATACTCCAAAATTCCAAAACTCCAAAACTCCGAAACTCCAAAACTCCAAAACTCCGAAACTCCGAAACTCCGAAACTAAAAAACTCCGAAACTCCGAAACTCCGAAACTCCGAAACTCCGAAACTCCAAAACTCCGAAACTCCAAAACTCCGAAACTCCAAAACTCCAAAACTCCAAAACTCCAAAACTCCGAAACTCCAAAACTCCAAAACTCCGAAACTCCAAATCTCCGAAACTCCGAAACTCCGAAACTCCAAAACTCCAAAACTCCAAAACTCCAAAACTCCGAAACTCCGAAACTCCAAAACTCCGAAACTCCGAAACTCCGAAACTCCAAAACTCCAAAACTCCGAAACTCCAAAACTCCGAAACTCCAAAACTCCAAAACTCCGAAACTCCGAAACTCCAAAACTCCGAAACTCCGAAACTCCAAAACTCC
Organism: Amblyomma mixtum; assembly: GCF_055824585.1. Lineage (NCBI taxonomy): Eukaryota > Metazoa > Arthropoda > Arachnida > Ixodida > Ixodidae > Amblyomma > Amblyomma mixtum. The sequence continues at coordinate 104,433,977 of NC_143021.1, read as the reverse complement.
AAAACTCCAATACTCCAAAACTCCAAAACTCCGAAACTCCAAAACTCCGAAACTCCAAAACTCCAATACTCCAAAACTCCGAAACTCCAAAACTCCGAAACTCCGAAACTCGGAAACTCCAAAACTCCAAAACTCCAAAACTCCAAAACTCCGAAACTCCAAAACTCCAAAACTCCAAAACTCCAAAACTCCAAAACTCCAAAACTCCGAAACTCCAAAACTCCGAAACTCCTAAACTCCAAAACTCCAAAACTCCGAAACTCCGAAACACCAAAACTCCAAAACTCCAAAACTCCAAAACTCCAAAACTCCAAAACTCCGAAACTCCTAAACTCCAAAACTCCAAAACTCCGAAACTCCGAAACACCAAAACTCCAAAACTCCAAAACTCCAAAACTCCAAAACTCCAAAACTCCAAAACTCCGAAACTCCGAAACTCCGAAACTCCGAAACTCCAAAACTCCGAATCTCCAAAACTCCAAAACTCCGAAACTCCAAAACTCCGAACTTCCAAAACTCCGAAACTCCAAAACTCCAAATCTCCAAAACTCGGAAACTCCAAAACTCCAAAACTCCAAAACTCCGAAACTCCAAAACTCCAAAACTCCAAAACTCCAAAACTCCAAAACTCCAAAACTCCAAAACTCCGAAACTCCAAAACTCCGAAACTCCGAAACTCCGAAACTCCAAAACTCCGAAACTCCGAAACTCCGAAACTCCGAAACTCCAAAACTCCAAAACTCCAAAACTCCGAAACTCCAAAACTCCGAAACTCCGAAACTCCGAAACTCCAAAACTCCAAAACTCCAAAACTCCGAAACTCCAAAACTCCGAAACTCCAAAACTCCGAAACTCCAAAACTCCAAAACTCCAAAACTCCGAAACTCCAAAACTCCGAAACTCCAAAACTCCAAAACTCCAAAACTCCGAAACTCCAAAACTCCGAAACTCCGAAACTCCAAAACTCCGAAACTCCAAAACTCCAAAACTCCAAAACTCCAATACTCCAAAACTCCAAAACTCCAAAACTCCGAAACTCCAAAACTCCAAAACTCCAAAACTCCGAAACTCCGAAACTCCAAAACTCCAAAACTCCAAAACTCCGAAACTCCAAAACTCCAAAACTCCAAAACTCCGAAACTCCAAAACTCCGAAACTCCGAAACTCCGAAACTCCGAAACTCCAAAACTCCGAAACTCCGAAACTCCGAAACTCCGAAACTCCAAAACTCCAAAACTCCGAAACTCCGAAACTCCGAAACTCCAAAACTCCCAAACTCCAAAACTCCGAAACTCCAAAACTCCGAAACTCCAAAACTCCGAAACTCCAAAACTCCAAAACTCCGAAACTCCAAAACTCCGAAACTCCAAAACTCCAAAACTCCAAAACTCCGAAACTCCAAAACTCCGAAACTCCGAAACTCGGAAACTGCAAAACTCCAAAACTCCAAAACTCCGAAACTCCAAAACTCCAAAACTCCGAAACTCCAAATCTCCGAAACTCCGAAACTCCGAAACTCCAAAACTCCAAAACTCCAAAACTCCAAAACTCCGAAACTCCGAAACTCCAAAACTCCGAAACTCCGAAACTCCGAAACTCCAAAACTCCAAAACTCCGAAACTCCAAAACTCCGAAACTCCAAAACTCCAAAACTCCAAAACTCCGAAACTCCAAAACTCCGAAACTCCGAAACTCCAAAACTCCAAAACTCCAAAACTCCGAAACTCCAAAACTCCGAAACTCCGAAACTCCGAAACTCCGAAACTCCAAAACTCCGAAACTCCAAAACTCCAAAACTCCAAAACTCCAATACTCCAAAACTCCAAAACTCCAAAACTCCGAAACTCCAAAACTCCAAAACTCCAAAACTCCGAAACTCCGAAACTCCAAAACTCCAAAACTCCAAAACTCCGAAACTCCAAAACTCCAAAACACCAAAACTCCGAAACTCCAAAACTCCGAAACTCCGAAACTCCGAAACTCCAAAACTCCAAAACTCCAAAACTGCAAAACTCCAAAACTCCGAAACTCCGAAACTCCAAAACTCCGAAACTCCGAAACTCCAAAACTCCGAAACTCCAAAACTCCAAAACTCCAAAACTCCAATACTCCAAAACTCCAAAACTCCAACTCCGAAACCCCAAAACTCCAAAACTCCAAAACTCCGAAACTCCGAAACTCCAAAACTCCAAAACTGCAAAACTCCAAAACTCCGAAACTCCGAAACTCCAAAACTCCGAAACTCCGAAACTCCAAAACTCCGAAACTCCAAAACTCCAAAACTCCAAAACTCCAATACTCCAAAACTCCAAAACTCCAACTCCGAAACCCCAAAACTCCAAAACTCCAAAACTCCGAAACTCCGAAACTCCAAAACTCCAAAACTCCGAAACTCCAAAACTCCAATACTCCAAAACTCCATAACTCCAACTCCGAAACCCCAAAACTCCAAAACTCCAAAACTCCGAAACTCCGAAACTCCAAAACTCCAAAACTCCGAAACTCCGAAACTCCGAAACTCCAAAACTCCGAAACTCCGAAACTCCGAAACTCCGAAACTCCAAAACTCCAAAACTCCGAAACTCCAAAACTCCGAAACTCCGAAACTCCAAAACTCCGAAACTCCAAAACTCCGAATCTCCAAAACTCCAAAACTCCGAAACTCCAAAACTCCGAACTTCCAAAACTCCGAAACTCCAAAACTCCAAATCTCCAAAACTCGGAAACTCCAAAACTCCAAAACTCCAAAACTCCGAAACTCCAAAACTCCAAAACTCCAAAACTCCAAAACTCCAAAACTCCAAAACTCCAAAACTCCGAAACTCCAAAACTCCGAAACTCCGAAACTCCGAAACTCCAAAACTCCGAAACTCCGAAACTCCGAAACTCCGAAACTCCAAAACTCCAAAACTCCAAAACTCCGAAACTCCAAAACTCCGAAACTCCGAAACTCCAAAACTCCGAAACTCCAAAACTCCAAAACTCCAAAACTCCGAAACTCCAAAACTCCGAAACTCCGAAACTCGGAAACTCCAAAACTCCAAAACTCCAAAACTCCGAAACTCCAAAACTCCAAAACTCCGAAACTCCAAATCTCCGAAACTCCGAAACTCCGAAACTCCAAAACTCCAAAACTCCAAAACTCCAAAACTCCGAAACTCCGAAACTCCAAAACTCCGAAACTCCGAAACTCCGAAACTCCAAAACTCCAAAACTCCGAAACTCCAAAACTCCGAAACTCCAAAACTCCAAAACTCCAAAACTCCGAAACTCCAAAACTCCGAAACTCCGAAACTCCAAAACTCCAAAACTCCAAAACTCCGAAACTCCAAAACTCCGAAACTCCGAAACTCCGAAACTCCGAAACTCCAAAACTCCGAAACTCCAAAACTCCAAAACTCCAAAACTCCAATACTCCAAAACTCCAAAACTCCAAAACTCCGAAACTCCAAAACTCCAAAACTCCAAAACTCCGAAACTCCGAAACTCCAAAACTCCAAAACTCCAAAACTCCGAAACTCCAAAACTCCAAAACTCCAAAACTCCGAAACTCCAAAACTCCGAAACTCCGAAACTCCGAAACTCCAAAACTCCAAAACTCCAAAACTGCAAAACTCCAAAACTCCGAAACTCCGAAACTCCAAAACTCCAAAACTCCGAAACTCCGAAACTCCAAAACTCCGAAACTCCAAAACTCCAAAACTCCAAAACTCCAATACTCCAAAACTCCAAAACTCCAACTCCGAAACCCCAAAACTCCAAAACTCCAAAACTCCGAAACTCCGAAACTCCAAAACTCCAAAACTCCGAAACTCCAAAACTCCAATACTCCAAAACTCCAACTCCGAAACCCCAAAACTCCAAAACTCCAAAACTCCGAAACTCCGAAACTCCAAAACTCCAAAACTCCGAAACTCCAAAACTCCGAAACTCCGAAACTCCGAAACTCCAAAACTCCAAAACTCCAATACTCCAAAATTCCAAAACTCCAAAACTCCGAAACTCCAAAACTCCAAAACTCCGAAACTCCGAAACTCCGAAACTAAAAAACTCCGAAACTCCGAAACTCCGAAACTCCGAAACTCCGAAACTCCAAAACTCCGAAACTCCAAAACTCCGAAACTCCAAAACTCCAAAACTCCAAAACTCCAAAACTCCGAAACTCCAAAACTCCAAAACTCCGAAACTCCAAATCTCCGAAACTCCGAAACTCCGAAACTCCAAAACTCCAAAACTCCAAAACTCCAAAACTCCGAAACTCCGAAACTCCAAAACTCCGAAACTCCGAAACTCCGAAACTCCAAAACTCCGAAACTCCGAAACTCGGAAACTCCAAAACTCCAAAACTCCAAAACTCCGAAACTCCAAAACTCCAAAACTCCGAAACTCCAAATCTCCGAAACTCCGAAACTCCGAAACTCCAAAACTCCAAAACTCCAAAACTCCAAAACTCCGAAACTCCGAAACTCCAAAACTCCGAAACTCCGAAACTCCGAAACTCCAAAACTCCAAAACTCCGAAACTCCAAAACTCCGAAACTCCAAAACTCCAAAACTCCAAAACTCCGAAACTCCAAAACTCCGAAACTCCGAAACTCCGAAACTCCAAAACTCCGAAACTCCAAAACTCCAAAACTCCAAAACTCCAAATCTCCAAAACTCGGAAACTCCAAAACTCCAAAACTCCAAAACTCCGAAACTCCAAAACTCCAAAACTCCAAAACTCCAAAACTCCAAAACTCCAAAACTCCAAAACTCCGAAACTCCAAAACTCCGAAACTCCGAAACTCCGAAACTCCAAAACTCCGAAACTCCGAAACTCCGAAACTCCGAAACTCCAAAACTCCAAAACTCCAAAACTCCGAAACTCCAAAACTCCGAAACTCCGAAACTCCAAAACTCCGAAACTCCAAAACTCCAAAACTCCAAAACTCCGAAACTCCAAAACTCCGAAACTCCGAAACTCGGAAACTCCAAAACTCCAAAACTCCAAAACTCCGAAACTCCAAAACTCCAAAACTCCGAAACTCCAAATCTCCGAAACTCCGAAACTCCGAAACTCCAAAACTCCAAAACTCCAAAACTCCAAAACTCCGAAACTCCGAAACTCCAAAACTCCGAAACTCCGAAACTCCGAAACTCCAAAACTCCAAAACTCCGAAACTCCAAAACTCCGAAACTCCAAAACTCCAAAACTCCAAAACTCCGAAACTCCAAAACTCCGAAACTCCGAAACTCCAAAACTCCAAAACTCCAAAACTCCGAAACTCCAAAACTCCGAAACTCCGAAACTCCGAAACTCCGAAACTCCAAAACTCCGAAACTCCAAAACTCCAAAACTCCAAAACTCCAATACTCCAAAACTCCAAAACTCCAAAACTCCGAAACTCCAAAACTCCAAAACTCCAAAACTCCGAAACTCCGAAACTCCAAAACTCCAAAACTCCAAAACTCCGAAACTCCAAAACTCCAAAACTCCAAAACTCCGAAACTCCAAAACTCCGAAACTCCGAAACTCCGAAACTCCAAAACTCCAAAACTCCAAAACTGCAAAACTCCAAAACTCCGAAACTCCGAAACTCCAAAACTCCAAAACTCCGAAACTCCGAAACTCCAAAACTCCGAAACTCCAAAACTCCAAAACTCCAAAACTCCAATACTCCAAAACTCCAAAACTCCAACTCCGAAACCCCAAAACTCCAAAACTCCAAAACTCCGAAACTCCGAAACTCCAAAACTCCAAAACTCCGAAACTCCAAAACTCCAATACTCCAAAACTCCAACTCCGAAACCCCAAAACTCCAAAACTCCAAAACTCCGAAACTCCGAAACTCCAAAACTCCAAAACTCCGAAACTCCAAAACTCCGAAACTCCGAAACTCCGAAACTCCAAAACTCCAAAACTCCAATACTCCAAAATTCCAAAACTCCAAAACTCCGAAACTCCAAAACTCCAAAACTCCGAAACTCCGAAACTCCGAAACTAAAAAACTCCGAAACTCCGAAACTCCGAAACTCCGAAACTCCGAAACTACAAAACTCCGAAACTCCAAAACTCCGAAACTCCAAAACTCCAAAACTCCAAAACTCCAAAACTCCGAAACTCCAAAACTCCAAAACTCCGAAACTCCAAATCTCCGAAACTCCGAAACTCCGAAACTCCAAAACTCCAAAACTCCAAAACTCCAAAACTCCGAAACTCCGAAACTCCAAAACTCCGAAACTCCGAAACTCCGAAACTCCAAAACTCCAAAACTCCGAAACTCCAAAACTCCGAAACTCCAAAACTCCAAAACTCCGAAACTCCGAAACTCCAAAACTCCGAAACTCCGAAACTCCAAAACTCCAAAACTCCAATACTCCAAAACTCCAAAACTCCGAAACTCCAAAACTCCGAAACTCCAAAACTCCAATACTCCAAAACTCCGAAACTCCAAAACTCCGAAACTCCGAAACTCGGAAACTCCAAAACTCCAAAACTCCAAAACTCCAAAACTCCGAAACTCCAAAACTCCAAAACTCCAAAACTCCAAAACTCCAAAACTCCGAAACTCCAAAACTCCGAAACTCCTAAACTCCAAAACTCCAAAACTCCGAAACTCCGAAACACCAAAACTCCAAAACTCCAAAACTCCAAAACTCCAAAACTCCAAAACTCCGAAACTCCTAAACTCCAAAACTCCAAAACTCCGAAACTCCGAAACACCAAAACTCCAAAACTCCAAAACTCCAAAACTCCAAAACTCCAAAACTCCAAAACTCCAAAACTCCGAAACTCCGAAACTCCGAAACTCCGAAACTCCAAAACTCCGAATCTCCAAAACTCCAAAACTCCGAAACTCCAAAACTCCGAACTTCCAAAACTCCGAAACTCCAAAACTCCAAATCTCCAAAACTCGGAAACTCCAAAACTCCAAAACTCCAAAACTCCGAAACTCCAAAACTCCAAAACTCCAAAACTCCAAAACTCCAAAACTCCAAAACTCCAAAACTCCGAAACTCCAAAACTCCGAAACTCCGAAACTCCGAAACTCCAAAACTCCGAAACTCCGAAACTCCGAAACTCCGAAACTCCAAAACTCCAAAACTCCAAAACTCCGAAACTCCAAAACTCCGAAACTCCGAAACTCCGAAACTCCAAAACTCCAAAACTCCAAAACTCCGAAACTCCAAAACTCCGAAACTCCAAAACTCCGAAACTCCAAAACTCCAAAACTCCAAAACTCCGAAACTCCAAAACTCCGAAACTCCAAAACTCCAAAACTCCAAAACTCCGAAACTCCAAAACTCCGAAACTCCGAAACTCCAAAACTCCGAAACTCCAAAACTCCAAAACTCCAAAACTCCAATACTCCAAAACTCCAAAACTCCAAAACTCCGAAACTCCAAAACTCCAAAACTCCAAAACTCCGAAACTCCGAAACTCCAAAACTCCAAAACTCCAAAACTCCGAAACTCCAAAACTCCAAAACTCCAAAACTCCGAAACTCCAAAACTCCGAAACTCCGAAACTCCGAAACTCCGAAACTCCAAAACTCCGAAACTCCGAAACTCCGAAACTCCGAAACTCCAAAACTCCAAAACTCCGAAACTCCGAAACTCCGAAACTCCAAAACTCCCAAACTCCAAAACTCCGAAACTCCAAAACTCCGAAACTCCAAAACTCCGAAACTCCAAAACTCCAAAACTCCGAAACTCCAAAACTCCGAAACTCCAAAACTCCAAAACTCCAAAACTCCGAAACTCCAAAACTCCGAAACTCCGAAACTCGGAAACTGCAAAACTCCAAAACTCCAAAACTCCGAAACTCCAAAACTCCAAAACTCCGAAACTCCAAATCTCCGAAACTCCGAAACTCCGAAACTCCAAAACTCCAAAACTCCAAAACTCCAAAACTCCGAAACTCCGAAACTCCAAAACTCCGAAACTCCGAAACTCCGAAACTCCAAAACTCCAAAACTCCGAAACTCCAAAACTCCGAAACTCCAAAACTCCAAAACTCCAAAACTCCGAAACTCCAAAACTCCGAAACTCCGAAACTCCAAAACTCCAAAACTCCAAAACTCCGAAACTCCAAAACTCCGAAACTCCGAAACTCCGAAACTCCGAAACTCCAAAACTCCGAAACTCCAAAACTCCAAAACTCCAAAACTCCAATACTCCAAAACTCCAAAACTCCAAAACTCCGAAACTCCAAAACTCCAAAACTCCAAAACTCCGAAACTCCGAAACTCCAAAACTCCAAAACTCCAAAACTCCGAAACTCCAAAACTCCAAAACACCAAAACTCCGAAACTCCAAAACTCCGAAACTCCGAAACTCCGAAACTCCAAAACTCCAAAACTCCAAAACTGCAAAACTCCAAAACTCCGAAACTCCGAAACTCCAAAACTCCGAAACTCCGAAACTCCAAAACTCCGAAACTCCAAAACTCCAAAACTCCAAAACTCCAATACTCCAAAACTCCAAAACTCCAACTCCGAAACCCCAAAACTCCAAAACTCCAAAACTCCGAAACTCCGAAACTCCAAAACTCCAAAACTGCAAAACTCCAAAACTCCGAAACTCCGAAACTCCAAAACTCCGAAACTCCGAAACTCCAAAACTCCGAAACTCCAAAACTCCAAAACTCCAAAACTCCAATACTCCAAAACTCCAAAACTCCAACTCCGAAACCCCAAAACTCCAAAACTCCAAAACTCCGAAACTCCGAAACTCCAAAACTCCAAAACTCCGAAACTCCAAAACTCCAATACTCCAAAACTCCATAACTCCAACTCCGAAACCCCAAAACTCCAAAACTCCAAAACTCCGAAACTCCGAAACTCCAAAACTCCAAAACTCCGAAACTCCGAAACTCCGAAACTCCAAAACTCCGAAACTCCGAAACTCCGAAACTCCGAAACTCCAAAACTCCAAAACTCCGAAACTCCAAAACTCCGAAACTCCGAAACTCCAAAACTCCGAAACTCCAAAACTCCGAATCTCCAAAACTCCAAAACTCCGAAACTCCAAAACTCCGAACTTCCAAAACTCCGAAACTCCAAAACTCCAAATCTCCAAAACTCGGAAACTCCAAAACTCCAAAACTCCAAAACTCCGAAACTCCAAAACTCCAAAACTCCAAAACTCCAAAACTCCAAAACTCCAAAACTCCAAAACTCCGAAACTCCAAAACTCCGAAACTCCGAAACTCCGAAACTCCAAAACTCCGAAACTCCGAAACTCCGAAACTCCGAAACTCCAAAACTCCAAAACTCCAAAACTCCGAAACTCCAAAACTCCGAAACTCCGAAACTCCGAAACTCCGAAACTCCAAAACTCCAAAACTCCAAAACTCCGAAACTCCAAAACTCCGAAACTCCAAAACTCCAAAACTCCGAAACTCCAAAACTCCAAAACTCCAAAACTCCGAAACTCCAAAACTCCGAAACTCCAAAACTCCAAAACTCCAAAACTCCGAAACTCCAAAACTCCGAAACTCCGAAACTCCAAAACTCCGAAACTCCAAAACTCCAAAACTCCAAAACTCCAATACTCCAAAACTCCAAAACTCCAAAACTCCGAAACTCCAAAACTCCAAAACTCCAAAACTCCGAAACTCCGAAACTCCAAAACTCCAAAACTCCAAAACTCCGAAACTCCAAAACTCCAAAACTCCAAAACTCCGAAACTCCAAAACTCCGAAACTCCGAAACTCCGAAACTCCAAAACTCCAAAACTCCGAAACTCCAAAACTCCAAAACTCCAATACTCCGAAACTCCAAAACTCCAAAACTCCGAAACTCCAAAACTCCAAAACTCCGAAACTCCGAAACTCCGAAACTCCGAAACTCCAAAACTCCGAAACTCCGAAACTCCGAAACTCCGAAACTCCAAAACTCCAAAACTCCGAAACTCCGAAACTCCGAAACTCCGAAACTCCAAAACTCCCAAACTCCAAAACTCCGAAACTCCAAAACTCCGAAACTCCAAAACTCCGAAACTCCAAAACTCCAAAACTCCGAAACTCCAAAACTCCGAAACTCCAAAACTCCAAAACTCCAAAACTCCGAAACTCCAAAACTCCGAAACTCCGAAACTCGGAAACTCCAAAACTCCAAAACTCCGAAACTCCAAAACTCCGAAACTCCGAAACTCCAAAACTCCGAAACTCCGAAACTCCAAAACTCCAAAACTCCAATACTCCAAAACTCCAAAACTCCGAAACTCCAAAACTCCGAAACTCCAAAACTCCAATACTCCAAAACTCCGAAACTCCAAAACTCCGAAACTCCGAAACTCGGAAACTCCAAAACTCCAAAACTCCAAAACTCCAAAACTCCGAAACTCCAAAACTCCAAAACTCCAAAACTCCAAAACTCCAAAACTCCAAAACTCCGAAACTCCAAAACTCCGAAACTCCTAAACTCCAAAACTCCAAAACTCCGAAACTCCGAAACACCAAAACTCCAAAACTCCAAAACTCCAAAACTCCAAAACTCCAAAACTCCAAAACTCCAAAACTCCGAAACTCCGAAACTCCGAAACTCCGAAACTCCAAAACTCCAAAACTCCGAAACTCCAAAACTCCGAAACTCCGAAACTCCAAAACTCCGAACTTCCAAAACTCCGAAACTCCAAAACTCCAAATCTCCAAAACTCGGAAACTCCAAAACTCCAAAACTCCAAAACTCCGAAACTCCAAAACTCCGAACTTCCAAAACTCCGAAACTCCAAAACTCCAAATCTCCAAAACTCGGAAACTCCAAAACTCCAAAACTCCAAAACTCCGAAACTCCAAAACTCCAAAACTCCAAAACTCCAAAACTCCAAAACTCCAAAACTCCAAAACTCCGAAACTCCAAAACTCCGAAACTCCGAAACTCCGAAACTCCAAAACTCCGAAACTCCAAAACTCCAAAACTCCAAAACTCCGAAACTCCAAAACTCCGAAACTCCGAAACTCCAAAACTCCGAAACTCCAAAACTCCAAAACTCCAAAACTCCAATACTCCAAAACTCCAAAACTCCGAAACTCCAAAACTCCAAAACTCCGAAACTCCAAAACTCCAAAACTCCAAAACTCCAAAACTCCAAAACTCCAAAACTCCAAAACTCCGAAACTCCAAAACTCCGAAACTCCGAAACTCCGAAACTCCAAAACTCCGAAACTCCGAAACTCCGAAACTCCGAAACTCCAAAACTCCAAAACTCCAAAACTCCGAAACTCCAAAACTCCGAAACTCCGAAACTCCGAAACTCCAAAACTCCAAAACTCCGAAACTCCAAAACTCCGAAACTCCAAAACTCCGAAACTCCAAAACTCCTATACTCCAAAACTCCGAAACTCCAAAACTCCGAAACTCCAAAACTCCAAAACTCCAAAACTCCGAAACTCCAAAACTCCGAAACTCCGAAACTCCAAAACTCCGAAACTCCAAAACTCCAAAACTCCAAAACTCCAATACTCCAAAACTCCAAAACTCCAAAACTCCGAAACTCCGAAACTCCAAAACTCCGAAACTCCAAAACTCCAAAACTCCAAAACTCCGAAACTCCAAAACTCCGAAACTCCGAAACTCGGAAACTGCAAAACTCCAAAACTCCAAAACTCCGAAACTCCAAAACTCCAAAACTCCGAAACTCCAAATCTCCGAAACTCCGAAACTCCGAAACTCCAAAACTCCAAAACTCCAAAACTCCAAAACTCCGAAACTCCGAAACTCCAAAACTCCGAAACTCCGAAACTCCGAAACTCCAAAACTCCAAAACTCCGAAACTCCAAAACTCCGAAACTCCAAAACTCCAAAACTCCAAAACTCCGAAACTCCAAAACTCCGAAACTCCGAAACTCCGAAACTCCAAAACTCCGAAACTCCAAAACTCCAAAACTCCAAAACTCCAATACTCCAAAACTCCAAAACTCCAAAACTCCGAAACTCCAAAACTCCAAAACTCCAAAACTCCGAAACTCCGAAACTCCAAAACTCCAAAACTCCAAAACTCCGAAACTCCAAAACTCCAAAACTCCAAAACTCCGAAACTCCAAAACTCCGAAACTCCGAAACTCCGAAACTCCAAAACTCCAAAACTCCAAAACTGCAAAACTCCAAAACTCCGAAACTCCGAAACTCCAAAACTCCGAAACTCCGAAACTCCAAAACTCCGAAACTCCAAAACTCCAAAACTCCAAAACTCCAATACTCCAAAACTCCAAAACTCCAACTCCGAAACCCCAAAACTCCAAAACTCCAAAACTCCGAAACTCCGAAACTCCAAAACTCCAAAACTCCGAAACTCCAAAACTCCAATACTCCAAAACTCCAAAACTCCAACTCCGAAACCCCAAAACTCCAAAACTCCAAAACTCCGAAACTCCGAAACTCCAAAACTCCAAAACTCCGAAACTCCAAAACTCCGAAACTCCGAAACTCCGAAACTCCAAAACTCCAAAACTCCGAAACTCCAAAACTCCAAAACTCCAATACTCCAAAATTCCAAAACTCCGAAACTCCAAAACTCCGAAACTCCGAAACTCCGAAACTCCGAAACTCCAAAACTCCGAAACTCCAAAACTCCAAAACTCCAAAACTCCAATACTCCAAAACTCCAAAACTCCAAAACTCCGAAACTCCAAAACTCCAAAACTCCAAAACTCCGAAACTCCGAAACTCCAAAACTCCAAAACTCCAAAACTCCGAAACTCCAAAACTCCAAAACTCCGAAACTCCAAAACTCCGAAACTCCGAAACTCCGAAACTCCAAAACTCCAAAACTCCAAAACTGCAAAACTCCAAAACTCCGAAACTCCGAAACTCCAAAACTCCAAAACTCCGAAACTCCAAAACTCCGAAACTCCAAAACTCCAAAACTCCAAAACTCCAATACTCCAAAACTCCAAAACTCCAACTCCGAAACCCCAAAACTCCAAAACTCCAAAACTCCGAAACTCCGAAACTCCAAAACTCCAAAACTCCGAAACTCCAAAACTCCAATACTCCAAAACTCCAAAACTCCAACTCCGAAACCCCAAAACTCCAAAACTCCAAAACTCCGAAACTCCAAAACTCCAAAACTCCGAAACTCCAAAACTCCGAAACTCCGAAACTCCGAAACTCCAAAACTCCAAAACTCCGAAACTCCAAAACTCCAAAACTCCAATACTCCAAAATTCCAAAACTCCAAAACTCCGAAACTCCAAAACTCCAAAACTCCGAAACTCCGAAACTAAAAAACTCCGAAACTCCGAAACTCCGAAACTCCGAAACTCCGAAACTCCAAAACTCCGAAACTCCAAAACTCCGAAACTCCAAAACTCCAAAACTCCGAAACTCCAAAACTCCGAAACTCCGAAACTCCAAAACTCCGAAACTCCGAAACTCCAAAACTCCAAAACTCCAATACTCCAAAACTGAAAAACTCCGAAACTCCAAAACTCCGAAACTCCAAAACTCCAATACTCCAAAACTCCGAAACTCCAAAACTCCGAAACTCCGAAACTCGGAAACTCCAAAACTCCAAAACTCCAAAACTCCAAAACTCCAAAACTCCGAAACTCCAAAACTCCAAAACTCCAAAACTCCAAAACTCCAAAACTCCGAAACTCCAAAACTCCGAAACTCCTAAACTCCAAAACTCCAAAACTCCGAAACTCCGAAACACCAAAACTCCAAAACTCCAAAACTCCAAAACTCCAAAACTCCAAAACTCCAAAACTCCGAAACTCCGAAACTCCGAAACTCCGAAACTCCAAAACTCCAAAACTCCGAAACTCCAAAACTCCGAAACTCCGAAACTCCAAAACTCCGAAACTCCAAAACTCCGAATCTCCAAAACTCCAAAACTCCGAAACTCCAAAACTCCGAACTTCCAAAACTCCGAAACTCCAAAACTCCAAATCTCCAAAACTCGGAAACTCCAAAACTCCAAAACTCCAAAACTCCGAAACTCCAAAACTCCAAAACTCCAAAACTCCAAAACTCCAAAACTCCAAAACTCCAAAACTCCGAAACTCCAAAACTCCGAAACTCCGAAACTCCGAAACTCCAAAACTCCGAAACTCCGAAACTCCGAAACTCCGAAACTCCAAAACTCCAAAACTCCAAAACTCCGAAACTCCAAAACTCCGAAACTCCGAAACTCCAAAACTCCGAAACTCCAAAACTCCAAAACTCCAAAACTCTGAAACTCCAAAACTCCGAAACTCCAAAACTCCAAAACTCCAAAACTCCGAAACTCCAAAACTCCGAAACTCCGAAACTCCAAAACTCCGAAACTCCAAAACTCCAAAACTCCAAAACTCCAATACTCCAAAACTCCAAAACTCCAAAACTCCGAAACTCCAAAACTCCAAAACTCCAAAACTCCGAAACTCCGAAACTCCAAAACTCCAAAACTCCAAAACTCCGAAACTCCAAAACTCCAAAACTCCAAAACTCCGAAACTCCAAAACTCCGAAACTCCGAAACTCCGAAACTCCAAAACTCCAAAACTCCGAAACTCCAAAACTCCAAAACTCCAATACTCCAAAACTCCAAAACTCCAAAACTCCGAAACTCCAAAACTCCAAAACTCCGAAACTCCGAAACTCCGAAACTCCGAAACTCCAAAACTCCGAAACTCCGAAACTCCGAAACTCCGAAACTCCAAAACTCCAAAACTCCGAAACTCCGAAACTCCGAAACTCCGAAACTCCAAAACTCCCAAACTCCAAAACTCCGAAACTCCAAAACTCCGAAACTCCAAAACTCCGAAACTCCAAAACTCCAAAACTCCGAAACTCCAAAACTCCGAAACTCCAAAACTCCAAAACTCCAAAACTCCAAAACTCCAAGACTCCAAAACTCCGAAACTCAAAAACTCCGAAACTCCAAAACTCCAAAACTCCAAAACTCCGAAACTCCAAAACTCCAATACTCCAAAACTCCGAAACTCCAAAACTCCAAAAATCCAAAACTCCAATACTCCAAAACTCCGAAACTCCGAAACTCCGAAACTCCAAAACTCCAAAACTCCGAAACTCCAAAACTCGGAAACTCCAAAACTACAAAACTACAAAACTCCAAAACTCCGAAACTCCAAAACTCCGAAACTCCAAAACTCCAAAACTCCAAAACTCCAATACTCCAAAACTCCAAAACTCCAAAACTCCGAAACTCCAAAACTCCAAAACTCCAAAACTCCGAAACTCCGAAACTCCAAAACTCCAAAACTCCAAAACTCCGAAACTCCAAAACTCCAAAACTCCAAAACTCCGAAACTCCGAAACTCCGAAACTCCAAAACTCCAAAACTCCGAAACTCCAAAACTCCAAAACTCCAATACTCCAAAACTCCAAAACTCCAAAACTCCGAAACTCCAAAACTCCAAAACTCCGAAACTCCGAAACTCCGAAACTCCAAAACTCCGAAACTCCGAAACTCCGAAACTCCGAAACTCCAAAACTCCAAAACTCCAAAACTCCAAAACTCCAAAACTCCGAAACTCCAAAACTCCGAAACTCCGAAACTCCGAAACTCCAAAACTCCGAAACTCCGAAACTCCGAAACTCCGAAACTCCGAAACTCCAAAACTCCAAAACTCCGAAACTCCAAAACTCCGAAACTCCGAAACTCCAAAACTCCGAAACTCCAAAACTCCGAATCTCCAAAACTCCAAAACTCCGAAACTCCAAAACTCCGAACTTCCAAAACTCCGAAACTCCAAAACTCCAAATCTCCAAAACTCGGAAACTCCAAAACTCCAAAACTCCAAAACTCCGAAACTCCAAAACTCCAAAACTCCAAAACTCCAAAACTCCAAAACTCCAAAACTCCGAAACTCCAAAACTCCGAAACTCCGAAACTCCGAAACTCCAAAACTCCGAAACTCCGAAACTCCGAAACTCCGAAACTCCAAAACTCCAAAACTCCAAAACTCCGAAACTCCAAAACTCCGAAACTCCGAAACTCCGAAACTCCGAAACTCCGAAACTCCAAAACTCCAAAACTCCAAAACTCCGAAACTCCAAAACTCCGAAACTCCAAAACTCCAAAACTCCGAAACTCCAAAACTCCAAAACTCCAAAACTCCGAAACTCCAAAACTCCGAAACTCCAAAACTCCAAAACTCCAAAACTCCGAAACTCCAAAACTCCGAAACTCCGAAACTCCAAAACTCCGAAACTCCAAAACTCCAAAACTCCAAAACTCCAATACTCCAAAACTCCAAAACTCCAAAACTCCGAAACTCCAAAACTCCAAAACTCCGAAACTCCGAAACTCCAAAACTCCAAAACTCCAAAACTCCGAAACTCCAAAACTCCAAAACTCCAAAACTCCGAAACTCCAAAACTCAAAAACTCCGAAACTCCGAAACTCCGAAACTCCAAAACTCCGAAACTCCAAAACTCCAAAACTCCAAAACTCCGAAACTCCAAAACTCCGAAACTCCGAAACTCGGAAACTCCAAAACTCCAAAACTCCAAAACTCCAAAACTCCGAAACTCCAAAACTCCAAAACTCCGAAACTCCAAATCTCCGAAACTCCGAAACTCCGAAACTCCAAAACTCCAAAACTCCAAAACTCCAAAACTCCGAAACTCCGAAACTCCAAAACTCCGAAACTCCGAAACTCCGAAACTCCAAAACTCCAAAACTCCGAAACTCCAAAACTCCGAAACTCCAAAACTCCAAAACTCCAAAACTCCGAAACTCCAAAACTCCGAAACTCCGAAACTCCAAAACTCCAAAACTCCAAAACTCCGAAACTCCAAAACTCCGAAACTCCGAAACTCCGAAACTCCGAAACTCCAAAACTCCGAAACTCCAAAACTCCAAAACTCCAAAACTCCAATACTCCAAAACTCCAAAACTCCAAAACTCCGAAACTCCAAAACTCCAAAACTCCAAAACTCCGAAACTCCGAAACTCCAAAACTCCAAAACTCCAAAACTCCGAAACTCCAAAACTCCAAAACTCCAAAACTCCGAAACTCCAAAACTCCGAAACTCCGAAACTCCGAAACTTAAAACTCCAAAACTCCAAAACTCCAAAACTCCAAAACTCCGAAACTCCGAAACTCCAAAACTCCAAAACTCCGAAACTCCGAAACTCCAAAACTCCGAAACTCCAAAACTCCAAAACTCCAAAACTCCAATACTCCAAAACTCCAAAACTCCAACTCCGAAACCCCAAAACTCCAAAACTCCAAAACTCCGAAACTCCGAAACTCCAAAACTCCAAAACTCCGAAACTCCAAAACTCCAATACTCCAAAACTCCAAAACTCCAACTCCGAAACCCCAAAACTCCAAAACTCCAAAACTCCGAAACTCCGAAACTCCAAAACTCCAAAACTCCGAAACTCCAAAACTCCGAAACTCCGAAACTCCGAAACTCCAAAACTCCAAAACTCCGAAACTCCAAAACTCCAAAACTCCAATACTCCAAAATTCCAAAACTCCAAAACTCCGAAACTCCAAAACTCCAAAACTCCGAAACTCCGAAACTCCGAAACTAAAAAACTCCGAAACTCCGAAACTCCGAAACTCCGAAACTCCGAAACTCCAAAACTCCAAAACTCCGAAACTCCAAAACTCCGAAACTCCAAAACTCCAAAACTCCAAAACTCCGAAACTCCAAAACTCCGAAACTCCGAAACTCCAAAACTCCGAAACTCCGAAACTCCAAAACTCCAAAACTCCAATACTCCAAAACTCCAAAACTCCGAAACTCCAAAACTCCGAAACTCCAAAACTCCAATACTCCAAAACTCCGAAACTCCAAAACTCCGAAACTCCAAAACTCCAAAACTCCAATACTCCAAAACTCCAAAACTCCAAAACACCGAAACTCCGAAACTCCGAAACTCCAAAACTCCAAAACTCCAAGACTCCAAAACTCCGAAACTCCGAAACTCCAAAACTCCAAAACTCCAAGACTCCAAAACTCCGAAACTCAAAAACTCCGAAACTCCAAAACTCCAAAACTCCAAAACTCCGAAACTCCAAAACTCCAATACTCCAAAACTCCGAAACTCCAAAACTCCAAAACTCCAAAACTCCAATACTCCAAAACTCCGAAACTCCGAAACTCCAAAACTCCAAAACTCCGAAACTCCAAAACTCGGAAACTCCAAAACTACAAAACTACAAAACTCCAAAACTCCGAAACTCCAAAACTCCGAAACTCCAAAACTCCAAAACTCCAAAACTCCAATACTCCAAAACTCCAAAACTCCAAAACTCCAAAACTCCAAAACTCCAAAACTCCGAAACTCCAAAACTCCAAAACTCCAAAACTCCGAAACTCCGAAACTCCGAAACTCCAAAACTCCAAAACTCCGAAACTCCAAAACTCCAAAACTCCAATACTCCAAAACTCCAAAACTCCAAAACTCCGAAACTCCAAAACTCCAAAACTCCGAAACTCCGAAACTCCGAAACTCCGAAACTCCAAAACCCCGAAACTCCGAAACTCCGAAACTCCGAAACTCCGAAACTCCAAAACTCCAAAACTCCAAAACTCCAAAACTCCAAAACTCCGAAACTCCAAAACTCCGAAACTCCGAAACTCCGAAACTCCAAAACTCCGAAACTCCGAAACTCCGAAACTCCGAAACTCCGAAACTCCAAAACTCCAAAACTCCGAAACTCCAAAACTCCGAAACTCCGAAACTCCAAAACTCCGAAACTCCAAAACTCCGAATCTCCAAAACTCCAAAACTCCGAAACTCCAAAACTCCGAACTTCCAAAACTCCGAAACTCCAA
This sequence comes from Amblyomma mixtum, assembly GCF_055824585.1. Classification (NCBI taxonomy): domain Eukaryota; kingdom Metazoa; phylum Arthropoda; class Arachnida; order Ixodida; family Ixodidae; genus Amblyomma; species Amblyomma mixtum. The sequence goes on along the minus strand of NC_143021.1, from coordinate 104,415,248 downwards.
AACTCCAAATCTCCAAAACTCGGAAACTCCAAAACTCCAAAACTCCAAAACTCCGAAACTCCAAAACTCCAAAACTCCAAAACTACAAAACTCCAAAACTCCAAAACTCCAAAACTCCGAAACTCCAAAACTCCGAAACTCCGAAACTCCGAAACTCCAAAACTCCGAAACTCCGAAACTCCGAAACTCCAAAACTCCAAAACTCCAAAACTCCGAAACTCCAAAACTCCGAAACTCCGAAACTCCGAAACTCCGAAACTCCAAAACTCCAAAACTCCAAAACTCCGAAACTCCAAAACTCCGAAACTCCAAAACTCCAAAACTCCGAAACTCCAAAACTCCAAAACTCCAAAACTCCAATACTCCAAAACTCCAAAACTCCAAAACTCCGAAACTCCAAAACTCCAAAACTCCAAAACTCCGAAACTCCGAAACTCCAAAACTCCAAAACTCCAAAACTCCGAAACTCCAAAACTCCAAAACTCCAAAACTCCGAAACTCCAAAACTCCGAAACTCCGAAACTCCGAAACTCCAAAACTCCAAAACTCCGAAACTCCAAAACTCCAAAACTCCAATACTCCAAAACTCCAAAACTCCAAAACTCCGAAACTCCAAAACTCCAAAACTCCGAAACTCCGAAACTCCGAAACTCCGAAACTCCAAAACTCCGAAACTCCGAAACTCCGAAACTCCGAAACTCCAAAACTCCAAAACTCCGAAACTCCGAAACTCCGAAACTCCGAAACTCCAAAACTCCCAAACTCCAAAACTCCGAAACTCCAAAACTCCGAAACTCCAAAACTCCAAAACTCCAAAACTCCGAAACTCCGAAACTCCAAAACTCCAAAACTCCAAAACTCCGAAACTCCAAAACTCCAAAACTCCAAAACTCCGAAACTCCAAAACTCCGAAACTCCGAAACTCCGAAACTCCAAAACTCCAAAACTCCGAAACTCCAAAACTCCAAAACTCCAATACTCCAAAACTCCAAAACTCCAAAACTCCGAAACTCCAAAACTCCAAAACTCCGAAACTCCGAAACTCCGAAACTCCGAAACTCCAAAACTCCGAAACTCCGAAACTCCGAAACTCCGAAACTCCAAAACTCCAAAACTCCGAAACTCCGAAACTCCGAAACTCCGAAACTCCAAAACTCCAAAACTCCAAAACTCCAAAACTCCAAAACTCCGAAACTCCGAAACTCCGAAACTTAAAACTCCAAAACTCCAAAACTGCAAAACTCCAAAACTCCGAAACTCCGAAACTCCAAAACTCCAAAACTCCGAAACTCCGAAACTCCAAAACTCCGAAACTCCAAAACTCCAAAACTCCAAAACTCCAATACTCCAAAACTCCAAAACTCCAACTCCGAAACCCCAAAACTCCAAAACTCCAAAACTCCGAAACTCCGAAACTCCAAAACTCCAAAACTCCGAAACTCCAAAACTCCAATACTCCAAAACTCCAAAACTCCAACTCCGAAACCCCAAAACTCCAAAACTCCAAAACTCCGAAACTCCGAAACTCCAAAACTCCAAAACTCCGAAACTCCAAAACTCCGAAACTCCGAAACTCCGAAACTCCAAAACTCCAAAACTCCGAAACTCCAAAACTCCAAAACTCCAATACTCCAAAATTCCAAAACTCCAAAACTCCGAAACTCCAAAACTCCAAAACTCCGAAACTCCGAAACTCCGAAACTAAAAAACTCCGAAACTCCGAAACTCCGAAACTCCGAAACTCCGAAACTCCAAAACTCCAAAACTCCGAAACTCCAAAACTCCGAAACTCCAAAACTCCAAAACTCCAAAACTCCGAAACTCCAAAACTCCGAAACTCCGAAACTCCAAAACTCCGAAACTCCGAAACTCCAAAACTCCAAAACTCCAATACTCCAAAACTCCAAAACTCCGAAACTCCAAAACTCCGAAACTCCAAAACTCCAATACTCCAAAACTCCGAAACTCCAAAACTCCGAAACTCCAAAACTCCAAAACTCCAATACTCCAAAACTCCAAAACTCCAAAACACCGAAACTCCGAAACTCCGAAACTCCAAAACTCCAAAACTCCAAGACTCCAAAACTCCGAAACTCCGAAACTCCAAAACTCCAAAACTCCAAGACTCCAAAACTCCGAAACTCAAAAACTCCGAAACTCCAAAACTCCAAAACTCCAAAACTCCGAAACTCCAAAACTCCAATACTCCAAAACTCCGAAACTCCAAAACTCCAAAACTCCAAAACTCCAATACTCCAAAACTCCGAAACTCCGAAACTCCAAAACTCCAAAACTCCGAAACTCCAAAACTCGGAAACTCCAAAACTACAAAACTACAAAACTCCAAAACTCCGAAACTCCAAAACTCCGAAACTCCAAAACTCCAAAACTCCAAAACTCCAATACTCCAAAACTCCAAAACTCCAAAACTCCAAAACTCCAAAACTCCAAAACTCCGAAACTCCAAAACTCCAAAACTCCAAAACTCCGAAACTCCGAAACTCCGAAACTCCAAAACTCCAAAACTCCGAAACTCCAAAACTCCAAAACTCCAATACTCCAAAACTCCAAAACTCCAAAACTCCGAAACTCCAAAACTCCAAAACTCCGAAACTCCGAAACTCCGAAACTCCGAAACTCCAAAACCCCGAAACTCCGAAACTCCGAAACTCCGAAACTCCGAAACTCCAAAACTCCAAAACTCCAAAACTCCAAAACTCCAAAACTCCGAAACTCCAAAACTCCGAAACTCCGAAACTCCGAAACTCCAAAACTCCGAAACTCCGAAACTCCGAAACTCCGAAACTCCGAAACTCCAAAACTCCAAAACTCCGAAACTCCAAAACTCCGAAACTCCGAAACTCCAAAACTCCGAAACTCCAAAACTCCGAATCTCCAAAACTCCAAAACTCCGAAACTCCAAAACTCCGAACTTCCAAAACTCCGAAACTCCAAAACTCCAAATCTCCAAAACTCGGAAACTCCAAAACTCCAAAACTCCAAAACTCCGAAACTCCAAAACTCCAAAACTCCAAAACTCCGAAACTCCAAAACTCCAATACTCCAAAACTCCGAAACTCCAAAACTCCAAAACTCCAAAACTCCAATACTCCAAAACTCCGAAACTCCGAAACTCCAAAACTCCAAAACTCCGAAACTCCAAAACTCGGAAACTCCAAAACTACAAAACTACAAAACTCCAAAACTCCGAAACTCCAAAACTCCGAAACTCCAAAACTCCAAAACTCCAAAACTCCAATACTCCAAAACTCCAAAACTCCAAAACTCCAAAACTCCAAAACTCCAAAACTCCGAAACTCCAAAACTCCAAAACTCCAAAACTCCGAAACTCCGAAACTCCGAAACTCCAAAACTCCAAAACTCCGAAACTCCAAAACTCCAAAACTCCAATACTCCAAAACTCCAAAACTCCAAAACTCCGAAACTCCAAAACTCCAAAACTCCGAAACTCCGAAACTCCGAAACTCCGAAACTCCAAAACCCCGAAACTCCGAAACTCCGAAACTCCGAAACTCCGAAACTCCAAAACTCCAAAACTCCAAAACTCCAAAACTCCAAAACTCCGAAACTCCAAAACTCCGAAACTCCGAAACTCCGAAACTCCAAAACTCCGAAACTCCGAAACTCCGAAACTCCGAAACTCCGAAACTCCAAAACTCCAAAACTCCGAAACTCCAAAACTCCGAAACTCCGAAACTCCAAAACTCCGAAACTCCAAAACTCCGAATCTCCAAAACTCCAAAACTCCGAAACTCCAAAACTCCGAACTTCCAAAACTCCGAAACTCCAAAACTCCAAATCTCCAAAACTCGGAAACTCCAAAACTCCAAAACTCCAAAACTCCGAAACTCCAAAACTCCAAAACTCCAAAACTACAAAACTCCAAAACTCCAAAACTCCAAAACTCCGAAACTCCAAAACTCCGAAACTCCGAAACTCCGAAACTCCAAAACTCCGAAACTCCGAAACTCCGAAACTCCAAAACTCCAAAACTCCAAAACTCCGAAACTCCAAAACTCCGAAACTCCGAAACTCCGAAACTCCGAAACTCCAAAACTCCAAAACTCCAAAACTCCGAAACTCCAAAACTCCGAAACTCCAAAACTCCAAAACTCCGAAACTCCAAAACTCCAAAACTCCAAAACTCCGAAACTCCAAAACTCCGAAACTCCAAAACTCCAAAACTCCAAAACTCCGAAACTCCAAAACTCCGAAACTCCGAAACTCCAAAACTCCGAAACTCCAAAACTCCAAAACTCCAAAACTCCAATACTCCAAAACTCCAAAACTCCAAAACTCCGAAACTCCAAAACTCCAAAACTCCAAAACTCCGAAACTCCGAAACTCCAAAACTCCAAAACTCCAAAACTCCGAAACTCCAAAACTCCAAAACTCCAAAACTCCGAAACTCCAAAACTCAAAAACTCCGAAACTCCGAAACTCCAAAACTCCAAAACTCCGAAACTCCAAAACTCCAATACTCCAAAACTCCAAAACTCCAAAACTCCGAAACTCCAAAACTCCAAAACTCCGAAACTCCGAAACTCCGAAACTCCGAAACTCCAAAACTCCGAAACTCCGAAACTCCGAAACTCCGAAACTCCAAAACTCCAAAACTCCGAAACTCCGAAACTCCGAAACTCCAAAACTCCCAAACTGCAAAACTCCGAAACTCCAAAACTCCGAAACTCCAAAACTCCGAAACTCCAAAACTCCAAAACTCCGAAACTCCAAAACTCCGAAACTCCAAAACTCCAAAACTCCAAAACTCCGAAACTCCAAAACTCCGAAACTCCGAAACTCGGAAACTCCAAAACTCCAAAACTCCAAAACTCCGAAACTCCAAAACTCCAAAACTCCGAAACTCCAAAACTCCGAAACTCCGAAACTCCGAAACTCCAAAACTCCAAAACTCCAAAACTCCAAAACTCCGAAACTCCGAAACTCCAAAACTCCGAAACTCCGAAACTCCGAAACTCCAAAACTCCAAAACTCCGAAACTCCAAAACTCCGAAACTCCAAAACTCCAAAACTCCAAAACTCCGAAACTCCAAAACTCCGAAACTCCGAAACTCCAAAACTCGAGAACTCCAAAACTCCGAAACTCCAAAACTCCGAAACTCCGAAACTCCGAAACTCCGAAACTCCAAAACTCCGAAACTCCAAAACTCCAAAACTCCAAAACTCCAATACTCCAAAACTCCAAAACTCCAAAACTCCGAAACTCCAAAACTCCAAAACTCCAAAACTCCGAAACTCCGAAACTCCAAAACTCCAAAACTCCAAAACTCCGAAACTCCAAAACTCCAAAACTCCAAAACTCCGAAACTCCAAAACTCCGAAACTCCGAAACTCCGAAACTCCAAAACTCCAAAACTCCAAAACTGCAAAACTCCAAAACTCCGAAACTCCGAAACTCCAAAACTCCAAAACTCCGAAACTCCGAAACTCCAAAACTCCGAAACTCCAAAACTCCAAAACTCCAAAACTCCAATACTCCAAAACTCCAAAACTCCAACTCCGAAACCCCAAAACTCCAAAACTCCAAAACTCCGAAACTCCGAAACTCCAAAACTCCAAAACTCCGAAACTCCAAAACTCCAATACTCCAAAAATCCAAAACTCCAACTCCGAAACCCCAAAACTCCAAAACTCCAAAACTCCGAAACTCCGAAACTCCAAAACTCCAAAACTCCGAAACTCCAAAACTCCGAAACTCCGAAACTCCGAAACTCCAAAACTCCAAAACTCCGAAACTCCAAAACTCCAAAACTCCAATACTCCAAAATTCCAAAACTCCAAAACTCCGAAACTCCAAAACTCCAAAACTCCGAAACTCCGAAACTCCGAAACTAAAAAACTCCGAAACTCCGAAACTCCGAAACTCCGAAACTCCGAAACTCCAAAACTCCAAAACTCCGAAACTCCAAAACTCCGAAACTCCAAAACTCCAAAACTCCAAAACTCCGAAACTCCAAAACTCCGAAACTCCGAAACTCCAAAACTCCGAAACTCCGAAACTCCAAAACTCCAAAACTCCAATACTCCAAAACTCCAAAACTCCGAAACTCCAAAACTCCGAAACTCCAAAACTCCAATACTCCAAAACTCCGAAACTCCAAAACTCCGAAACTCCAAAACTCCAAAACTCCAATACTCCAAAACTCCAAAACTCCAAAACACCGAAACTCCGAAACTCCGAAACTCCAAAACTCCAAAACTCCAAGACTCCAAAACTCCGAAACTCCGAAACTCCAAAACTCCAAAACTCCAAGACTCCAAAACTCCGAAACTCAAAAACTCCGAAACTCCAAAACTCCAAAACTCCAAAACTCCAAAACTCCGAAACTCCAAAACTCCAATACTCCAAAACTCCGAAACTCCAAAACTCCAAAACTCCAAAACTCCAATACTCCAAAACTCCGAAACTCCGAAACTCCAAAACTCCAAAACTCCGAAACTCCAAAACTCGGAAACTCCAAAACTACAAAACTACAAAACTCCAAAACTCCGAAACTCCAAAACTCCGAAACTCCAAAACTCCGAATCTCCAAAACTCCAAAACTCGAAAACTCCGAAACTCCAAAACTCCAAAACTCCAATACTCCAAAACTCCAAAACTCCGAAACTCCAAAACTCCGAAACTCGAAAACTCCGAATCTCCAAAACTCCAAAACTCCAAAACTCCGAAACTCCGAAACTCCAAAACTCCAAAACTCCAATACTCCAAAACTCCAAAACTCCGAAACTCCAATACTCCGAAACTCCAAAACTCCAATACTCCAAAACTCCGAAACTCCAAAACTCCGAAACTCCAAAACTCCAAAACTCCAATACTCCAAAACTCCAAAACTCGGAAACTCCAAAACTCCAAAACTCCGAAACTCCAAAACTCCGAAACTCCAAAACTCCGAATCTCCAAAACTCCAAAACTCCGAAACTCCAAAACTCCGAACTTCCAAAACTCCGAAACTCCAAAACTCCGAATCTCCAAAACTCGGAAACTCCAAAACTCCAAAACTCCAAAACTCCAAAACTCCGAAACTCCAAAACTCCAAAACTCCAAAACTCCAAAACTCCAAAACTCCAAAACTCCAAAACTCCAAAACTCCAAAACTCCGAAACTCCAAAACTCCGAAACTCCGCAACTCCGAAACTCCAAAACTCCGAAACTCCGAAACTCCAAAACTCAAAAACTCCGAAACTCCGAAACTCCAAAACTCCAAAACTCCGAAACTCCAAAACTCCAAAACTCCAATACTCCAAAACTCCAAAACTCCAAAACTCCGAAACTCCAAAACTCCAAAACTCCGAAACTCCGAAACTCCGAAACTCCGAAACTCCAAAACTCCGAAACTCCGAAACTCCGAAACTCCGAAACTCCAAAACTCCAAAACTCCGAAACTCCGAAACTCCGAAACTCCAAAACTCCCAAACTGCAAAACTCCGAAACTCCAAAACTCCGAAACTCCAAAACTCCGAAACTCCAAAACTCCAAAACTCCGAAACTCCAAAACTCCGAAACTCCAAAACTCCAAAACTCCAAAACTCCGAAACTCCAAAACTCCGAAACTCCGAAACTCGGAAACTCCAAAACTCCAAAACTCCAAAACTCCGAAACTCCAAAACTCCAAAACTCCGAAACTCCAAAACTCCGAAACTCCGAAACTCCGAAACTCCAAAACTCCAAAACTCCAAAACTCCAAAACTCCGAAACTCCGAAACTCCAAAACTCCGAAACTCCGAAACTCCGAAACTCCAAAACTCCAAAACTCCGAAACTCCAAAACTCCGAAACTCCAAAACTCCAAAACTCCAAAACTCCGAAACTCCAAAACTCCGAAACTCCGAAACTCCAAAACTCGAGAACTCCAAAACTCCGAAACTCCAAAACTCCGAAACTCCGAAACTCCGAAACTCCGAAACTCCAAAACTCCGAAACTCCAAAACTCCAAAACTCCAAAACTCCAATACTCCAAAACTCCAAAACTCCAAAACTCCGAAACTCCAAAACTCCAAAACTCCAAAACTCCGAAACTCCGAAACTCCAAAACTCCAAAACTCCAAAACTCCGAAACTCCAAAACTCCAAAACTCCAAAACTCCGAAACTCCAAAACTCCGAAACTCCGAAACTCCGAAACTCCAAAACTCCAAAACTCCAAAACTGCAAAACTCCAAAACTCCGAAACTCCGAAACTCCAAAACTCCAAAACTCCGAAACTCCGAAACTCCAAAACTCCGAAACTCCAAAACTCCAAAACTCCAAAACTCCAATACTCCAAAACTCCAAAACTCCAACTCCGAAACCCCAAAACTCCAAAACTCCAAAACTCCGAAACTCCGAAACTCCAAAACTCCAAAACTCCGAAACTCCAAAACTCCAATACTCCAAAAATCCAAAACTCCAACTCCGAAACCCCAAAACTCCAAAACTCCAAAACTCCGAAACTCCGAAACTCCAAAACTCCAAAACTCCGAAACTCCAAAACTCCGAAACTCCGAAACTCCGAAACTCCAAAACTCCAAAACTCCGAAACTCCAAAACTCCAAAACTCCAATACTCCAAAATTCCAAAACTCCAAAACTCCGAAACTCCAAAACTCCAAAACTCCGAAACTCCGAAACTCCGAAACTAAAAAACTCCGAAACTCCGAAACTCCGAAACTCCGAAACTCCGAAACTCCAAAACTCCAAAACTCCGAAACTCCAAAACTCCGAAACTCCAAAACTCCGAAACTCCAAAACTCCAAAACTCCGAAACTCCAAAACTCCGAAACTCCAAAACTCCAAAACTCCAAAACTCCGAAACTCCAAAACTCCGAAACTCCGAAACTCCAAAACTCCAAAACTCCAAAACTCCGAAACTCCAAAACTCCAAAACTCCGAAACTCCAAAACTCCGAAACTCCGAAACTCCGAAACTCCAAAACTCCAAAACTCCAAAACTCCAAAACTCCGAAACTCCGAAACTCCAAAACTCCGAAACTCCGAAACTCCGAAACTCCAAAACTCCAAAACTCCGAAACTCCAAAACTCCGAAACTCCAAAACTCCAAAACTCCAAAACTCCGAAACTCCAAAACTCCGAAACTCCGAAACTCCAAAACTCCGAAACTCCAAAACTCCAAAACTCCAATACTCCAAAACTCCAAAACTCCAAAACTCCGAAACTCCAAAACTCCAAAACTCCGAAACTCCGAAACTCCGAAACTCCGAAACTCCAAAACTCCGAAACTCCGAAACTCCGAAACTCCGAAACTCCGAAACTCCAAAACTCCAAAACTCCAAAACTCCAAAACTCCAAAACTCCGAAACTCCAAAACTCCGAAACTCCGAAACTCCGAAACTCCAAAACTCCGAAACTCCGAAACTCCGAAACTCCGAAACTCCGAAACTCCAAAACTCCAAAACTCCGAAACTCCAAAACTCCGAAACTCCGAAACTCCAAAACTCCGAAACTCCAAAACTCCGAATCTCCAAAACTCCAAAACTCCGAAACTCCAAAACTCCGAACTTCCAAAACTCCGAAACTCCAAAACTCCAAATCTCCAAAACTCGGAAACTCCAAAACTCCAAAACTCCAAAACTCCGAAACTCCACAACTCCAAAACTCCAAAACTACAAAACTCCAAAACTCCAAAACTCCAAAACTCCGAAACTCCAAAACTCCGAAACTCCGAAACTCCGAAACTCCAAAACTCCGAAACTCCGAAACTCCGAAACTCCAAAACTCCAAAACTCCAAAACTCCGAAACTCCAAAACTCCGAAACTCCGAAACTCCGAAACTCCGAAACTCCAAAACTCCAAAACTCCAAAACTCCGAAACTCCAAAACTCCGAAACTCCAAAACTCCAAAACTCCGAAACTCCAAAACTCCAAAACTCCAAAACTCCGAAACTCCAAAACTCCGAAACTCCAAAACTCCAAAACTCCAAAACTCCGAAACTCCAAAACTCCGAAACTCCGAAACTCCAAAACTCCGAAACTCCAAAACTCCAAAACTCCAAAACTCCAATACTCCAAAACTCCAAAACTCCAAAACTCCGAAACTCCAAAACTCCAAAACTCCAAAACTCCGAAACTCCGAAACTCCAAAACTCCAAAACTCCAAAACTCCGAAACTCCAAAACTCCAAAACTCCAAAACTCCGAAACTCCAAAACTCAAAAACTCCGAAACTCCGAAACTCCAAAACTCCAAAACTCCGAAACTCCAAAACTCCAATACTCCAAAACTCCAAAACTCCAAAACTCCGAAACTCCAAAACTCCAAAACTCCGAAACTCCGAAACTCCGAAACTCCGAAACTCCAAAACTCCGAAACTCCGAAACTCCGAAACTCCGAAACTCCAAAACTCCAAAACTCCGAAACTCCGAAACTCCGAAACTCCGAAACTCCAAAACTCCCAAACTGCAAAACTCCGAAACTCCAAAACTCCGAAACTCCAAAACTCCGAAACTCCAAAACTCCAAAACTCCGAAACTCCAAAACTCCGAAACTCCAAAACTCCAAAACTCCAAAACTCCGAAACTCCAAAACTCCGAAACTCCGAAACTCGGAAACTCCAAAACTCCAAAACTCCGAAACTCCAAAACTCCAAAACTCCGAAACTCCAAAACTCCGAAACTCCGAAACTCCGAAACTCCAAAACTCCAAAACTCCAAAACTCCAAAACTCCGAAACTCCGAAACTCCAAAACTCCGAAACTCCGAAACTCCGAAACTCCAAAACTCCAAAACTCCGAAACTCCAAAACTCCGAAACTCCAAAACTCCAAAACTCCAAAACTCCGAAACTCCAAAACTCCGAAACTCCGAAACTCCAAAACTCGAGAACTCCAAAACTCCGAAACTCCAAAACTCCGAAACTCCGAAACTCCGAAACTCCGAAACTCCAAAACTCCGAAACTCCAAAACTCCAAAACTCCAAAACTCCAATACTCCAAAACTCCAAAACTCCAAAACTCCGAAACTCCAAAACTCCAAAACTCCAAAACTCCGAAACTCCGAAACTCCAAAACTCCAAAACTCCGAAACTCCAAAACTCCAAAACTCCAAAACTCCGAAACTCCAAAACTCCGAAACTCCGAAACTCCGAAACTCCAAAACTCCAAAACTCCAAAACTGCAAAACTCCAAAACTCCGAAACTCCGAAACTCCAAAACTCCAAAACTCCGAAACTCCGAAACTCCAAAACTCCGAAACTCCAAAACTCCAAAACTCCAAAACTCCAATACTCCAAAACTCCAAAACTCCAACTCCGAAACCCCAAAACTCCAAAACTCCAAAACTCCGAAACTCCGAAACTCCAAAACTCCAAAACTCCGAAACTCCAAAACTCCAATACTCCAAAAATCCAAAACTCCAACTCCGAAACCCCAAAACTCCAAAACTCCAAAACTCCGAAACTCCGAAACTCCAAAACTCCAAAACTCCGAAACTCCAAAACTCCGAAACTCCGAAACTCCGAAACTCCAAAACTCCAAAACTCCGAAACTCCAAAACTCCAAAACTCCAATACTCCAAAATTCCAAAACTCCAAAACTCCGAAACTCCAAAACTCCAAAACTCCGAAACTCCGAAACTAAAAAACTCCGAAACTCCGAAACTCCGAAACTCCGAAACTCCGAAACTCCAAAACTCCAAAACTCCGAAACTCCAAAACTCCGAAACTCCAAAACTCCAAAACTCCAAAACTCCGAAACTCCAAAACTCCGAAACTCCGAAACTCCAAAACTCCGAAACTCCGAAACTCCAAAACTCCAAAACTCCAATACTCCAAAACTCCAAAACTCCGAAACTCCAAAACTCCGAAACTCCAAAACTCCAATACTCCAAAACTCCGAAACTCCAAAACTCCGAAACTCCAAAACTCCAAAACTCCAATACTCCAAAACTCCAAAACTCCAAAACACCGAAACTCCGAAACTCCGAAACTCCAAAACTCCAAAACTCCAAGACTCCAAAACTCCGAAACTCCGAAACTCCAAAACTCCAAAACTCCAAGACTCCAAAACTCCGAAACTCAAAAACTCCGAAACTCCAAAACTCCAAAACTCCAAAACTCCGAAACTCCAAAACTCCAATACTCCAAAACTCCGAAACTCCAAAACTCCAAAACTCCAAAACTCCAATACTCCAAAACTCCGAAACTCCGAAACTCCAAAACTCCAAAACTCCGAAACTCCAAAACTCGGAAACTCCAAAACTACAAAACTACAAAACTCCAAAACTCCGAAACTCCAAAACTCCGAAACTCCAAAACTCCGAATCTCCAAAACTCCAAAACTCGAAAACTCCGAAACTCCAAAACTCCAAAACTCCAATACTCCAAAACTCCAAAACTCCGAAACTCCAAAACTCCGAAACTCGAAAACTCCGAATCTCCAAAACTCCAAAACTCCAAAACTCCGAAACTCCGAAACTCCAAAACTCCAAAACTCCAATACTCCAAAACTCCAAAACTCCGAAACTCCAATACTCCGAAACTCCAAAACTCCAATACTCCAAAACTCCGAAACTCCAAAACTCCGAAACTCCAAAACTCCAAAACTCCAATACTCCAAAACTCCAAAACTCGGAAACTCCAAAACTCCAAAACTCCGAAACTCCAAAACTCCGAAACTCCAAAACTCCGAATCTCCAAAACTCCAAAACTCCGAAACTCCAAAACTCCGAACTTCCAAAACTCCGAAACTCCAAAACTCCGAATCTCCAAAACTCGGAAACTCCAAAACTCCAAAACTCCAAAACTCCAAAACTCCGAAACTCCAAAACTCCAAAACTCCAAAACTCCAAAACTCCAAAACTCCAAAACTCCAAAACTCCAAAACTCCGAAACTCCAAAACTCCGAAACTCCGCAACTCCGAAACTCCAAAACTCCGAAACTCCGAAACTCCAAAACTCAAAAACTCCGAAACTCCGAAACTCCAAAACTCCAAAACTCCGAAACTCCAAAACTCCAAAACTCCAATACTCCAAAACTCCAAAACTCCAAAACTCCGAAACTCCAAAACTCCAAAACTCCGAAACTCCGAAACTCCGAAACTCCGAAACTCCAAAACTCCGAAACTCCGAAACTCCGAAACTCCGAAACTCCAAAACTCCAAAACTCCGAAACTCCGAAACTCCGAAACTCCAAAACTCCCAAACTGCAAAACTCCGAAACTCCAAAACTCCGAAACTCCAAAACTCCAAAACTCCAAAACTCCAAAACTCCAAAACTCCAAAACTCCGAAACTCCAAAACTCCGAAACTCCGCAACTCCGAAACTCCAAAACTCCGAAACTCCGAAACTCCAAAACTCAAAAACTCCGAAACTCCGAAACTCCAAAACTCCAAAACTCCGAAACTCCAAAACTCCAAAACTCCAATACTCCAAAACTCCAAAACTCCAAAACTCCGAAACTCCAAAACTCCAAAACTCCGAAACTCCGAAACTCCGAAACTCCGAAACTCCAAAACTCCGAAACTCCGAAACTCCGAAACTCCGAAACTCCAAAACTCCAAAACTCCGAAACTCCGAAACTCCGAAACTCCAAAACTCCCAAACTGCAAAACTCCGAAACTCCAAAACTCCGAAACTCCAAAACTCCGAAACTCCAAAACTCCGAAACTCCAAAACTCCAAAACTCCGAAACTCCAAAACTCCGAAACTCCAAAACTCCAAAACTCCAAAACTCCGAAACTCCAAAACTCCGAAACTCCGAAACTCGGAAACTCCAAAACTCCAAAACTCCGAAACTCCGAAACTCCAAAACTCCAAAACTCCAAAACTCCGAAACTCCAAAACTCCAAAACTCCAAAACTCCGAAACTCCAAAACTCAAAAACTCCGAAACTCCGAAACTCCAAAACTCCAAAACTCCGAAACTCCAAAACTCCAATACTCCAAAACTCCAAAACTCCAAAACTCCGAAACTCCAAAACTCCAAAACTCCGAAACTCCGAAACTCCGAAACTCCGAAACTCCAAAACTCCGAAACTCCGAAACTCCGAAACTCCGAAACTCCAAAACTCCCAAACTGCAAAACTCCGAAACTCCAAAACTCCGAAACTCCAAAACTCCGAAACTCCAAAACTCCAAAACTCCGAAACTCCAAAACTCCGAAACTCCAAAACTCCAAAACTCCAAAACTCCGAAACTCCAAAACTCCGAAACTCCGAAACTCGGAAACTCCAAAACTCCAAAACTCCAAAACTCCGAAACTCCAAAACTCCGAAACTCCGAAACTCCGAAACTCCAAAACTCCAAAACTCCAAAACTCCAAAACTCCGAAACTCCGAAACTCCAAAACTCCGAAACTCCGAAACTCCGAAACTCCAAAACTCCAAAACTCCGAAACTCCAAAACTCCGAAACTCCAAAACTCCAAAACTCCAAAACTCCGAAACTCCAAAACTCCGAAACTCCGAAACTCCAAAACTCGAGAACTCCAAAACTCCGAAACTCCAAAACTCCGAAACTCCGAAACTCCGAAACTCCGAAACTCCAAAACTCCGAAACTCCAAAACTCCAAAACTCCAAAACTCCAATACTCCAAAACTCCAAAACTCCGAAACTCCAAAACTCCAAAACTCCAAAACTCCGAAACTCCGAAACTCCAAAACTCCAAAACTCCAAAACTCCGAAACTCCAAAACTCCAAAACTCCAAAACTCCGAAACTCCAAAACTCCGAAACTCCGAAACTCCGAAACTCCAAAACTCCAAAACTCCAAAACTGCAAAACTCCAAAACTCCGAAACTCCGAAACTCCAAAACTCCAAAACTCCGAAACTCCGAAACTCCAAAACTCCGAAACTCCAAAACTCCAAAACTCCAAAACTCCAATACTCCAAAACTCCAAAACTCCAACTCCGAAACCCCAAAACTCCAAAACTCCAAAACTCCGAAACTCCGAAACTCCAAAACTCCAAAACTCCGAAACTCCAAAACTCCAATACTCCAAAAATCCAAAACTCCAACTCCGAAACCCCAAAACTCCAAAACTCCAAAACTCCGAAACTCCGAAACTCCAAAACTCCAAAACTCCGAAACTCCAAAACTCCGAAACTCCGAAACTCCAAAACTCCAAAACTCCGAAACTCCAAAACTCCAAAACTCCAATACTCCAAAATTCCAAAACTCCAAAACTCCGAAACTCCAAAACTCCAAAACTCCGAAACTCCGAAACTAAAAAACTCCGAAACTCCGAAACTCCGAAACTCCGAAACTCCGAAACTCCAAAACTCCAAAACTCCGAAACTCCAAAACTCCGAAACTCCAAAACTCCAAAACTCCAAAACTCCGAAACTCCAAAACTCCGAAACTCCGAAACTCCAAAACTCCGAAACTCCGAAACTCCAAAACTCCAAAACTCCAATACTCCAAAACTCCAAAACTCCGAAACTCCAAAACTCCGAAACTCCAAAACTCCAATACTCCAAAACTCCGAAACTCCAAAACTCCGAAACTCCAAAACTCCAAAACTCCAATACTCCAAAACTCCAAAACTCCAAAACACCGAAACTCCGAAACTCCGAAACTCCAAAACTCCAAAACTCCAAGACTCCAAAACTCCGAAACTCCGAAACTCCAAAACTCCAAAACTCCAAGACTCCAAAACTCCGAAACTCAAAAACTCCGAAACTCCAAAACTCCAAAACTCCAAAACTCCGAAACTCCAAAACTCCAATACTCCAAAACTCCGAAACTCCAAAACTCCAAAACTCCAAAACTCCAATACTCCAAAACTCCGAAACTCCGAAACTCCAAAACTCCAAAACTCCGAAACTCCAAAACTCGGAAACTCCAAAACTACAAAACTACAAAACTCCAAAACTCCGAAACTCCAAAACTCCGAAACTCCAAAACTCCGAATCTCCAAAACTCCAAAACTCGAAAACTCCGAAACTCCAAAACTCCAAAACTCCAATACTCCAAAACTCCAAAACTCCGAAACTCCAAAACTCCGAAACTCGAAAACTCCGAATCTCCAAAACTCCAAAACTCCAAAACTCCGAAACTCCGAAACTCCAAAACTCCAAAACTCCAATACTCCAAAACTCCAAAACTCCGAAACTCCAATACTCCGAAACTCCAAAACTCCAATACTCCAAAACTCCGAAACTCCAAAACTCCGAAACTCCAAAACTCCAAAACTCCAATACTCCAAAACTCCAAAACTCGGAAACTCCAAAACTCCAAAACTCCGAAACTCCAAAACTCCGAAACTCCAAAACTCCGAATCTCCAAAACTCCAAAACTCCGAAACTCCAAAACTCCGAACTTCCAAAACTCCGAAACTCCAAAACTCCGAATCTCCAAAACTCGGAAACTCCAAAACTCCAAAACTCCAAAACTCCAAAACTCCGAAACTCCAAAACTCCAAAACTCCAAAACTCCAAAACTCCAAAACTCCAAAACTCCAAAACTCCAAAACTCCGAAACTCCAAAACTCCGAAACTCCGCAACTCCGAAACTCCAAAACTCCGAAACTCCGAAACTCCAAAACTCAAAAACTCCGAAACTCCGAAACTCCAAAACTCCAAAACTCCGAAACTCCAAAACTCCAAAACTCCAATACTCCAAAACTCCAAAACTCCAAAACTCCGAAACTCCAAAACTCCAAAACTCCGAAACTCCGAAACTCCGAAACTCCGAAACTCCAAAACTCCGAAACTCCGAAACTCCGAAACTCCGAAACTCCAAAACTCCAAAACTCCGAAACTCCGAAACTCCGAAACTCCAAAACTCCCAAACTGCAAAACTCCGAAACTCCAAAACTCCGAAACTCCAAAACTCCGAAACTCCAAAACTCCAAAACTCCGAAACTCCAAAACTCCGAAACTCCAAAACTCCGAAACTCCAAAACTCCAAAACTCCAATACTCCAAAACTCCAAAACTCGGAAACTCCAAAACTCCAAAACTCCGAAACTCCAAAACTCCGAAACTCCAAAACTCCGAATCTCCAAAACTCCAAAACTCCGAAACTCCAAAACTCCGAACTTCCAAAACTCCGAAACTCCAAAACTCCGAATCTCCAAAACTCGGAAACTCCAAAACTCCAAAACTCCAAAACTCCAAAACTCCGAAACTCCAAAACTCCAAAACTCCAAAACTCCAAAACTCCAAAACTCCAAAACTCCAAAACTCCAAAACTCCAAAACTCCGAAACTCCAAAACTCCGAAACTCCGCAACTCCGAAACTCCAAAACTCCGAAACTCCGAAACTCCAAAACTCAAAAACTCCGAAACTCCGAAACTCCAAAACTCCAAAACTCCGAAACTCCAAAACTCCAAAACTCCAATACTCCAAAACTCCAAAACTCCAAAACTCCGAAACTCCAAAACTCCAAAACTCCGAAACTCCGAAACTCCGAAACTCCGAAACTCCAAAACTCCGAAACTCCGAAACTCCGAAACTCCGAAACTCCAAAACTCCAAAACTCCGAAACTCCGAAACTCCGAAACTCCAAAACTCCCAAACTGCAAAACTCCGAAACTCCAAAACTCCGAAACTCCAAAACTCCAAAACTCCAAAACTCCAAAACTCCAAAACTCCAAAACTCCGAAACTCCAAAACTCCGAAACTCCGCAACTCCGAAACTCCAAAACTCCGAAACTCCGAAACTCCAAAACTCAAAAACTCCGAAACTCCGAAACTCCAAAACTCCAAAACTCCGAAACTCCAAAACTCCAAAACTCCAATACTCCAAAACTCCAAAACTCCAAAACTCCGAAACTCCAAAACTCCAAAACTCCGAAACTCCGAAACTCCGAAACTCCGAAACTCCAAAACTCCGAAACTCCGAAACTCCGAAACTCCGAAACTCCAAAACTCCAAAACTCCGAAACTCCGAAACTCCGAAACTCCAAAACTCCCAAACTGCAAAACTCCGAAACTCCAAAACTCCGAAACTCCAAAACTCCGAAACTCCAAAACTCCGAAACTCCAAAACTCCAAAACTCCGAAACTCCAAAACTCCGAAACTCCAAAACTCCAAAACTCCAAAACTCCGAAACTCCAAAACTCCGAAACTCCGAAACTCGGAAACTCCAAAACTCCAAAACTCCGAAACTCCGAAACTCCAAAACTCCAAAACTCCAAAACTCCGAAACTCCAAAACTCCAAAACTCCAAAACTCCGAAACTCCAAAACTCAAAAACTCCGAAACTCCGAAACTCCAAAACTCCAAAACTCCGAAACTCCAAAACTCCAATACTCCAAAACTCCAAAACTCCAAAACTCCGAAACTCCAAAACTCCAAAACTCCGAAACTCCGAAACTCCGAAACTCCGAAACTCCAAAACTCCGAAACTCCGAAACTCCGAAACTCCGAAACTCCAAAACTCCCAAACTGCAAAACTCCGAAACTCCAAAACTCCGAAACTCCAAAACTCCGAAACTCCAAAACTCCAAAACTCCGAAACTCCAAAACTCCGAAACTCCAAAACTCCAAAACTCCAAAACTCCGAAACTCCAAAACTCCGAAACTCCGAAACTCGGAAACTCCAAAACTCCAAAACTCCAAAACTCCGAAACTCCAAAACTCCGAAACTCCGAAATTCCGAAACTCCAAAACTCCAAAACTCCAAAACTCCAAAACTCCGAAACTCCGAAACTCCAAAACTCCGAAACTCCGAAACTCCGAAACTCCAAAACTCCAAAACTCCGAAACTCCAAAACTCCGAAACTCCAAAACTCCAAAACTCCAAAACTCCGAAACTCCAAAACTCCGAAACTCCGAAACTCCAAAACTCGAGAACTCCAAAACTCCGAAACTCCAAAACTCCGAAACTCCGAAACTCCGAAACTCCGAAACTCCAAAACTCCGAAACTCCAAAACTCCAAAACTCCAAAACTCCAATACTCCAAAACTCCAAAACTCCAAAACTCCGAAACTCCAAAACTCCAAAACTCCAAAACTCCGAAACTCCGAAACTCCAAAACTCCAAAACTCCAAAACTCCGAAACTCCAAAACTCCAAAACTCCAAAACTCCGAAACTCCAAAACTCCGAAACTCCGAAACTCCGAAACTCCAAAACTCCAAAACTCCAAAACTGCAAAACTCCAAAACTCCGAAACTCCGAAACTCCAAAACTCCAAAACTCCGAAACTCCGAAACTCCAAAACTCCGAAACTCCAAAACTCCAAAACTCCAAAACTCCAATACTCCAAAACTCCAAAACTCCAACTCCGAAACCCCAAAACTCCAAAACTCCAAAACTCCGAAACTCCGAAACTCCAAAACTCCAAAACTCCGAAACTCCAAAACTCCAATACTCCAAAAATCCAAAACTCCAACTCCGAAACCCCAAAACTCCAAAACTCCAAAACTCCGAAACTCCGAAACTCCAAAACTCCAAAACTCCGAAACTCCAAAACTCCGAAACTCCGAAACTCCAAAACTCCAAAACTCCGAAACTCCAAAACTCCAAAACTCCAATACTCCAAAATTCCAAAACTCCAAAACTCCGAAACTCCAAAACTCCAAAACTCCGAAACTCCGAAACTAAAAAACTCCGAAACTCCGAAACTCCGAAACTCCGAAACTCCGAAACTCCAAAACTCCAAAACTCCGAAACTCCAAAACTCCGAAACTCCAAAACTCCAAAACTCCAAAACTCCGAAACTCCAAAACTCCGAAACTCCGAAACTCCAAAACTCCGAAACTCCGAAACTCCAAAACTCCAAAACTCCAATACTCCAAAACTCCAAAACTCCGAAACTCCAAAACTCCGAAACTCCAAAACTCCAATACTCCAAAACTCCGAAACTCCAAAACTCCGAAACTCCAAAACTCCAAAACTCCAATACTCCAAAACTCCAAAACTCCAAAACACCGAAACTCCGAAACTCCGAAACTCCAAAACTCCAAAACTCCAAGACTCCAAAACTCCGAAACTCCGAAACTCCAAAACTCCAAAACTCCAAGACTCCAAAACTCCGAAACTCAAAAACTCCGAAACTCCAAAACTCCAAAACTCCAAAACTCCGAAACTCCAAAACTACAATACTCCAAAACTCCGAAACTCCAAAACTCCAAAACTCCAAAACTCCAATACTCCAAAACTCCGAAACTCCGAAACTCCAAAACTCCAAAACTCCGAAACTCCAAAACTCGGAAACTCCAAAACTACAAAACTACAAAACTCCAAAACTCCGAAACTCCAAAACTCCGAAACTCCAAAACTCCGAATCTCCAAAACTCCAAAACTCGAAAACTCCGAAACTCCAAAACTCCAAAACTCCAATACTCCAAAACTCCAAAACTCCGAAACTCCAAAACTCCGAAACTCGAAAACTCCGAATCTCCAAAACTCCAAAACTCCAAAACTCCGAAACTCCGAAACTCCAAAACTCCAAAACTCCAATACTCCAAAACTCCAAAACTCCGAAACTCCAATACTCCGAAACTCCAAAACTCCAATACTCCAAAACTCCGAAACTCCAAAACTCCGAAACTCCAAAACTCCAAAACTCCAATACTCCAAAACTCCAAAACTCGGAAACTCCAAAACTCCAAAACTCCGAAACTCCAAAACTCCGAAACTCCAAAACTCCGAATCTCCAAAACTCCAAAACTCCGAAACTCCAAAACTCCGAACTTCCAAAACTCCGAAACTCCAAAACTCCGAATCTCCAAAACTCGGAAACTCCAAAACTCCAAAACTCCAAAACTCCAAAACTCCGAAACTCCAAAACTCCAAAACTCCAAAACTCCAAAACTCCAAAACTCCAAAACTCCAAAACTCCAAAACTCCAAAACTCCGAAACTCCAAAACTCCGAAACTCCGCAACTCCGAAACTCCAAAACTCCGAAACTCCGAAACTCCAAAACTCAAAAACTCCGAAACTCCGAAACTCCAAAACTCCAAAACTCCGAAACTCCAAAACTCCAAAACTCCAATACTCCAAAACTCCAAAACTCCAAAACTCCGAAACTCCAAAACTCCAAAACTCCGAAACTCCGAAACTCCGAAACTCCGAAACTCCAAAACTCCGAAACTCCGAAACTCCGAAACTCCGAAACTCCAAAACTCCAAAACTCCGAAACTCCGAAACTCCGAAACTCCAAAACTCCCAAACTGCAAAACTCCGAAACTCCAAAACTCCGAAACTCCAAAACTCCGAAACTCCAAAACTCCAAAACTCCGAAACTCCAAAACTCCGAAACTCCAAAACTCCAAAACTCCAAAACTCCGAAACTCCAAAACTCCGAAACTCCGAAACTCGGAAACTCCAAAACTCCAAAACTCCAAAACTCCGAAACTCCAAAACTCCAAAACTCCGAAACTCCAAAACTCCGAAACTCCGAAACTCCGAAACTCCAAAACTCCAAAACTCCAAAACTCCAAAACTCCGAAACTCCGAAACTCCAAAACTCCGAAACTCCGAAACTCCGAAACTCCAAAACTCCAAAACTCCGAAACTCCAAAACTCCGAAACTCCAAAACTCCAAAACTCCAAAACTCCGAAACTCCAAAACTCCGAAACTCCGAAACTCCAAAACTCGAGAACTCCAAAACTCCGAAACTCCAAAACTCCGAAACTCCGAAACTCCGAAACTCCGAAACTCCAAAACTCCGAAACTCCAAAACTCCAAAACTCCAAAACTCCAATACTCCAAAACTCCAAAACTCCAAAACTCCGAAACTCCAAAACTCCAAAACTCCAAAACTCCGAAACTCCGAAACTCCAAAACTCCAAAACTCCAAAACTCCGAAACTCCAAAACTCCAAAACTCCAAAACTCCGAAACTCCAAAACTCCGAAACTCCGAAACTCCGAAACTCCAAAACTCCAAAACTCCAAAACTGCAAAACTCCAAAACTCCGAAACTCCGAAACTCCAAAACTCCAAAACTCCGAAACTCCGAAACTCCAAAACTCCGAAACTCCAAAACTCCAAAACTCCAAAACTCCAATACTCCAAAACTCCAAAACTCCAACTCCGAAACCCCAAAACTCCAAAACTCCAAAACTCCGAAACTCCGAAACTCCAAAACTCCAAAACTCCGAAACTCCAAAACTCCAATACTCCAAAAATCCAAAACTCCAACTCCGAAACCCCAAAACTCCAAAACTCCAAAACTCCGAAACTCCGAAACTCCAAAACTCCAAAACTCCGAAACTCCAAAACTCCGAAACTCCGAAACTCCAAAACTCCAAAACTCCGAAACTCCAAAACTCCAAAACTCCAATACTCCAAAATTCCAAAACTCCAAAACTCCGAAACTCCAAAACTCCAAAACTCCGAAACTCCGAAACTAAAAAACTCCGAAACTCCGAAACTCCGAAACTCCGAAACTCCGAAACTCCAAAACTCCAAAACTCCGAAACTCCAAAACTCCGAAACTCCAAAACTCCAAAACTCCAAAACTCCGAAACTCCAAAACTCCGAAACTCCGAAACTCCAAAACTCCGAAACTCCGAAACTCCAAAACTCCAAAACTCCAATACTCCAAAACTCCAAAACTCCGAAACTCCAAAACTCCGAAACTCCAAAACTCCAATACTCCAAAACTCCGAAACTCCAAAACTCCGAAACTCCAAAACTCCAAAACTCCAATACTCCAAAACTCCAAAACTCCAAAACACCGAAACTCCGAAACTCCGAAACTCCAAAACTCCAAAACTCCAAGACTCCAAAACTCCGAAACTCCGAAACTCCAAAACTCCAAAACTCCAAGACTCCAAAACTCCGAAACTCAAAAACTCCGAAACTCCAAAACTCCAAAACTCCAAAACTCCGAAACTCCAAAACTACAATACTCCAAAACTCCGAAACTCCAAAACTCCAAAACTCCAAAACTCCAATACTCCAAAACTCCGAAACTCCGAAACTCCAAAACTCCAAAACTCCGAAACTCCAAAACTCGGAAACTCCAAAACTACAAAACTACAAAACTCCAAAACTCCGAAACTCCAAAACTCCGAAACTCCAAAACTCCGAATCTCCAAAACTCCAAAACTCGAAAACTCCGAAACTCCAAAACTCCAAAACTCCAATACTCCAAAACTCCAAAACTCCGAAACTCCAAAACTCCGAAACTCGAAAACTCCGAATCTCCAAAACTCCAAAACTCCAAAACTCCGAAACTCCGAAACTCCAAAACTCCAAAACTCCAATACTCCAAAACTCCAAAACTCCGAAACTCCAATACTCCGAAACTCCAAAACTCCAATACTCCAAAACTCCGAAACTCCAAAACTCCGAAACTCCAAAACTCCAAAACTCCAATACTCCAAAACTCCAAAACTCGGAAACTCCAAAACTCCAAAACTCCGAAACTCCAAAACTCCGAAACTCCAAAACTCCGAATCTCCAAAACTCCAAAACTCCGAAACTCCAAAACTCCGAACTTCCAAAACTCCGAAACTCCAAAACTCCGAATCTCCAAAACTCGGAAACTCCAAAACTCCAAAACTCCAAAACTCCAAAACTCCGAAACTCCAAAACTCCAAAACTCCAAAACTCCAAAACTCCAAAACTCCAAAACTCCAAAACTCCAAAACTCCAAAACTCCGAAACTCCAAAACTCCGAAACTCCGCAACTCCGAAACTCCAAAACTCCGAAACTCCGAAACTCCAAAACTCAAAAACTCCGAAACTCCGAAACTCCAAAACTCCAAAACTCCGAAACTCCAAAACTCCAAAACTCCAATACTCCAAAACTCCAAAACTCCAAAACTCCGAAACTCCAAAACTCCAAAACTCCGAAACTCCGAAACTCCGAAACTCCGAAACTCCAAAACTCCGAAACTCCGAAACTCCGAAACTCCGAAACTCCAAAACTCCAAAACTCCGAAACTCCGAAACTCCGAAACTCCAAAACTCCCAAACTGCAAAACTCCGAAACTCCAAAACTCCGAAACTCCAAAACTCCGAAACTCCAAAACTCCAAAACTCCGAAACTCCAAAACTCCGAAACTCCAAAACTCCAAAACTCCAAAACTCCGAAACTCCAAAACTCCGAAACTCCGAAACTCGGAAACTCCAAAACTCCAAAACTCCAAAACTCCGAAACTCCAAAACTCCAAAACTCCGAAACTCCAAAACTCCGAAACTCCGAAACTCCGAAACTCCAAAACTCCAAAACTCCAAAACTCCAAAACTCCGAAACTCCGAAACTCCAAAACTCCGAAACTCCGAAACTCCGAAACTCCAAAACTCCAAAACTCCGAAACTCCAAAACTCCGAAACTCCAAAACTCCAAAACTCCAAAACTCCGAAACTCCAAAACTCCGAAACTCCGAAACTCCAAAACTCGAGAACTCCAAAACTCCGAAACTCCAAAACTCCGAAACTCCGAAACTCCGAAACTCCGAAACTCCAAAACTCCGAAACTCCAAAACTCCAAAACTCCAAAACTCCAATACTCCAAAACTCCAAAACTCCAAAACTCCGAAACTCCAAAACTCCAAAACTCCAAAACTCCGAAACTCCGAAACTCCAAAACTCCAAAACTCCAAAACTCCGAAACTCCAAAACTCCAAAACTCCAAAACTCCGAAACTCCAAAACTCCGAAACTCCGAAACTCCGAAACTCCAAAACTCCAAAACTCCAAAACTGCAAAACTCCAAAACTCCGAAACTCCGAAACTCCAAAACTCCAAAACTCCGAAACTCCGAAACTCCAAAACTCCGAAACTCCAAAACTCCAAAACTCCAAAACTCCAATACTCCAAAACTCCAAAACTCCAACTCCGAAACCCCAAAACTCCAAAACTCCAAAACTCCGAAACTCCGAAACTCCAAAACTCCAAAACTCCGAAACTCCAAAACTCCAATACTCCAAAAATCCAAAACTCCAACTCCGAAACCCCAAAACTCCAAAACTCCAAAACTCCGAAACTCCGAAACTCCAAAACTCCAAAACTCCGAAACTCCAAAACTCCGAAACTCCGAAACTCCGAAACTCCAAAACTCCAAAACTCCGAAACTCCAAAACTCCAAAACTCCAATACTCCAAAATTCCAAAACTCCAAAACTCCGAAACTCCAAAACTCCAAAACTCCGAAACTCCGAAACTCCGAAACTAAAAAACTCCGAAACTCCGAAACTCCGAAACTCCGAAACTCCGAAACTCCAAAACTCCAAAACTCCGAAACTCCAAAACTCCGAAACTCCAAAACTCCGAAACTCCAAAACTCCAAAACTCCGAAACTCCAAAACTCCGAAACTCCAAAACTCCAAAACTCCAAAACTCCGAAACTCCAAAACTCCGAAACTCCGAAACTCCAAAACTCCAAAACTCCAAAACTCCAAAACTCCGAAACTCCAAAACTCCAAAACTCCGAAACTCCAAAACTCCGAAACTCCGAAACTCCGAAACTCCAAAACTCCAAAACTCCAAAACTCCGAAACTCCGAAACTCCAAAACTCCGAAACTCCGAAACTCCGAAACTCCAAAACTCCAAAACTCCGAAACTCCAAAACTCCGAGACTCCAAAACTCCAAAACTCCAAAACTCCGAAACTCCAAAACTCCGAAACTCCGAAACTCCAAAACTCGAGAACTCCAAAACTCCGAAACTCCAAAACTCCGAAACTCCGAAACTCCGAAACTCCAAAACTCCGAAACTCCAAAACTCCAAAACTCCAAAACTCCAATACTCCAAAACTCCAAAACTCCAAAACTCCGAAACTCCAAAACTCCAAAACTCCAAAACTCCGAAACTCCGAAACTCCAAAACTCCAAAACTCCAAAACTCCGAAACTCCAAAACTCCAAAACTCCAAAACTCCGAAACTCCAAAACTCCGAAACTCCGAAACTCCGAAACTCCAAAACTCCAAAACTCCAAAACTGCAAAACTCCAAAACTCCGAAACTCCGAAACTCCAAAACTCCAAAACTCCGAAACTCCGAAACTCCAAAACTCCGAAACTCCAAAACTCCAAAACTCCAAAACTCCAATACTCCAAAACTCCAAAACTCCAACTCCGAAACCCCAAAACTCCAAAACTCCAAAACTCCGAAACTCCGAAACTCCAAAACTCCAAAACTCCGAAACTCCAAAACTCCAATACTCCAAAAATCCAAAACTCCAACTCCGAAACCCCAAAACTCCAAAACTCCAAAACTCCGAAACTCCGAAACTCCAAAACTCCAAAACTCCGAAACTCCAAAACTCCGAAACTCCGAAACTCCGAAACTCCAAAACTCCAAAACTCCGAAACTCCAAAACTCCAAAACTCCAATACTCCAAAATTCCAAAACTCCAAAACTCCGAAACTCCAAAACTCCAAAACTCCGAAACTCCGAAACTCCGAAACTAAAAAACTCCGAAACTCCGAAACTCCGAAACTCCGAAACTCCGAAACTCCAAAACTCCAAAACTCCGAAACTCCAAAACTCCGAAACTCCAAAACTCCAAAACTCCAAAACTCCGAAACTCCAAAACTCCGAAACTCCGAAACTCCAAAACTCCGAAACTCCGAAACTCCAAAACTCCAAAACTCCAATACTCCAAAACTCCAAAACTCCGAAACTCCAAAACTCCGAAACTCCAAAACTCCAATACTCCAAAACTCCGAAACTCCAAAACTCCGAAACTCCAAAACTCCAAAACTCCAATACTCCAAAACTCCGAAACTCCAAAACACCGAAACTCCGAAACTCCGAAACTCCAAAACTCCAAAACTCCAAGACTCCAAAACTCCGAAACTCCGAAACTCCAAAACTCCAAAACTCCAAGACTCCAAAACTCCGAAACTCAAAAACTCCGAAACTCCAAAACTCCAAAACTCCAAAACTCCGAAACTCCAAAACTCCAATACTCCAAAACTCCGAAACTCCAAAACTCCAAAACTCCAAAACTCCAATACTCCAAAACTCCGAAACTCCGAAACTCCAAAACTCCAAAACTCCGAAACTCCAAAACTCGGAAACTCCAAAACTACAAAACTACAAAACTCCAAAACTCCGAAACTCCAAAACTCCGAAACTCCAAAACTCCGAAACTCCGAAACTCCGAAACTCCAAAACTCCAAAACTCCAAAACTCCGAAACTCCAAAACTCCGAAACTCCGAAACTCCGAAACTCCAAAACTCCGAAACTCCAAAACTCCGAAACTCCAAAACTCCAAAACTCCGAAACTCCAAAACTCCGAAACTCCAAAACTCCAAAACTCCAAAACTCCGAAACTCCAAAACTCCGAAACTCCGAAACTCCAAAACTCCGAAACTCCAAAACTCCAAAACTCCAAAACTCCAATACTCCAAAACTCCAAAACTCCAAAACTCCGAAACTCCAAAACTCCAAAACTCCAAAACTCCGAAACTCCGAAACTCCAAAACTCCAAAACTCCAAAACTCCGAAACTCCAAAACTCCAAAACTCCAAAACTCCTAAACTCCAAAACTCCGAAACTCCGAAACTCCAAAACTCCAAAACTCCGAAACTCCAAAACTCCAAAACTCCAATACTCCAAAACTCCAAAACTCCGAACTTCCAAAACTCCGAAACTCCAAAACTCCAAATCTCCAAAACTCGGAAACTCCGAACTTCCAAAACTCCGAAACTCCAAAACTCCAAATCTCCAAAACTCGGAAACTCCAAAACTCCAAAACTCCAAAACTCCGAAACTCCAAAACTCCAAAACTCCAAAACTCCAAAACTCCAAAACTCCAAAACTCCAAAACTCCGAAACTCCAAAACTCCGAAACTCCGAAACTCCGAAACTCCAAAACTCCGAAACTCCGAAACTCCGAAACTCCGAAACTCCAAAACTCCAAAACTCCAAAACTCCGAAACTCCAAAACTCCGAAACTCCGAAACTCCGAAACTCCGAAACTCCGAAACTCCAAAACTCCAAGACTCCAAAACTCCGAAACTCAAAAACTCCGAAACTCCAAAACTCCAAAACTCCAAAACTCCGAAACTCCAAAACTCCAATACTCCAAAACTCCGAAACTCCAAAACTCCAAAACTCCAAAACTCCAATACTCCAAAACTCCGAAACTGCGAAACTCCAAAACTCCAAAACTCCGAAACTCCAAAACTCGGAAACTCCAAAACTACAAAACTACAAAACTCCAAAACTCCGAAACTCCAAAACTCCGAAACTCCAAAACTCCGAATCTCCAAAACTCCAAAACTCGAAAACTCCGAAACTCCAAAACTCCAAAACTCCAATACTCCAAAACTCCAAAACTCCGAAACTCCAAAACTCCGAAACTCGAAAACTCCGAATCTCCAAAACTCCAAAACTCCGAAACTCCAAAACTCCGAACTTCCAAAACTCCGAAACTCCAAAACTCCGAATCTCCAAAACTCGGAAACTCCAAAACTCCAAAACTCCAAAACTCCAAAACTCCGAAACTCCAAAACTCCAAAACTCCAAAACTCCAAAACTCCAAAACTCCAAAACTCCAAAACTCCAAAACTCCGAAACTCCAAAACTCCGAAACTCCGCAACTCCGAAACTCCAAAACTCCGAAACTCCGAAACTCCGAAACTCCGAAACTCCAAAACTCCAAAACTCCAAAACTCCGAAACTCCAAAACTCCGAAACTCCGAAACTCCGAAACTCCAAAACTCCGAAACTCCAAAACTCCGAAACTCCAAAACTCCAAAACTCCGAAACTCCAAAACTCCGAAACTCCAAAACTCCAAAACTCCAAAACTCCGAAACTCCAAAACTCCGAAACTCCGAAACTCCAAAACTCCGAAACTCCAAAACTCCAAAACTCCAAAACTCCAATACTCCAAAACTCCAAAACTCCAAAACTCCGAAACTCCAAAACTCCAAAACTCCAAAACTCCGAAACTCCGAAACTCCAAAACTCCAAAACTCCAAAACTCCGAAACTCCAAAACTCCAAAACTCCAAAACTCCGAAACTCCAAAACTCCGAAACTCCGAAACTCCAAAACTCCAAAACTCCGAAACTCCAAAACTCCAAAACTCCAATACTCCAAAACTCCAAAACTCCAAAACTCCGAAACTCCAAAACTCCAAAACTCCGAAACTCCGAAACTCCGAAACTCCGAAACTCCAAAACTCCGAAACTCCGAAACTCCGAAACTCCGAAACTCCGAAACTCCGAAACTCCAAAACTCCAAAACTCCGAAACTCCAAAACTCCGAAACTCCGAAACTCCGAAACTCCAAAACTCCGAAACTCCGAAACTCCGAAACTCCGAAACTCCAAAACTCCAAAACTCCGAAACTCCAAAACTCCAAAACTCCAAAACTCCAAAACTCCAAAACTCCGAAACTCCAAAACTCCGAAACTCCGCAACTCCGAAACTCCAAAACTCCGAAACTCCGAAACTCCGAAACTCCGAAACTCCAAAACTCCAAAACTCCAAAACTCCGAAACTCCAAAACTCCGAAACTCCGAAACTCCGAAACTCCAAAACTCCGAAACTCCAAAACTCCGAAACTCCAAAACTCCAAAACTCCGAAACTCCAAAACTCCGAAACTCCAAAACTCCAAAACTCCAAAACTCCGAAACTCCAAAACTCCGAAACTCCGAAACTCCAAAACTCCGAAACTCCAAAACTCCAAAACTCCAAAACTCCAATACTCCAAAACTCCAAAACTCCAAAACTCCGAAACTCCAAAACTCCAAAACTCCAAAACTCCGAAACTCCGAAACTCCAAAACTCCAAAACTCCAAAACTCCGAAACTCCAAAACTCCAAAACTCCAAAACTCCGAAACTCCAAAACTCCGAAACTCCGAAACTCCAAAACTCCAAAACTCCGAAACTCCAAAACTCCAAAACTCCAATACTCCAAAACTCCAAAACTCCAAAACTCCGAAACTCCAAAACTCCAAAACTCCGAAACTCCGAAACTCCGAAACTCCGAAACTCCAAAACTCCGAAACTCCGAAACTCCGAAACTCCGAAACTCCGAAACTCCGAAACTCCAAAACTCCAAAACTCCGAAACTCCAAAACTCCGAAACTCCGAAACTCCGAAACTCCAAAACTCCGAAACTCCGAAACTCCGAAACTCCGAAACTCCGAAACTCCAAAACTCCAAAACTCCGAAACTCCAAAACTCCGAAACTCCGAAACTCCAAAACTCCGAAACTCCAAAACTCCGAATCTCCAAAACTCCAAAACTCCGAAACTCCAAAACTCTGAACTTCCAAAACTCCGAAACTCCAAAACTCCAAATCTCCAAAACTCGGAAACTCCAAAACTCCAAAACTCCAAAACTCCGAAACTCCAAAACTCCAAAACTCCAAAACTCCAAAACTCCAAAACTCCAAAACTCCAAAACTCCAAAACTCCAAAACTCCGAAACTCCAAAACTCCGAAACTCCGAAACTCCAAAACTCCGAAACTCCGAAACTCCGAAACTCCGAAACTCCAAAACTCCAAAACTCCAAAACTCCGAAACTCCAAAACTCCGAAACTCCGAAACTCCGAAACTCCGAAACTCCGAAACTCCAAAACTCCAAAACTCCAAAACTCCGAAACTCCAAAACTCCGAAACTCCAAAACTCCAAAACTCCGAAACTCCAAAACTCCAAAACTCCAAAACTCCGAAACTCCAAAACTCCGAAACTCCAAAACTCCAAAACTCCGAAACTCCAAAACTCCGAAACTCCGAAACTCCAAAACTCCGAAACTCCAAAACTCCAAAACTCCAAAACTCCAATACTCCAAAACTCCAAAACTCCAAAACTCCGAAACTCCAAAACTCCAAAACTCCAAAACTCCGAAACTCCGAAACTCCAAAACTCCAAAACTCCAAAACTCCGAAACTCCAAAACTCCAAAACTCCAAAACTCCGAAACTCCGAAACTCCGAAACTCCAAAACTCCAAAACTCCAAAACTCCGAAACTCCAAAACTCCGAAACTCCGAAACTCCAAAACTCCGAAACTCCGAAACTCCAAAACTCCAAAACTCCGAAACTCCGAAACTCCAAAACACCGAAACTCCGAAACTCCGAAACTCCAAAACTCCAAAACTCCAAGACTCCAAAACTCCGAAACTCCGAAACTCCGAAACTCCAAAACTCCAAAACTCCAAGACTCCAAAACTCCGAAACTCCGAAACTCCAAAACTCCAAAACTCCAAGACTCCAAAACTCCGAAACTCAAAAACTCCGAAACTCCAAAACTCCAAAACTCCAAAACTCCGAAACTCCAAAACTCCAATACTCCAAAACTCCGAAACTCCAAAACTCCAAAACTCCAAAACTCCAATACTCCAAAACTCCGAAACTCCGAAACTCCAAAACTCCAAAACTCCGAAACTCCAAAACTCGGAAACTCCAAAACTACAAAACTACAAAACTCCAAAACTCCGAAACTCCAAAACTCCGAAACTCCAAAACTCCAAAACTCCAAAACTCCAATACTCCAAAACTCCAAAACTCCAAAACTCCGAAACTCCAAAACTCCAAAACTCCAAAACTCCGAAACTCCGAAACTCCAAAACTCCAAAACTCCAAAACTCCGAAACTCCAAAACTCCAAAACTCCAAAACTCCGAAACTCCGAAACTTCGAAACTCCAAAACTCCAAAACTCCGAAACTCCAAAACTCCAAAACTCCAATACTCCAAAACTCCAAAACTCCAAAACTCCGAAACTCCAAAACTCCAAAACTCCGAAACTCCGAAACTCCGAAACTCCAAAACTCCGAAACTCCGAAACTCCGAAACTCCGAAACTCCGAAACTCCAAAACTCCAAAACTCCAAAACTCCAAAACTCCAAAACTCCAAAACTCCGAAACTCCAAAACTCCGAAACTCCGAAACTCCAAAACTCCGAAACTCCGAAACTCCGAAACTCCGAAACTCCAAAACTCCAAAACTCCGAAACTCCAAAACTCCGAAACTCCGAAACTCCAAAACTCCGAACTTCCAAAACTCCGAAACTCCAAAACTCCAAATCTCCAAAACTCGGAAACTCCGAACTTCCAAAACTCCGAAACTCCAAAACTCCAAATCTCCAAAACTCGGAAACTCCAAAACTCCAAAACTCCAAAACTCCGAAACTCCAAAACTCCAAAACTCCAAAACTCCAAAACTCCAAAACTCCAAAACTCCAAAACTCCGAAACTCCAAAACTCCAAAACTCCAAAACTCCAATACTCCAAAACTCCGAAACTGCGAAACTCCAAAACTCCAAAACTCCGAAACTCCAAAACTCGGAAACTCCAAAACTACAAAACTACAAAACTCCAAAACTCCGAAACTCCAAAACTCCGAAACTCCAAAACTCCGAATCTCCAAAACTCCAAAACTCGAAAACTCCGAAACTCCAAAACTCCAAAACTCCAATACTCCAAAACTCCAAAACTCCGAAACTCCAAAACTCCGAAACTCGAAAACTCCGAATCTCCAAAACTCCAAAACTCCGAAACTCCAAAACTCCGAACTTCCAAAACTCCGAAACTCCAAAACTCCGAATCTCCAAAACTCGGAAACTCCAAAACTCCAAAACTCCAAAACTCCAAAACTCCGAAACTCCAAAACTCCAAAACTCCAAAACTCCAAAACTCCAAAACTCCAAAACTCCAAAACTCCAAAACTCCGAAACTCCAAAACTCCGAAACTCCGCAACTCCGAAACTCCAAAACTCCGAAACTCCGAAACTCCGAAACTCCGAAACTCCAAAACTCCAAAACTCCAAAACTCCGAAACTCCAAAACTCCGAAACTCCGAAACTCCGAAACTCCAAAACTCCGAAACTCCAAAACTCCGAAACTCCAAAACTCCAAAACTCCGAAACTCCAAAACTCCGAAACTCCAAAACTCCAAAACTCCAAAACTCCGAAACTCCAAAACTCCGAAACTCCGAAACTCCAAAACTCCGAAACTCCAAAACTCCAAAACTCCAAAACTCCAATACTCCAAAACTCCAAAACTCCAAAACTCCGAAACTCCAAAACTCCAAAACTCCAAAACTCCGAAACTCCGAAACTCCAAAACTCCAAAACTCCAAAACTCCGAAACTCCAAAACTCCAAAACTCCAAAACTCCGAAACTCCAAAACTCCGAAACTCCGAAACTCCAAAACTCCAAAACTCCGAAACTCCAAAACTCCAAAACTCCAATACTCCAAAACTCCAAAACTCCAAAACTCCGAAACTCCAAAACTCCAAAACTCCGAAACTCCGAAACTCCGAAACTCCGAAACTCCAAAACTCCGAAACTCCGAAACTCCGAAACTCCGAAACTCCGAAACTCCAAAACTCCAAAACTCCGAAACTCCAAAACTCCGAAACTCCGAAACTCCGAAACTCCAAAACTCCGAAACTCCGAAACTCCGAAACTCCGAAACTCCAAAACTCCAAAACTCCGAAACTCCAAAACTCCAAAACTCCAAAACTCCAAAACTCCAAAACTCCGAAACTCCAAAACTCCGAAACTCCGCAACTCCGAAACTCCAAAACTCCGAAACTCCGAAACTCCGAAACTCCGAAACTCCAAAACTCCAAAACTCCAAAACTCCGAAACTCCAAAACTCCGAAACTCCGAAACTCCGAAACTCCAAAACTCCGAAACTCCAAAACTCCGAAACTCCAAAACTCCAAAACTCCGAAACTCCAAAACTCCGAAACTCCAAAACTCCAAAACTCCAAAACTCCGAAACTCCAAAACTCCGAAACTCCGAAACTCCAAAACTCCGAAACTCCAAAACTCCAAAACTCCAAAACTCCAATACTCCAAAACTCCAAAACTCCAAAACTCCGAAACTCCAAAACTCCAAAACTCCAAAACTCCGAAACTCCGAAACTCCAAAACTCCAAAACTCCAAAACTCCGAAACTCCAAAACTCCAAAACTCCAAAACTCCGAAACTCCAAAACTCCGAAACTCCGAAACTCCAAAACTCCAAAACTCCGAAACTCCAAAACTCCAAAACTCCAATACTCCAAAACTCCAAAACTCCAAAACTCCGAAACTCCAAAACTCCAAAACTCCGAAACTCCGAAACTCCGAAACTCCGAAACTCCAAAACTCCGAAACTCCGAAACTCCGAAACTCCGAAACTCCGAAACTCCGAAACTCCAAAACTCCAAAACTCCGAAACTCCAAAACTCCGAAACTCCGAAACTCCGAAACTCCAAAACTCCGAAACTCCGAAACTCCGAAACTCCGAAACTCCGAAACTCCAAAACTCCAAAACTCCGAAACTCCAAAACTCCGAAACTCCGAAACTCCAAAACTCCGAAACTCCAAAACTCCGAATCTCCAAAACTCCAAAACTCCGAAACTCCAAAACTCTGAACTTCCAAAACTCCGAAACTCCAAAACTCCAAATCTCCAAAACTCGGAAACTCCAAAACTCCAAAACTCCAAAACTCC
Organism: Amblyomma mixtum; assembly: GCF_055824585.1. NCBI lineage: Eukaryota > Metazoa > Arthropoda > Arachnida > Ixodida > Ixodidae > Amblyomma > Amblyomma mixtum. Next base: position 104,380,967 of record NC_143021.1, on the reverse strand, counting down.
GAAACTCCAAAACTCCAAAACTCCAAAACTCCAAAACTCCAAAACTCCAAAACTCCAAAACTCCAAAACTCCAAAACTCCGAAACTCCAAAACTCCGAAACTCCGAAACTCCAAAACTCCGAAACTCCGAAACTCCGAAACTCCGAAACTCCAAAACTCCAAAACTCCAAAACTCCGAAACTCCAAAACTCCGAAACTCCGAAACTCCGAAACTCCGAAACTCCGAAACTCCAAAACTCCAAAACTCCAAAACTCCGAAACTCCAAAACTCCGAAACTCCAAAACTCCAAAACTCCGAAACTCCAAAACTCCAAAACTCCAAAACTCCGAAACTCCAAAACTCCGAAACTCCAAAACTCCAAAACTCCGAAACTCCAAAACTCCGAAACTCCGAAACTCCAAAACTCCGAAACTCCAAAACTCCAAAACTCCAAAACTCCAATACTCCAAAACTCCAAAACTCCAAAACTCCGAAACTCCAAAACTCCAAAACTCCAAAACTCCGAAACTCCGAAACTCCAAAACTCCAAAACTCCAAAACTCCGAAACTCCAAAACTCCAAAACTCCAAAACTCCGAAACTCCGAAACTCCGAAACTCCAAAACTCCAAAACTCCAAAACTCCGAAACTCCAAAACTCCGAAACTCCGAAACTCCAAAACTCCGAAACTCCGAAACTCCAAAACTCCAAAACTCCGAAACTCCGAAACTCCAAAACACCGAAACTCCGAAACTCCGAAACTCCAAAACTCCAAAACTCCAAGACTCCAAAACTCCGAAACTCCGAAACTCCGAAACTCCAAAACTCCAAAACTCCAAGACTCCAAAACTCCGAAACTCCGAAACTCCAAAACTCCAAAACTCCAAGACTCCAAAACTCCGAAACTCAAAAACTCCGAAACTCCAAAACTCCAAAACTCCAAAACTCCGAAACTCCAAAACTCCAATACTCCAAAACTCCGAAACTCCAAAACTCCAAAACTCCAAAACTCCAATACTCCAAAACTCCGAAACTCCGAAACTCCAAAACTCCAAAACTCCGAAACTCCAAAACTCGGAAACTCCAAAACTACAAAACTACAAAACTCCAAAACTCCGAAACTCCAAAACTCCGAAACTCCAAAACTCCAAAACTCCAAAACTCCAATACTCCAAAACTCCAAAACTCCAAAACTCCGAAACTCCAAAACTCCAAAACTCCAAAACTCCGAAACTCCGAAACTCCAAAACTCCAAAACTCCAAAACTCCGAAACTCCAAAACTCCAAAACTCCAAAACTCCGAAACTCCGAAACTTCGAAACTCCAAAACTCCAAAACTCCGAAACTCCAAAACTCCAAAACTCCAATACTCCAAAACTCCAAAACTCCAAAACTCCGAAACTCCAAAACTCCAAAACTCCGAAACTCCGAAACTCCGAAACTCCAAAACTCCGAAACTCCGAAACTCCGAAACTCCGAAACTCCGAAACTCCAAAACTCCAAAACTCCAAAACTCCAAAACTCCAAAACTCCAAAACTCCGAAACTCCAAAACTCCGAAACTCCGAAACTCCAAAACTCCGAAACTCCGAAACTCCGAAACTCCGAAACTCCAAAACTCCAAAACTCCGAAACTCCAAAACTCCGAAACTCCGAAACTCCAAAACTCCGAACTTCCAAAACTCCGAAACTCCAAAACTCCAAATCTCCAAAACTCGGAAACTCCGAACTTCCAAAACTCCGAAACTCCAAAACTCCAAATCTCCAAAACTCGGAAACTCCAAAACTCCAAAACTCCAAAACTCCGAAACTCCAAAACTCCAAAACTCCAAAACTCCAAAACTCCAAAACTCCAAAACTCCAAAACTCCGAAACTCCAAAACTCCAAAACTCCGAAACTCCGAAACTCCGAAACTCCAAAACTCCGAAACTCCGAAACTCCGAAACTCCAAAACTCCAAAACTCCAAAACTCCGAAACTCCAAAACTCCGAAACTCCGAAACTCCGAAACTCCGAAACTCCGAAACTCCAAAACTCCAAGACTCCAAAACTCCGAAACTCAAAAACTCCGAAACTCCAAAACTCCAAAACTCCAAAACTCCGAAACTCCAAAACTCCAATACTCCAAAACTCCGAAACTCCAAAACTCCAAAACTCCAAAACTCCAATACTCCAAAACTCCGAAACTCCGAAACTCCAAAACTCCAAAACTCCGAAACTCCAAAACTCGGAAACTCCAAAACTACAAAACTACAAAACTCCAAAACTCCGAAACTCCAAAACTCCGAAACTCCAAAACTCCGAATCTCCAAAACTCCAAAACTCGAAAACTCCGAAACTCCAAAACTCCAAAACTCCAATACTCCAAAACTCCAAAACTCCGAAACTCCAAAACTCCGAAACTCGAAAACTCCGAATCTCCAAAACTCCAAAACTCCGAAACTCCAAAACTCCGAACTTCCAAAACTCCGAAACTCCAAAACTCCGAATCTCCAAAACTCGGAAACTCCAAAACTCCAAAACTCCAAAACTCCGAAACTCCAAAACTCCGAAACTCCAAAACTCCAAAACTCCAAAACTCCGAAACTCCAAAACTCCGAAACTCCGAAACTCCAAAACTCCGAAACTCCAAAACTCCAAAACTCCAAAACTCCAATACTCCAAAACTCCAAAACTCCAAAACTCCGAAACTCCAAAACTCTAAAACTCCAAAACTCCGAAACTCCGAAACTCCAAAACTCCAAAACTCCAAAACTCCAAAACTCCGAAACTCCAAAACTCCAAAACTCCAAAACTCCGAAACTCCAAAACTCCGAAACTCCGAAACTCCAAAACTCCAAAACTCCGAAACTCCAAAACTCCAAAACTCCAATACTCCAAAACTCCAAAACTCCAAAACTCCGAAACTCCAAAACTCCAAAACTCCGAAACTCCGAAACTCCAAAACTCCAAAACTCCGAAACTCCAAAACTCCGAAACTCCGAAACTCCGAAACTCCAAAACTCCGAAACTCCGAAACTCCGAAACTCCGAAACTCCAAAACTCCAAAACTCCGAAACTCCAAAACTCCGAAACTCCGAAACTCCAAAACTCCGAAACTCCAAAACTCCGAATCTCCAAAACTCCAAAACTCCGAAACTCCAAAACTCCGAACTTCCAAAACTCCGAAACTCCAAAACTCCAAATCTCCAAAACTCGGAAACTCCAAAACTCCAAAACTCCAAAACTCCGAAACTCCAAAACTCCAAAACTCCAAAACTCCAAAACTCCAAAACTCCAAAACTCCAAAACTCCGAAACTCCAAAACTCCGAAACTCCGAAACTCCAAAACTCCGAAACTCCGAAACTCCGAAACTCCGAAACTCCAAAACTCCAAAACTCCAAAACTCCGAAACTCCAAAACTCCGAAACTCCGAAACTCCGAAACTCCGAAACTCCGAAACTCCAAAACTCCAAAACTCCAAAACTCCGAAACTCCAAAACTCCGAAACTCCAAAACTCCAAAACTCCGAAACTCCAAAACTCCAAAACTCCAAAACTCCGAAACTCCAAAACTCCGAAACTCCAAAACTCCAAAACTCCGAAACTCCAAAACTCCGAAACTCCGAAACTCCAAAACTCCGAAACTCCAAAACTCCAAAACTCCAAAACTCCAATACTCCAAAACTCCAAAACTCCAAAACTCCGAAACTCCAAAACTCCAAAACTCCAAAACTCCGAAACTCCGAAACTCCAAAACTCCAAAACTCCAAAACTCCGAAACTCCAAAACTCCAAAACTCCAAAACTCCGAAACTCCAAAACTCCGAAACTCCGAAACTCCGAAACTCCAAAACTCCAAAACTCCGAAACTCCAAAACTCCAAAAGTCCAATACTCCAAAACTCCAAAACTCCAAAACTCCGAAACTCCAAAACTCCAAAACTCCGAAACTCCGAAACTCCGAAACTCCGAAACTCCAAAACTCCGAAACTCCGAAACTCCGAAACTCCGAAACTCCAAAACTCCAAAACTCCGAAACTCCGAAACTCCGAAACTCCGAAACTCCAAAACTCCCAAACTCCAAAACTCCGAAACTCCGAAACTCCAAAACTCCGAAACTCCAAAACTCCGAAACTCCAAAACTCCAAAACTCCAAAACTCCGAAACTCCAAAACTCCGAAACTCCAAAACTCCAAAACTCCAAAACTCCGAAACTCCAAAACTCCGAAACTCCGAAACTCCGAAACTCCAAAACTCCAAAACTCCAAAACTCCAAAACTCCGAAACTCCGAAACTCCAAAACTCCGAAACTCCGAAACTCCAAAACTCCAAAACTCCGAAACTCCAAAACTCCGAAACTCCAAAACTCCAAAACTCCAAAACTCCGAAACTCCAAAACTCCGAAACTCCGAAACTCCAAAACTCCAAAACTCCGAAACTCCAAAACTCCGAAACTCCGAAACTCCGAAACTCCGAAACTCCAAAACTGCGAAACTCCAAAACTCCAAAACTCCAAAACTCCAATACTCCAAAACTCCAAAACTCCAAAACTCCGAAACTCCAAAACTCCAAAACTCCAAAACTCCGAAACTCCGAAACTCCAAAACTCCAAAACTCCAAAACTCCGAAACTCCAAAACTCCAAAACTCCAAAACTCCGAAACTCCAAAACTCCGAAACTCCGAAACTCCGAAACTCCAAAACTCCAAAACTCCAAAACTGCAAAACTCCAAAACTCCGAAACTCCGAAACTCCAAAACTCCAAAACTCCGAAACTCCGAAACTCCAAAACTCCGAAACTCCAAAACTCCAAAACTCCAAAACTCCAATACTCCAAAACTCCAAAACTCCAACTCCGAAACCCCAAAACTCCAAAACTCCAAAACTCCGAAACTCCGAAACTCCAAAACTCCAAAACTCCGAAACTCCAATACTCCAAAACTCCAAAACTCCAACTCCGAAACCCCAAAACTCCAAAACTCCAAAACTCCGAAACTCCAAAACTCCAAAACTCCGAAACTCCAAAACTCCGAAACTCCGAAACTCCGAAACTCCAAAACTCCAAAACTCCGAAACTCCAAAACTCCAAAACTCCAATACTCCAAAACTCCAAAACTCCAAAACTCCGAAACTCCAAAACTCCAAAACTCCGAAACTCCGAAACTCCGAAACTAAAAAACTCCGAAACTCCGAAACTCCGAAACTCCGAAACTCCAAAACTCCAAAACTCCAAAACTCCAAAACTCCGAAACTCCGAAACTCCGAAACTCCGAAACTCCGAAACTCCAAAACTCCGAAACTCCGAAACTCCGAAACTCCAAAACTCCGAAACTCCGAAACTCCGAAACTCCAAAACTCCAAAACTCCAAAACTCCGAAACTCCAAAACTCCGAAACTCCGAAACTCCAAAACTCCAAAACTCCGAAACTCCGAAACTCCGAAACTCCAAAACTCCAAAACTCCGAAACTCCAAAACTCCGAAACTCCAAAACTCCAAAACTCCAAAACTCCGAAACTCCAAAACTCCAAAACTCCAAAACTCCAGAACTCCAAAACTCCAAAACTCCAAAACTCCAAAACTCCAAAACTCCGAAACTCCAAAACTCCGAAACTCCGAAACTCCGAAACTCGAAAACTCCGAAACTCCAAAACTCCGAAACTCCGAAACTCCGAAACTCCAAAACTCCAAAACTCCAAAACTCCGAAACTCCAAAACTCCGAAACTCCGAAACTCCAAAACTCCGAAACTCCGAAACTCCAAAACTCCAAAACTCCGAAACTCCGAAACTCCAAAACACCGAAACTCCGAAACTCCGAAACTCCAAAACTCCAAAACTCCAAGACTCCAAAACTCCGAAACTCCGAAACTCCGAAACTCCAAAACTCCAAAACTCCAAGACTCCAAAACTCCGAAACTCCGAAACTCCAAAACTCCAAAACTCCAAGACTCCAAAACTCCGAAACTCAAAAACTCCGAAACTCCAAAACTCCAAAACTCCAAAACTCCGAAACTCCAAAACTCCAATACTCCAAAACTCCGAAACTCCAAAACTCCAAAACTCCAAAACTCCAATACTCCAAAACTCCGAAACTCCGAAACTCCAAAACTCCAAAACTCCGAAACTCCAAAACTCGGAAACTCCAAAACTACAAAACTACAAAACTCCAAAACTCCGAAACTCCAAAACTCCGAAACTCCAAAACTCCAAAACTCCAAAACTCCAATACTCCAAAACTCCAAAACTCCAAAACTCCGAAACTCCAAAACTCCAAAACTCCAAAACTCCGAAACTCCGAAACTCCAAAACTCCAAAACTCCAAAACTCCGAAACTCCAAAACTCCAAAACTCCAAAACTCCGAAACTCCGAAACTCCGAAACTCCAAAACTCCAAAACTCCGAAACTCCAAAACTCCAAAACTCCAATACTCCAAAACTCCAAAACTCCAAAACTCCAAAACTCCAAAACTCCGAAACTCCGAAACTCCGAAACTCCAAAACTCCGAAACTCCGAAACTCCGAAACTCCGAAACTCCGAAACTCCAAAACTCCAAAACTCCAAAACTCCAAAACTCCAAAACTCCAAAACTCCGAAACTCCAAAACTCCGAAACTCCGAAACTCCGAAACTCCAAAACTCCGAAACTCCGAAACTCCGAAACTCCGAAACTCCAAAACTCCAAAACTCCGAAACTCCAAAACTCCGAAACTCCGAAACTCCAAAACTCCGAACTTCCAAAACTCCGAAACTCCAAAACTCCAAATCTCCAAAACTCGGAAACTCCGAACTTCCAAAACTCCGAAACTCCAAAACTCCAAATCTCCAAAACTCGGAAACTCCAAAACTCCAAAACTCCAAAACTCCGAAACTCCAAAACTCCAAAACTCCAAAACTCCAAAACTCCAAAACTCCAAAACTCCGAAACTCCAAAACTCCGAAACTCCGAAACTCCGAAACTCCAAAACTCCGAAACTCCGAAACTCCGAAACTCCGAAACTCCAAAACTCCAAAACTCCAAAACTCCGAAACTCCAAAACTCCGAAACTCCGAAACTCCGAAACTCCGAAACTCCGAAACTCCAAAACTCCAAAACTCCAAAACTCCGAAACTCCAAAACTCCGAAACTCCAAAACTCCAAAACTCCGAAACTCCAAAACTCCAAAACTCCAAAACTCCGAAACTCCAAAACTCCGAAACTCCAAAACTCCAAAACTCCAAAACTCCGAAACTCCAAAACTCCGAAACTCCGAAACTCCAAAACTCCGAAACTCCAAAACTCCAAAACTCCAAAACTCCAATACTCCAAAACTCCAAAACTCCAAAACTCCAAAACTCCGAAACTCCAAAACTCCAAAACTCCAAAACTCCGAAACTCCGAAACTCCAAAACTCCAAAACTCCAAAACTCCGAAACTCCAAAACTCCAAAACTCCAAAACTCCGAAACTCCAAAACTCCGAAACTCCGAAACTCCGAAACTCCAAAACTCCAAAACTCCGAAACTCCAAAACTCCAAAACTCCAATACTCCAAAACTCCAAAACTCCAAAACTCCGAAACTCCAAAACTCCAAAACTCCGAAACTCCGAAACTCCGAAACTCCGAAACTCCAAAAGTCCGAAACTCCGAAACTCCGAAACTCCGAAACTCCAAAACTCCAAAACTCCGAAACTCCGAAACTCCGAAACTCCGAAACTCCAAAACTCCCAAACTCCAAAACTCCGAAACTCCAAAACTCCGAAACTCCAAAACTCCGAAACTCCAAAACTCCAAAACTCCGAAACTCCAAAACTCCGAAACTCCAAAACTCCAAAACTCCAAAACTCCGAAACTCCAAAACTCCGAAACTCCGAAACTCGGAAACTCCAAAACTCCAAAACTCCAAAACTCCGAAACTCCAAAACTCCAAAACTCCGAAACTCCAAAACTCCGAAACTCCGAAACTCCGAAACTCCAAAACTCCAAAACTCCAAAACTCCAAAACTCCGAAACTCCGAAACTCCAAAACTCCGAAACTCCGAAACTCCAAAACTCCAAAACTCCGAAACTCCAAAACTCCGAAACTCCAAAACTCCAAAACTCCAAAACTCCGAAACTCCAAAACTCCGAAACTCCGAAACTCCAAAACTCCAAAACTCCAAAACTCCGAAACTCCAAAACTCCGAAACTCCGAAACTCCGAAACTCCGAAACTCCAAAACTCCGAAACTCCAAAACTCCAAAACTCCAAAACTCCAATACTCCAAAACTCCAAAACTCCAAAACTCCGAAACTCCAAAACTCCAAAACTCCAAAACTCCGAAACTCCGAAACTCCAAAACTCCAAAACTCCAAAACTCCGAAACTCCAAAACTCCAAAACTCCAAAACTCCGAAACTCCAAAACTCCGAAACACCGAAACTCCGAAACTCCAAAACTCCAAAACTCCAAAACTGCAAAACTCCAAAACTCCGAAACTCCGAAACTCCAAAACTCCAAAACTCCGAAACTCCGAAACTCCAAAACTCCGAAACTCCAAAACTCCAAAACTCCAAAACTCCAATACTCCAAAACTCCAAAACTCCAACTCCGAAACCCCAAAACTCCAAAACTCCAAAACTCCGAAACTCCGAAACTCCAAAACTCCAAAACTCCGAAACTCCAAAACTCCAATACTCCAAAACTCCAAAACTCCAACTCCGAAACCCCAAAACTCCAAAACTCCAAAACTCCGAAACTCCGAAACTCCAAAACTCCAAAACTCCGAAACTCCAAAACTCCGAAACTCCGAAACTCCGAAACTCCAAAACTCCAAAACTCCGAAACTCCAAAACTCCAAAACTCCAATACTCCAAAATTCCAAAACTCCAAAACTCCGAAACTCCAAAACTCCAAAACTCCGAAACTCCGAAACTCCGAAACTAAAAAACTCCGAAATTCCGAAACTCCGAAACTCCGAAACTCCGAAACTCCAAAACTCCAAAACTCCGAAACTCCAAAACTCCGAAACTCCAAAACTCCAAAACTCCAAAACTCCGAAACTCCAAAACTCCGAAACTCCGAAACTCCAAAACTCCGAAACTCCGAAACTCCAAAACTCCAAAACTCCAATACTCCAAAACTCCAAAACTCCGAAACTCCAAAACTCCGAAACTCCAAAACTCCAATACTCCAAAACTCCGAAACTCCAAAACTCCGAAACTCCAAAACTCCAAAACTCCAATACTCCAAAACTCCAAAACTCCAAAACACCGAAACTCCGAAACTCCGAAACTCCAAAACTCCAAAACTCCAAGACTCCAAAACTCCGAAACTCCGAAACTCCAAAACTCCAAAACTCCAAGACTCCAAAACTCCGAAACTCAAAAACTCCGAAACTCCAAAACTCCAAAACTCCAAAACTCCGAAACTCCAAAACTCCAATACTCCAAAACTCCGAAACTCCAAAACTCCAAAACTCCAAAACTCCAATACTCCAAAACTCCGAAACTCCGAAACTCCAAAACTCAAAAACTCCAAAACTCGGAAACTCCAAAACTACAAAACTACAAAACTCCAAAACTCCGAAACTCCAAAACTCCGAAACTCCATAACTCCGAATCTCCAAAACTCCAAAACTCGAAAACTCCGAAACTCCAAAACTCCAAAACTCCAATACTCCAAAACTCCAAAACTCCGAAACTCCAAAACTCCGAAACTCCAAAACTCCGAATCTCCAAAACTCCAAAACTCCAAAACTCCGAAACTCCGAAACTCCAAAACTCCAAAACTCCAATACTCCAAAACTCCAAAACTCCGAAACTCCAAAACTCCGAAACTCCAAAACTCCAATACTCCAAAACTCCGAAACTCCAAAACTCCGAAACTCCAAAACTCCAAAACTCCAATACTCCAAAACTCCAAAACTCGGAAACTCCAAAACTCCAAAACTCCGAAACTCCAAAACTCCGAAACTCCAAAACTCCGAATCTCCAAAACTCCAAAACTCCGAAACTCCAAAACTCCGAACTTCCAAAACTCCGAAACTCCAAAACTCCGAATCTCCAAAACTCGGAAACTCCAAAACTCCAAAACTCCAAAACTCCAAAACTCCGAAACTCCAAAACTCCAAAACTCCAAAACTCCAAAACTCCAAAACTCCGAAACTCCAAAACTCCAAAACTCCAAAACTCCAAAACTCCAAAACTCCAAAACTCCAAAACTCCAATACTCCAAAACTCCAAAACTCCAAAACTCCGAAACTCCAAAACTCCAAAACTCCGAAACTCCGAAACTCCGAAACTCCGAAACTCCAAAACTCCGAAACTCCGAAACTCCGAAACTCCGAAACTCCGAAACTCCAAAACTCCAAAACTCCAAAACTCCAAAACTCCAAAACTCCGAAACTCCAAAACTCCGAAACTCCGAAACTCCAAAACTCCGAAACTCCGAAACTCCGAAACTCCAAAACTCCAAAACTCCAAAACTCCGAAACTCCAAAACTGCGAAACTCCGAAACTCCGAAACTCCAAAACTCCGAAACTCCGAAACTCCAAAACTCCAAAACTCCGAAACTCCAAAACTCCAAAACTCCAAAACTCCGAAACTCCAGAACTCCGAAACTCCGAAACTCCAAAACTCCAAAACTCCAAAACTCCAAAACTCCGAAACTCCAAAACTCCGAAACTCCGAAACTCCAAAACTCCGAAACTCCAAAACTCCGAAACTCCGAAACTCCGAAACTCCAAAACTCCAAAACTCCGAAACTCCGAAACTCCAAAACTCCAAAACTCCAAAACTGCAAAACTCCAAAACTCCGAAACTCCAAAACTCCAAAACTCCGAAACTCCGAAACTCCAAAACTCCAAAACTCCAAAACTGCAAAACTCCAAAACTCCGAAACTCCGAAACTCCAAAACTCCGAAACTCCAAAACTCGGAAACTCCAAAACTCCAAAACTCCAAAACTCCAAAACTCCGAAACTCCAAAACTCCGAAACTCCAAAACTCCGAATCTCCAAAACTCCAAAACTCGAAAACTCCGAAACTCCAAAACTCCAAAACTCCAATACTCCAAAACTCCAAAACTCCGAAACTCCAAAACTCCGAAACTCCGAAACTCCAAAACTCCAAAACTCCAAAACTCCGAAACTCCAAAACTCCGAAACTCCGAAACTCCGAAACTCCAAAACTCCGAAACTCCGAAACTCCAAAACTCCAAAACTCCAAAACTCCGAAACTCCAAAACTCCGAAACTCCGAAACTCCGAAACTCCGAAACTCCAAAACTCCAAAACTCCAAAACTCCGAAACTCCAAAACTCCGAAACTCCAAAACTCCAAAACTCCGAAACTCCAAAACTCCGAAACTCCAAAACTCCGAAACTCCGAAACTCCAAAACTCCGGAACTCCAAAACTCCGAAACTCCAAAACTCCAAAACTCCAAAACTCCGAAACTCCGAAACTCCAAAACTCCAAAACTCCAAAACTCCGAAACTCCAAAACTCCAAAACTCCGAAACTCCAAAACTCCGAAACTCCGAAACTCCGAAACTCCGAACTTCCAAAACTCCGAAACTCCAAAACTCCAAATCTCCAAAACTCGGAAACTCCAAAACTCCAAAACTCCAAAACTCCGAAACTCCAAAACTCCAAAACTCCAAAACTCCAAAACTCCAAAACTCCAAAACTCCAAAACTCCGAAACTCCAAAACTCCGAAACTCCGAAACTCCGAAACTCCAAAACTCCGAAACTCCGAAACTCCGAAACTCCGAAACTCCAAAACTCCAAAACTCCAAAACTCCGAAACTCCAAAACTCCGAAACTCCGAAACTCCGAAACTCCGAAACTCCGAAACTCCAAAACTCCAAAACTCCAAAACTCCGAAACTCCAAAACTCCGAAACTCCAAAACTCCAAAACTCCGAAACTCCAAAACTCCAAAACTCCAAAACTCCGAAACTCCAAAACTCCGAAACTCCAAAACTCCAAAACTCCAAAACTCCGAAACTCCAAAACTCCGAAACTCCGAAACTCCAAAACTCCGAAACTCCAAAACTCCAAAACTCCAAAACTCCAATACTCCAAAACTCCAAAACTCCAAAACTCCAAAACTCCGAAACTCCAAAACTCCAAAACTCCAAAACTCCGAAACTCCGAAACTCCAAAACTCCAAAACTCCAAAACTCCGAAACTCCAAAACTCCAAAACTCCAAAACTCCGAAACTCCAAAACACCGAAACTCCGAAACTCCGAAACTCCAAAACTCCAAAACTCCGAAACTCCAAAACTCCAAAACTCCAATACTCCAAAACTCCAAAACTCCAAAACTCCGAAACTCCAAAACTCCAAAACTCCGAAACTCCGAAACTCCGAAACTCCGAAACTCCAAAACTCCGAAACTCCGAAACTCCGAAACTCCGAAACTCCAAAACTCCAAAACTCCGAAACTCCGAAACTCCGAAACTCCGAAACTCCAAAACTCCCAAACTCCAAAACTCCGAAACTCCAAAACTCCGAAACTCCAAAACTCCGAAACTCCAAAACTCCAAAACTCCGAAACTCCAAAACTCCGAAACTCCAAAACTCCAAAACTCCAAAACTCCGAAACTCCAAAACTCCGAAACTCCGAAACTCGGAAACTCAAAAACTCCAAAACTCCAAAACTCCGAAACTCCAAAACTCCAAAACTCCGAAACTCCAAAACTCCGAAACTCCGAAACTCCGAAACTCCAAAACTCCAAAACTCCAAAACTCCAAAACTCCGAAACTCCGAAACTCCAAAACTCCGAAACTCCGAAACTCCGAAACTCCAAAACTCCAAAACTCCGAAACTCCAAAACTCCGAAACTCCAAAACTCCAAAACTCCAAAACTCCGAAACTCCAAAACTCCGAAACTCCGAAACTCCAAAACTCCAAAACTCCAAAACTCCGAAACTCCAAAACTCCGAAACTCCGAAACTCCGAAACTCCGAAACTCCAAAACTCCGAAACTCCAAAACTCCAAAACTCCAAAACTCCAATACTCCAAAACTCCAAAACTCCAAAACTCCGAAACTCCAAAACTCCAAATCTCCAAAACTCCGAAACTCCGAAACTCCAAAACACCAAAACTCCAAAACTCCGAAACTCCGAAACTCCAAAACTCCAAAACTCCAAAACTCCGAAACTCCAAAACTCCGAAACACCGAAACTCCGAAACTCCAAAACTCCAAAACTCCAAAACTGCAAAACTCCAAAACTCCGAAACTCCGAAACTCCAAAACTCCAAAACTCCGAAACTCCGAAACTCCAAAACTCCGAAACTCCAAAACTCCAAAACTCCAAAACTCCAATACTCCAAAACTCCAAAACTCCAACTCCGAAACCCCAAAACTCCAAAACTCCAAAACTCCGAAACTCCGAAACTCCAAAACTCCAAAACTCCGAAACTCCAAAACTCCAATACTCCAAAACTCCAAAACTCCAACTCCGAAACCCCAAAACTCTAAAACTCCAAAACTCCGAAACTCCGAAACTCCAAAACTCCAAAACTCCGAAACTCCAAAACTCCGAAACTCCGAAACTCCGAAACTCCAAAACTCCAAAACTCCGAAACTCCAAAACTCCAAAACTCCAATACTCCAAAATTCCAAAACTCCAAAACTCCGAAACTCCAAAACTCCAAAACTCCGAAACTCCGAAACTCCGAAACTAAAAAACTCCGAAACTCCGAAACTCCGAAACTCCGAAACTCCGAAACTCCAAAACTCCAAAACTCCGAAACTCCAAAACTCCGAAACTCCAAAACTCCAAAACTCCAAAACTCCGAAACTCCAAAACTCCGAAACTCCGAAACTCCAAAACTCCGAAACTCCGAAACTCCAAAACTCCAAAACTCCAATACTCCAAAACTCCAAAACTCCGAAACTCCAAAACTCCGAAACTCCAAAACTCCAATACTCCAAAACTCCGAAACTCCAAAACTCCGAAACTCCAAAACTCCAAAACTCCAATACTCCAAAACTCCAAAACTCCAAAACACCGAAACTCCGAAACTCCGAAACTCCAAAACTCCAAAACTCCAAGACTCCAAAACTCCGAAACTCCGAAACTCCAAAACTCCAAAACTCCAAGACTCCAAAACTCCGAAACTCAAAAACTCCGAAACTCCAAAACTCCAAAACTCCAAAACTCCGAAACTCCAAAATTCCAATACTCCAAAACTCCGAAACTCCAAAACTCCAAAACTCCAAAACTCCAATACTCCAAAACTCCGAAACTCCGAAACTCCAAAACTCCAAAACTCCGAAACTCCAAAACTCAGAAACTCCAAAACTACAAAACTACAAAACTCCAAAACTCCGAAACTCCAAAACTCCGAAACTCCAAAACTCCGAATCTCCAAAACTCCAAAACTCGAAAACTCCGAAACTCCAAAACTCCAAAACTCCAATACTCCAAAACTCCAAAACTCCGAAACTCCAAAACTCCGAAACTCCAAAACTCCGAATCTCCAAAACTCCAAAACTCCAAAACTCCGAAACTCCGAAACTCCAAAACTCCAAAACTCCAAACTCCAAAACTCCAAAACTCCGAAACTCCAAAACTCCGAAACTCCAAAACTCCAATACCCCAAAACTCCGAAACTCCAAAACTCCGAAACTCCAAAACTCCAAAACTCCAATACTCCAAAACTCCAAAACTCGGAAACTCCAAAACTCCAAAACTCCGAAACTCCAAAACTCCGAAACTCCGAAACTCCAAAACTCCGAACTTCCAAAACTCCGAAACTCCAAAACTCCGAATCTCCAAAACTCGGAAACTCCAAAACTCCAAAACTCCAAAACTCCAAAACTCCAAAACTCCAAAACTCCAAAACTCCAAAACTCCAAAACTCCAAAACTCCAAAACTCCAAAACTCCAAAACTCCGAAACTCCAAAACTCCGAAACTCCGCAACTCCGAAACTCCAAAACTCCGAAACTCCGAAACTCCGAAACTCCGAAACTCCAAAACTCCAAAACTCCAAAACTCCGAAACTCCAAAACTCCGAAACAAACGAAACTCCGAAACTCCGAAACTCCAAAACTCCGAAACTCCCAAACTCCGAAACTCCAAAACTCCAAAACTCCGAAACTCCAAAACTCCGAAACTCAAAACTCCAAAACTCCAAAACTCCGAAACTCCAAAACTCCGAAACTCCGAAACTCCAAAACTCCGAAACTCCAAAACTCCAAAACTCCAATACTCCAAAACTCCATAACTCCAAAACTCCGAAACTCCAAAACTCCAAAACTCCAAAACTCCGAAACTCCGAAACTCCAAAACTCCAAAACTCCAAAACTCCGAAACTCCAAAACTCCAAAACTCCAAAACTCCGAAACTCCAAAACTCCGAAACTCCGAAACTCCAAAACTCCAAAACTCCGAAACTCCAAAACTCCAAAACTCCAATACTCCAAAACTCCAAAACTCCAAAACTCCGAAACTCCAAAACTCCAAAACTCCGAAACTCCGAAACTCCGAAACTCCAAAACTCCGAAACTCCGAAACTCCGAAACTCCGAAACTCCGAAACTCCGAAACTCCGAAACTCCGAAACTCCAAAACTCCAAAACTCCGAAACTCCGAAACTCCGAAACTCCAAAACTCCGAAACTCCGAAACTCCGAAACTCCGAAACTCCAAAACTCCAAAACTCCGAAACTCCAAAACTCCGAAACTCCGAAACTCCAAAACTCCGAAACTCCAAAACTCCGAATCTCCAAAACTCCAAAACTCCGAAACTCCAAAACTCCGAACTTCCAAAACTCCGAAACTCCAAAACTCCAAATCTCCAAAACTCGGAAACTCCAAAACTCCAAAACTCCAAAACTCCGAAACTCCAAAACTCCAAAACTCCAAAACTCCAAAACTCCAAAACTCTAAAACTCCAAAACTCCAAAACTCCGAAACTCCAAAACTCCGAAACTCCGAAACTCCGAAACTCCAAAACTCCGAAACTCCGAAACTCCGAAACTCCAAAACTCCAAAACTCCAAAACTCCGAAACTCCAAAACTCCGAAACTCCGAAACTCCGAAACTCCGAAACTCCGAAACTCCAAAACTCCAAAACTCCAAAACTCCGAAACTCCAAAACTCCGAAACTCCAAAACTCCAAAACTCCGAAACTCCAAAACTCCAAAACTCCAAAACTCCGAAACTCCAAAACTCCGAAACTCCAAAACTCCAAAACTCCAAAACTCCGAAACTCCAAAACTCCGAAACTCCGAAACTCCAAAACTCCGAAACTCCAAAACTCCAAAACTCCAAAACTCCAATACTCCAAAACTCCAAAACTCCAAAACTCCGAAACTCCAAAACTCCAAAACTCCAAAACTCCGAAACTCAGAAACTCCAAAACTCCAAAACTCCAAAACTCCGAAACTCCAAAACTCCAAAACTCCAAAACTCCGAAACTCCAAAACTCCGAAACTCCGAAACTCCGAAACTCCAAAACTCCAAAACTCCGAAACTCCAAAACTCCAAAACTCCAATACTCCAAAACTCCAAAACTCCAAAACTCCGAAACTCCAAAACTCCAAAACTCCGAAACTCCGAAACTCCGAAACTCCGAAACTCCAAAACTCCGAAACTCCGAAACTCCGAAACTCCGAAACTCCGAAACTCCAAAACTCCGAAACTCCGAAACTCCGAAACTCCGAAACTCCAAAACTCCCAAACTCCAAAACTCCGAAACTCCAAAACTCCGAAACTCCAAAACTCCGAAACTCCAAAACTCCAAAACTCCGAAACTCCAAAACTCCGAAACTCCAAAACTCCAAAACTCCAAAACTCCGAAACTCCAAAACTCCGAAACTCCGAAACTCGGAAACTCCAAAACTCCAAAACTCCAAAACTCCGAAACTCCAAAACTCCAAAACTCCGAAACTCCAAAACTCCGAAACTCCGAAACTCCGAAACTCCAAAACTCCAAAACTCCAAAACTCCAAAACTCCGAAACTCCGAAACTCCAAAACTCCGAAACTCCGAAACTCCAAAACTCCAAAACTCCGAAACTCCAAAACTCCGAAACTCCAAAACTCCAAAACTCCAAAACTCCGAAACTCCAAAACTCCGAAACTCCGAAACTCCAAAACTCCAAAACTCCAAAACTCCGAAACTCCAAAACTCCGAAACTCCGAAACTCCGAAACTCCGAAACTCCGAAACTCCAAAACTCCGAAACTCCAAAACTCCAAAACTCCAAAACTCCAATACTCCAAAACTCCAAAACTCCAAAACTCCGAAACTCCAAAACTCCAAAACTCCAAAACTCCGAAACTCCGAAACTCCAAAACTCCAAAACTCCAAAACTCCGAAACTCCAAAACTCCAAAACTCCAAAACTCCGAAACTCCAAAACTCCGAAACTCCGAAACTCCGAAACTCCAAAACTCCAAAACTCCAAAACTGCAAAACTCAAAACTCCGAAACTCCGAAACTCCAAAACTCCAAAACTCCGAAACTCCGAAACTCCAAAACTCCGAAACTCCAAAACTCCAAAACTCCAAAACTCCAATACTCCAAAACTCCAAAACTCCAACTCCGAAACCCCAAAACTCCAAAACTCCAAAACTCCGAAACTCCGAAACTCCAAAACTCCAAAACTCCGAAACTCCAAAACTCCAATACTCCAAAACTCCAAAACTCCAACTCCGAAACCCCAAAACTCCAAAACTCCAAAACTCCGAAACTCCAAAACTCCAAAACTCCGAAACTCCAAAACTCCGAAACTCCGAAACTCCGAAACTCCAAAACTCCAAAACTCCGAAACTCCAAAACTCCAAAACTCCAATACTCCAAAACTCCAAAACTCCAAAACTCCAAAACTCCAAAACTCCGAAACTCCGAAACTCCGAAACTAAAAAACTCCGAAACTCCGAAACTCCGAAACTCCGAAACTCCAAAACTCCGAAACTCCAAAACTCCGAAACTCCAAAACTCCAAAACTACAAAACTCCGAAACTCCGAAACTCCGAAACTCCAAAACTCCAAAACTCCAAAACTCCGAAACTCCAAAACTCCGAAACTCCGAAACTCCAAAACTCCAAAACTCCGAAACTCCGAAACTCCGAAACTCCAAAACTCCAAAACTCCGAAACTCCAAAACTCCGAAACTCCAAAACTCCAAAACTCCAAAACTCCGAAACTCCAAAACTCCAATACTCCAAAACTCCAGAACTCCAAAACTCCAAAACTCCAAAACTCCAAAACTCCAAAACTCCGAAACTCCAAAACTCCGAAACTCCGAAACTCCGAAACTCGAAAACTCCGAAACTCCGAAACTCCGAAACTCCAAAACTCCAAAACTCCAAAACTCCGAAACTCCAAAACTCCGAAACTCCGAAACTCCGAAACTCCGAAACTCCGAAACTCCAAAACTCCAAAACTCCAAAACTCCGAAACTACAAAACTCCGAAACTCCAAAACTCCAAAACTCCAAAACTCCAATACTCCAAAACTCCAAAACTCCAACTCCGAAACTCCAAAACTCCAAAACTCCAAAACTCCGAAACTCCGAAACTCCAAAACTCCAAAACTCCAAAACTCCGAAACTCCAAAACTCCAAAACTCCAAAACTCCGAAACTCCAAAGCTCCGAAACTCCGAAACTCCGAAACTCCAAAACTCCAAAACTCCGAAACTCCAAAACTCCAAAACTCCAATACTCCAAAACTCCAAAACTCCAAAACTCCGAAACTCCAAAACTCCAAAACTCCGAAACTCCGAAACTCCGAAACTCCGAAACTCCAAAACTCCGAAACTCCGAAACTCCGAAACTCCGAAACTCCGAAACTCCAAAACTCCAAAACTCCAAAACTCCAAAACTCCAAAACTCCGAAACTCCAAAACTCCGAAACTCCGAAACTCCAAAACTCCGAAACTCCGAAACTCCGAAACTCCAAAACTCCAAAACTCCAAAACTCCGAAACTCCAAAACTCCGAAACTCCGAAACTCCGAAACTCCAAAACTCCGAAACTCCGAAACTCCAAAACTCCAAAACTCCGAAACTCCAAAACTCCAAAACTCCAAAACTCCGAAACTCCAGAACTCCGAAACTCCGAAACTCCAAAACTCCAAAACTCCAAAACTCCAAAACTCCGAAACTCCAAAACTCCGAAACTCCGAAACTCCAAAACTCCGAAACTCCAAAACTCCGAAACTCCGAAACTCCGAAACTCCAAAACTCCAAAACTCCGAAACTCCGAAACTCCAAAACTCCAAAACTCCAAAACTGCAAAACTCCAAAACTCCGAAACTCCAAAACTCCAAAACTCCGAAACTCCGAAACTCCAAAACTCCAAAACTCCAAAACTGCAAAACTCCAAAACTCAGAAACTCCGAAACTCCAAAACTCCGAAACTCCAAAACTCGGAAACTCCAAAACTCCAAAACTCCAAAACTCCAAAACTCCGAAACTCCAAAACTCCGAAACTCCAAAACTCCGAATCTCCAAAACTCCAAAACTCGAAAACTCCGAAACTCCAAAACTCCAAAACTCCAATACTCCAAAACTCCAAAACTCCGAAACTCCAAAACTCCGAAACTCCGAAACTCCAAAACTCCAAAACTCCGAAACTCCAAAACTCCGAAACTCCGAAACTCCGAAACTCCAAAACTCCGAAACTCCGAAACTCCAAAACTCCAAAACTCCAAAACTCCGAAACTCCAAAACTCCGAAACTCCGAAACTCCGAAACTCCGAAACTCCAAAACTCCAAAACTCCAAAACTCCGAAACTCCAAAACTCCGAAACTCCAAAACTCCAAAACTCCGAAACTCCAAAACTCCGAAACTCCAAAACTCCGAAACTCCGAAACTCCAAAACTCCGGAACTCCAAAACTCCGAAACTCCAAAACTCCAAAACTCCAAAACTCCGAAACTCCGAAACTCCAAAACTCCAAAACTCCAAAACTCCGAAACTCCAAAACTCCAAAACTCCGAAACTCCAAAACTCCGAAACTCCGAAACTCCGAAACTCCAAAACTCCAAAACTCCGAAACTCCGAAACTCCAAAACTCCAAAACTCCAATACTCCAAAACTCCAAAACTCCAAAACTCCGAAACTCCAAAACTCCAAAACTCCGAAACTCCGAAACTCCAAAACTCCGAAACTCCAAAACTCCAAAACTCCAAAACTCCAATACTCCAAAACTCCAAAACTCCAACTCCGAAACCCCAAAACTCCAAAACTCCAAAACTCCGAAACTCCGAAACTCCAAAACTCCAAAACTCCGAAACTCCAAAACTCCAATACTCCAAAACTCCAAAACTCCAACTCCGAAACCCCAAAACTCCAAAACTCCAAAACTCCGAAACTCCAAAACTCCAAAACTCCGAAACTCCAAAACTCCGAAACTCCGAAACTCCGAAACTCCAAAACTCCAAAACTCCGAAACTCCAAAACTCCAAAACTCCAATACTCCAAAACTCCAAAACTCCAAAACTCCGAAACTCCAAAACTCCAAAACTCCGAAACTCCGAAACTCCGAAACTAAAAAACTCCGAAACTCCGAAACTCCGAAACTCCGAAACTCCAAAACTCCGAAACTCCAAAACTCCGAAACTCCAAAACTCCAAAACTCCAAAACTCCGAAACTCCGAAACTCCGAAACTCCAAAACTCCAAAACTCCAAAACTCCGAAACTCCAAAACTCCGAAACTCCGAAACTCCAAAACTCCAAAACTCCGAAACTCCGAAACTCCGAAACTCCAAAACTCCAAAACTCCGAAACTCCAAAACTCCGAAACTCCAAAACTCCAAAACTCCAAAACTCCGAAACTCCAAAACTCCAATACTCCAAAACTCCAGAACTCCAAAACTCCAAAACTCCAAAACTCCAAAACTCCAAAACTCCGAAACTCCAAAACTCCGAAACTCCGAAACTCCGAAACTCGAAAACTCCGAAACTCCGAAACTCCGAAACTCCAAAACTCCAAAACTCCAAAACTCCGAAACTCCAAAACTCCGAAACTCCGAAACTCCGAAACTCCGAAACTCCAAAACTCCAAAACTCCAAAACTCCGAAACTACAAAACTCCGAAACTCCAAAACTCCAAAACTCCAAAACTCCAATACTCCAAAACTCCAAAACTCCAACTCCGAAACTCCAAAACTCCAAAACTCCAAAACTCCGAAACTCCGAAACTCCAAAACTCCAAAACTCCGAAACTCCAAAACTCCAAAACTCCAAAACTCCGAAACTCCAAAACTCCGAAACTCCGAAACTCCGAAACTCCAAAACTCCAAAACTCCGAAACTCCAAAACTCCAAAACTCCAATACTCCAAAACTCCAAAACTCCAAAACTCCGAAACTCCAAAACTCCAAAACTCCGAAACTCCGAAACTCCGAAACTCCAAAACTCCGAAACTCCGAAACTCCGAAACTCCGAAACTCCGAAACTCCAAAACTCCAAAACTCCAAAACTCCAAAACTCCAAAACTCCGAAACTCCAAAACTCCGAAACTCCGAAACTCCGAAACTCCGAAACTCCGAAACTCCGAAACTCCAAAACTCCAAAACTCCGAAACTCCAAAACTCCGAAACTCCAAAACTCCAAAACTCCGAAACTCCAAAACTCCGAAACTCCAAAACTCCGAAACTCCGAAACTCCAAAACTCCGGAACTCCAAAACTCCGAAACTCCAAAACTCCAAAACTCCAAAACTCCAAAACTCCGAAACTCCGAAACTCCAAAACTCCAAAACTCCAAAACTCCGAAACTCCAAAACTCCAAAACTCCGAAACTCCAAAACTCCGAAACTCCGAAACTCCGAAACTCCAAAACTCCAAAACTCCGAAACTCCGAAACTCCAAAACTCCAAAACTCCAATACTCCAAAACTCCAAAACTCCAAAACTCCGAAACTCCAAAACTCCAAAACTCCGAAACTCCGAAACTCCGAAACTCCAAAACTCCGAAACTCCAAAACTCCAAAACTCCAAAACTCCAATACTCCAAAACTCCAAAACTCCAACTCCGAAACCCCAAAACTCCAAAACTCCAAAACTCCGAAACTCCGAAACTCCAAAACTCCAAAACTCCGAAACTCCAAAACTCCAATACTCCAAAACTCCAAAACTCCAACTCCGAAACCCCAAAACTCCAAAACTCCAAAACTCCGAAACTCCAAAACTCCGAAACTCCGAAACTCCGAAACTCCAAAACTCCAAAACTCCGAAACTCCAAAACTCCAAAACTCCAATACTCCAAAACTCCAAAACTCCAAAACTCCGAAACTCCAAAACTCCAAAACTCCGAAACTCCGAAACTCCGAAACTAAAAAACTCCGAAACTCCGAAACTCCGAAACTCCGAAACTCCAAAACTCCGAAACTCCAAAACTCCGAAACTCCAAAACTCCAAAACTCCAAAACTCCAAAACTCCGAAACTCCGAAACTCCGAAACTCCAAAACTCCAAAACTCCAAAACTCCGAAACTCCAAAACTCCGAAACTCCGAAACTCCAAAACTCCAAAACTCCGAAACTCCGAAACTCCGAAACTCCAAAACTCCAAAACTCCGAAACTCCAAAACTCCGAAACTCCAAAACTCCAAAACTCCAAAACTCCGAAACTCCAAAACTCCAATACTCCAAAACTCCAGAACTCCAAAACTCCAAAACTCCAAAACTCCAAAACTCCAAAACTCCAAAACTCCGAAACTCCAAAACTCCGAAACTCCGAAACTCCGAAACTCGAAAACTCCGAAACTCCGAAACTCCGAAACTCCAAAACTCCAAAACTCCAAAACTCCGAAACTCCAAAACTCCGAAACTCCGAAACTCCGAAACTCCGAAACTCCGAAACTCCAAAACTCCAAAACTCCAAAACTCCGAAACTACAAAACTCCGAAACTCCAAAACTCCAAAACTCCAAAACTCCAATACTCCAAAACTCCAAAACTCCAACTCCGAAACTCCAAAACTCCAAAACTCCAAAACTCCGAAACTCCGAAACTCCAAAACTCCAAAACTCCAAAACTCCGAAACTCCAAAACTCCAAAACTCCAAAACTCCGAAACTCCAAAACTCCGAAACTCCGAAACTCCGAAACTCCAAAACTCCAAAACTCCGAAACTCCAAAACTCCAAAACTCCAATACTCCAAAACTCCAAAACTCCAAAACTCCGAAACTCCAAAACTCCAAAACTCCGAAACTCCGAAACTCCGAAACTCCGAAACTCCAAAACTCCGAAACTCCGAAACTCCGAAACTCCGAAACTCCGAAACTCCAAAACTCCAAAACTCCAAAACTCCAAAACTCCAAAACTCCGAAACTCCAAAACTCCGAAACTCCGAAACTCCGAAACTCCAAAACTCCGAAACTCCGAAACTCCGAAACTCCAAAACTCCAAAACTCCAAAACTCCGAAACTCCAAAACTCCGAAACTCCGAAACTCCGAAACTCCAAAACTCCGAAACTCCGAAACTCCAAAACTCCAAAACTCCGAAACTCCAAAACTCCAAAACTCCAAAACTCCGAAACTCCAGAACTCCGAAACTCCGAAACTCCAAAACTCCAAAACTCCAAAACTCCAAAACTCCGAAACTCCAAAACTCCGAAACTCCGAAACTCCAAAACTCCGAAACTCCAAAACTCCGAAACTCCGAAACTCCGAAACTCCAAAACTCCAAAACTCCGAAACTCCGAAACTCCAAAACTCCAAAACTCCAAAACTGCAAAACTCCAAAACTCCGAAACTCCAAAACTCCAAAACTCCGAAACTCCGAAACTCCAAAACTCAAAAACTCCAAAACTGCAAAACTCCAAAACTCCGAAACTCCGAAACTCCAAAACTCCGAAACTCCAAAACTCGGAAACTCCAAAACTCCAAAACTCCAAAACTCCAAAACTCCGAAACTCCAAAACTCCGAAACTCCAAAACTCCGAATCTCCAAAACTCCAAAACTCGAAAACTCCGAAACTCCAAAACTCCAAAACTCCAATACTCCAAAACTCCAAAACTCCGAAACTCCAAAACTCCGAAACTCCGAAACTCCAAAACTCCAAAACTCCGAAACTCCAAAACTCCGAAACTCCGAAACTCCGAAACTCCAAAACTCCGAAACTCCGAAACTCCAAAACTCCAAAACTCCAAAACTCCGAAACTCCAAAACTCCGAAACTCCGAAACTCCGAAACTCCGAAACTCCAAAACTCCAAAACTCCAAAACTCCGAAACTCCAAAACTCCGAAACTCCAAAACTCCAAAACTCCGAAACTCCAAAACTCCGAAACTCCAAAACTCCGAAACTCCGAAACTCCAAAACTCCGGAACTCCAAAACTCCGAAACTCCAAAACTCCAAAACTCCAAAACTCCGAAACTCCGAAACTCCAAAACTCCAAAACTCCAAAACTCCGAAACTCCAAAACTCCAAAACTCCGAAACTCCAAAACTCCGAAACTCCGAAACTCCGAAACTCCAAAACTCCAAAACTCCGAAACTCCGAAACTCCAAAACTCCAAAACTCCAATACTCCAAAACTCCAAAACTCCAAAACTCCGAAACTCCAAAACTCCAAAACTCCGAAACTCCGAAACTCCGAAACTCCAAAACTCCGAAACTCCGAAACTCCGAAACTCCAAAACTCCAAAACTCCAAAACTAAAAAACTCCAAAACTCCAAAACTGCGAAACTCCAAAACTCCAAAACTCCGAAACTCCAAAACTCCGAAACTTCGAAACTCCGAAACTCCGAAACTCCGAAACTCCAAAACTCCAAAACTCCAAAACTCCGAAACTCCAAAACTCCGAAACTCCAAAACTCCAAAACTCCGAAACTCCAAAACTCCGAAACTCCAAAACTCCGAAACTCCGAAACTCCAAAACTCCGGAACTCCAAAACTCCGAAACTCCAAAACTCCAAAACTCCAAAACTCCGAAACTCCGAAACTCCAAAACTCCAAAACTCCAAAACTCCGAAACTCCAAAACTCCAAAACTCCAAAACTCCGAAACTCCAAAACTCCGAAACTCCGAAACTCCGAAACTCCAAAACTCCAAAACTCCGAAACTCCGAAACTCCAAAACTCCAAAACTCCAATACTCCAAAACTCCAAAACTCCAAAACTCCGAAACTCCAAAACTCCAAAACTCCGAAACTCCGAAACTCCGAAACTCCAAAACTCCGAAACTCCGAAACTCCGAAACTCCGAAACTCCGAAACTCCGAAACTCCGAAACTCCAAAACTCCAAAACTCCAAAACTCCAAAACTCCGAAACTCCAAAACTCCGAAACTCCGAAACTCCGAAACTCCGAAACTCTGAAACTCCGAAACTCCAAAACTCCGAAACTCCGAAACTCCGAAACTCCGAAACTCCAAAACTCCAAAACTCCAAAACTCCGAAACTCCAAAACTCCAAAACTCCAAAACTCCGAAACTCCAAAACTCCGAAACTCCAAAACTCCAAAACTCCAAAACTCCGAAACTCCAAAACTCCGAAACTCCGAAACTCGGAAACTCCAAAACTCCAAAACTCCAAAACTCCGAAACTCCAAAACTCCAAAACTCCAAAACTCCAAAACTCCAAAACTCCAAAACTCCAAGACTCCAAGACTCCAAAACTCCAAAACTCCAAAACTCCAAAACTCCGAAACTCCAAAACTCCGAAACTCAGAAAACTCCGAAACTCCAAAACTCCAAAACTCCAAAACTCCAAAACTCCAAAACTCCAAAACTCCGAAACTCCAAAACTCCGAAACTCCGAAACTCCGAAACTCCAAAACTCCGAAACTCCAAAACTCCAAAACTCCAAAACTCCAATACTCCAAAACTCCAAAACTCCAAAACTCCGAAACTCCAAAACTCCAAAACTCCAAAACTCCGAAACTCCGAAACTCCAAAACTCCAGAACTCCAAAACTCCGAAACTCCAAAACTCCAAAACTCCAAAACTCCGAAACTCCAAAACTCCGAAACTCCGAAACTCCGAAACTCCAAAACTCCAAAACTCCGAAACTCCAAAACTCCAATACTCCAAAACTCCAAAACTCCGAAACTCCAAAACTCCGAAACTCCAAAACTCCAATACTCCAAAACTCCGAAACTCCAAAACTCCAAAACTCCAAAACTCCAAAACTCCGAAACTCCGAAACTCCAAAACTCCGAAACTCCAAAACTCCAAAACTCCGAAACTCCGAAACTCCGAAACTCCAAAACTCCAAAACACCAAAACTCCAAAACTCCGAAACTCCAAAACTCCAAGACTCCAAAACTCCGAAACTCCAAAACTCCAAAACTCCAAAACTCCAAAACTCCGAAACTCCAAAACTCCGAAACTCCAAAACTCCAAAACTCCAAAGCTCCAAAACTCCAAAACTCCAAAACTCCAAAACTCCGAAACTCCAAAACTCCAAAACTCCGAAACTCCTAAACTCCAAAACTCCAAAACTCCGAAACTCCGAAACACCGAAACTCCAAAACTCCAAAACTCCAAAACTCCAAAACTCCAAAACTCCGAAACTCCAAAACTCCGAAACTCCGAAACTCCGAAACCCCAAAACTGCGAAACTCCAAAACTCCAAAACTCCAAAACTCCGTAACTCCAAAACTCCAAAACTCCAAAACTCCGAAACTCCAAAACTCCGAAACTCCAAAACTCCAAAACTCCGAAACTCCAAAACTCCAAAACTCCAAAACTCCAAAACCCCAAAACTGCGAAACTCCAAAACTCCAAAACTCCAAAACTCCGAAACTCCAAAACTCCAAAACTCCGAAACTCCAAAACTCCGAAACTCCAAAACTCCAAAACTCCGAAACTCCAAAACTCCAAAACTCCAAAACTCCGAAACTCCGAAACTCCAAAACTCGAAAACTCCAAAACTCCAAAACTCCGAAACTCCAAAACTCCAAAACTCCAAAACTCCGAAACTCCAAAACTCCAAAACTCCAAAACTCCAAAACTCCGAAACTCCGAAACTCCGAAACTCCAAAACTCCGAATCTCCAAAACTCCAAAACTCCAAAACTCCGAAACTCCGAAACTCCAAAACTCCAAAACTCCAATACTCCAAAACTCCAAAACTCCGAAACTCCAAAACTCCGAAACTCCAAAACTCCAATACTCCAAAACTCCGAATCTCCAAAACTCCGAAACTCCAAAACTCCAAAACTCCAATACTCCAAAACTCCAAAACTCCAAAACACCGAAACTCCGAAACTCCGAAACTCCAAAACTCCAAAACTCCAAAACTCCGAAACTCCAAAACTCCAAAACTCCCAAACTCCGAAACTCCAAAACTCCAATACTCCAAAACTCCGAAACTCCAAAACTCCAATACTCCAAAACTCCGAAACTCCAAAACTCCAAAACTCCAAAACTGCAAAACTCCAAAACTCCGAAACTCCGAAACTCCAAAACTCCGAAACTCCAAAACTCGGAAACTCCAAAACTCCAAAACTCCAAAACTCCAAAACTCCGAAACTCCAAAACTCCGAAACTCCAAAACTCCGAATCTCCAAAACTCCAAAACTCCGAAACTCCAAAACTCCGAACTTCCAAAACTCCGAAACTCCAAAACTCCGAATCTCCAAAACTCGGAAACTCCAAAACTCCAAAACTCCAAAACTCCAAAACTCCGAAACTCCAAAACTCCAAAACTCCAAAACTCCAAAAACTCCAAAACTCCAAAACTCCAAAACTCCAGAACTCCAAAACTCCAAAACTCCAAAACTCCAAAACTCCAAAACTCCGAAACTCCAAAACTCCGAAACTCCGAAACTCCGAAACTCCAAAACTCCGAAACTCCGAAACTCCGAAACTCCGAAACTCCAAAACTCCAAAACTCCAAAACTCCGAAACTCCAAAACTCCGAAACTCCGAAACTCCGAAACTCCGAAACTCCAAAACTCCAAAACTCCAAAACTCCGAAACTCCAAAACTCCGAAACTCCAAAACTCCAAAACTCCGAAACTCCAAAACTCCGAAACTCCAAAACTCCGAAACTCCGAAACTCCAAAACTCCGGAACTCCAAAACTCCGAAACTCCAAAACTCCAAAACTCCAAAACTCCGAAACTCCGAAACTCCAAAACTCCAAAACTCCAAAACTCCGAAACTCCAAAACTCCAAAACTCCAAAACTCCGAAACTCCAAAACTCCGAAACTCCGAAACTCCGAAACTCCAAAACTCCAAAACTCCGAAACTCCGAAACTCCAAAACTCCAAAACTCCAATACTCCAAAACTCCAAAACTCCGAAACTCCAAAACTCCAAAACTCCGAAACTCCGAAACTCCGAAACTCCAAAACTCCGAAACTCCGAAACTCCGAAACTCCGAAACTCCAAAACTCCAAAACTCCAAAACTCCGAAACTCCAAAACTCCAAAACTCCAAAACTCCGAAACTCCAAAACTCCAAAACTCCAAAACTCCGAAACTCCAAAACTCCGAAACTCCGAAACTCCGAAACTCCAAAACTCCAAAACTCCGAAACTCCGAAACTCCAAAACTCCAAAACTCCAAAACTCCAGAACTGCAAAACTCCAAAACTCCGAAACTCCGAAACTCCAAAACTCCGAAACTCCAAAACTCGGAAACTCCAAAACTCCAAAACTCCAAAACTCCAAAACTCCGAAACTCCAAAACTCCGAAACTCCAAAACTCCGAATCTCCAAAACTCCAAAACTCGAAAACTCCGAAACTCCAAAACTCCAAAACTCCAATACTCCAAAACTCCAAAACTCCGAAACTCCAAAACTCCGAAACTCCGAAACTCCAAAACTCCGAATCTCCAAAACTCCAAAACTCCAAAACTCCGAAACTCCGAAACTCCAAAACTCCAAAACTCCAATACTCCAAAACTCCAAAACTCCGAAACTCCAAAACTCCGAAACTCCAAAACTCCAATACTCCAAAACTCCGAAACTCCAAAACTCCGAAACTCCAAAACTCCAAAACTCCAATACTCCAAAACTCCAAAACTCCAAAACACCGAAACTCCGAAACTCCGAAACTCCAAAACTCCAAAACTCCAAAACTCCAAAACTCCGAAACTCCAAAACTCCAAAACTCCCAAACTCCGAAACTCCAAAACTCCAATACTCCAAAACTCCGAAACTCCAAAACTCCAAAACTCCAATACTCCAAAACTCCGAAACTCCAAAACTCCAAAACTCCAAAACTGCAAAACTCCAAAACTCCGAAACTCCGAAACTCCAAAACTCCGAAACTCCAAAACTCGGAAACTCCAAAACTCCAAAACTCCAAAACTCCAAAACTCCGAAACTCCAAAACTCCAAAACTCCGAATCTCCAAAACTCCAAAACTCCGAAACTCCAAAACTCCGAACTTCCAAAACTCCGAAACTCCAAAACTCCGAATCTCCAAAACTCGGAAACTCCAAAACTCCAAAACTCCAAAACTCCAAAACTCCAAAACTCCAAAACTCCAAAACTCCAAAACTCCAAAACTCCAAAACTCCGAAACTCCAAAACTCCAAAACTCCGAAACTCCAAAACTCCGAAACTCCGAAACTCCGAAACTCCAAAACTCCAAAACTCCGAAACACCAAAACTCCAATACTCCAAAACTCCAAAACTCCAAAACTCCGAAACTCCAAAACTCCAAAACTCCGAAACTCCGAAACTAAAAAACTCCGAAACTCCGAAACTCCGAAACTCCGAAACTCCAAAACTCCGAAACTCCAAAACTCCGAAACTCCAAAACTCCAAAACTCCAAAACTCCGAAACTCCGAAACTCCGAAACTCCAAAACTCCAAAACTCCAAAACTCCGAAACTCCAAAACTCCGAAACTCCGAAACTCCAAAACTCCGAAACTCCAAAACTCGGAAACTCCAAAACTCCAAAACTCCAAAACTCCAAAACTCCGAAACTCCAAAACTCCGAAACTCCAAAACTCCGAATCTCCAAAACTCCAAAACTCCGAAACTCCAAAACTCCGAACTTCCAAAACTCCGAAACTCCAAAACTCCGAATCTCCAAAACTCGGAAACTCCAAAACTCCAAAACTCCAAAACTCCAAAACTCCGAAACTCCAAAACTCCAAAACTCCAAAACTCCAAAAACTCCAAAACTCCAAAACTCCAAAACTCCAGAACTCCAAAACTCCAAAACTCCAAAACTCCAAAACTCCAAAACTCCGAAACTCCAAAACTCCGAAACTCCGAAACTCCGAAACTCCAAAACTCCGAAACTCCGAAACTCCGAAACTCCGAAACTCCAAAACTCCAAAACTCCAAAACTCCGAAACTCCAAAACTCCGAAACTCCGAAACTCCGAAACTCCGAAACTCCAAAACTCCAAAACTCCAAAACTCCGAAACTCCAAAACTCCGAAACTCCAAAACTCCAAAACTCCGAAACTCCAAAACTCCGAAACTCCAAAACTCCGAAACTCCGAAACTCCAAAACTCCGGAACTCCAAAACTCCGAAACTCCAAAACTCCAAAACTCCAAAACTCCGAAACTCCGAAACTCCAAAACTCCAAAACTCCAAAACTCCGAAACTCCAAAACTCCAAAACTCCAAAACTCCGAAACTCCAAAACTCCGAAACTCCGAAACTCCGAAACTCCAAAACTCCAAAACTCCGAAACTCCGAAACTCCAAAACTCCAAAACTCCAATACTCCAAAACTCCAAAACTCCGAAACTCCAAAACTCCAAAACTCCGAAACTCCGAAACTCCGAAACTCCAAAACTCCGAAACTCCGAAACTCCGAAACTCCGAAACTCCAAAACTCCAAAACTCCAAAACTCCGAAACTCCAAAACTCCAAAACTCCAAAACTCCGAAACTCCAAAACTCCAAAACTCCAAAACTCCGAAACTCCAAAACTCCGAAACTCCGAAACTCCGAAACTCCAAAACTCCAAAACTCCGAAACTCCGAAACTCCAAAACTCCAAAACTCCAAAACTCCAGAACTGCAAAACTCCAAAACTCCGAAACTCCGAAACTCCAAAACTCCGAAACTCCAAAACTCGGAAACTCCAAAACTCCAAAACTCCAAAACTCCAAAACTCCGAAACTCCAAAACTCCGAAACTCCAAAACTCCGAATCTCCAAAACTCCAAAACTCGAAAACTCCGAAACTCCAAAACTCCAAAACTCCAATACTCCAAAACTCCAAAACTCCGAAACTCCAAAACTCCGAAACTCCGAAACTCCAAAACTCCGAATCTCCAAAACTCCAAAACTCCAAAACTCCGAAACTCCGAAACTCCAAAACTCCAAAACTCCAATACTCCAAAACTCCAAAACTCCGAAACTCCAAAACTCCGAAACTCCAAAACTCCAATACTCCAAAACTCCGAAACTCCAAAACTCCGAAACTCCAAAACTCCAAAACTCCAATACTCCAAAACTCCAAAACTCCAAAACACCGAAACTCCGAAACTCCGAAACTCCAAAACTCCAAAACTCCAAAACTCCAAAACTCCGAAACTCCAAAACTCCAAAACTCCCAAACTCCGAAACTCCAAAACTCCAATACTCCAAAACTCCGAAACTCCAAAACTCCAAAACTCCAATACTCCAAAACTCCGAAACTCCAAAACTCCAAAACTCCAAAACTGCAAAACTCCAAAACTCCGAAACTCCGAAACTCCAAAACTCCGAAACTCCAAAACTCGGAAACTCCAAAACTCCAAAACTCCAAAACTCCAAAACTCCGAAACTCCAAAACTCCAAAACTCCGAATCTCCAAAACTCCAAAACTCCGAAACTCCAAAACTCCGAACTTCCAAAACTCCGAAACTCCAAAACTCCGAATCTCCAAAACTCGGAAACTCCAAAACTCCAAAACTCCAAAACTCCAAAACTCCAAAACTCCAAAACTCCAAAACTCCAAAACTCCAAAACTCCAAAACTCCGAAACTCCAAAACTCCAAAACTCCGAAACTCCAAAACTCCGAAACTCCGAAACTCCGAAACTCCAAAACTCCAAAACTCCGAAACACCAAAACTCCAATACTCCAAAACTCCAAAACTCCAAAACTCCGAAACTCCAAAACTCCAAAACTCCGAAACTCCGAAACTAAAAAACTCCGAAACTCCGAAACTCCGAAACTCCGAAACTCCAAAACTCCGAAACTCCAAAACTCCGAAACTCCAAAACTCCAAAACTCCAAAACTCCGAAACTCCGAAACTCCGAAACTCCAAAACTCCAAAACTCCAAAACTCCGAAACTCCAAAACTCCGAAACTCCGAAACTCCAAAACTCCAAAACTCCGAAACTCCGAAACTCCGAAACTCCAAAACTCCAAAACTCCGAAACTCCAAAACTCCGAAACTCCAAAACTCCAAAACTCCAAAACTCCGAAACTCCAAAACTCCAATACTCCAAAACTCCAGAACTCCAAAACTCCAAAACTCCAAAACTCCAAAACTCCAAAACTCCGAAACTCCAAAACTCCGAAACTCCAAAACTCCAAAACTCCAAAACTCCGAAACTCCAAAACTCCGAAACTCCGAAACTCCGAAACTCCAAAACTCCAAAACTCCAAAACTCCAAAACTCCAAAACTCCAATACTCCAAAACTCCAAAACTCCAACTCCGAAACCCCAAAACTCCAAAACTCCAAAACTCCGAAACTCCGAAACTCCAAAACTCCAAAACTCCGAAACTCCAAAACTCCAATACTCCAAAACTCCAAAACTCCAACTCCGAAACCCCAAAACTCCAAAACTCCAAAACTCCGAAACTCCAAAACTCCAAAACTCCGAAACTCCAAAACTCCGAAACTCCGAAACTCCGAAACTCCAAAACTCCAAAACTCCGAAACTCCAAAACTCCAAAACTCCAATACTCCAAAACTCCAAAACTCCAAAACTCCGAAACTCCAAAACTCCAAAACTCCGAAACTCCGAAACTCCGAAACTAAAAAACTCCGAAACTCCGAAACTCCGAAACTCCAAAACTCCGAAACTCCAAAACTCCGAAACTCCAAAACTCCAAAACTCCAAAACTCCGAAACTCCGAAACTCCGAAACTCCAAAACTCCAAAACTCCAAAACTCCGAAACTCCAAAACTCCGAAACTCCGAAACTCCAAAACTCCAAAACTCCGAAACTCCGAAACTCCGAAACTCCAAAACTCCAAAACTCCGAAACTCCAAAACTCCGAAACTACAAAACTCCAAAACTCCAAAACTCCGAAACTCCAAAACTCCAATACTCCAAAACTCCAGAACTCCAAAACTCCAAAACTCCAAAACTCCAAAACTCCAAAACTCCGAAACTCCAAAACTCCGAAACTCCGAAACTCCGAAACTCGAAAACTCCGAAACTCCGAAACTCCGAAACTCCAAAACTCCAAAACTCCAAAACTCCGAAACTCCAAAACTCCGAAACTCCGAAACTCCGAAACTCCGAAACTCCAAAACTCCAAAACTCCAAAACTCCGAAACTACAAAACTCCGAAACTCCAAAACTCCAAAACTCCAAAACTCCAATACTCCAAAACTCCAAAACTCCAACTCCGAAACTCCAAAACTCCAAAACTCCAAAACTCCGAAACTCCGAAACTCCAAAACTCCAAAACTCCAAAACTCCGAAACTCCAAAACTCCAAAACTCCAAAACTCCGAAACTCCAAAACTCAGAAACTCCGAAACTCCGAAACTCCAAAACTCCAAAACTCCGAAACTCCAAAACTCCAAAACTCCAATACTCCAAAACTCCAAAACTCCAAAACTCCGAAACTCCAAAACTCCAAAACTCCGAAACTCCGAAACTCCGAAACTCCGAAACTCCAAAACTCCGAAACTCCGAAACTCCGAAACTCCGAAACTCCGAAACTCCAAAACTCCAAAACTCCAAAACTCCAAAACTCCAAAACTCCGAAACTCCAAAACTCCGAAACTCCGAAACTCCGAAACTCCGAAACTCCGAAACTCCGAAACTCCAAAACTCCAAAACTCCAAAACTCCGAAACTCCAAAACTCCGAAACTCCAAAACTCCAAAACTCCGAAACTCCAAAACTCCGAAACTCCAAAACTCCGAAACTCCGAAACTCCAAAACTCCGGAACTCCAAAACTCCGAAACTCCAAAACTCCAAAACTCCAAAACTCCGAAACTCCGAAACTCCAAAACTCCAAAACTCCAAAACTCCGAAACTCCAAAACTCCAAAACTCCGAAACTCCAAAACTCCGAAACTCCGAAACTCCGAAACTCCAAAACTCCAAAACTCCGAAACTCCGAAACTCCAAAACTCCAAAACTCCAATACTCCAAAACTCCAAAACTCCAAAACTCCGAAACTCCAAAACTCCAAAACTCCGAAACTCCGAAACTCCGAAACTCCAAAACTCCGAAACTCCAAAACTCCAAAACTCCAAAACTCCAATACTCCAAAACTCCAAAACTCCAACTCCGAAACCCCAAAACTCCAAAACTCCAAAACTCCGAAACTCCGAAACTCCAAAACTCCAAAACTCCGAAACTCCAAAACTCCAATACTCCAAAACTCCAAAACTCCAACTCCGAAACCCCAAAACTCCAAAACTCCAAAACTCCGAAACTCCAAAACTCCGAAACTCCGAAACTCCGAAACTCCAAAACTCCAAAACTCCAAAACTCCGAAACTCCAAAACTCCAAAACTCCGAAACTCCGAAACTCCGAAACTAAAAAACTCCGAAACTCCGAAACTCCGAAACTCCGAAACTCCAAAACTCCGAAACTCCAAAACTCCGAAACTCCAAAACTCCAAAACTCCAAAACTCCAAAACTCCGAAACTCCGAAACTCCGAAACTCCAAAACTCCAAAACTCCAAAACTCCGAAACTCCAAAACTCCGAAACTCCGAAACTCCAAAACTCCAAAACTCCGAAACTCCGAAACTCCGAAACTCCAAAACTCCAAAACTCCGAAACTCCAAAACTCCGAAACTCCAAAACTCCAAAACTCCAAAACTCCGAAACTCCAAAACTCCAATACTCCAAAACTCCAGAACTCCAAAACTCCAAAACTCCAAAACTCCAAAACTCCAAAACTCCAAAACTCCGAAACTCCAAAACTCCGAAACTCCGAAACTCCGAAACTCGAAAACTCCGAAACTCCGAAACTCCGAAACTCCAAAACTCCAAAACTCCAAAACTCCGAAACTCCAAAACTCCGAAACTCCGAAACTCCGAAACTCCGAAACTCCAAAACTCCAAAACTCCAAAACTCCGAAACTACAAAACTCCGAAACTCCAAAACTCCAAAACTCCAAAACTCCAATACTCCAAAACTCCAAAACTCCAACTCCGAAACTCCAAAACTCCAAAACTCCAAAACTCCGAAACTCCGAAACTCCAAAACTCCAAAACTCCAAAACTCCGAAACTCCAAAACTCCAAAACTCCAAAACTCCGAAACTCCAAAACTCCGAAACTCCGAAACTCCGAAACTCCAAAACTCCAAAACTCCGAAACTCCAAAACTCCAAAACTCCAATACTCCAAAACTCCAAAACTCCAAAACTCCGAAACTCCAAAACTCCAAAACTCCGAAACTCCGAAACTCCGAAACTCCGAAACTCCAAAACTCCGAAACTCCGAAACTCCGAAACTCCGAAACTCCGAAACTCCAAAACTCCAAAACTCCAAAACTCCAAAACTCCAAAACTCCGAAACTCCAAAACTCCGAAACTCCGAAACTCCAAAACTCCGAAACTCCGAAACTCCGAAACTCCAAAACTCCAAAACTCCAAAACTCCGAAACTCCAAAACTCCGAAACTCCGAAACTCCGAAACTCCAAAACTCCGAAACTCCGAAACTCCAAAACTCCAAAACTCCGAAACTCCAAAACTCCAAAACTCCAAAACTCCGAAACTCCAGAACTCCGAAACTCCGAAACTCCAAAACTCCAAAACTCCAAAACTCCAAAACTCCGAAACTCCAAAACTCCGAAACTCCGAAACTCCAAAACTCCGAAACTCCAAAACTCCGAAACTCCGAAACTCCGAAACTCCAAAACTCCAAAACTCCGAAACTCCGAAACTCCAAAACTCCAAAACTCCAAAACTGCAAAACTCCAAAACTCCGAAACTCCAAAACTCCAAAACTCCGAAACTCCGAAACTCCAAAACTCCAAAACTCCAAAACTGCAAAACTCCAAAACTCCGAAACTCCGAAACTCCAAAACTCCGAAACTCCAAAACTCGGAAACTCCAAAACTCCAAAACTCCAAAACTCCAAAACTCCGAAACTCCAAAACTCCGAAACTCCAAAACTCCGAATCTCCAAAACTCCAAAACTCGAAAACTCCGAAACTCCAAAACTCCAAAACTCCAATACTCCAAAACTCCAAAACTCCGAAACTCCAAAACTCCGAAACTCCGAAACTCCAAAACTCCAAAACTCCGAAACTCCAAAACTCCGAAACTCCGAAACTCCGAAACTCCAAAACTCCGAAACTCCGAAACTCCAAAACTCCAAAACTCCAAAACTCCGAAACTCCAAAACTCCGAAACTCCGAAACTCCGAAACTCCGAAACTCCAAAACTCCAAAACTCCAAAACTCCGAAACTCCAAAACTCCGAAACTCCAAAACTCCAAAACTCCGAAACTCCAAAACTCCGAAACTCCAAAACTCCGAAACTCCGAAACTCCAAAACTCCGGAACTCCAAAACTCCGAAACTCCAAAACTCCAAAACTCCAAAACTCCGAAACTCCGAAACTCCAAAACTCCAAAACTCCAAAACTCCGAAACTCCAAAACTCCAAAACTCCGAAACTCCAAAACTCCGAAACTCCGAAACTCCGAAACTCCAAAACTCCAAAACTCCGAAACTCCGAAACTCCAAAACTCCAAAACTCCAATACTCCAAAACTCCAAAACTCCAAAACTCCGAAACTCCAAAACTCCAAAACTCCGAAACTCCGAAACTCCGAAACTCCAAAACTCCGAAACTCCGAAACTCCGAAACTCCGAAACTCCGAAACTCCAAAACTCCAAAACTCCAAAACTCCGAAACTCCAAAACTCCAAAACTCCAAAACTAAAAAACTCCAAAACTCCAAAACTGCGAAACTCCAAAACTCCAAAACTCCGAAACTCCAAAACTCCGAAACTCCGAAACTCCGAAACTCCGAAACTCCGAAACTCCAAAACTCCAAAACTCCAAAACTCCGAAACTCCAAAACTCCGAAACTCCAAAACTCCAAAACTCCGAAACTCCAAAACTCCGAAACTCCAAAACTCCGAAACTCCGAAACTCCAAAACTCCGGAACTCCAAAACTCCGAAACTCCAAAACTCCAAAACTCCAAAACTCCGAAACTCCGAAACTCCAAAACTCCAAAACTCCAAAACTCCGAAACTCCAAAACTCCAAAACTCCAAAACTCCGAAACTCCAAAACTCCGAAACTCCGAAACTCCGAAACTCCAAAACTCCAAAACTCCGAAACTCCGAAACTCCAAAACTCCAAAACTCCAATACTCCAAAACTCCAAAACTCCAAAACTCCGAAACTCCAAAACTCCAAAACTCCGAAACTCCGAAACTCCGAAACTCCAAAACTCCGAAACTCCGAAACTCCGAAACTCCGAAACTCCAAAACTCCAAAACTCCAAAACTCCGAAACTCCAAAACTCCGAAACTCCGAAACTCCGAAACTCCGAAACTCTGAAACTCCGAAACTCCAAAACTCCGAAACTCCGAAACTCCGAAACTCCGAAACTCCAAAACTCCAAAACTCCAAAACTCCGAAACTCCAAAACTCCAAAACTCCAAAACTCCGAAACTCCAAAACTCCGAAACTCCAAAACTCCAAAACTCCAAAACTCCGAAACTCCAAAACTCCGAAACTCCGAAACTCGGAAACTCCAAAACTCCAAAACTCCAAAACTCCGAAACTCCAAAACTCCAAAACTCCAAAACTCCAAAACTCCAAAACTCCAAAACTCCAAGACTCCAAGACTCCAAAACTCCAAAACTCCAAAACTCCAAAACTCCGAAACTCCAAAACTCCGAAACTCAGAAAACTCCGAAACTCCAAAACTCCAAAACTCCAAAACTCCAAAACTCCAAAACTCCAAAACTCCGAAACTCCAAAACTCCGAAACTCCGAAACTCCGAAACTCCAAAACTCCGAAACTCCAAAACTCCAAAACTCCAAAACTCCAATACTCCAAAACTCCAAAACTCCAAAACTCCGAAACTCCAAAACTCCAAAACTCCAAAACTCCGAAACTCCGAAACTCCAAAACTCCAGAACTCCAAAACTCCGAAACTCCAAAACTCCAAAACTCCAAAACTCCGAAACTCCAAAACTCCGAAACTCCGAAACTCCGAAACTCCAAAACTCCAAAACTCCGAAACTCCAAAACTCCAATATTCCAAAACTCCAAAACTCCGAAACTCCAAAACTCCGAAACTCCAAAACTCCAATACTCCAAAACTCCGAAACTCCAAAACTCCAAAACTCCAAAACTCCAAAACTCCGAAACTCCGAAACTCCAAAACTCCGAAACTCCAAAACTCCAAAACTCCGAAACTCCGAAACTCCGAAACTCCAAAACTCCAAAACACCAAAACTCCAAAACTCCGAAACTCCAAAACTCCAAGACTCCAAAACTCCGAAACTCCAAAACTCCAAAACTCCAAAACTCCAAAACTCCAAAACTCCAAAACTCCAAAACTCCGAAACTCCAAAACTCCGAAACTCCAAAACTCCAAAACTCCAAAGCTCCAAAACTCCAAAACTCCAAAACTCCAAAACTCCGAAACTCCAAAACTCCAAAACTCCGAAACTCCTAAACTCCAAAACTCCAAAACTCCGAAACTCCGAAACACCGAAACTCCAAAACTCCAAAACTCCAAAACTCCAAAACTCCAAAACTCCGAAACTCCAAAACTCCGAAACTCCGAAACTCCGAAACCCCAAAACTGCGAAACTCCAAAACTCCAAAACTCCAAAACTCCGTAACTCCAAAACTCCAAAACTCCAAAACTCCGAAACTCCAAAACTCCGAAACTCCAAAACTCCAAAACTCCGAAACTCCAAAACTCCAAAACTCCAAAACTCCAAAACCCCAAAACTGCGAAACTCCAAAACTCCAAAACTCCAAAACTCCGAAACTCCAAAACTCCAAAACTCCGAAACTCCAAAACTCCGAAACTCCAAAACTCCAAAACTCCGAAACTCCAAAACTCCAAAACTCCAAAACTCCGAAACTCCGAAACTCCAAAACTCGAAAACTCCAAAACTCCAAAACTCCGAAACTCCAAAACTCCAAAACTCCAAAACTCCGAAACTCCAAAACTCCAAAACTCCAAAACTCCAAAACTCCGAAACTCCGAAACTCCGAAACTCCAAAACTCCGAATCTCCAAAACTCCAAAACTCCAAAACTCCGAAACTCCGAAACTCCAAAACTCCAAAACTCCAATACTCCAAAACTCCAAAACTCCGAAACTCCAAAACTCCGAAACTCCAAAACTCCAATACTCCAAAACTCCGAATCTCCAAAACTCCGAAACTCCAAAACTCCAAAACTCCAATACTCCAAAACTCCAAAACTCCAAAACACCGAAACTCCGAAACTCCGAAACTCCAAAACTCCAAAACTCCAAAACTCCGAAACTCCAAAACTCCAAAACTCCCAAACTCCGAAACTCCAAAACTCCAATACTCCAAAACTCCGAAACTCCAAAACTCCAATACTCCAAAACTCCGAAACTCCAAAACTCCAAAACTCCAAAACTGCAAAACTCCAAAACTCCGAAACTCCGAAACTCCAAAACTCCGAAACTCCAAAACTCGGAAACTCCAAAACTCCAAAACTCCAAAACTCCAAAACTCCGAAACTCCAAAACTCCGAAACTCCAAAACTCCGAATCTCCAAAACTCCAAAACTCCGAAACTCCAAAACTCCGAACTTCCAAAACTCCGAAACTCCAAAACTCCGAATCTCCAAAACTCGGAAACTCCAAAACTCCAAAACTCCAAAACTCCAAAACTCCGAAACTCCAAAACTCCAAAACTCCAAAACTCCAAAAACTCCAAAACTCCAAAACTCCAAAACTCCAGAACTCCAAAACTCCAAAACTCCAAAACTCCAAAACTCCAAAACTCCGAAACTCCAAAACTCCGAAACTCCGAAACTCCGAAACTCCAAAACTCCGAAACTCCGAAACTCCGAAACTCCGAAACTCCAAAACTCCAAAACTCCAAAACTCCGAAACTCCAAAACTCCGAAACTCCGAAACTCCGAAACTCCGAAACTCCAAAACTCCAAAACTCCAAAACTCCGAAACTCCAAAACTCCGAAACTCCAAAACTCCAAAACTCCGAAACTCCAAAACTCCGAAACTCCAAAACTCCGAAACTCCGAAACTCCAAAACTCCGGAACTCCAAAACTCCGAAACTCCAAAACTCCAAAACTCCAAAACTCCGAAACTCCGAAACTCCAAAACTCCAAAACTCCAAAACTCCGAAACTCCAAAACTCCAAAACTCCAAAACTCCGAAACTCCAAAACTCCGAAACTCCGAAACTCCGAAACTCCAAAACTCCAAAACTCCGAAACTCCGAAACTCCAAAACTCCAAAACTCCAATACTCCAAAACTCCAAAACTCCGAAACTCCAAAACTCCAAAACTCCGAAACTCCGAAACTCCGAAACTCCAAAACTCCGAAACTCCGAAACTCCGAAACTCCGAAACTCCAAAACTCCAAAACTCCAAAACTCCGAAACTCCAAAACTCCAAAACTCCAAAACTCCGAAACTCCAAAACTCCAAAACTCCAAAACTCCGAAACTCCAAAACTCCGAA
The DNA here is from genome assembly GCF_055824585.1 of Amblyomma mixtum. Lineage (NCBI taxonomy): Eukaryota > Metazoa > Arthropoda > Arachnida > Ixodida > Ixodidae > Amblyomma > Amblyomma mixtum. Next base: position 104,340,323 of record NC_143021.1, on the reverse strand, counting down.
ACTCCGAAACTCCGAAACTCCAAAACTCCAAAACTCCGAAACTCCGAAACTCCAAAACTCCAAAACTCCAAAACTCCAGAACTGCAAAACTCCAAAACTCCGAAACTCCGAAACTCCAAAACTCCGAAACTCCAAAACTCGGAAACTCCAAAACTCCAAAACTCCAAAACTCCAAAACTCCGAAACTCCAAAACTCCGAAACTCCAAAACTCCGAATCTCCAAAACTCCAAAACTCGAAAACTCCGAAACTCCAAAACTCCAAAACTCCAATACTCCAAAACTCCAAAACTCCGAAACTCCAAAACTCCGAAACTCCGAAACTCCAAAACTCCGAATCTCCAAAACTCCAAAACTCCAAAACTCCGAAACTCCGAAACTCCAAAACTCCAAAACTCCAATACTCCAAAACTCCAAAACTCCGAAACTCCAAAACTCCGAAACTCCAAAACTCCAATACTCCAAAACTCCGAAACTCCAAAACTCCGAAACTCCAAAACTCCAAAACTCCAATACTCCAAAACTCCAAAACTCCAAAACACCGAAACTCCGAAACTCCGAAACTCCAAAACTCCAAAACTCCAAAACTCCAAAACTCCGAAACTCCAAAACTCCAAAACTCCCAAACTCCGAAACTCCAAAACTCCAATACTCCAAAACTCCGAAACTCCAAAACTCCAAAACTCCAATACTCCAAAACTCCGAAACTCCAAAACTCCAAAACTCCAAAACTGCAAAACTCCAAAACTCCGAAACTCCGAAACTCCAAAACTCCGAAACTCCAAAACTCGGAAACTCCAAAACTCCAAAACTCCAAAACTCCAAAACTCCGAAACTCCAAAACTCCGAAACTCCAAAACTCCGAATCTCCAAAACTCCAAAACTCCGAAACTCCAAAACTCCGAACTTCCAAAACTCCGAAACTCCAAAACTCCGAATCTCCAAAACTCGGAAACTCCAAAACTCCAAAACTCCAAAACTCCAAAACTCCGAAACTCCAAAACTCCAAAACTCCAAAACTCCAAAACTCCAAAAACTCCAAAACTCCAAAACTCCAAAACTCCAGAACTCCAAAACTCCAAAACTCCAAAACTCCAAAACTCCAAAACTCCGAAACTCCAAAACTCCGAAACTCCGAAACTCCGAAACTCCAAAACTCCGAAACTCCGAAACTCCGAAACTCCAAAACTCCAAAACTCCAAAACTCCGAAACTCCAAAACTCCGAAACTCCGAAACTCCGAAACTCCGAAACTCCGAAACTCCAAAACTCCAAAACTCCGGAACTCCAAAACTCCGAAACTCCAAAACTCCAAAACTCCAAAACTCCGAAACTCCGAAACTCCAAAACTCCAAAACTCCAAAACTCCGAAACTCCAAAACTCCAAAACTCCAAAACTCCGAAACTCCAAAACTCCGAAACTCCGAAACTCCGAAACTCCAAAACTCCAAAACTCCGAAACTCCGAAACTCCAAAACTCCAAAACTCCAATACTCCAAAACTCCGAAACTCCGAAACTCCGAAACTCCAAAACTCCGAAACTCCAAAACTCCAAAACTCCAAAACTCCAATACTCCAAAACTCCAAAACTCCAAAACTCCGAAACTCCAAAACTCCAAAACTCCAAAACTCCGAAACTCCGAAACTCCAAAACTCCAAAACTCCAAAACTCCGAAACTCCAAAACTCCAAAACTCCAAAACTCCGAAACTCCAAAACTCCGAAACTCCGAAACTCCGAAACTCCAAAACTCCAAAACTCCGAAACTCCGAAACTCCAAAACTCCAAAACTCCAAAACTCCAGAACTGCAAAACTCCAAAACTCCGAAACTCCGAAACTCCAAAACTCCGAAACTCCAAAACTCGGAAACTCCAAAACTCCAAAACTCCAAAACTCCAAAACTCCAAAACTCCGAAACTCCAAAACTCCGAAACTCCAAAACTCCGAATCTCCAAAACTCCAAAACTCGAAAACTCCGAAACTCCAAAACTCCAAAACTCCAATACTCCAAAACTCCAAAACTCCGAAACTCCAAAACTCCGAAACTCCGAAACTCCAAAACTCCGAATCTCCAAAACTCCAAAACTCCAAAACTCCGAAACTCCGAAACTCCAAAACTCCAAAACTCCGAAACTCCAAAACTCCGAAACTCCAAAACTCCAATACTCCAAAACTCCGAAACTCCAAAACTCCGAAACTCCAAAACTCCAAAACTCCAATACTCCAAAACTCCAAAACTCCAAAACACCGAAACTCCGAAACTCCGAAACTCCAAAACTCCAAAACTCCAAAACTCCAAAACTCCGAAACTCCAAAACTCCAAAACTCCCAAACTCCGAAACTCCAAAACTCCAATACTCCAAAACTCCGAAACTCCAAAACTCCAAAACTCCAATACTCCAAAACTCCGAAACTCCAAAACTCCAAAACTCCAAAACTCCGAAACTCCGAAACTCCAAAACTCCGAAACTCCAAAACTCGGAAACTCCAAAACTCCAAAACTCCAAAACTCCGAAACTCCAAAACTCCGAAACTCCAAAACTCCGAATCTCCAAAACTCCAAAACTCCGAAACTCCAAAACTCCAAAACTCCGAAACTCCAAAACTCCGAATCTCCAAAACTCGGAAACTCCAAAACTCCAAAACTCCAAAACTCCAAAACTCCGAAACTCCAAAACTCCAAAACTCCAAAAACTCCAAAACTCCAAAACTCCAAAACTCCAGAACTCCAAAACTCCAAAACTCCAAAACTCCAAAACTCCAAAACTCCGAAACTCCAAAACTCCGAAACTCCGAAACTCCGAAACTCCAAAACTCCGAAACTCCGAAACTCCGAAACTCCAAAACTCCAAAACTCCAAAACTCCGAAACTCCAAAACTCCGAAACTCCGAAACTCCGAAACTCCGAAACTCCGAAACTCCAAAACTCCAAAACTCCGGAACTCCAAAACTCCGAAACTCCAAAACTCCAAAACTCCAAAACTCCGAAACTCCGAAACTCCAAAACTCCAAAACTCCAAAACTCCGAAACTCCAATACTCCAAAACTCCAAAACTCCGAAACTCCAAAACTCCGAAACTCCGAAACTCCGAAACTCCAAAACTCCAAAACTCCGAAACTCCGAAACTCCAAAACTCCAAAACTCCAATACTCCAAAACTCCGAAACTCCGAAACTCCGAAACTCCAAAACTCCGAAACTCCAAAACTCCAAAACTCCAAAACTCCAATACTCCAAAACTCCAAAACTCCAAAACTCCGAAACTCCAAAACTCCAAAACTCCAAAACTCCGAAACTCCGAAACTCCAAAACTCCAAAACTCCAAAACTCCGAAACTCCAAAACTCCAAAACTCCAAAACTCCGAAACTCCAAAACTCCGAAACTCCGAAACTCCGAAACTCCAAAACTCCAAAACTCCGAAACTCCGAAACTCCAAAACTCCAAAACTCCAAAACTCCAGAACTGCAAAACTCCAAAACTCCGAAACTCCGAAACTCCAAAACTCCGAAACTCCAAAACTCGGAAACTCCAAAACTCCAAAACTCCAAAACTCCAAAACTCCGAAACTCCAAAACTCCGAAACTCCAAAACTCCGAATCTCCAAAACTCCAAAACTCGAAAACTCCGAAACTCCAAAACTCCAAAACTCCAATACTCCAAAACTCCAAAACTCCGATACTCCAAAACTCCGAAACTCCGAAACTCCAAAACTCCGAATCTCCAAAACTCCAAAACTCCAAAACTCCGAAACTCCAAAACTCCAAAACTCCAATACTCCAAAACTCCAAAACTCCGAAACTCCAAAACTCCGAAACTCCAAAACTCCAATACTCCAAAACTCCGAAACTCCAAAACTCCGAAACTCCAAAACTCCAAAACTCCAATACTCCAAAACTCCAAAACTCCAAAACACCGAAACTCCGAAACTCCGAAACTCCAAAACTCCAAAACTCCAAAACTCCAAAACTCCGAAACTCCAAAACTCCAAAGCTCCCAAACTCCGAAACTCCAAAACTCCAATACTCCAAAACTCCGAAACTCCAAAACTCCAAAACTCCAATACTCCAAAACTCCGAAACTCCAAAACTCCAAAACTCCAAAACTGCAAAACTCCAAAACTCCGAAACTCCGAAACTCCAAAACTCCGAAACTCCAAAACTCGGAAACTCCAAAACTCCAAAACTCCAAAACTCCAAAACTCCGAAACTCCAAAACTCCGAAACTCCAAAACTCCGAATCTCCAAAACTCCAAAACTCCGAAACTCCAAAACTCCGAACTTCCAAAACTCCGAAACTCCAAAACTCCGAATCTCCAAAACTCGGAAACTCCAAAACTCCAAAACTCCAAAACTCCAAAACTCCGAAACTCCAAAACTCCAAAACTCCAAAACTCCAAAAACTCCAAAACTCCAAAACTCCAAAACTCCAGAACTCCAAAACTCCAAAACTCCAAAACTCCAAAACTCCAAAACTCCGAAACTCCAAAACTCCGAAACTCCGAAACTCCGAAACTCCAAAACTCCAAAACTCCAAAACTCCGAAACTCCAAAACTCCGAAACTCCGAAACTCCAAAACTCCGAAACTCCGAAACTCCGAAACTCCAAAACTCCAAAACTCCAAAACTCCGAAACTCCAAAACTCCGAAACTCCAAAACTCCAAAACTCCGAAACTCCAAAACTCCGAAACTCCAAAACTCCGAAACTCCAAAACTCCGAAACTCCGAAACTCCAAAACTCCGGAACTCCAAAACTCCGAAACTCCAAAACTCCAAAACTCCAAAACTCCGAAACTCCGAAACTCCAAAACTCCAAAACTCCAAAACTCCGAAACTCCAAAACTCCAAAACTCCAAAACTCCGAAACTCCAAAACTCCGAAACTCCGAAACTCCGAAACTCCAAAACTCCAAAACTCCGAAACTCCGAAACTCCAAAACTCCAAAACTCCAATACTCCAAAACTCCAAAACTCCAAAACTCCGAAACTCCAAAACTCCAAAACTCCGAAACTCCGAAACTCCGAAACTCCAAAACTCCGAAACTCCGAAACTCCGAAACTCCGAAACTCCGAAACTCCAAAACCCCAAAACTCCAAAACTCCGAAACTCCAAAACTCCAAAACTCCAAAACTCCAAAACTCCAAAACTGCGAAACTCCAAAACTCCAAAACTCCGAAACTCCAAAACTCCGAAACTCCGAAACTCCGAAACTCCGAAACTCCAAAACTCCAAAACTCCAAAACTCCGAAACTCCAAAACTCCGAAACTCCAAAACTCCAAAACTCCGAAACTCCAAAACTCCGAAACTCCAAAACTCCGAAACTCCGAAACTCCAAAACTCCGAAACTCCAAAACTCCAAAACTCCAAAACTCCGAAACTCCAAAACTCCAAAACTCCAAAACTCCGAAACTCCAAAACTCCGAAACTCCGAAACTCCGAAACTCCAAAACTCCAAAACTCCGAAACTCCGAAACTCCAAAACTCCAAAACTCCAATACTCCAAAACTCCAAAACTCCAAAACTCCGAAACTCCAAAACTCCAAAACTCCGAAACTCCGAAACTCCGAAACTCCAAAACTCCGAAACTCCGAAACTCCCAAACTCCGAAACTCCGAAACTCCAAAACTCCAAAACTCCAAAACTCCAAAACTCCGAAACTCCAAAACTCCGAAACTCCGAAACTCCGAAACTCCGAAACTCCGAAACTCTGAAACTCCGAAACTCCAAAACTCCGAAACTCCGAAACTCCGAAACTCCGAAACTCCAAAACTCCAAAACTCCAAAACTCCGAAACTCCAAAACTCCAAAACTCCAAAACTCCGAAACTCCAAAACTCCGAAACTCCAAAACTCCAAAACTCCGAAACTCCAAAACTCCGAAACTCCGAAACTCGGAAACTCCAAAACTCCAAAACTCCAAAACTCCGAAACTCCAAAACTCCAAAACTCCAAAACTCCAAAACTCCAAGACTCCAAAACTCCAAAACTCCAAGACTCCAAAACTCCAAAACTCCAAAACTCCGAAACTCCAAAACTCCGAAACTCCGAAACTCCGAAACTCCAAAACTCCAAAACTCCAAAACTCCAAAACTCCAAAACTCCAAAACTCCGAAACTCCAAAACTCCGAAACTCCGAAACTCCGAAACTCCAAAACTCCAAAACTCCAATACTCCAAAACTCCGAAACTCCGAAACTCCGAAACTCCAAAACTCCGAAACTCCAAAACTCCAAAACTCCAAAACTCCAATACTCCAAAACTCCAAAACTCCAAAACTCCGAAACTCCAAAACTCCAAAACTCCAAAACTCCGAAACTCCGAAACTCCAAAACTCCAAAACTCCAAAACTCCGAAACTCCAAAACTCCAAAACTCCAAAACTCCGAAACTCCAAAACTCCGAAACTCCGAAACTCCGAAACTCCAAAACTCCAAAACTCCGAAACTCCGAAACTCCAAAACTCCAAAACTCCAAAACTCCAGAACTGCAAAACTCCAAAACTCCGAAACTCCGAAACTCCAAAACTCCGAAACTCCAAAACTCGGAAACTCCAAAACTCCAAAACTCCAAAACTCCAAAACTCCGAAACTCCAAAACTCCGAAACTCCAAAACTCCGAATCTCCAAAACTCCAAAACTCGAAAACTCCGAAACTCCAAAACTCCAAAACTCCAATACTCCAAAACTCCAAAACTCCGAAACTCCAAAACTCCGAAACTCCGAAACTCCAAAACTCCGAATCTCCAAAACTCCAAAACTCCAAAACTCCGAAACTCCAAAACTCCAAAACTCCAATACTCCAAAACTCCAAAACTCCGAAACTCCAAAACTCCGAAACTCCAAAACTCCAATACTCCAAAACTCCGAAACTCCAAAACTCCGAAACTCCAAAACTCCAAAACTCCAATACTCCAAAACTCCAAAACTCCAAAACACCGAAACTCCGAAACTCCGGAACTCCAAAACTCCAAAACTCCAAAACTCCAAAACTCCGAAACTCCAAAACTCCAAAACTCCCAAACTCCGAAACTCCAAAACTCCAATACTCCAAAACTCCGAAACTCCAAAACTCCAAAACTCCAATACTCCAAAACTCCGAAACTCCAAAACTCCAAAACTCCAAAACTGCAAAACTCCAAAACTCCGAAACTCCGAAACTCCAAAACTCCGAAACTCCAAAACTCGGAAACTCCAAAACTCCAAAACTCCAAAACTCCAAAACTCCGAAACTCCAAAACTCCGAAACTCCAAAACTCCGAATCTCCAAAACTCCAAAACTCCGAAACTCCAAAACTCCGAACTTCCAAAACTCCGAAACTCCAAAACTCCGAATCTCCAAAACTCGGAAACTCCAAAACTCCAAAACTCCAAAACTCCAAAACTCCGAAACTCCAAAACTCCAAAACTCCAAAACTCCAAAAACTCCAAAACTCCAAAACTCCAAAACTCCAGAACTCCAAAACTCCAAAACTCCAAAACTCCAAAACTCCAAAACTCCGAAACTCCAAAACTCCGAAACTCCGAAACTCCGAAACTCCAAAACTCCAAAACTCCAAAACTCCGAAACTCCAAAACTCCGAAACTCCGAAACTCCAAAACTCCGAAACTCCGAAACTCCGAAACTCCGAAACTCCAAAACTCCAAAACTCCAAAACTCCGAAACTCCAAAACTCCGAAACTCCAAAACTCCAAAACTCCGAAACTCCAAAACTCCGAAACTCCAAAACTCCGAAACTCCGAAACTCCAAAACTCCGGAACTCCAAAACTCCGAAACTCCAAAACTCCAAAACTCCAAAACTCCGAAACTCCGAAACTCCAAAACTCCAAAACTCCAAAACTCCGAAACTCCAAAACTCCAAAACTCCAAAACTCCGAAACTCCAAAACTCCGAAACTCCGAAACTCCGAAACTCCAAAACTCCAAAACTCCGAAACTCCGAAACTCCAAAACTCCAAAACTCCAATACTCCAAAACTCCAAAACTCCAAAACTCCGAAACTCCAAAACTCCAAAACTCCGAAACTCCGAACCTCCGAAACTCCAAAACTCCGAAACTCCGAAACTCCGAAACTCCGAAACTCCGAAACTCCAAAACCCCAAAACTCCAAAACTCCGAAACTCCAAAACTCCAAAACTCCAAAACTCCAAAACTCCAAAACTGCGAAACTCCAAAACTCCAAAACTCCGAAACTCCAAAACTCCGAAACTCCGAAACTCCGAAACTCCGAAACTCCAAAACTCCAAAACTCCAAAACTCCGAAACTCCAAAACTCCGAAACTCCAAAACTCCAAAACTCCGAAACTCCAAAACTCCGAAACTCCAAAACTCCGAAACTCCGAAACTCCAAAACTCCGAAACTCCAAAACTCCAAAACTCCAAAACTCCGAAACTCCAAAACTCCAAAACTCCAAAACTCCGAAACTCCAAAACTCCGAAACTCCGAAACTCCGAAACTCCAAAACTCCAAAACTCCGAAACTCCGAAACTCCAAAACTCCAAAACTCCAATACTCCAAAACTCCAAAACTCCAAAACTCCGAAACTCCAAAACTCCAAAACTCCGAAACTCCGAAACTCCGAAACTCCAAAACTCCGAAACTCCGAAACTCCGAAACTCCGAAACTCCGAAACTCCAAAACTCCAAAACTCCAAAACTCCAAAACTCCGAAACTCCAAAACTCCGAAACTCCGAAACTCCGAAACTCCGAAACTCCGAAACTCCGAAACTCTGAAACTCCGAAACTCCAAAACTCCGAAACTCCGAAACTCCGAAACTCCGAAACTCCGAAACTCCAAAACTCCAAAACTCCAAAACTCCGAAACTCCAAAACTCCAAAACTCCAAAACTCCGAAACTCCAAAACTCCGAAACTCCAAAACTCCAAAACTCCGAAACTCCAAAACTCCGAAACTCCGAAACTCGGAAACTCCAAAACTCCAAAACTCCAAAACTCCGAAACTCCAAAACTCCAAAACTCCAAAACTCCAAAACTCCAAGACTCCAAAACTCCAAAACTCCAAGACTCCAAAACTCCAAAACTCCAAAACTCCAAAACTCCGAAACTCCAAAACTCCGAAACTCCGAAACTCCGAAACTCCAAAACTCCAAAACTCCAAAACTCCAAAACTCCAAAACTCCAAAACTCCAAAACTCCGAAACTCCAAAACTCCGAAACTCCGAAACTCCGAAACTCCAAAACTCCAAAACTCCAATACTCCAAAACTCCGAAACTCCGAAACTCCGAAACTCCATAACTCCGAAACTCCAAAACTCCAAAACTCCAAAACTCCAATACTCCAAAACTCCAAAACTCCAAAACTCCGAAACTCCAAAACTCCAAAACTCCAAAACTCCGAAACTCCGAAACTCCAAAACTCCAAAACTCCAAAACTCCGAAACTCCAAAACTCCAAAACTCCGAAACTCCAAAACTCCGAAACTCCGAAACTCCGAAACTCCAAAACTCCAAAACTCCGAAACTCCGAAACTCCAAAACTCCAAAACTCCAAAACTCCAAAACTCCAGAACTGCAAAACTCCAAAACTCCGAAACTCCGAAACTCCAAAACTCCGAAACTCCAAAACTCGGAAACTCCAAAACTCCAAAACTCCAAAACTCCAAAACTCCGAAACTCCAAAACTCCGAAACTCCAAAACTCCGAATCTCCAAAACTCCAAAACTCGAAAACTCCGAAACTCCAAAACTCCAAAACTCCAATACTCCAAAACTCCAAAACTCCGAAACTCCAAAACTCCGAAACTCCGAAACTCCAAAACTCCGAATCTCCAAAACTCCAAAACTCCAAAACTCCGAAACTCCAAAACTCCAAAACTCCAATACTCCAAAACTCCAAAACTCCGAAACTCCAAAACTCCGAAACTCCAAAACTCCAATACTCCAAAACTCCGAAACTCCAAAACTCCGAAACTCCAAAACTCCAAAACTCCAATACTCCAAAACTCCAAAACTCCAAAACACCGAAACTCCGAAACTCCGAAACTCCAAAACTCCAAAACTCCAAAACTCCAAAACTCCGAAACTCCAAAACTCCAAAACTCCCAAACTCCGAAACTCCAAAACTCCAATACTCCAAAACTCCGAAACTCCAAAACTCCAAAACTCCAATACTCCAAAACTCCGAAACTCCAAAACTCCAAAACTCCAAAACTGCAAAACTCCAAAACTCCGAAACTCCGAAACTCCAAAACTCCGAAACTCCAAAACTCGGAAACTCCAAAACTCCAAAACTCCAAAACTCCAAAACTCCGAAACTCCAAAACTCCGAAACTCCAAAACTCCGAATCTCCAAAACTCCAAAACTCCGAAACTCCAAAACTCCGAACTTCCAAAACTCCGAAACTCCAAAACTCCGAATCTCCAAAACTCGGAAACTCCAAAACTCCAAAACTCCAAAACTCCAAAACTCCGAAACTCCAAAACTCCAAAACTCCAAAACTCCAAAAACTCCAAAACTCCAAAACTCCAAAACTCCAGAACTCCAAAACTCCAAAACTCCAAAACTCCAAAACTCCAAAACTCCGAAACTCCAAAACTCCGAAACTCCGAAACTCCGAAACTCCAAAACTCCGAAACTCCGAAACTCCGAAACTCCAAAACTCCAAAACTCCGAAACTCCAAAACTCCGAAACTCCGAAACTCCGAAACTCCGAAACTCCAAAACTCCAAAACTCCAAAACTCCGAAACTCCAAAACTCCGAAACTCCAAAACTCCAAAACTCCGAAACTCCAAAACTCCGAAACTCCAAAACTCCGAAACTCCGAAACTCCAAAACTCCGGAACTCCAAAACTCCGAAACTCCAAAACTCCAAAACTCCAAAACTCCGAAACTCCGAAACTCCAAAACTCCAAAACTCCAAAACTCCGAAACTCCAAAACTCCAAAACTCCAAAACTCCGAAACTCCAAAACTCCGAAACTCCGAAACTCCGAAACTCCAAAACTCCAAAACTCCGAAACTCCGAAACTCCAAAACTCCAAAACTCCAATACTCCAAAACTCCAAAACTCCAAAACTCCGAAACTCCAAAACTCCAAAACTCCGAAACTCCGAAACTCCGAAACTCCAAAACTCCGAAACTCCGAAACTCCGAAACTCCGAAACTCCGAAACTCCAAAACCCCAAAACTCCAAAACTCCGAAACTCCAAAACTCCAAAACTCCAAAACTCCAAAACTCCAAAACTGCGAAACTCCAAAACTCCAAAACTCCGAAACTCCAAAACTCCGAAACTCCGAAACTCCGAAACTCCGAAACTCCAAAACTCCAAAACTCCAAAACTCCGAAACTCCAAAACTCCGAAACTCCAAAACTCCAAAACTCCGAAACTCCAAAACTCCGCAACTCCAAAACTCCGAAACTCCGAAACTCCAAAACTCCGAAACTCCAAAACTCCAAAACTCCAAAACTCCGAAACTCCAAAACTCCAAAACTCCAAAACTCCGAAACTCCAAAACTCCGAAACTCCGAAACTCCGAAACTCCAAAACTCCAAAACTCCGAAACTCCGAAACTCCAAAACTCCAAAACTCCAATACTCCAAAACTCCAAAACTCCAAAACTCCGAAACTCCAAAACTCCAAAACTCCGAAACTCCGAAACTCCGAAACTCCAAAACTCCGAAACTCCGAAACTCCGAAACTCCGAAACTCCGAAACTCCAAAACTCCAAAACTCCAAAACTCCAAAACTCCGAAACTCCAAAACTCCGAAACTCCGAAACTCCGAAACTCCGAAACTCCGAAACTCTGAAACTCCGAAACTCCAAAACTCCGAAACTCCGAAACTCCGAAACTCCAAAACTCCAAAACTCCAAAACTCCGAAACTCCAAAACTCCAAAACTCCAAAACTCCGAAACTCCAAAACTCCGAAACTCCAAAACTCCAAAACTCCGAAACTCCAAAACTCCGAAACTCCGAAACTCGGAAACTCCAAAACTCCAAAACTCCAAAACTCCGAAACTCCAAAACTCCAAAACTCCAAAACTCCAAAACTCCAAAACTCCAAAACTCCAAAACTCCAAGACTCCAAAACTCCAAAACTCCAAAACTCCAAAACTCCGAAACTCCAAAACTCCGAAACTCCGAAACTCCGAAACTCCAAAACTCCAAAACTCCAAAACTCCAAAACTCCAAAACTCCAAAACTCCGAAACTCCAAAACTCCGAAACTCCGAAACTCCGAAACTCCAAAACTCCGAAACTCCAAAACTCCAAAACTCCAAAACTCCAATACTCCAAAACTCCAAAACTCCAAAACTCCGAAACTGCAAAACTCCAAAACTCCAAAACTCCGAAACTCCGAAACTCCAAAACTCCAAAACTCCAAAACTCCGAAACTCCAAAACTCCAAAACTCCAAAACTCCGAAACTCCAAAACTCCGAAACTCCGAAACTCCGAAACTCCAAAACTCCAAAACTCCGAAACTCCAAAACTCCAATACTCCAAAACTCCAAAACTCCGAAACTCCAAAACTCCGAAACTCCAAAACTCCAATACTCCAAAACTCCGAAACTCCAAAACTCCAAAACTCCAAAACTCCAAAACTCCGAAACTCCGAAACTCCAAAACTCCGAAACTCCAAAACTCCAAAACTCCGAAACTCCGAAACTCCGAAACTCCAAAACTCCAAAACACCAAAACTCCAAAACTCCGAAACTCCAAAACTCCAAGACTCCAAAACTCCGAAACTCCAAAACTCCAAAACTCCAAAACTCCAAAACTCCAAAACTCCGAAACTCCAAAAGTCCGAAACTCCAAAACTCCAAAACTCCAAAGCTCCAAAACTCCAAAACTCCAAAACTCCAAAACTCCGAAACTCCAAAACTCCAAAACTCCGAAACTCCTAAACTCTAAAACTCCAAAACTCCGAAACTCCGAAACACCGAAACTCCAAAACTCCAAAACTCCAAAACTCCAAAACTCCAAAACTCCAAAACTCCGAAACTCCAAAACTCCGAAACTCCGAAACTCCGAAACCCCAAAACTGCGAAACTCCAAAACTCCAAAACTCCAAAACTCCGTAACTCCAAAACTCCAAAACTCCAAAACTCCGAAACTCCAAAACTCCGAAACTCCAAAACTCCAAAACTCCGAAACTCCAAAACTCCAAAACTCCAAAACTCCAAAACCCCAAAACTGCGAAACTCCAAAACTCCAAAACTCCAAAACTCCGAAACTCCAAAACTCCAAAACTCCGAAACTCCAAAACTCCGAAACTCCAAAACTCCAAAACTCCGAAACTCCAAAACTCCAAAACTCCAAAACTCCGAAACTCCAAAACTCCGAAACTCCGAAACTCCGAAACTCCAAAACTCGAAAACTCCAAAACTCCAAAACTCCGAAACTCCAAAACTCCAAAACTCCAAAACTCCGAAACTCCAAAACTCCAAAACTCCAAAACTCCGAAACTCCAAAATTCCAAAACTCCAAAACTCCGAAACTCCAAAACTCCAAAACTCCAAAACTCCAAAACTCCAAAACTGCGAAACTCCAAAACTCCGAAACTCCAAAACTCCAAAACTCCAAAACTCCGAAACTCCAAAACTCCAAAACTCCGAAACTCCGAAACTCCAAAACTCCGAAACTCCGAAACTCCGAAACTCCGAAACTCCAAAACTCCAAAACTCCAAAACTCCGAAACTCCAAAACTCCGAAACTCCGAAACTCCAAAACTCCGAAACTCCGAAACTCCGAAACTCCAAAACTCCAAAACTCCGAAACTCCAAAACTCCAAAACTCCAAAACTCCGAAACTCCAAAACTCCGAAACTCCGAAACTCCAAAACTCCAAAACTCCAAAACTCCAAAACTCCGAAACTCCAAAACTCCGAAACTCCGAAACTCCGAAACTCCGAAACTCCAAAACTCCAAAACTCCGAAACTCCAAAACTCCAAAACTCCAAAACTCCGAAACTCGAAAACTCCGAAACTCCGAAACTCCGAAACTCCAAAACTCCAAAACTCCGAAACTCCGAAACTCCAAAACTCCAAAACTCCAAAACTGCAAAACTCCAAAACTCCGAAACTCCGAAACTCCAAAACTCCGAAACTCCAAAACTCGGAAACTCCAAAACTCCAAAACTCCAAAACTCCAAAACTCCGAAACTCCAAAACTCCGAAACTCCAAAACTCCGAATCTCCAAAACTCCAAAACTCGAAAACTCCGAAACTCCAAAACTCCAAAACTCCAATACTCCAAAACTCCAAAACTCCGAAACTCCAAAACTCCGAAACTCCGAAACTCCAAAACTCCGAATCTCCAAAACTCCAAAACTCCAAAACTCCGAAACTCCGAAACTCCAAAACTCCAAAACTCCAATACTCCAAAACTCCAAAACTCCGAAACTCCAAAACTCCGAAACTCCAAAACTCCAATACTCCAAAACTCCGAAACTCCAAAACTCCGAAACTCCAAAACTCCAAAACTCCAATACTCCAAAACTCCAAAACTCCAAAACACCGAAACTCCGAAACTCCGAAACTCCAAAACTCCAAAACTCCAAAACTCCAAAACTCCAAAACTCCGAAACTCCAAAACTCCAAAACTCCCAAACTCCGAAACTCCAAAACTCCAATACTCCAAAACTCCGAAACTCCAAAACTCCAAAACTCCAATACTCCAAAACTCCGAAACTCCAAAACTCCAAAACTCCAAAACTGCAAAACTCCAAAACTCCGAAACTCCGAAACTCCAAAACTCCGAAACTCCAAAACTCGGAAACTCCAAAACTCCAAAACTCCAAAACTCCAAAACTCCGAAACTCCAAAACTCCGAAACTCCAAAACTCCGAATCTCCAAAACTCCAAAACTCCGAAACTCCAAAACTCCGAACTTCCAAAACTCCGAAACTCCAAAACTCCGAATCTCCAAAACTCGGAAACTCCAAAACTCCAAAACTCCAAAACTCCAAAACTCCAAAACTCCGAAACTCCAAAACTCCAAAACTCCAAAACTCCAAAAACTCCAAAACTCCAAAACTCCAAAACTCCAGAACTCCAAAACTCCAAAACTCCAAAACTCCAAAACTCCAAAACTCCGAAACTCCAAAACTCCGAAACTCCGAAACTCCGAAACTCCAAAACTCCGAAACTCCGAAACTCCGAAACTCCGAAACTCCAAAACTCCAAAACTCCAAAACTCCGAAACTCCAAAACTCCAAAACTCCGAAACTCCGAAACTCCAAAACTCCAAAACTCCAAAACTCCGAAACTCCAAAACTCCGAAACTCCAAAACTCCAAAACTCCGAAACTCCAAAACTCCGAAACTCCAAAACTCCGAAACTCCGAAACTCCAAAACTCCGGAACTCCAAAACTCCGAAACTCCAAAACTCCAAAACTCCAAAACTCCGAAACTCCGAAACTCCAAAACTCCAAAACTCCAAAACTCCGAAACTCCAAAACTCCAAAACTCCAAAACTCCGAAACTCCAAAACTCCGAAACTCCGAAACTCCGAAACTCCAAAACTCCAAAACTCCGAAACTCCGAAACTCCAAAACTCCAAAACTCCAATACTCCAAAACTCCAAAACTCCAAAACTCCGAAACTCCAAAACTCCAAAACTCCGAAACTCCGAAACTCCGAAACTCCAAAACTCCGAAACTCCGAAACTCCGAAACTCCGAAACTCCGAAACTCCAAAACTCCAAAACTCCAAAACTCCAAAACTCCGAAACTCCAAAACTCCGAAACTCCGAAACTCCGAAACTCCGAAACTCCGAAACTCTGAAACTCCGAAACTCCAAAACTCCGAAACTCCGAAACTCCGAAACTCCGAAACTCCAAAACTCCAAAACTCCAAAACTCCGAAACTCCAAAACTCCAAAACTCCAAAACTCCGAAACTCCAAAACTCCGAAACTCCAAAACTCCAAAACTCCGAAACTCCAAAACTCCGAAACTCCGAAACTCGGAAACTCCAAAACTCCAAAACTCCAAAACTCCGAAACTCCAAAACTCCAAAACTCCAAAACTCCAAAACTCCAAAACTCCAAAACTCCAAGACTCCAAAACTCCAAAACTCCAAAACTCCAAAACTCCGAAACTCCAAAACTCCGAAACTCCGAAACTCCGAAACTCCAAAACTCCAAAACTCCAAAACTCCAAAACTCGAAAACTCCGAAACTCCAAAACTCCAAAACTCCGAAACTCCAAAACTCCGAAACTCCAAAACTCCAATACTCCAAAACTCCGAAACTCCAAAACTCCGAAACTCAAAAACTCCAAAACTCCAATACTCCAAAACTCCAAAACTCCAAAACACCGAAACTCCGAAACTCCGAAACTCCAAAACTCCAAAACTCCAAAACTCCAAAACTCCGAAACTCCAAAACTCCAAAACTCCCAAACTCCGAAACTCCAAAACTCCAATACTCCAAAACTCCGAAACTCCAAAACTCCAAAACTCCAATACTCCAAAACTCCGAAACTCCAAAACTCCAAAACACCAAAACTGCAAAACTCCAAAACTCCGAAACTCCGAAACTCCAAAACTCCGAAACTCCAAAACTCGGAAACTCCAAAACTCCAAAACTCCAAAACTCCAAAACTCCGAAACTCCAAAACTCCGAAACTCCAAAACTCCGAATCTCCAAAACTCCAAAACTCCGAAACTCCAAAACTCCGAACTTCCAAAACTCCGAAACTCCAAAACTCCGAATCTCCAAAACTCGGAAACTCCAAAACTCCAAAACTCCAAAACTCCAAAACTCCAAAACTCCGAAACTCCAAAACTCCAAAACTCCAAAACTCCAAAAACTCCAAAACTCCAAAACTCCGAAACTCCAAAACTCCAAAACTCCAATACTCCAAAACTCCAAAACTCCAAAACTCCGAAACTCCAAAACTCCGTTTTCGAGTTCACACGAACACTGGTAAAACGAAGTGTTCGAATCTAGTTTGTTTTGCTCTAAAACGACGTGCCACGTCGAGTTAAGCACGAATACGTGCATTTCACGCAGTTCTGGAGATATTACGTTTTCGAGTTCACACACGAACACTGGAAAAACGAAGTGTTCGAATCTAGCTTGTTTTGCTCTAAAACGACGTGCCACGTCGAGTTAAGCACGAATACGTGCATTTCACGCAGTTCTGGAGATATTACGTTTTCGAGTTCACAGTCACGAACACTGGTAAAACGAAGTGTTCGAATCTAGTTTGTTTTGCTCTAAAACGACGTGCCACGTCGAGTTAAGCACGAATACGTGCATTTCACGCAGTTCTGGAGATATTACGTTTTCGAGTTCACACTCACGAACACTGGTAAAACGAAGTGTTCGAATCTAGCTTGTTTTGCTCTAAAACGACGTGCCACGTCGAGTTAAGCACGAATACGTGCATTTCACGCAGTTCTGGAGATATTACGTTTTCGAGTTCACACTCACGAACACTGGTAAAACGAAGTGTTCGAATCTAGTTTGTTTTGCTCTAAAACGACGTGCCACGTCGAGTTAAGCACGAATACGTGCATTTCACGCAGTTCTGGAGATATTACGTTTTCGAGTTCACACTCACGAACACTGGAAAAACGAAGTGTTCGAATCTAGCTTGTTTTGCTCTAAAACGACGTGCCACGTCGAGTTAAGCACGAATACGTGCATTTCACGCAGTTCTGAAGATATTACGTTTTCGAGTTCACACTCACGAACACTGGTAAAACGAATTGTTCGAATCTAGTTTGTTTTGCTCTAAAACGACGTGCCACGTCGAGTTAAGCACGAATACGTGCATTTCACGCAGTTCTGGAGATATTACGTTTTCGAGTTCACACTCACGAACACTGGTAAAACGAAGTGTTCGAATCTAGTTTGTTTTGCTCTAAAACGACGTGCCACGTCGAGTTAAGCACGAATACGTGCAGTTCACGCAGTTCTGGAGATATTACGTTTTCGAGTTCACAGTCACGAACACTGGTAAAACGAAGTGTTCGAATCTAGTTTGTTTTGCTCTAAAACGACGTGCCACGTCGAGTTAAGCACGAATACGTGCATTTCACGCAGTTCTGGAGATATTACGTTTTCGAGTTCACACTCACGAACACTGGTAAAACGAAGTGTTCGAATCTAGCTTGTTTTGCTCTAAAACGACGTGCCACGTCGAGTTAAGCACGAATACGTGCATTTCACGCAGTTCTGGAGATATTACGTTTTCGAGTTCACACTCACGAACACTGGTAAAACGAAGTGTTCGAATCTAGTTTGTTTTGCTCTAAAACGACGTGCCACGTCGAGTTAAGCACGAATACGTGCATTTCACGCAGTTCTGGAGATATTACGTTTTCGAGTTCACACTCACGAACACTGGTAAAACGAAGTGTTCGAATCTAGCTTGTTTTGCTCTAAAACGACGTGCCACGTCGAGTTAAGCACGAATACGTGCATTTCACGCAGTTCTAGAGATATTACGTTTTCGAGTTCACACTCACGAACACTGGTAAAACGAAGTGTTCGAATCTAGCTTGTTTTGCTCTAAAACGACGTGCCACGTCGAGTTAAGCACGAATACGTGCATTTCACGCAGTTCTGGAGATATTACGTTTTCGAGTTCACACTCACGAACACTGGTACAACGAAGTGTTCGAATCTAGTTTGTTTTGCTCTAAAACGACGTGCCACGTCGAGTTAAGCACGAATACGTGCATTTCACCCAGGTCTGGAGATATTACGTTTTCGAGTTCACACTCACGAACACTGGAAAAACGAAGTGTTCGAATCTAGTTTGTTTTGCTCTAAAACGACGTGCCACGTCGAGTTAAGCACGAATACGTGCATTTCACGCCGTTCTGGAGATATTACGTTTTCGAGTTCACACTCACGAACACTGGTAAAACGAAGTGTTCGAATCTAGCTTGTTTTGCTCTAAAACGACGTGCCACGTCGAGTTAAGCACGAATACGTGCATTTCACGCAGTTCTGGAGATATTACGTTTTTGAGTTCACACTCACGAACACTGGTAAAACGAAGTGTTCGAATCTAGCTTGTTTTGCTCTAAAACGACGTGGCACGTCGAGTTAAGCACGAATACGAGCATTTCACGCAGTTCTGGAGATATTACGTTTTCGAGTTCACACTCACGAACACTGGTAAAACGAAGTGTTCGAATCTAGCTTGTTTTGCTCTAAAACGACGTGCCACGTCGAGTTAAGCACGAATACGTGCATTTCACCCAGTTCTGGAGATATTACGTTTTCGAGTTCACACTCACGAACACTGGAAAAACGAAATGTTCGAATCTAGCTTGTATTGCTCTAAAACGACGTGCCACGTCGAGTTAAGCACGAATACGTGCATTTCACCCAGTTCTGGAGATATTACGTTTTCGAGTTCACACTCACGAACACTGGAAAAACGAAATGTTCGAATCTAGCTTGTATTGCTCTAAAACGACGTGGCACGTCGAGTTAAGCACGAATACGAGCATTACACGCAGTTCTGGATATATTACGTTTTTGAGTTCACACTCACGAACACTGGTAAAACGAAGTGTTCGAATCTAGCTTGTTTTGCTCTAAAACGACGTGCCACGTCGAGTTAAGCACGAATACGTGCATTTCACGCAGTTCTGGAGATATTACGTTTTCGAGTTCACACTCACGAACACTGGTAAAACGAAGTGTTCGAATCTAGCTTGTTTTGCTCTAAAACGACGTGCCACGTCGAGTTAAGCACGAATACGTGCATTTCACGCAGTTCTGGAGATATTACGTTTTCGAGTTCACACTCACGAACACTGGTAAAACGAATTGTTCGAATCTAGTTTGTTTTGCTCTAAAACGACGTGCCACGTCGAGTTAAGCACGAATACGTGCATTTCACGCAGTTCTGGAGATATTACGTTTTCGAGTTCACACTCACGAACACTGGTAAAACGAAGTGTTCGAATCTAGTTTGTTTTGCTCTAAAACGACGTGCCACGTCGAGTTAAGCACGAATACGTGCAGTTCACGCAGTTCTGGAGATATTACGTTTTCGAGTTCACAGTCACGAACACTGGTAAAACGAAGTGTTCGAATCTAGTTTGTTTTGCTCTAAAACGACGTGCCACGTCGAGTTAAGCACGAATACGTGCATTTCACGCAGTTCTGGAGATATTACGTTTTCGAGTTCACACTCACGAACACTGGTAAAACGAAGTGTTCGAATCTAGCTTGTTTTGCTCTAAAACGACGTGCCACGTCGAGTTAAGCACGAATACGTGCATTTCACGCAGTTCTGGAGATATTACGTTTTCGAGTTCACACTCACGAACACTGGTAAAACGAAGTGTTCGAATCTAGTTTGTTTTGCTCTAAAACGACGTGCCACGTCGAGTTAAGCACGAATACGTGCATTTCACGCAGTTCTGGAGATATTACGTTTTCGAGTTCACACTCACGAACACTGGTAAAACGAAGTGTTCGAATCTAGCTTGTTTTGCTCTAAAACGACGTGCCACGTCGAGTTAAGCACGAATACGTGCATTTCACGCAGTTCTGGAGATATTACGTTTTCGAGTTCACACTCACGAACACTGGTAAAACGAAGTGTTCGAATCTAGTTTGTTTTGCTCTAAAACGACGTGCCACGTCGAGTTAAGCACGAATACGTGCATTTCACGCAGTTCTGGAGATATTACGTTTTCGAGTTCACACTCACGAACACTGGTAAAACGAAGTGTTCGAATCTAGCTTGTTTTGCTCTAAAACGACGTGCCACGTCGAGTTAAGCACGAATACGTGCATTTCACGCAGTTCTGGAGATATTCCGTTTTCGAGTTCACACTCACGAACACTGGTAAAACGAAGTGTTCGAATCTAGTTTTTTTGCTCTAAAACGACGTGCCACGTCGAGTTAAGCACGAATACGTGCATTTCACGCAGTTCTGGAGATATTACGTTTTTGAGTTCACACTCACGAACACTGGTAAAACGAAGTGTTCGAATCTAGCTTGTTTTGCTCTAAAACGACGTGGCACGTCGAGTTAAGCACGAATACGAGCATTTCACGCAGTTCTGGAGATATTACGTTTTCGAGTTCACACTCACGAACACTGGTAAAACGAAGTGTTCGAATCTAGCTTGTTTTGCTCTAAAACGACGTGCCACGTCGAGTTAAGCACGAATACGTGCATTTCACGCAGTTCTAGAGATATTACGTTTTCGAGTTCACACTCACGAACACTGGTAAAACGAAGTGTTCGAATCTAGCTTGTTTTGCTCTAAAACGACGTGCCACGTCGAGTTAAGCACGAATACGTGCATTTCACGCAGTTCTGGAGATATTACGTTTTCGAGTTCACACTCACGAACACTGGTACAACGAAGTGTTCGAATCTAGTTTGTTTTGCTCTAAAACGACGTGCCACGTCGAGTTAAGCACGAATACGTGCATTTCACCCAGGTCTGGAGATATTACGTTTTCGAGTTCACACTCACGAACACTGGAAAAACGAAGTGTTCGAATCTAGTTTGTTTTGCTCTAAAACGACGTGCCACGTCGAGTTAAGCACGAATACGTGCATTTCACGCCGTTCTGGAGATATTACGTTTTTGAGTTCACACTCACGAACACTGGTAAAACGAAGTGTTCGAATCTAGCTTGTTTTGCTCTAAAACGACGTGCCACGTCGAGTTAAGCACGAATACGTGCATTTCACGCAGTTCTGGAGATATTACGTTTTTGAGTTCACACTCACGAACACTGGTAAAACGAAGTGTTCGAATCTAGCTTGTTTTGCTCTAAAACGACGTGGCACGTCGAGTTAAGCACGAATACGAGCATTTCACGCAGTTCTGGAGATATTACGTTTTCGAGTTCACACTCACGAACACTGGTAAAACGAAGTGTTCGAATCTAGCTTGTTTTGCTCTAAAACGACGTGCCACGTCGAGTTAAGCACGAATACGTGCATTTCACCCAGTTCTGGAGATATTACGTTTTCGAGTTCACACTCACGAACACTGGAAAAACGAAATGTTCGAATCTAGCTTGTATTGCTCTAAAACGACGTGGCACGTCGAGTTAAGCACGAATACGAGCATTACACGCAGTTCTGGATATATTACGTTTTTGAGTTCACACTCACGAACACTGGTAAAACGAAGTGTTCGAATCTAGCTTGTTTTGCTCTAAAACGACGTGCCACGTCGAGTTAAGCACGAATACGTGCATTTCACGCAGTTCTGGAGATATTACGTTTTCGAGTTCACACTCACGAACACTGGTAAAACGAAGTGTTCGAATCTAGCTTGTTTTGCTCTAAAACGACGTGCCACGTCGAGTTAAGCACGAATACGTGCATTTCACGCAGTTCTGGAGATATTACGTTTTCGAGTTCACACTCACGAACACTGGTAAAACGAAGTGTTCGAATCTAGTTTGTTTTGCTCTAAAACGACGTGCCACGTCGAGTTAAGCACGAATACGTGCATTTCACGCAGTTCTGGAGATATTACGTTTTCGAGTTCACACTCACGAACACTGGAAAAACGAAGTGTTCGAATCTAGCTTGTTTTGCTCTAAAACGACGTGCCACGTCGAGTTAAGCACGAATACGTGCATTTCACGCAGTTCTGGAGATATTACGTTTTCGAGTTCACACTCACGAACACTGGTAAAACGAATTGTTCGAATCTAGTTTGTTTTGCTCTAAAACGACGTGCCACGTCGAGTTAAGCACGAATACGTGCATTTCACGCAGTTCTGGAGATATTACGTTTTCGAGTTCACACTCACGAACACTGGTAAAACGAAGTGTTCGAATCTAGTTTGTTTTGCTCTAAAACGACGTGCCACGTCGAGTTAAGCACGAATACGTGCAGTTCACGCAGTTCTGGAGATATTACGTTTTCGAGTTCACAGTCACGAACACTGGTAAAACGAAGTGTTCGAATCTAGTTTGTTTTGCTCTAAAACGACGTGCCACGTCGAGTTAAGCACGAATACGTGCATTTCACGCAGTTCTGGAGATATTACGTTTTCGAGTTCACACTCACGAACACTGGTAAAACGAAGTGTTCGAATCTAGCTTGTTTTGCTCTAAAACGACGTGCCACGTCGAGTTAAGCACGAATACGTGCATTTCACGCAGTTCTGGAGATATTACGTTTTCGAGTTCACACTCACGAACACTGGTAAAACGAAGTGTTCGAATCTAGTTTGTTTTGCTCTAAAACGACGTGCCACGTCGAGTTAAGCACGAATACGTGCATTTCACGCAGTTCTGGAGATATTACGTTTTCGAGTTCACACTCACGAACACTGGTAAAACGAAGTGTTCGAATCTAGCTTGTTTTGCTCTAAAACGACGTGCCACGTCGAGTTAAGCACGAATACGTGCATTTCACGCAGTTCTGGAGATATTACGTTTTCGAGTTCACACTCACGAACACTGGTAAAACGAAGTGTTCGAATCTAGTTTGTTTTGCTCTAAAACGACGTGCCACGTCGAGTTAAGCACGAATACGTGCATTTCACGCAGTTCTGGAGATATTACGTTTTCGAGTTCACACTCACGAACACTGGTAAAACGAAGTGTTCGAATCTAGCTTGTTTTGCTCTAAAACGACGTGCCACGTCGAGTTAAGCACGAATACGTGCATTTCACGCAGTTCTGGAGATATTCCGTTTTCGAGTTCACACACGAACACTGGTAAAACGAAGTGTTCGAATCTAGTTTTTTTGCTCTAAAACGACGTGCCACGTCGAGTTAAGCACGAATACGTGCATTTCACGCAGTTCTGGAGATATTACGTTTTTGAGTTCACACTCACGAACACTGGTAAAACGAAGTGTTCGAATCTAGCTTGTTTTGCTCTAAAACGACGTGGCACGTCGAGTTAAGCACGAATACGAGCATTTCACGCAGTTCTGGAGATATTACGTTTTCGAGTTCACACTCACGAACACTGGTAAAACGAAGTGTTCGAATCTAGCTTGTTTTGCTCTAAAACGACGTGCCACGTCGAGTTAAGCACGAATACGTGCATTTCACCCAGTTCTGGAGATATTACGTTTTCGAGTTCACACTCACGAACACTGGAAAAACGAAATGTTCGAATCTAGCTTGTATTGCTCTAAAACGACGTGGCACGTCGAGTTAAGCACGAATACGAGCATTACACGCAGTTCTGGATATATTACGTTTTTGAGTTCACACTCACTAACACTGGTAAAACGAAGTGTTCGAATCTAGCTTGTTTTGCTCTAAAACGACGTGCCACGTCGAGTTAAGCACGAATACGTGCATTTCACGCAGTTCTGGAGATATTACGTTTTCGAGTTCACACTCACGAACACTGGTAAAACGAAGTGTTCGAATCTAGCTTGTTTTGCTCTAAAACGACGTGCCACGTCGAGTTAAGCACGAATACGTGCATTTCACGCAGTTCTGGAGATATTACGTTTTCGAGTTCACACTCACGAACACTGGAAAAACGAAGTGTTCGAATCTAGCTTGTTTTGCTCTAAAACGACGTGCCACGTCGAGTTAAGCACGAATACGTGCATTTCACGCAGTTCTGGAGATATTACGTTTTCGAGTTCACACTCACGAACACTGGTAAAACGAATTGTTCGAATCTAGTTTGTTTTGCTCTAAAACGACGTGGCACGTCGAGTTAAGCACGAATACGAGCATTTCACGCAGTTCTGGAGATATTACGTTTTCGAGTTCACACTCACGAACACTGGTAAAACGAAGTGTTCGAATCTAGCTTGTTTTGCTCTAAAACGACGTGCCACGTCGAGTTAAGCACGAATACGTGCATTTCACCCAGTTCTGGAGATATTACGTTTTCGAGTTCACACTCACGAACACTGGAAAAACGAAATGTTCGAATCTAGCTTGTATTGCTCTAAAACGACGTGGCAC
Source organism: Amblyomma mixtum (assembly GCF_055824585.1). Classification (NCBI taxonomy): domain Eukaryota; kingdom Metazoa; phylum Arthropoda; class Arachnida; order Ixodida; family Ixodidae; genus Amblyomma; species Amblyomma mixtum. The sequence continues at coordinate 104,315,471 of NC_143021.1, read as the reverse complement.
GTCGAGTTAAGCACGAATACGAGCATTACACGCAGTTCTGGATATATTACGTTTTTGAGTTCACACTCACTAACACTGGTAAAACGAAGTGTTCGAATCTAGCTTGTTTTGCTCTAAAACGACGTGCCACGTCGAGTTAAGCACGAATACGTGCATTTCACGCAGTTCTGGAGATATTACGTTTTCGAGTTCACACTCACGAACACTGGTAAAACGAAGTGTTCGAATCTAGCTTGTTTTGCTCTAAAACGACGTGCCACGTCGAGTTAAGCACGAATACGTGCATTTCACGCAGTTCTGGAGATATTACGTTTTCGAGTTCACACTCACGAACACTGGAAAAACGAAGTGTTCGAATCTAGCTTGTTTTGCTCTAAAACGACGTGCCACGTCGAGTTAAGCACGAATACGTGCATTTCACGCAGTTCTGGAGATATTACGTTTTCGAGTTCACACTCACGAACACTGGTAAAACGAAGTGTTCGAATCTAGCTTGTTTTGCTCTAAAACGACGTGCCACGTCGAGTTAAGCACGAATACGTGCATTTCACCCAGTTCTGGAGATATTACGTTTTCGAGTTCACACTCACGAACACTGGAAAAATGAAATGTTCGAATCTAGCTTGTATTGCTCTAAAACGACGTGGCACGTCGAGTTAAGCACGAATACGAGCATTACACGCAGTTCTGGATATATTACGTTTTTGAGTTCACACTCACTAACACTGGTAAAACGAAGTGTTCGAATCTAGCTTGTTTTGCTCTAAAACGACGTGCCACGTCGAGTTAAGCACGAATACGTGCATTTCACGCAGTTCTGGAGATATTACGTTTTCGAGTTCACACTCACGAACACTGGTAAAACGAAGTGTTCGAATCTAGTTTGTTTTGCTCTAAAACGACGTGCCACGTCGAGTTAAGCACGAATACGTGCATTTCACGCAGTTCTGGAGATATTACGTTTTCGAGTTCACACTCACGAACACTGGTAAAACGAAGTGTTCGAATCTAGCTTGTTTTGCTCTAAAACGACGTGCCACGTCGAGTTAAGCACGAATACGTGCATTTCACGCAGTTCTGGAGATATTACGTTTTCGAGTTCACACTCACGAACACTGGTAAAACGAAGTGTTCGAATCTAGTTTGTTTTGCTCTAAAACGACGTGCCACGTCGAGTTAAGCACGAATACGTGCATTTCACGCAGTTCTGGAGATATTACGTTTTCGAGTTCACACTCACGAACACTGGTAAAACGAAGTGTTCGAATCTAGCTTGTTTTGCTCTAAAACGACGTGCCACGTCGAGTTAAGCACGAATACGTGCATTTCACGCAGTTCTGGAGATATTCCGTTTTCGAGTTCACACTCACGAACACTGGTAAAACGAAGTGTTCGAATCTAGTTTTTTTGCTCTAAAACGACGTGCCACGTCGAGTTAAGCACGAATACGTGCATTTCACGCAGTTCTGGAGATATTACGTTTTTGAGTTCACACTCACGAACACTGGTAAAACGAAGTGTTCGAATCTAGCTTGTTTTGCTCTAAAACGACGTGGCACGTCGAGTTAAGCACGAATACGAGCATTTCACGCAGTTCTGGAGATATTACGTTTTCGAGTTCACACTCACGAACACTGGTAAAACGAAGTGTTCGAATCTAGCTTGTTTTGCTCTAAAACGACGTGCCACGTCGAGTTAAGCACGAATACGTGCATTTCACCCAGTTCTGGAGATATTACGTTTTCGAGTTCACACTCACGAACACTGGAAAAACGAAATGTTCGAATCTAGCTTGTATTGCTCTAAAACGACGTGGCACGTCGAGTTAAGCACGAATACGAGCATTACACGCAGTTCTGGATATATTACGTTTTTGAGTTCACACTCACTAACACTGGTAAAACGAAGTGTTCGAATCTAGCTTGTTTTGCTCTAAAACGACGTGCCACGTCGAGTTAAGCACGAATACGTGCATTTCACGCAGTTCTGGAGATATTACGTTTTCGAGTTCACACTCACGAACACTGGTAAAACGAAGTGTTCGAATCTAGCTTGTTTTGCTCTAAAACGACGTGCCACGTCGAGTTAAGCACGAATACGTGCATTTCACGCAGTTCTGGAGATATTACGTTTTCGAGTTCACACTCACGAACACTGGTAAAACGAAGTGTTCGAATCTAGTTTGTTTTGCTCTAAAACGACGTGCCACGTCGAGTTAAGCACGAATACGTGCATTTCACGCAGTTCTGGAGATATTACGTTTTCGAGTTCACACTCACGAACACTGGAAAAACGAAGTGTTCGAATCTAGCTTGTTTTGCTCTAAAACGACGTGCCACGTCGAGTTAAGCACGAATACGTGCATTTCACGCAGTTCTGGAGATATTACGTTTTCGAGTTCACAGTCACGAACACTGGTAAAACGAAGTGTTCGAATCTAGTTTGTTTTGCTCTAAAACGACGTGCCACGTCGAGTTAAGCACGAATACGTGCAGTTCACGCAGTTCTGGAGATATTACGTTTTCGAGTTCACAGTCACGAACACTGGTAAAACGAAGTGTTCGAATCTAGTTTGTTTTGCTCTAAAACGACGTGCCACGTCGAGTTAAGCACGAATACGTGCATTTCACGCAGTTCTGGAGATATTACGTTTTCGAGTTCACACTCACGAACACTGGTAAAACGAAGTGTTCGAATCTAGTTTGTTTTGCTCTAAAACGACGTGCCACGTCGAGTTAAGCACGAATACGTGCATTTCAGGCAGTTCTGGAGATATTACGTTTTTGAGTTCACACTCACGAACACTGGTAAAACGAAGTGTTCGAATCTAGCTTGTTTTGCTCTAAAACGACGTGCCACGTCGAGTTAAGCACGAATACGTGCATTTCACGCAGTTCTGGAGATATTACGTTTTCGAGTTCACACTCACGAACACTGGTAAAACGAAGTATTCGAATCTAGTTTGTTTTGCTCTAAAACGACGTGCCACGTCGAGTTAAGCACGAATACGTGCATTTCACGCAGTTCTGTAGATATTACGTTTTTGAGTTCACACTCACGAACACTGGTAAATCGAAGTGTTCGAATCTAGCTTGTTTTGCTCTAAAACGACGTGCCACGTCGAGTTAAGCACGAATACGTGCATTTCACGCAGTTCTGGAGATATTACGTTTTCGAGTTCACACTCACGAACACTGGTAAAACGAAGTGTTCGAATCTAGTTTGTTTTGCTCTAAAACGACGTGGCACGTCGAGTTAAGCACGAATACGTGCATTTCACGCAGTTCTGGAGATATTGCGTTTTCGAGTTCACACTCACGAACACTGGAAAAACGAAGTGTTCGAATCTAGTTTGTTTTGCTCTAAAACGACGTGCCACGTCGAGTTAAGCACGAATACGTGCATTTCAGGCAGTTCTGGAGATATTACGTTTTCGAGTTCACACTCACGAACACTGGTAAAACGAAGTGTTCGAATCTAGCT